>NC_088991.1:7958200-8606735 GCF_963932015.1 Anas acuta | reverse complement strand
AAGGCCCTAGGGATGCTGAGACAAGCACAGAAGTTGTGGTGTCATACTGCATGAAGGCCAGGCAAAGTTAGTGTAGTAGACAAACCTGCACACCAGTTGGAAAGGAAAAACTTTAGGACAGACATCCAGTCATATATATTTATTGTGTTAGATTTATTTGTATATGAACTCTTTTATAGAACATATATTCTTCTATAAAAGAATAGATTGTATTTCTTTTAAAAGAACTTATGTCTATAGTGTTTTACTCTTCCTCACACAAAACTGAATGATAGGGATCGCACAAATGGAAACTTTTTCAAGTTTATAGCCCGGACTGACCTGACAGATGTCTTCAGGGAGGATTGCTGGTGCGATGCTGGGGATAAACACGGCTCCAGCAGCTCGCTCTGACTAAACAGGAAAGAGCTGAAGCCAGGGCAACTCCGTGCCTTGTTCTTCTGCCATGTGTCACCTTTACTGAGGATAAAAGTGAGTCAGAGACTGAATGTCGTGCCGAAATTACTTCAGTTTCTGTTAAAACAAAAATGCAAGCTTGTATAAGATGTTTAAGTATGTACATGCATACCGTGTTCTAGCATGTTTGAAACTATTCTCAGAAGCCTGCTTGAAGTGTATCTCCAAATGCAAAATGTTGCAAAATAATCCTGTAAAGCATAGTTGTTTACTAATAATAGATATTCTAAGCAAAGCTGTTTGAAGTGCTGCTTCACAGTCATCTGCTGAATTGAAAAATCCTTTACAAACACCGCTTTTACATTTCAAGGTAACAGTTAAATTATCTAGACCGAGTATCCCACACTCAAAATTCTACTTTGCGTTGGTACAGGGAATACTTATTTTAAGCACATCCAGTAAAATACATATTTTAAACGATATTTTACAGTTCAGTAGTTTCTCTAACCTGAAGATCCCAAAGTGCTTCTCAGATGGAGGTGAAGTTAGCTTAGGAGCAGTCCTATGAGCACAATTATTTTCATTTCACATACAGAGAAAATGAGCAGTGAAAACTGATGGCTTGCTCAAGGTTGCACGCAGGTGCTGGCAGTAAGAACAGAACCTGCTCTTCTTGCCTCCCACTTCTGTGCTTTAACTAGAAAGCCCCTAGCAGGCTTTCCGCATCATCCTGTGATTGAGCAACTTTCATTAGATCAGTGGAGATTCAGGAATCCTGAGCTAATTAATGCTCTGGCACTTCTCAAAGCCTCGCTGCTCTTTACCTCTGATGGTTCCATAGGGTTCGATGACTTGAAGCGATGTCTCTGAAGAGACAACAGAGAAAGGCAAATAAAGGATGGGGATTCACTAACCTTGTCTGACAAAGGTAGGGGCCGTGCTCGGAAACATTTGCTTAGGTTTTATAGGCTTCCTTTTCTTTTTAAATGCTGGGTATGAAAGCTAAGAGGGACCTTGTCACATTAATTGAGCCTTGAAATCTGATAAGTTACAAGTTGTTCTTTATCAGAGTCCTATGCATCACTCTTACACTGCTTAAAGTACATTGCCTGAATTCTCTTTTAAAACTAAGTATTTTCAATGATATCAAACTTAAAAAAAAAAAAAAAATAGGATTGCTGTGTAAGCCACAAGGAATCAGGTATTACAAATACTCTGCCAGCTGTGTTTCCAAATGATTAGGGAGGTACATAAGCTGCTGCTGTTAGATTTGGGTCAGTGCCTCCCAGAAGTTTGGGTTAAGATATTTCGGTTCATGTTTGTAACACCTCTGATTACAACTCATTGTGTGGAGAGGTTTTAACTGTTTCAACTTTTCTGCTAGTAAGAAGATTAATTATGAAGACAGTAAAGAGGCTAAGCTATTAGCAGCAATGGATTTTAGAGTAGGTCACTTTTTTTCTGTCCAATTAACAGTACATGGCTTGTCAGTAATGTTTGGACGTCAAGAAGCAGAATGTTTTAAAGAACCAGGAGAACATTCATCACTACATTGTAGTATCAGCTGAATTCTCACTGTTCTCCCCCTGCATGGCAAAGGTTTGCTTTGTTTACATTTTATTTTGGTATTTTGATAAGTTCCTACAACCCAAAAGTGGGTCATCATTAATGAATATGTATATACCCAACACGGGTATTTTACCGTATGAGAAACAGAAGGTACAAAACATGAGTTATCTCTGAAACTACCATGTTTTTTCCATCAACTAGTAGGAAGAATAGGCAGGCAGTTCTTAGAAATATAATGTTTTGTGATCCTGGGCATTGGAATATGGCTTCTCAATATAGAGAGCACAGCAGAAACTTAATGCTTTGAATAATTTTAAAAAAGAAAAGGGAAGAAGAAAAAAATACAATTTGCTCTTAATCTGAGTAAATGAGTGTGAGGAACACAGGGATGAAGTTACTTTACAGTGTTAATGGGACTTTATATATAAAGCATTAAGCATCTCTGTAGCACTCCTAAAGCAACACGGCTAATGCTTTAACTTGTTTGACAATGGAGCTTTTTGACTACTTATATTCCAGCTTATTTACAAATTGAGAATAGGCTTGTTGAGTCTTGTTCTGTGATAGACTTCTGAAGTCTTCGTGCTGGTAGCTTCCAGTTTCTTCACCCTGGCTGAGATGGCAGGCAGGGGAGTCAGGCATTGAGCTGGACCAGCCAAACAGGGGCAGGTAGCACTTCTCATAAAGGGGAGCAGCCCAGACACCGGGCTCTTCTTGACACACGGCATTAACAATTAATAGAGATTCATTATTTTGTGGATTTGTCACAATTGGCTCTTAGGACAGGGTGTCTGCATGCTTTACTAATTATCCCTAACCTGCTTGGAGGCACATTCGTGAATGCCAATCATTTATTGCCAATTTACATACCTGAGGGAGGGGGTTGGGGGAAGGATTCAGAAACATAAAAACACATTGGAGTTAATGTATTAATGTTTCCCTCAAACTCACCCTGTGCGATTGCTTGACAAGTCCGTCTCTGTCCCAAATAAACCTAACCTCTTACATCCTTTGCAAGCGACAGGAAAGCCGAACAATTTCCTCAAGATTACTTGAGCTCCTTGGAATAATGTCAATCATTGTGTTGAGTTTTAGGATGTTTTTTTAAAGAATGAAATGGTATATTCATGATAAAGTCCTGATTTGCTTATTTGATATGAAATTTCAATGTGTTTTTTTTTTTCCTTGCATAACCCACTCTGCAGTGTGTCAGGAAGCATTTTCCTAACAATCCATAAGGGAACAGAAATCCCCGGCTTGAATATATATGAGTTTATTATGCTCCTTGCCTTGAGGTTTGCAGTGACTTGTTTCCGCCTGGTGAGAGGGTGGGCAAGGCTCAGGGGGCGGGTGTCGTGGCAGTGCCATTAGCCACCCATACCTGATCCGAGATGTCATGCCTGCCTGTACTGCGCCACCAGGACTGAGGTGTTCGTGCTTTGTCATCATTCAGTGGGTGGCTGCTGTGGCAAGATGCTTCTGTGCAGTGAATCAATCGTAAAATGAATGTTAGACTTCTGCAGGGGGAAGTATCGCGCCTCCTTCTTGGCTTCCCACCCCCAACCTTTTCCTTCCACTGCTTCCCTGGCATGCTAAAACAGCTTTATGAAAATCAAAGGCTTTAATTGTAAAACTACCACTTAATTGATGATGCACAGGATTTATTCAGTGCTCAGCTCATGGAGATGGCTTCATCTGGCGTTGTTCTTTTTTTTTTTTTTTTCCCCTCTCACTCCAACTTACCGAGCAAAGTTTAATATTTAAACACATGCCACATTGTTAAGGAGGCAGGCGTCAGCATCTTAGCGAGCTTCAAATGAGTTATTTGAAAACGTCACGCTGCTTCGGGATTCCTTTTGTGCAGGGCTGGGCTCTCCAGACAGCTTAGGCAAAGTAGCCTTAATGGGCAGCGCGGCGAGTCCGTCCTGTGGGGCAGCGCGCCCAGCTCGCCCACAGAGGCCGGGTGCCCCGCACAAAGAGGGGCTGTGTGGCCCTCAGGATCTCACGCTTCTTTGTTTCCAGCTATTACTGAGGATGGTGCAACTCCAAAATAGCAAGTTCCTCACAACCGCTCTTCTAAAAAGTCCTGCGGCCTAGGTGTGCTTAAAGCGGGGCTGGAGGAAGCGCTCCCTCTGTTTTCGTTCTCTCAGAGGTCCAAGTGAGCCCGATGCTCTGTGGGCACAGTGACCGTAACAGGGCTTCTGCGTCTAAGGGGAAGTCTCGAGCGTGCCCTCCACTAATAAAGTGGATTCGTTACATTATCAGAGCAATTCCTATGCTACATGTGCAGAGCATGGTACAGGCCTGCCCCCCCAGCTGAGGGAGAGACCCTTGGCCTCACGTGCTGGATGCAGAAGAGGCCGTGTCCTGCTACGTTCGTCTGTGTCGTGCTCTCGTGAGCGTGTTGCAGGCACATGGGTGCTATCCTGTAGGGAGATCTTGCCCTCCTGATTAAAACATATTCAAAAAAAAAAAAAAAAGGCAGTAGGTCAGAGTGAAGCCTGCAGGATGAGGCCTGTGCAGGGTATGCTGCTGCTGGCGTTTCCCAAGGAACTTCTGAGCATTTCTGTGGTGTGTTGTTGTGAATGTTGTTTTTGTGACTCTGCAAGGTATTGATCAGTTTGGAAAGTCTCTATTTCCTATGCCACATAAACATTTGGGAAGAGGGAGTCCTTCTAGCACAAACCCACAGCACTAGCAGTGCTTTTTGTGCTGTTTGGCTGGATGACAGTCTATGGGACCAAGTTTCACCTGCAGTTACAACTGCACACCTCGCTAAGGTTGCCTACAAACCAATGAGGGTCTATTTTAGCTGTGATTTCTAAGTATCTGCTGTAATACCACCTGGGGTTATTTATCCCATTTATTTCAGAAGTGGCTTCTTTTGAAGAAGAGGAGGTGAAGAGATAAGGCTTCCTATGTAGTAGCAAATGCATGCTGCGTATGCATGACAATATAGGTCTCTGAGGTTTAGTGGATCTGGAATTACGCCATTTGTTTCATACTAATTGAAGCATGTGTCTACAAGTGTGCAGTGTAAAACACAGGATAAATGGAGATCATAAAATACAGGTACTGTATAACCTATCTTATTATTAGACAGGCAGGCACTTGCACTGCACCCGAAAATGTATGTTTTCTGAAGAAAAGCTGCTCTTTTCTGTGCATATGTGTATATATATTAGGCTAATAGGATTTATTTCTGCTAAGCCAGTCTGAGACAACACAATCTTTTACAGCTTTTCAGAATCTTCCCCGTATGTCCCTTGCCTTCGTAAAAGATAGAAAATGCTTTTCTGCACATACTTTTCTGTGCTTCTTAAACTGTGTATCCAATGTAACAAGTGTTAGATTTAAAGCTGATTCTGGATGGGAACGAGACATCTCAAAGAGTAGGTGTTGTCTTGAGCATGATTAAACTTAATTTGCTCCTACATTGAACTCTCTAGAGCAAGCTTTATACATGTATATTGAGCAGTTTCAAGTGACGTATGCTGAGCTGACGCTGAACTTGGTCACGACTCAAAGCTACCTGGCTGGTACTGGAAGGACAGGGTAAGTCCCTGTACCTGGCCAGGGGGTCAGTAAGTAGATTTTTACACTTATTACCAAAAGGCCACATTACAATGTACTATGCTTAGTGGACACGATATTGCACTGTAAATGTTTTCAAGAAAGAGAATTAATACATCTTTATTTGAAGTTTAGTTTCATCAGCCAAGGCAAATTGAGCTGGGCTACTGACTTTGAGATCATACCTTTGTACACCACCTTCTGTCAGTCCTAGATTCAAAGCTAGTTTTAATAACTCCTTTATTTCCATCACTACATCTACAGTGTGTTTGAGATGTATTGAGCTGTGTAAGTGGGCAGGAAAGCAATGAGAAACTTGGTTATATTCTGGAAGTATCAAACCATTAAGAGAGAAAACACATTTGCTGGGTGTCTGATCTCCGCAAACCACTGAGGCATCCGCTCACAGTAAGGGTAAAAAAAAAACAAAAAACACAACCTCTTTGTACACTTCAGTGCATAACAAGCAGCGTATGCTTTGTAGGCATGATTCACAAGGCAGATTCATGTGCAAGTGACTCTAGGTACAGCAGTGGGGGTGGATCTCGATCATGTAAGGCCAGTGCAGGATGGAAGCAGAATGTGGGAAAAGTTTTTTCCTTTTTTTTTTTCTTCTCTAGTAATGTCAAATCAAAAGGTCTACACTGTAGTTTTCTTGTTAACACAAGAAGAGATGTGGGCAAAACTAAAATTCAATTTAGTCCTGTATTTTTTCTACAAAAAGAGGTAGCATCTGATACTTAGAGAGTGTGAGAAGGAGGAGAGGTAGAGGCTGCCCTGCAGGCACTGCTTCGAAGTTTTCTTGAGCAGAAGCAGCACCTGAGCTGCAGTGGGCAGAGCAGCTCAAGTCTGTGAGAGCGAGTCTACAATTTAATCATGTGCCAGGTAAAAAAAGTACTTCTGTGGGTTGTTTGGGGCTTTCTACCTAACTGAAAGGTACACCATCAAATTATAGGGGTGTGAGGAAAAAAATACAGACTTCCTGTTTTATCCGGCTTATCTACTCATTGTTATTAGTTTTGCAGTCTGAAAATCCTAATTCGCTCTGTATAAGAAGGTTACTCTATACCTTTAAGAAGCCTTCTTGCCGTTCCTGTTACCTTTTCTGTACTAGAAAAGAAAAATCAAAGGAATCATTCAGAAGAAAAGTTCATTAGAAAGGTCAGCTCAAGTAAGAAGTCAGCCCAACTCCACAACTGAAAGATGCCAAAGGCATAAGCATGAGAAGAGAGGTGCCTTCAGGTGCTTGCTTTCGTATCCTAAGGGATTGTTTGGGAACATTAGAGATAATGTGGTATTTTTCCCTTGAATAATAGAAAATAAAAGCCAAAACAGTTGGTGAAATTCAGACTGAAAATTACCATTAACCCGCTATAGATGCGTGAGTGTGAAACAAATAAAAAGATGATAGAGATATTTCAAAGTAGTTGATTACAGCAGCTGATAAGTGATCAGTTGTCAGTTGTAGTCCATTGTGCCTGTCATCAGTGTAACTTCCTCATAGCTGGTGATGAAATTTCACCTGCTGTGTGAGAGAAAATAAAATGCACAGTTGTGCTAGTAATTAGGGTTGAAAATCAATAGTAAAAGATGTATAAAAAAAAAAAGAGTGAAAGAGAAAAGGAAGAGAACTATGAAAATAGAATTTAGCAGGGCTAGATAAGAAAAGCAAATGCAAGAGAAGTATCAGAGGAAATTGAACATTAGTCCAGGTTGGAACAGCTACAACCACTTTCTGCATGAGGTTTCATTTTAAGTAAAAATGTCTCTCTTTTAGTCAAAAGCTTTTCCTGTAGCAGAAAGTGAATGCATGTGAACAGACTGGAGCTGCTAATGGTGCCGTGAAGAGCCTCACATTCCTTCTGCTTCAGTCCCTTGGTGGCTGCCATCCTGGAAAATGAAGGAGTTGGATGAAACTTGCTTTAGAATTCAAGAGGGATGCCCCTGAACTGGTGAGAGTAGCCTGTCATAGTAGTCAACAATGCAGGACCCAATTTTTTTTTCTTTGTTTGCCTTGAAACTATTCATTTTACAGCCTTCGAGACAAAGTATCTGGGGGTTTGGCTATGGCCAGATGGCTGAGCACTGAGTAACCCTCTTCTAAGTCGCTCCTAAAAAGCACCTGTACTAAAAGGGTAGAAAATTGAAAATTCTTGTTGGCTCTGCAGGGGATGACTTGTGCTTGGTTTTGATGGAGTGGAATATCTTTGACTATTGCTGATTATGAAAGGGCTTATTACTGGCTAGGGAGTAGAAGAGGCAAAGCACTTCATTCTCTGCTTTTCTTAGCTTTCACCTCGAGAGCATCAGCTTAGGAAATAGTGTGTCAGAATGTCAAAGAAATGCTCAGGCAGTTTGTTCTCTTTGTTTAATCTTTCTCTAAATATCAAAAACCTTGGTCATAGAAAAGACAGTCTTTCTCTTTAATAAGACTGTTTCCAGTACAAAGCTAGTACAATGTGACAGGCAAATACAATAACCTAATTAAAGCATCTTCTGTATAACACACAAACGTGTGAACTGTTTTCTCCTAAATAAATAGCCTTCAGTAAGGTATGTGTATTTTGCTTAGTTATTAGGCTGCATTCTTGTATCACTTTGAAACATCTGCTATATCTTAAATAGTAACCAACAAAGTCTGACCAGATGGCAGAGCAGTTTAGTATCATGCCCTTTATCTGCCCGGAGAGCAGGAAGAAAAATAAAGCAAGCAGCTCGTGGAAGAAGGGAAGCGTGTGTTGTATCGGTGCAGGCAATTCAGCTCCTCTCCTGCACGTCAGTGGTATAATGCAGAGATAAAAATGAATCCTTGCACGCTGAACTGGGTATTTCTGGGAAGCTCTTGCTGCAGATTTTCTGGTGTTGTTAGTTAGAGAAGATTTACTTTATGCTTAAGTTACCAACCGTCCGCTTCCTAATGCACAAATCAGAAGAAAGTAACGTCGCACAGGTATTTGTGAACCCTTTTTGAAGGCACAATAAATCTACCAAACAGCTGACCTTGCACTGGTTTTTGTGTCCCATTAAGCAAAAGGTATCCAACAAACAAAGATTGTGTGTTTTTAGGGAAATGTACAAAGACTGTATGTTGTCTGGCACTGCGTGCGCTCGTAAGGGGTGTACGAGCATGGAAAAGGACGCAGGCAACTGCTTAAAGCCCTGTTCAGCAAACATTGCTCACAAAGAGCAGTGTTTGCTTTACTTGAGGTGCTTACAGGCTCCTTAGGTCAGAGCAGTCTGTGGACCTGTTCTTAGGAAGTCCCATCCAGTAATACTAAGCAGAATTAAGAAAGCATGGTTAGAGAATTATTACAACTTTGCACACCTCTACTGATGTATGGAAAGTTTGTAGCCTTTTCTGGTCTGTGTTTCTAAAAAATAATAATAATAAAAAAAAAACCTTCTGTAGTTACAGAACAGAAACAACTTTAAATCCAAAGGTTCTGTTGACTTCAGCGAGGCCGTGGGCTCAGGTACTTCTGGAGCCAGTAGCTCCCTTGTGCATCTGTGCGCACCTCAGACGAGGTTAAGTCAAATTTCTGCCAAGCGTTCAGCAATCTGCACGACTGCTCAACATAGATCTGAGCCCATTTACAAGTCCCAGCTTGTCCAGCATTGGTGTTTATGCACAAGCCTATGCAAAAAGGGTGGATTTAGGCAAAGCCCCAGAGCACGCCCAGTGGCAGCAGCCCAGCCGTGCTCGGCTGCCTCGCAGGGATCGGGGCTGAGCAGTGCTGGTGGGTCGGGGACAGCAGGGGCCACACGTGCTCCCCACAGCCCTGTCCAGCAGCGTGTCCTGCCCTCAGACATCCTGGAGAGCAGGGAAGAAGGGCTCCAGCTGGGCTCTCACCCAGCAATGTGGGTGGAAAAGTGCACGACACAAGTCCTATCATGCTAAACTCTTATCTTTTCCCATTTAGTGGAGATATGGGTAGTGCCGGCTTAGTTCTAACACCGTGTTTCTGCAAGGCTGAGGCTCCGAGCCTCTGCGAGTTCCACGGTCTGGTCCTCTGCTTATCACACACGTGTTGGTTTTGGAAGAAACAACAAGAAATCCATTTGCAGTACAGAACTTAACTCCCACATGGTATGCATCGGAAAGGGATTTAGTATTTCGAATGGTAATGCTGTGCTTTCACCCTGAGTGGTAGAGTAGGTGACCTTCCTATATAAATAGGTAAAAACTTAGCATTTACATTTTATTTTTTAAATGTCAGATGGTAAAACCAATGGGAGGATAGAAAGAGGGGGAAGAAGGAATGGCACTGTAGTGTTTACTTACTTTGTGGAGCACATGCCCTCTGAAACCTTGATAGGAGTCTAATCTCTGCTAGCTATATACACAAAATGAACCACTCAGCCTCCTCATACTGCAAGTTGGCTTAAAAATCATGAGGAATTGAAGATAATTGTCTTCTATTCTTCTAGCTTTTGAGTATTTGAAGATGTCTTCTGTCTTATTTTAAGGCTTTTATTTGTCATGAAATGTTTTGAATCTAACCAGATTTAAAAAACAAATCATTAACATTGTGTTGTACAATATTGCTACGTGTTTTAAGAGGTGCCAGTAGTGCTCAGGTAATTAAGTGTCAATTTAATTACAAAGAGCTGGAAATTTATTTTTTGCCTTGAGAATTTTAGAGAGAATAGAAACAAAGGAAGTCAGTAAGCCCAAGAAAAAAAATGAGAAATTTTCCAAAAGCTTAGAAAACATAGATCCAGTTCATTAGCAGGAGTCCCAGCTCTATTATCATCAGCCGGTCTTGATCCAGTGAAAGAGTTTGAAATGCATTTCTGTTTTGCAGAAGGCCTCCTAGAAAAACTACAACAGCTTATCAGGGCCATCATAAAGATTTTGATCTCCTGAGCATGCTGCACACGCCTACATGAAGTGTATAACATGTAAAGTGAGGCTGGTCTCGCTGCAGGCATCCAGCACTGCACCTCCCCTGCACTGGCTGGGGGCTCTCCGCATCCAGGGACCTGTGCCCAGGAGCAGGACTGGAGCCTGTGCTCAGCCAGGTGATTTGTAAGCACCTAGTTTGAATTCAGAGGGGTGGATGGTGTTTTTTTAATCCAAATAGCCACTCTCCTGAAATGTATTTTTGGTTTTCTCTGAGCCATAAAGCACATGGCAATAAGCTTGGATGACCAGATCATGAAGTGTCTCCCTGAAGACACACAGAAATCTCCTCCACGTTACAGAACTGGGTTTAGAGACTGAGAGGATTTCTTCTGGGCTGATCAGGGGACAAATTATCTTGTAACGTTGGGGAGAGGAGAGAGTTTTCAAATAACCGAGGGCTCAGTTGACGTAAATGAACATAAATCTGTACATTTCCTAGGGGCTTAGGCAACTTATGCTAGGTAAGGATCCAAATCACAATTTAAATGTTTCATTGCACAAACAAGGAATATCTTGTAAGATATTTGGGTAAAATCTCTTTTTAGGCTTAGATTTCTCTAGGAAAATAAGAGGGCACTCCAGAACCTACTGCCATCCACAGAAGTAATGCTTGCAGCAGGCATTTCCAGGCAGTCGTGCTCCTAAATTCAATCACACTGGTGGCTTCAGCACAGATCCTGGTGGACGATCACCCACATCACAAAAAGCACGGGTCATCTGCCACAACTGAGCAAAAGTGTCATTTTCTGCCTAAAAGAAGCTGGGGCTAAGCTAAGGCAGAAAATAAATCCTCTGTGACTCATAAAGAGAGCGCTTTTTTAGGTCAGGTCAAGAACAAAGACATTGGCAGCGCAGTGCTGAGAGGCTTAGAGTGGTATCTCCCTAAGGACAACTCCCGACACCAATAGGAATTTTTTTTCTTCGTGGTATGGTGAATGCTTTCTGAATGGATTTGTAAATGCCCTGAAAATAATCAGTTTATTCAATTAGCACATTCTCCTTTAGATATGGAAGTCTTTATTTTATTTGTAACCAAATATGCTGGTTAGTCTCTGTAGCAGAGGGGGGGAAGAGATGGATCACAGAACAGGGACAGTAAATGCTGTTGTGAGAGCATTACCATCACCCTCCTCTCGCCACACACAGGCATGTGCACACTCCGCAGCCGCAGTTTCTTCAGGCTGGAATACCAGCAGAACAGCCTTCCACCTTTGAGTCAAGGTATTTCTTAGCATTAGTGGAATTAAATTATAATTTTGCCTCTAAGTCCCAGTTTTCTTGTCAGTCACTCTTGTTATTTCTGTGAATTTTTGTTGGCGGAAAAGGCCAGAATTAAACAGATGTTTTCCTAATTTCCCCCACATTACATTTTCCAATATACATTTATTTATTTATTTTTTCACAAAACAAGTGTGCTTGCGTTTTCCTATCAAATCCCCCAGTGCTCAGTAACAGGAACCGTCTTATTGCATATTTGCAGTGGATCGACACGTTAGAGACTAATCACATCTCATCTGTGTTAGGTTAGTGTAAAATCCTTCCTAGAAAGGGAGGTAGGAAAGAGTGCAGGAAAGCACTCTGTGCCTGCTGCTTTTAGTCCACCTCGGGACCTTTTTTGGCCTTGGGTTTTAGCTTCAGGTTCAGTTCACCTTGAAGTTGTTATTCTTCAGAAAAATAGTTTAAAAGAGCGCTCTCAGGTTACTTACTACCTTAGCATTGATTTTTATTTTTTTCCCCAAGTACCACTGTATACTAATAGCTGTACATGTGTAGACCTTACTTGTCCTTCCTCTCTTGAACAAAATTTCGAGCTGGAAGGATTCATCCATGAATCCTTCCTTTGCTGCTGGAGCATCATATAGGAAATGGGCAAAATAAACCACAGGGAAATGAGAGATCTCGTTTGTTCCTCATTTGTTCTGCAATGTGTTTGACAGTGGGCTACTCTAAAAGTGCCTGTCATGTCATATGGCTCACTGAATCTGAATTTTTTGGATCTTTTTTTCATACAAATTGCACAAATGATGTGAGATTACCTAGAAGAGATTGCTCTTAGGAGGTAATATGGTTCTTCTGACATACCACATTCCTAAAAATTGCAAATGTTGGAAGCTGGGGACCAAATCAGAGACAGGTGGGAACGTCACCGGGTCCCAGCTGAACAAAACCCTTCTGTCCCTGGTGAAGCTGCCGACCTCTTAAGGCACTGCCCTGCTATCAGCACAGGTTCCCGCTGGGGCAGGCGATCTGGCATGTGTATGATTTGGTGTCAATCACTGAGGAAATGAGCTTAAGACTTTTTGAGGGTCTCAGTAAACTTTTGAAAAGTTTTCCTTGTGCAAAATAAAAGCCAAAATGCACTGTATGGAAGGAAGCCTTTCCATAATTTCCAGTCTACACTAGATGGAAGGTGTACTGGAAATTTAATGTTAAATCTTTGTTAGTGATATGTCTAGCCTTTTTAACTAACAAGCTTCAGATGGAAATAGCCACGCATTTGAATCCTAAAGAATCCTTATGAATCTTTGAAGCTTTACCCATCATTAACCAGCCCATCCATGAAAAAAATACTGCAGACATATTCACCATATGTACACATATGTGGCTCTGTAGCTATTAATAAAACCAGCAATATTGTCTTCTCAGTGTGATTATAATCCACACCTTATGGAATTGCCTTCCTAGTGTTTGAAGTTTAAGAAATTAGGTCCCTTTCTTCATTGTATGAACACTTAAAAAGCATCACCTAGTTGCAAAGTATTCCCCAAATATGTATTTTTCTTTGAAGATATTCCTACTAATGATGTTTTACTAGTGTGAAGGGCCAAATTATCTACTCACGTAATTGGTTCGGCTCCACTGTGCCACAGAATTTGACATGATCATTTTTCAGGGTCTAACATAATTCTTACAAAAGATCAATTTGTTATACTTATAACGCTTGTATACAGCACCCTTAATGATAGGACATTTTATGCAGCATTAGCTTTCCAGCATTTTTAGAGCAGAGAAAAGATTTTCTTAGCATTAATTTAGGCAGCTCTTATTCGAGCGTTTTTGCTTCTTTGCTTTTATAAATTAACTAATTTAATTGTATTGTAAATATTTATCTTCCCTAAATGAACATAGAATCAAAATTAATTAGGTTGAAAAATATGAATTGCCATTCAATATCACATTCAAACACATAACAAATTAACAGGCTGTTTTTTTTCAATTTCCATGTCTGCATGGGAAAGCTAGCCAGTGTAAACCTCAAGATATGGTTTCCTTGTTCTCAGTTGTCATTAAGCACAAGGCTCTTTTGACAAGTTTTTGACACATTGCTCTTCCATCAGGTTCCTTACTTTCGATTGTGGAATGACAAGTCTATTTTGTGGCGGTGTGAAATGAACCATGTACTGCTACCGCTGTCTCATGTCTCATAATGGAAGGTTCACAGCATGGACAATTGGGAATTTCTCCAGGCAGGGGAAAAGCACTTATTTTCAACCCCTAGCTTTAATCAATCAAGGAGAAACTGGAAATCTCTGTAAAGTAATGAATGTCAATTTATGTACATGCTATTGATTTTAGGAATTTAATGCTCTGTTTCCCTATTTTATGTTGACCTTATGAAGCTTGAAGATGAACACAAAAGGTGAATATTTGTTGGACAGAATTGTCTGGAAATCTGAACAAAAGATTCTGTACCTTCTGTGTATGGGGGGGGGGGAGAGAGGGAGAGGGGGTCATCTGGAATTTAAGTCAAAGGGCTGTACCAAGTCAAGTGGTTGGAGAAAACAGGGGCACACTATTAAATCCATCCGTTGCAAAATGGGCAAAACCATTCTTGCAAGACACGTCCCAGCTATTGACTTCATGGTATACTGAGGCTTAGGGGTTATTAAAATTCACCCTTTGGTTAAATGCGCTTTTTATTTAACATTTGTTATTTTTCTATAAAGTGCCAAGGTATTGTTTTGAATAATTCACTGCTCATCTACCTTGTAGTTTGCATGCTTTGTGCTCCTTCATAACACTCTGACAGAGAGTGAGAGAGAGATTAGTAAACATGACCCCAGAAGACCTCTGTAAGTGCCTGTCTAGCATAACTTATTGGCTTCACTTTCTCTGCTCTGAGGATCGTTAGCTGCACTGGATGCTTTACACCCAAGTTTTGCTATTGCTTATCTTCACAAAGTTTACATCTCCCTGCTTTTTATTCACGAATAAGAAACTCGGGCTCTGTCATTTAGAGCATGCTCCCAGAAACTCGCCCTATCCCCTGTAGAGGAAGAAAACAATGACCTCAGAGATTATATAACTTGAATTTACCTCGAAAAGCCCCATTATCATAATGTTGTTTCTGTAATTCCTCATAAGCATAAAAAACACTTCCAGTAAGAAACTGAATGTTGGACTGGTGTTCTAATCAGAGGTAATATTCTGCTCCTGCAGAAGAAGCAAGAAAACACACACGGAATGTTTTGTTCACTTGGAGGATTTCTTGTTGATCTCCACTGTATATTTGTACAGAAGATCTCAGGGGATTTCTCGTGTTACTTCCCTGAATACACAGTAACAGCATTGCACAGGGAAAGTGCTGGTAATAACAGTGTGCTCTTAAACAGCATATTCTTCTAGTACTCTGACTAGTGCAAAAATTGAAGGCGGCTCTGAAAGACAGGTGTTTTTTTCCCCTCTTTGCAATAGTTTTACAAATGAAATCACAATACTCCCTGAAATTACTAGTGCACTTGACTCCACAATCAATTTACTCCATTTTCAATATAGACTTTGACAAGAATGATTTGTTTATGCTGTCACATGAATCAGTCTCAGTAAATTAGACCTGTCAAAGTTACTTTTTCTGCACGATACAGTTTGCTTTATTTTTGACACCTGTGCAGTTGGGAGAGCTATTGTAAATAGTGTGAAAACTTGAGACTTGTAAGGTAAGCTATCTGCCTTTTGATCCCATTCCCCATGTCAAGAATACATCTCAGCAGTCCACAGGGGTATTTTATTTTTTGCTTCTTTTGGAGTTGATAGCTAATAACAATAATAATGTTATTTGACATTTGGATTTTGAATATAAATGCTTGTGGGCACCAACATGAATGCAGAAGTTGAACAAAGGCATCTGTGGGTGTATGCGTGTACCTGCGTGTTGCACTGCAGAACAGTAGAGATGTCGTGTCACCACCCAAGTGTCTGTGTAGCATGCCGGTGTAGCAGCATTAGGTCCTTTTTTTAACTGCTTTGTTGCTTTTTATCTTTCCCTCTTAGCTAAAATCAAGGTCTAGATTGTATCCTAGGCTTCAGCTGGACCTCGTAGACAGCCTGGGCATCAGGGAGCCTCAGTAAAATCCTCTGTGAGGAGCATCCCCTCCCTGGTTTGAGGTCTTGCTGCCTCACCTGTGTTCCCAGATCCCCCGTGCAGCCATACGAGGTGGATGGAGCTAGCAGCTCGGTCCTCAGCCTGATCCAGGGGTAATCCAGATCAAAATCTGAACCTTGACACTGGGCTGCACAGCATGCTTCAGGGTACTGAAGGAGAGTAATTGTAATGATAATTTCTTACGATAACAAAACACTATTTAAGCTGTTTATGGAAATTAGAGTTAGCTTGTGTTGTTCCAGTTACCATTAAGCAAAAAAGAAAAAGGTATAAAGAGTGGGTTGGCTGTTTTATGCTGAAGGGACAACAAAAGGACCTCAGTATTTATCTGCACGACAAAATTGCATCAGCTTAACTTGCAGGTTTGGGTGCAAGATTCTGTCTGCGTGTCTTTTCCAGTGCCAGGAAAACTTTCAGTTCTTTCAGTTTCATTAGACTGATGAAGGTAGTCACCTTGAGTTAAACCACAACGAACCCGCTTTAAACCACTTTAAACCATAATAGAAATATTGCCACTCGCAGTCATGTAGCTCTATTGTTTTACATAACAGGCTTTGCTTAATCTGGAGCAGCCCTTTTATGTAGACAGGCCCTTAGTGTTCATTAAAGCAGTGGAGTCACGTCTGCTTATGCCAAGCCTGAATTTTGCCCTTAAAGAAATCTTCCAGATTGAGGGGAAAAATATAGAAATATTGAAGTAAACTGAAAAATAAATTAATTGAGGTAAACTGAAATGAATAACTGCTACAGAAAAAGAAGGCACAGCAGCGATGGTCACGGTGATCTGCTGCTAATTGGTAACTTCAGCTCACTGTTTCCTAGCTCTGATTCTTCTTTTCAATCCACCTATTTTCAATTTGAATGTTCTGCTAGAAAGTAAAACACTCAGTGCTTAACAGACCTTCATGATGGAGTTCATTTGATCGAGGCAAGCCCAATTTATAGCTACTTCTCCCCAGAGCCTATTTACTTTGCTTGGATTATGATTTGCTGTTGTAATATTGGGATGTCAACAAAAGAAGCCAAAGACAAATGTTGTTGATTGATGGTACCCTATGTTTCTCCAAGAGGAGTGCTTTATCAACATCATAAAGGACCTTATCCTATCCCAAAACAGGGTGGTTTTTGTGGCCGTGACAAACAGGAAGGTTTTTGTTTGTTTGTTTGTTTGTATCATTAACATTGTAAGCAGTTTTGTAATCAGACATATTTCTCTGTCTGATTCTGTGTCTGAGCAACTCCTGGTGCTTAATTTAATTGTATCTTTTTATTTCAAATCATGCCCTAAAAACAGAAAGTGAAGGGGGGATGTAAGATTTTAAAAGGAAAGTAATTTTTAGATCAACAGCAATGGGGGATGGGGCATTGGTCTTGCAGTTTTCCCTTTCCCTCCTGAGTCTGCAGTTTTGGTTAGTCAGTTGATTTTTTTCTTTTTAACTATTATTATTTTGAGAATAAAAATTTGAATTCTGTAGTCTTGTTCATTTCATAGGATTCAGCTGCAGAAATCTGTCTCCATAATTGGTAAACTGTCTTGCAAACCATAGCTTATGTAAGTAGTTTTTACTTATATGAATAATCTCATTTACCTCCTTGGGGCAGGAATACTTAAGTAGTCTTAAAGAATATTTAAAAGATGAGGCTTTTATTGCCAGTAGTTTTTAACTCATACCATTCTGCCTCCTTTTCTGGCATTTAATTAAAAACTGCATGGGTCTGACCTCAGCACCAAGAGAGGTCGGAGCTCACCGGCTTGTACCGGCAGAAGCTGCGCTCACCGGTGCTGTCCGGCGGTTTGGAATAAGGGTCACCTGCGTCAGTTTAAGCTTTGCTGGATTAAGCCCTTCTTTCAGGGGGAGGACACAGCGTGCTGTTGGCGTCGCTGCCTGAGTAAACGACACGTGTCCCTGGGGAGGTGTGGCAGGCAGGGGACGGCACCCACAAGAGCCGGGCACCCCGTGCAGTCACTGTGCTCAGTGGCCCTGCCTGGCCTGGGAACCCCCCAGCAGCTCCCACCCGGCTGAGTTGTGCTGTAGGCACCAGCCGTGTTCCCAACTTGTCCTTTGGGTTTTCTCTGCAGCCCTCAGCCCTGGCAGTAACCTCCTGTTTGCCTGGGGCTGTTGCCCTGCTCTGCTCACCAAGCTCAAGCACCCTGTGCACGCTGGCAGTGAGATCGCTCAGGAAAACCATCAAGGTTTGTGTTTCACACCTTGAGGGAAATCCAAAGAAGAGGAATGTGTTAACAGCTTTTGTAGCAGCCGGTAACTTCCAAAAGGCTGCTTTGCCTAATAAGAGATTACTGTTCTCCTACCCCAGAGAATGTAGCACTGGTTCTTCCCCTTATCTGGCTGTTGGCACTCATGCTCCCTGTTTACAATTAAAAAAAAAAAAATCTCCAAAAAACTGTTTGCACAGATTCTTGCTGCAGGTCTGAGCTTGAGATCATGGCTCGGGCAGGGATCCCACTGTGCCTGACGTTTCCCAGCACACCTGGCCTTGAAGAGCGGACAGGCTAGCGAGGGCTCCCGGCTGTCCGTGCCAGGATCGCCTCTCCTCCTCAGGCCACGCAGGGCCCCTCCTCCCCACTTCCTACTCCCACCCCACAGAAAGTGTTCCTCCTCCCTGGGAATCCCCCGCTTCTTCCTGGGACCCTAGCCCCTGAGTGGCGGTGAGGGCTGAGGGAAGGTGTTTCCCAGCCTATAACCCAGACTGTGCGCGCTTGTTGCCTGTCAGCCACAGGCAACCCAAATAAATGGTCCCGTTGTCCGCCTTCAGCCCCAGGCAACGTGATGAGTGGGTCTAGCCTAATATATGTGCGCTCTAGGTCTGATCTTTCTGTTAGTTTATGACCACCTGCTTTCCTGCGCTTGTGTCTGATTTATAAGGCACAATAATAGCAGGTGGAGGTACACTGCTCAGTAGGCCTCATGGAGCAGGCTTTGAGGGGCTGTAGCTGTGAAGTGGTCGGCATTGTGCATGATGCTGATGGGATCCTTCCATAGGCACATCCACTGGGAGCAGATTCGGCTGTTGGTTGCCACAAGGCCCCAGTTTAAGGACTTAGCATGTGTCTAACAGGTGGCAGAGAGCAGGTTTGGGGCTGGGGGCTCAGCTGATACCAGTGCTTACAGCCCACTGAAGCCACAGAGTCAAGAGTTGGGAGTCTGGCCCTTTGGGTTTTCGTCTGGCCCTTTGGGTTTCGATCACCTTTGGGTGGTGATCGAGCGTGAAAGCATTGATCAGCTGCAGTGTGTACAGCTACTGGATTGTATGGGCATCTGACTTCTTTGCTCTCTTTTTTGATTCCTGCTGGTCATTTGCTGAGGGAATTCACCAATAGATCCAAGTTTTTTCCTAACCCTATTAGAAAATACACATGTATTAGGAAAGATCACTATCCAGTCCTGTTGGCTGTGCTGTCAAGGTGTTGATGCCAAGAGAGGGAGAAATGTTCCTTCGTCACCGGTTCAGTGAAGTGCTAAGCCCTTCTTGTGAGGCTTTAGTGTCCTCCTGAAGGCCATGACAGCTGTGTATCTGGCAGGGTTAAGCCCAGAGTTATCCTTGGAGTATGAGTTTTGGAAGCCACAAGTTTGTGAGCGGCTGCGGGTGGCCTACGGAGAGAAGGGAAGAGTTTGGTAGGATCGGGGTAGTACAGAGAGGAATGAACACTCATGCTGGGATGGGATTTAAAGCTTCAAACCAATTAGATTTTTAATTGTTTCTTTTTTTTTTTCCTGTTTGTTAGCAGTTGTGATTAAGTACCCTAGGCCAATAGATAGCTAAGGCACGTCCCCACGTAGGGACACCGCATCCCTCCTGGTTTGGGAAATTTGTTATGAAAATGAGACCTGAAACATCTCTGAAATATCTACAGTGCACAAAGACTGCACAAACCTGGAAAAAGAAGTGAGTTTGTTTACTGCTACAAATTTTGGGCCAATTTGAGAATGTTTATTTTCTAAACACATTTCCCTGTAATTTTGGAATGGTGACTTTTTTTCCTTTACGAACAGCAGTCTCAATATCCCCTGCTTCACAAGTGTTTGATCTCACCACAGTTGATGTTTAGCCATGGTAACACTTAGGATCTTTTTTTTCATGCCTGTTGCTTTTCTGCCCCCTGAGACTGATTGATTTGGAAACTCTCCAAGTTCTCCCAGGAGCGGTATCACGTTCACTCTGTCGACTCCACACCTGACCTGTTCTGGCGTCCTTTGATTGCTAAAACTAGCAAGGGCCCAGCCGTGATGAAGAAAGTAAGAAAATCTCGTAGCATGTTATCATGTGCAGTAAAGGCAGCGAACGGGGAGCAGTGTTTAAGTGGATCTATGACAGGCTGTGTTAAAAGCGAAGCTGCCAGTCAGGTTTCATTTTATATCAGATCATATTTAAGAAAGAGGAAAAAAAAATGCAAGTAGGAATTTCTAGATCAGCTGTACCTACCTGTACACTGCTCTGTGGTTGCATCCATCCACTTACACCCCTTTACCCATGCAGTGATAAAACCAACCCCTTTCCGTATTCACACTTTAAAACACACACTGCAGTTCAATCTGATATTTCATGTAATAATCAAAGCAATCCCCCTGCTAATAGCTACACACATTTGTGCGTCAGCTCTTTAAATACCTGACCTCTGGGAAATAGGCCCTGGGCTGGAGCAGGAGGTACTCAGGCTGAGCATACAATGAGTTTAAATGGAATAAGCTAATTTGTCACTGTTTTGTTATGATTGAATATATGTGTTTAGAATGAAATTTAATTTAAATCCAATTTGTAACATCTCTGTGGGTGGGACAAAGGAAAAAAAAAAAAACCCAAAGGATGTATTAACTGGATACTGTACTGTGAATGTAATGGGACTTCTGAGTTTAATGTTCAATTAAAAAGCCCTGCATGTTCTTATTACTGTTTACAGGGGTGGGTTTGGAGGAGATTTATGTTACCAAAAAAAAAAACTGTACAGCCCTTTTTTGTCACTGACTTGTGCACAGTCTTTACCTGGAGCAATTAAGCCATCTGTTACTCTTGAAGGTAAATTCAGTCTCCGAGGTTTCAGGAGATAAAAAGAACATTTTTATCTAGACATTTGCCTGAGCTGCCATGTGCTTTTTTTTTTTACTTCAGAAAATGAAGATGAATTAGTACAACTGGCTGCTGCGGTTTGATAGGAACCAGAAGAAGCTAACTGGAATGAGCAAGTGGGAGCTTGCGGCGGCGGGGCCAGGCTGCCGGGCAGCCCTGCGGTCACACGCCCCTCTGCAGAGCCTGCCCTGGTCGGCTCCATCTCTTCTCCCCCAGCTCCTTGTACTGACTTAAAGTTAGCCAGGGAACGTGATGAGTGGTAGGAGCGAAAGCAGCTTTCTTCCTGCTGGGTGTTGCCTTTATTACTGGGCGCCTGGCTGGTGGGGTCCCAATTTCTAGTTAGGATCCCAGCCGGTAAAAGTCAGGATTGCGCTGTGAGCTGCCACGAAATGACATTACTTTACACCAGACTTATTTTTTCAGAACTTGTTTTCCTTCTTTCTTTATTCGGGAAAAGTTTTCTAATCCTCAAGCAGGGTGTTTCAGAAGGCTCGGAGCATGACATGGGCTGGCGCAGCTGGCAGGGAGGGAGGGAGGGACAGGCAGTCACCATTCTTTGTATTCAGATAAATATAGTATAAATAGTATGAATCAAAAATTGAGTGTACTGGCAATCGTTACTGCATATCACCCTTTCACTGTTTATTTAATGTTGCACGTCTGTACTGAATCTCTCTTCTATATAATTCCTGTTCTTAGAGGGATAAATATATACCTACAGCAGATCCTGCAAAGACAGATGTATTTATTACAGACCTTTCAAATACATACAAATAATCAAATATTGTGTTGCTTATACAATATGTTCTTTCATTTGCATGTTATTTACCTAATATTAAGTAAGGACTTATTACAAGCTCTCAAAACAGATACGTCTCTTACTGGGTAATTGATACTAATCTTGCAAACACATTAACAACACAGAGACAGTAACAGCTATCTTAGGAGCTGTTACAGTCCATCTTGTAAATCCTTGCTTAGTGTGTGGATTAGTTCACACTCCTTTGGAGATATCTGCAGTGTCGATCCTGATGCCAGGCACAGGGGCTGTCTGCAGGGATCCCTTCACCTCCAGATTTTGAAGTTTTTGAATGTGGCTCTGACAGTACATTTGAAGAGCATATGCATGCGGATGAGAGATAGAGACACACAATCCTTATCTGCAACTTCCAACTACTACACTGTTTTACATAGCATTTAGTTGGCATTAGCAAACCAAGCCTCTTTATTTTGTTTTCAGAAATTTACTAAAAAAAATCAGAACCCCCTTTTTAAAACTTTATTTACTAAAGAAAATGAGAAATATCATTCAAGATGGTTTGCTTCTTGGAAAAAAAAATAAGTTTCAAAATTCTGCAAGCATAATGCTTTCACTGAGATGTAAATATACTTTCAGGTTGTTACCTCCAGAAATTACTTCCATATAGGGAGTGCTAACCAAAACAATTTTAAACATGATTTTACTGTAATAAGATGCAGGACTGAGATGGTGCTGGAAGAGTGGTCATTTCGTATACATTCACTTGTGGCTTTTAGAATTACTTTTATGCCTGTATATTATACTGGGACCAACCTTCTTTATCTTCCATCTGTGTATTTATGTTTGGCCATCCCCAAGAACTGTATTATCCTGCCTCTGAGTGGGAAGCGAGCAGCTTCTCCTACCAGCAGTGCCTACACTGGCTGTGCTACATCTCACTGAGTAAGTGGTGTTACCCGCTGTACGTGCCTGTATTAAACTTTCACGGAAATTAGGAACAATTGCGTGGGTGCAGAGAGGAGTGTTTTGGGTACAGAGCATGCCTACAGTTCTAATCCCAATTAACTAAGAAAACAATGTATTTTTTAAAAACAAAAGGTACCTGGGCAGAGTATTTTAATTATGAACTGAAATTAAATTGATTCTGTTCAGGTAATCAAATTATCTCAGAAGTAACCTAGGCCCACATTGAAAGACATTTAGAAACCATAAGCACCTTCTGAAATACCAGGTTAGTTCAAACACTGCAATAAATATTTGTATTTATAGTCCTGTTTGGTTCGAAAGCTGGCTTATCACATACTTGCCGGGACAAGAAACAGACTCTTACTTTGATTGACTGCATCCAGCATCTTCTGGCATAGTGTCTCTTGAAATGAGCCTTCCTTCCATGTTCATACTCTTTATTTGCACTGTCAGATCAGTGTTTGTAGTAGAACAAAAGGAGATATGCTACAGATAGCCCAACTTTCATTATTCTGGCACCCAATGATGCAGGGGTGGATCAGTTCATCATGGGAGAGTTACTGTAATTGTCTCAGAGCTTCATTAGCTGTCAGTCCTCCCCTCTGTCTGGCATGTCAAAACCCAGAGACAAACTGCTAATTTCTTGTTGAAAGCAGACAGTCTCTAGGGCTTGAAAAGATACACGAGCACCTTCCTTTCATGCTAACACACCTGACAAGTGCTGAGTGCTCTTACCTCTGGGAGAAATCTGAAATGAATTGGTGTTGTGGGTGCTCAGAGCTCTCAAGTGGCTCCATTAAGGACAGAGACCTCGGTGCTTCAGTTGGGCTGGGTTTTGGGGCGACTGGGTATCCGTCTCTGACTCTGTCACCTGCGTCCTGCTTGACCCTGAGCAAGTCACTTACCCTGCCCGCTCTTCAGCTCCAAATGGAGCCCACAGCTTTTTGTACCTAACCAGTCTGTGGTGGAGATCAGTTCCTGAATATCGCTAATACGTTCAGGTTTTACAGTGATGGTTATTTTATCGAAAAATGTGATGGATAACGTTTGGACCTTTAAGTCATTTGTATTGAATTGCTCATTCCGTGTCTATCCTAACCACATCTGGATGAGATTTAGGTCCTACCCAGCCCACGGTCTTGCTTCCCTGAGACAGGAACTGTGTTGGAACACAGCCCTGATGTGCAGGGCGTGTGGGTGCAGCGTGGAGCACATCTGCCCTGCAGCTGGAAGGTGATGTCCGGTGCTGCACCTCCAAGGCATGCAGTTTGTCCTCTCCTGAAGGCTGGCTCTCTCAAGTAGGTTGGAGGCACCTTAGCAGCTTTGTCATTTCAGGTTTTGGTGGGTCCAGAGCAGTCCTTGGGGTGATTCTCTGAAGGCTGTGGTGTTCTGCCTACACAGCTGCTTTCAGCAGCAACATGATAAGCAGCAGCTTGTGGCACCATCGCACCCGCCCACATGGGGATGACTAGAATGTGCAGTTGTCTTCCTTGTTTCCTAATCTGGTACAGGGTTTTGTAGCCCTTGGATCCTGCACGGTTCCCAGACAGGCAAACGGATCTCACACTGTGCTAGAAAGGAGAAAATCCTGAGAAATGCTACATCTAGAACCTGACCGGAGTTGCTAGTGAGCCTCAGCTCTCAGGATTCCATCGATGTATGATATATGCAGCCCTTCTGCATTTAAAGTAGAGTTCTGATTGTTTGCTATGGAAGGCAATGGCCAAAAATGTTGTCTGAACACGGAGATATTTATATGGTCTTTACAGTGATTGCCTTTTGCAGTTTTGGATCTGCTATTTTTAGCTCTCCCTCTCTCTGGCAGGACCTTTTGGCATCTTTGTGGAACAGGAGCAGGGTCCTGATTTAGCACAGCTCCATGACACTGACATTGTATAACTGACGGAAGGAAATAGCTCCCTTGGTATGTACTTTCACTGTGAGCAGCACAGGGATATTTGTTGCGATTCATTGAGGAGCAGAGGCTGTAAGAAGTTGCAAAGTACTGTAGCTTTCCGGGAGAGGACAAAGGTACAGAGGCTCCAAGGGAAACAGGCAACCTTTTTAATTCTCATAATGCTTGCTCTTCTTTGCTTCCAAGATGAGCAAAGCAGTAAATATCAGGCAAAGGATGTTGATTTGTATGCACAGCAATTGTTGGAATAAAAATCAGTTCAGACCCCAGTGACTCTTGCCAGCCCTTGTTACCGCCGTAGAGATGTGAATGCAGAGAAAGTAAATAATATTTGCAACACGACTTCAAATTCAAGCTACCCATCAGATTGTAAATCCAAGCAGACACTCTCCTTTCCAGAAGCCACTCCGGAGGGTGGAAAGTTTCCACGGGAGGGGCGAGGCAGCAGGGGAGCGGGACCTGTGGAACTGTGCTCATGTGGGGAGCCGCATTATCAGCCCTGAGATGCTGCTGGCATCGTTTGTTCTGAAGTAACATGAAAACCTATTGCAGAGCAAAACAAAACGAGAACTGTGTACCAGAGTGTAGGTACCAGTCTGGGCATTAATAAAACAATAAATGAAATGAATAATTTATCGGTGGCTGTTTTTACTTTTTGGGGTTTTGTTTTTTTAAGCACTGGTAGAAGGATATTTCCGTTCAGACTGAACTGGAGTGAAATTACTTCTACCACAGATAAAACACAGTCAGACGAGTGGCATACTTTCCCCACAAAGCTAACTGCAATCCCAATTAACACTTCTCAAAACTGAATTTATTTTTTTCCCCCTACTTCCTAATGAGGTTTTTTCCTCCCTGCTGTCTTGATACAAAGCTTTATGCCGTATGAGTGTGTTCATATGGTGCTTGAGTGCGTTATCTGACCTTGATTGGTGTTTTGGGAGCCAGTTAAATAGATTACATAGAGGTTACCTTGACAACTGTCTTTGCTGATTTAGCAATGCAGTTCATTCTTGGGCACTAGACTCTCAGCAACTGTGGAATTCCACTGACTTCATATTAATCATTAACACAATGTTCTGGGGAGGCTCTGCCGAGCTAGCAATAAGGACTGTATTGAAATTATTTTTTTTACTGGGTAAATGTTATAGACCAAGATATGTTTACAGTATGAAATGTTGTTCGCAGTCATAAAATGAAAATATATGTTCCTGTTTATTTTTTCTCTCTCTTCTAGTTTCAACAATAATATTGGAATAATAAATCTCCTATCATGTCTGATGGGAAAAGATGGTCTTTTAAATGAAACTCTTTCCTTAACATTGATCTTACACCATACCTTCTTTCAGGTCGTGCTGTAACCTCGCAGGCATGACAGATAGTTAAATTCAGTGTGCAAAAGCTCAGGAGCCTGGAATGTGATCTCTATTAACTTCAGGGAGATTGCTTCTGATTTACATTACTGTTACATATCGATCAGAATCTGGCCCTTCTCAAAAGATGTTTGAAGCAAAATCCACCTATTTCCTTTCTCAAAGCTGCTGTTTACAATTTTTAGCTTGTTTACAATGTACTTAAACATTAAAGACAGTATGTAGTCAGGGCTTTGGGCTTTATCTTTAAGATTAGGCTTTTTACTTCTACCTACCAAGCTCAACCAGAATTGCACGGGAGGATGTCAGGATTCTGGGACCGTATTTTGCAAAAGGCTGGAAACCTCGTGGAAATTAGAAGTTTTTTATGAATTAAATATGAAAATGAATAATGTAGTCAGAGCAGGGGCCACCATATTACTTCTTCTGATATGAAATTCAGTATATCCCATAATGTCTTGTCCATCCTCCCAATTTTCCATCTGCTGTGTTGTACTGCAAATCTAACCGGTTTTGGGGTTGTAAATGTGTCATACAACATGTCATGTACTCAGTCAGTGAAGAACCTGGCTGTGCTTTATTTCACATGGGGAGGGTGACTATAAGGAATTTACGAGCAGGCACATTAGCTAAATATTTTTTGTAGTGCTATTGCATAATTAAATACTTTTTTTATTATTTTGTTTTTAATTTAATTAGGTTTCAGGATTAGTTCATTACAAATAAGGCAGTTGTTTGTACTTCCTGGAGTGGTTGTGTGATATTGCTTACAAACTCAGAAAGAAAGAATTAATTATGGTGTCTCCCACTCCTGTTCTTGAAGTTAGCATTTGCCCATTATGAGAAACATATCCTTTTAACTGAAGTCACACAGAAGAATAATTTCCCCCAGATTCCTTCCTTTTGCAGTTCTTTCAGTCCCCCCCAGCCTGGGGCAGACACAGGCCGCGTTTGCTGCCCAGGTGAGGCCTGCGCCCACACCACTGCGCCGGGCACAGCTCTGAGGTGATCACGGAGCCTGGGGCCACCACAGTGACTGAGGATTTTTCCTCAGATGTTTTCTGCAGAAAGCACACAAAATAAGTTCTTCTTTCAAGCAGAGGCTGGGAATGGTCCCAGCCCGGCCATTGCCATGAGCTAGCTGTGGCCAGGAAGGCCACACAAAAAGGCATCTCTGTCTAAACAGATCACGGGTGTTTTGGAGGCAGGTATCTCCTATCATCCTGTGAGGGGCTCAGTGAGACACTATTACAGTTGCATTTGTTGTATTGCTGCTGCTGCTTTGGCACACCGATAGCATCCGAGACACAACATGGGGTGTATCGAGGGAAGAGTCAGCAGGGACGGGGCTGAGTTACGGCACCTCCTGGCCAGTGCTCCCTGGTCCCCACCAGCAGAGCTCTTCTGCATGCCAAACTTAGGGCTTCTGAGCATAAAAATACACAGGTCTGCAGCTGGAGCCTGATTTTGGGTATGCCCCAAAGTATCTCTGATGCAGTCTAGTTACATTTGTTTTTGCTGGTACAAGTAAGATCAGGATGAGCCTGAAGTAGGCTGGTGTGGTTTGCTGGAAGGTTTTCAGAAGAATACCCAAATCCTTCACTGCAAGCCTGAGTGGAATTGCTTAAGGATTGCTCAACAAAAGGAGCAAAACTTTGTTACTAGAGATTTTAATCTGTCACTTTAAAAGACAGTGAATGTTTCCAATATATGCTCTAGGGTGTTTCACAATTGGCAGAGCTGATTTATTTTGGAGGCCTGTAACCCTGCAAGAATTCAAAAGTAACATGCTTGGGGCCTCTGATCTTAAGTTACAAGGGTATGTTTGATGGAGATTTCCTTGACACAGTTTCTCTTTTTCACTTTTAATACCTGGGTTTGAATATTGAGCACCCCGGTGCCCGGCTGCCAGCCACCTGATTCTGCAGAGTTGCAATCTCATTCCTTCTGGAGAAGGACATGGATTAGCCAAAGTGTAAACTGAGAGAATTTCGTTGTTGTTGTTGTTGTTTTTTATTTGTATTTTTTTTAATTGCAACTAGGGCAAAACATTTTTTTTCTCCAATGGAACCTACAAGTATGAAACACATCATTTCCATATATTCTAGGAGTCAAGTTTCCAACTATCTTTGACTGCTTTGAAAATCCAAGGCTCAAAAAAAGTCTTGTTTTAGAACAAGATGTATTGCAGACTAGTTTAGCCCTGTGTCATTTTTACACCCATGTGCTGATTCCTGCAGGCTGTGGCCTCTTGTTCAGGATCCAACCCATCATTCCCGTCTGTAGTTTATTTTTGTTCTACAGAAAAGTAACCCTCCACCACCCTGACACTGCAGGAAAAGCAGGGAGATAATTTTGTCTTTCATGAGGAGCTGTAAGTAGATATTTCCCTTACTTGCTTATGTGTGAATGTTGTGTGTGAATATGATAGCCCTATGTATTAATAATTACATTGCAGCATTTATAAGAAAAAAATGTTTTTTTATAAATATCAAATTTCCACTGGTACCAATTTTAACAAAATAAACTTGATGCCAAGTATCTATGCCTATCAAAGCAGGTAGTCAAGATAAACATCCATGGTGACATCTGGGCTGTATCTGTCCTTTGGCTGCTCAACAACCAGAAGTTTCAAGTCAGTGCCCGTCTGGGCCCAAGAACACTTTTCCAAGATAACTGGATACTGCTGGAGGTCTACAAACCACCTCCAGAGATAAGGAAGGTTATAGCTTTCCAATTTCTGCACAGTAACATTAAAAAAATATATATCATAAATTTTCACAGATTTGGATATCATAAGAGCCATTGATAGAAATAAATTTTTACTAGCCCATGTAGGATTGTTGTTAGATTATGAAGAACCGAGCAGTGCAGTACGCTCTCACATTCTCACAGGTGGTCAAAATATCAGTGCTGAAGTTATGCAAAGAGTTAAATAAGGCATTCTGCATGCTGATGAAGCAAGTGGCTCCGGAACCTATTAATTCTTTTTCCAGACAATACTCTGTGGTATAGGGGCATGGGTTCCTGATGGGCTTTGGATGGGAACAAAAGGCATGTTTAGATGCGGATGCTGAAGGCTGCTCTAACTTATGCTTGGGGACTGTCTAGCAATTAGGTTGGGATCAGGGGATTTCAAAAGTCACCTTTGCACCTCCCATTTGGAGCTGCAGTGTGCATTTTTTCCCTTGTATCCCAGCTCACACCAGGGCAGGTGACTGCAGCAGTAATTCACTGTACTTTTTTTTCCCACATACCCATGAATAAAAAACATTTTGTATTTTTTAGAGATTTATTCATTTGAGATAACTCCAGAAATTAGGATTTTTACAATATTTATCTGGGAGGAGACCCTTTGCAACCCTTTGCTGTTATATATGTTTTTCTAAAGATCCTTAATGGAAGAAGGTAATTCCACCTGTGTGTCATCATTCAGCGTAAGGGTGAAGTTGTCAACAGATTGTGCGGGGAGATGAGCACTCAGCTTCCCTTCATATTAAAGTGAGATATATGTGTGTCTAATTCCTTACATGTCACCTGGAAGGTTTCCCCAGAGGATTCCCAAGTCATGCAATTAACGCTGCTGAATTCCCCAAGAGAGTCTATGCTTCTAATTTTCCAACCAGTCTAAGGCAGCCATTTCAGCTCCAGCTAGCTTCAGCATTAACAGCCAAGTAGAGGGAACCTGAAAACTTGTATATGAGTCTGTACAGCAAAGGCTTTGCTAAAGCAAGACAAAGCACTGGCTTAGAATAAAGAATAAGAATGATTATGTCTTCTTTTTTTTTTTTTTCTTCTTCTTCTTCTTTTTTTTTCTTTTCTTTTTTTTCTTGGAGCTGAGGGGAAATAGGAAGAGTTGTCCTCTTAGGTCAAGGTTGGAGACTTTGTAATGCAAAACAACAAAGCTTGACTGTGATAATCTACAGAGCACCTGCCCTGAGGATAAACAAACAGCTCACTTTTTAGTGCTTTCAAGTATGCTATGTTGACTTTTATGAACAAAGTATTATTTTGAACCTCATAGAAAAGGAAAAATGGAAATCTTAAGAACAAACAGAATGATATTTTATTTCCTCTGATGGATTTTCTGTTTAACAGAAGCTGCAGCAGGCAAGTCAAATTGATCAGGATCAACCATGTCTTTAACCACATGGTTGGATCCAAGGCAGGAAGCTGCTCTCCCCTTTTTTTCCAGCTCACTCTTGTGCTTCATTTTGTCTTGGTGCCATCCTGGGCTGCTCTGCACCTTGCTGGTGGCAGAAGCTTGCGACTCCCCACATGAAACAGGTCTGAGTTTACACCCTTACAGCTTTTGTGTCCCTCCTTTACAGATCCCAGGTTCTAGCCCATGAATTAGCTCTCTGCTGGCACTTTTTCTCGGTATATACCTGTTATTGGTGAAAATTCATTCACTGATCCTGTGGGCCCTGCCAGCATTTACAAACTGTAACTGTAATTTGGCCAAATGCTTTATTTTTTCTGAGTTGACTAAAAGACTTGTTTGAGCAATCTGATTTTCTCATGCCTGGTTTCCCTGTAAGCAAGGTGATTCCCTAAAAGCTTAGCTAGTTGCTACTCTTTCATATCCTCTCCATGTACCCCAGAACTTCCCAGCATCTCCTATTCTTCACAGCCTAAATGATCCCATTTTTAGACTCTGTTCTTCTGAAGCCTTCTCCAAGCTAACAAAAGTTTCATAACAAGCACACCACACACGTCTCACGTGTTGCATGCTGAACATCCCACTGACATGCGTGCAGGGTGTTTTTCCCTCTTTTGGATTCAGTCTGCTGTTCAAATATGGTGTTGGTGAGACTCCAGGAGAAGTCCTCTACGATCTGTGCTCTGCGCATGATATATTCTCCAACCTCTGTGAAAATGTTTTTGGGGGTAGTCCTTCAAGGAAAGAGTTTCCCCTTTAAATCTGCAACTTTGGTCTCAGCACAAACACTGAACAAATGTGCCTCTGATAACATGAGGTTCACTTCGGATGATGTTCTGGTACGTATCAAAATGCAGAGTAGCTGAGGGGGGAGAATGCATTGACAGGCTGAGCAGGGCACAATTAAGCAAGTACATATGTGGTTAAGCACAAATACTAGACTGCATGTTGTTGAAACACAGGCAAAGTGAAAGGGAATGTAAATCTCAGAAGTTCCCATCAGCCTGAACAGCAACCAGAGTCCAATGAGCGTGTCCTGTGAGTTCTTACCAGCTGCAGACAGGCCCTATCTTCATCGCCCTGGAAATCCCTTACAAAAGAGCTGTTTATTTCCATTGCCACACAGATTGGCCCATGTGATTATTTCAAGATTTATTTGATAATTCCAATAGGAACATCTACGTGCAAAGAGAACTTGTGTGTTTATGATTCTCCTCTGGATTCCATTTTCTCTAGACTCGAAGCCCCAGTTCCCACTTCATGAAGAATCCAAGTCTTCAGCTTCACTTCTGTTAGCACCACGGAGAAATCTCAGACAAGACAGATGCCTAAAGCCACCAGAAGCCTTAAATTGAACACCTAAAATAGAAAGCTACAGAATTTATAAATATTTCTGCAAATCAACCTTTTACAACTACCCTCCGTCTGTAGCTTTGGTAGTTAGCATTGAAACCCAAGAATATTTCTGCAGAAGAGAAAGCTGACCAAGCAGCCCAAGAAATTCTGCAGAGCTCTGCAAATTGCAGGAGGCCTAGGGAAGGAAATCACTGCATGCCAAATTTTTTCCACTGATTTCTGTTGTCTCTCCTTATCATACATTACACTAGCAATGCGTCGTGGAGGGCTGTATCTTCCCCACAGTTCTTACCTGCGTAATAGTCTGATTATATTTTATGACTTCTTATTCTCATTTCAACATAATTTACTCTTGACTTAGAAAATATGACTGTCTGCAGAGAAACATCCAGCCCTTTGTTCTTTTTCTTCACAAATTAGTTTAAAGAAGGATCAACCAGTACTGGCGAAAGCCTGTATTAGATCTGCTAAGATCTCTTCCTATTCAGATTTGATTTCTGTTGCTGGAGGCTACTCTTGATATTTATGTGGAATGAAATATTGTTCATCCCCTTCACAAAGAGATGGTTGGTTCCATTCACTACTCCATGAGCCTCAGACAGTGTTTACACAGTACGTATTCAAAGCGCGCCAGCTATTTCTTACCATCGTGTCGCCTTCCTGGCCGTGGGCTGGGCCTCTGTTTTATCAGAGGGTGGCTGCTTACCTGGAGTTTCTATCTTTCTCTGTGCAATCATTTCCCAAATTGCCTAATTAAATATGATAATAAAGAGGAAGAAGTGGAGGAAAAAGAACTGCAGAATTCCCCTGCAATAAGTTCCTCCAGCTCTTCTTCCACAGACTCGCTCCTCTCTCCCTCATACCTGGTGTTTGGATACCAGCACATAACTCCTTACAAAACCCAGGGCTCCCCTCTCTGCTTTCCTTATGCCAGCATGCGAACATCACTGTGGAGCAAGTCCATGTGGATGTTTTCCATGTATACATGATGTCAGAGTAAACCTCCTTTCAGGGACTTCTCTCATCTTTTGTCTGTCCCCGAATCCCTTTCTTTCTGCTTTCACATCAATGATCTGGCAGGTAGTCAGGGGACATTTTTAAGCAGAAAGTTGCTGCCACCATAGTAATTTCTACTTCTGTGGGAGGTCTTTTCTGTTGAAACCTCTCTTAAGGTTGGTCTCTTCTACCAAGGCTCTGCCAAGAAAGTCAAGCTAGCAAAATCTTGACAAGCATTAAGTTCTGAGTCTAGAAACTGCTCTGTTGCTGATGAGACTTCTCTAATTACCTAAGCCACCCTACAAAAGATTTCCTTTGCTGCTAGAAATTGTGCCAGCCCAGGTAATTTCCTTTCTAAGCTATTTTGGCAAAATGCTGCCCATGTAATGCTTTGCAGGCTAAATGGATCCCTACTGGGGGATTTTTTTTTGAACCAGGTGAATTCTCTCTATTGCCACACTGTGAATTTCCATGGGAATCTAACTTGGGTCATAGCAAAGCCTTTGGTTTAGCCTGCAGCAGTGGGAAGATGAGAGGAGGAAGGCAAGAGGCATCTCTCCTGAACTTAAATCACAGTCAGGGCAGACAAAAACGGCCTAGCACATCTCAGGATGCCTAATCCAGCTAAGTAGCTCAGATATATATATCAGCCATCGCTCGAGTGTGTGAACGTTGACAGTAAGTAACCTTCCTCTGCTCTGCATTAAAGTCATCGTGGACAAGACATATTGGGTATTTTCTTATGTTTTTGCAGCCCTTTGAAAATGTAGGGCCAGATGCACAGCTGCTTTAGATTAATGCCAATGCACCCATTTACACCAGCTGACAGCCCAGTCTGCAGCTCACTAAGTGCTATTTATTATTTTATTTTGTTTGCTAGAGTGACAATGGAAATGACATTGATACACAGGTCAATTCAATCCTGCTGACATAGCCTCGAGGGGGTTGGTTTGGTTTGGTGGTTGTTGTTTTGGTTTTTGTTGGTTTTGTTTTCCCTCCCCCAAGAGAATCTCCTTTACAGCTCTATTTTTTGTTAATGTTTATTTAATAAGATCGGCACATCAGCAGTCTCATAAGCTTGCTATTTTATATATCTCTCAATTTCCTTAGCTTTATTAATCATCACTGTACTTGAAGTTGCTAGTGTGAAAAATGCACTGTAAGAATAAATAATCATTATTATCAAAGTGCTTTCATAAAAATGATCTGTAGGATTAAATCCTTATTACAGCAGCATTATTAGTCATGATTATTATTATTATTACATATTAATTAGTAGTGCTGAGATATCACAGCTTAACATGCACTTGCAGAGTTATCTTTACCAAAGTCAGTTAAATATGAAGGTTTAAAATTCTGATAGATTTAGTGGTTTAGGACAAGGGAATGGGATTACAGTTAACATCATTTATTCAGCTCAGTACTTGCAAAGAGCTGACGATGTGCTCAGTGCTGGGCACAGCAGAACTTGCTGTCTGAAATGCGTACTTTAAGAAAGGGAAAGGAAATAGTTGTATTAAGTCTTTTTCTCTTAATTCTCGAATCCAGGAGTTCCATGGTGTTTATTGCTCTGCCACTTCCCTTGTCTATTAAATTTTGTGTTTTGCCATTCATTTAATCTTTCTCTGCCTTGGTGAGTTGACGTGCATAAAGTATGTTACATTAATTAATCTGCATAAATCTTTTTGAACTACAGCTACCATGTAAGAATGAAGCGTTTTTACCACACCTGAGAAGAAGCTCTAGCTTACGTGGATTGCCACATTATATGGCTGTGTGTTTTTCATAGGTATGTTGGCTGTTTGGTTAACGTAACTGTGAAGTGACATGATGGGCAGATTGTACACAGCACGCTTCTCTTTTTTCTTTTATCTGAAGTGATACTATTACTCCTTCCCTTTGATGCAGTAACCTAGTCAAGCTTCAAGAGACTAAGGATGAGAAAAGACTGACAAATAAAATATTGTTATGGCAGGTGTCATGAGATGGTGCAGTTATATAAAATCTTCCAAGTTCTTCTTTTTTTAACCTTATTATGTGAGCAAACGTTCAGTCTTGGGAAGACATACTGTGCTTGTAAATTTTCTTTTGCAGGGTTCTGGATAGAGAAAGTCAAATCAACGACTCGTTTTGTTGCCTCAGCCTCTGTGTGGAGTCATTCTGGAGACAGGCACTCCCCCATGGACAGGCACTAGCACTTGGCTAAAATCCCTGAATGAAGCCATGGCCCTACTGCTGCCATCCCTCTTCCTGGACCAATTTTGCTTGTTACCTTCCCTGTTTATGTCATGTCTCAAATTTAGCATCTCAGGCTTTTAAGAGCAAAGAGTTAGATACAGGAATTGTAAAGACCTGAAGACCTAGGCACAGACTCTGCCTGCAAAGCCCACATTCGCCGACATTCAGGCCCCTAAACCCTTGGCTCTGCAGGAACCTGTGTCCTTGTGCCGGTCTAGCTTCCTGTCATTAGGGTGCCACGGGGAGCTGGATGTGCTAGGGACACAGTGGCTCTTCCTCTAAAAGCACCAGGCCCTTCCGGAGCTCAGTGGCACCGTGGGGTATGCAGGGAATGCAACAGCTCCTCGTCGGAGCAGGCTGAACTTCTTGCTTGGCTGCCCTACTTAGAATGGGTACCGGTGGAGCAACAGATTGGCATCTGATGTCAGCTAGAAAAAAGCTCCACACTTAAGTGATACGGTAGCAAAGCGATTTTTGTAAATCTCTGGAATTAATAACTACAGCTATTTGAGAAGAGAAACAGTATCATTCATACTGAAAAATATTCTCTTCCCTCCCACAGGGGAAGCCTGTGTAGGTGTGGAGCTGTAGTCTGGGAAATTAAAAAATGCAAATTAAAAAATGCAAATGTAAAAGAGAGGCATTGCTCGCTGCAGTGCTCTAAGGGTTTTCTTGAATAGCAGCAAATTAAAGAAATGCTATGTAATCAAAGTTTATATCAAGCCTATGAAAGAAAAGCACCATTATCTCTAAATATAGTGATAGTACTCTCTGCTCCTGATCTTTTACATTGTGTACACATTACCAGTAAATTACAAAGATACCGTACTATATTTTCAACAAGTCCTTGAAGAAAATGCACATTACCTTTTTATATGCCATTTTATTCTGTTGTACTAAAACATTATGATTAGGAAGGAAAGGGTAGTTGGCCTGCTTCTCTTTACAAGCCAGTTCTTCCGAATTCCTTAGTTCTGTTTTCCTTCACTGCTTGGTACGTACGTCTGAATATATTGGCAATTAGGAACAGAGATTGGCCTTCGTTACTGTTTTTGTCCCACTGTCTTCAGCTGACCTTCCAGATGACTACTTAAGGACTGGTATTGCTGTGTGCTGTAATGATTTCTCAAGTTCCACTAACTTCTGTCATTCTTGGTCATTCCTCTATGCCAGAAAACCCACTGGGGCCAGAGCTTTGTACGTGACTGTCTCTGGGGTCCTGTAGAGATCAGGTGGAAAACAAAATAGCAGCTGAAGTTTCACGGAGCCTTCTCTCCTCAAATGCTTCAGTGGGAGCTTGTGACCACAGCGAGCTGCAGAGCGTGGAGACTGTAAAAAGCAGAGCAGAGAAAGAAAAAGTAGATTTGTGTAAAAGCAAGACAGGCCTTGTGCAAATGCTTGTGATAACTGAATTCAGTTTCCTTTGGCTGAAGGCGTGTCTGCAGCCTGAGCATTATACAAAGTGCGGGTCTGTGGATTTGGCACACCGAGCAAATGAAGACTTCAGCAGAATCTCTAGGTACCTGAAAAAAGTAGGCCAAGCACGCCCAGGTAGATAACCAATGAATAAAATATTTTTTTAGACCCTGATTTTAATTAAAATAAAACATAACTACCCCGTCGTGACACCACTACAGTTTACAATTCTTTCTTCATTTATTTAAACAGCCAAAGCAGATAAATCAGCAGGTAGTGCTTGTGAAGTCTCCTAGACTTAGAGATGCAACTCAGGTAACCTTAACCGAACACATGGTTAATAAAACCAGAAGGAATAATTTTCCCCAAATACCTGTATGGATAAAAAATACTAAAGGGCTTTGAAAACAGCTCCTAACAATAGTTGTAAATAGTATGCGTTTTTAATTTAATACTGTAAGATATGCCGCTTACCATTCTTACTCACCGGAAAGTGGATTTTTGAATAAAATTGCAGCCTGGGTTGAGATGTCCTGCAGTGGAAACACGGTGGCGTATCCAGCAGCTGTTATCACCACGATGCGGTGAGGTTGAGCAAAGATTCCTCCGGGGCATCATCCTGAGATGCCTTTTACATTTCAGCGACTGTCCCTTCCTCTTGGGCTGTCAGACGGGGGGGGGACAAAAAACAGAACTGCATTTGGGGTGCAAAACACTCACTGTTAGGACAACAAAAATCACTTAAGATGTGACCTTTACTTCCTCTGAGTGACGGGGAGGTGACCTTCTCCAGTCCCAAGTTGATTACTGCCATGGAGAGCCATCCTCACTGTTGTACTTTACTCACACACTGCATCTTACCACCCTCTGCTAACTAGCCTAGCTCTGCTTCCTTAGGAGCAGAAAATAGTTTAAAATAGATTTCTGTGATCAGTATTCCAAATTCTTCGTGGTACAACACATGCAATGCAGGTCTACCTCTCCTTTGACATTTTAGTGCTAAATTGAGGTGGCCACTCAAATTTTACAGTCGTCAGTGTCTCTCTGTGGTGTGCATTTAGTAGCTTGAAACTCTTCCAAATTGTCTGCCTCTAGCTGCTTAGGAGAATCCATTACTCTTCAATGCAAATACCATCATAAAAGCTGCCATAGCACCAGGGGGCCTCAAAAGGTCTTTGTCCGATTCACCTAACATTATCAAAGTGCTTGTAACTGGACATCTGTGTTATATTCCGAACTTTAGTCTATTTTTAATGTAACTCACATCAGGAGAAGACGGGGTGAATTTTTCAAGGTCTTTAAAGAATCTGATACATCTTTTCTATTGGCTCTTCTCGTCTTTTCTCATAGGCTCCTGACTGCTAGAGTCAAGATTAGCTGCTTTGCACTCTTTAAAACCGCTAAAAAGTTACTGAAGTCATTTCCATCTCAATGGGGCAATCTAGGCAAAACTAGTCGAGGCGTCATGCTAGTCATTTTCAAACCAACTAAATCCTACCTTTCGGCCCCAACATCATTGCAATTAACCATCTCTTTCCTGTATTTTAGGGCCTTCTTGATTTGAGCAGTGCCTAGCTCACGTCTCTTCCTAAAAATGATGTGTTGAAGCACATCAGCAGGCACTGAAGCAAGCTTGGAGCTCCTATTTGGTGACAGGATTGAAGGACTTATGCCTCTAAAGCTATTAATCTTGTAACTTCCAAGCACAGAAATCAATAACGTTTTGGAAAGTCAAATTGCTCATAAAGGAACTGTGGGCAGTGTCAGTGCAGAGAAAAACATAATTACTGGAAAATACAGATAAATGTATTTATTTATTTGATAGGGGGTGGCATGTATCAGAAATGTGACAGACATCTCTAGCAAGAAATAAACAAGGAAATTCTTCATAAATAGCCAAGGAAGGGGGAAAACATATCTAAAACCAGAAGAAGCAGGGCTGTAAGAAATAATAAAATAATCAAATGCAAATAGTAACTAGAGCTGGACTACAGTGTGTAACCTTTTCCTTCAAATGTGGATTGAAATCTTTCCAAATATCAATTAATCCCTAATCTACCATGCATTTCTTAGTCGCTTCCTGTGCATTATTAATGGACTGGTCACCCTGAGATGAAGGTAGGAAGTAAAAGCAATTAAATTCCTCTCCCACCCCTGCAGATACAATTGACCTAGAGGATTCAGCTACAAGTAAAAATGAAAAAGCTCCGAGAAAGAATAAACATGCCCTTCTTGCCTGAGCCAGACTGTATCGTTACAGAAGCAGCATGCAAGAGCAACAGCAAGCTCCCTTTATATAAAACATCAAATTCTGAGATCCAGGGCTGATCAAGGAAAAGAGCAGGTGCCCACTCTCTGCTGATTTTTCCTGGTGTTGTTCTGTAGCTGAATGAGTACTTTGAGCCAGGACTCCAGACACTGATTCTTTTTTCAGTGCAGCAAAGAAAACCCCATCTGTCTCCTGAGAGGTATTGATCCCGTTTGAATTCAAAGAAACAATTTTAACTTCGTGTTTTTGTGCAGGCTGATGGCCACAGAATTCAGCGAGGCTTCTGACTGTATAATGCGGTTACCTCCGGCCTGAGAGGGACACAGTCATCCTAGCCGGCAATTATCATACAGATCCGTCAGCGCGGGTAACAAGGGGAGCTCTGTGGCTGCTGTTTACACTCTAACAAGATGCATGTTTGTTTCCACAGTGCTGTAATGCCGAGGTGAAATTCGGTGCCTTTTGCCCTGCTCAGCATCGTTTGAGATAACATATGAAGATAAAAATAGGCATCTTCTCAAATGGCCCCACTTATCCTTCTGCTAAGGCAGTCTCTTTTCTACTTAGGAAAAGCCTTAGGAAAAGTAAAAGCTTAATGAAGATTAGGGTGCCAAACTCAGGGCATACAAAGAACTGGCTGGTAAGGGAAGAAGGGAAGTGCTGACAGTGCCTAGATAACAGGGGGAAGAAAGGGGAAGGAGTGAGATGTGGTTTTACTGATGCAGAGGGGCAGTTCTGAGGTCTGTGAATGACCCATTCTCAGGTTGTACCCATCCTGTACATGACTGGAAGGTTTTTTCTCAGTATGTGTTCTCTCACTGTTCCTTCCTTGGCGTCTGAAGACTGTAACGCCTTCAGGAGGACACAAGCTCAGTGCAGTGGTAGGGAGAAGAGCAGGGTGGCATCAGGAGCAGTCCGGCAGAGACAGAACTGGTGGCACTGCAGAGAACCAGACCATAGGTTTTCTCAAACCATATTTTTTCCTGATGACGATAACAGTTTTAACAACGTCAGTATATGGTTCTCTGAACCTGTGCTGGTCTCAGGTGAGTCCGTCACATGCAGTGCCTGCCCTTCTGGGTGATTCTTTGGTTTACCTTAGAAATGAGCAGCCAGCGGTTCTGCACCATGGTGAATATTGCACAGGAGCCCACGGTCTGCATGAAAAGAATGATTTAAATATGATCATTGTAGAAATTAAGAGGGCTAAACCTAGAAACTTAAAGGTTAGGAAGAGTTTAAAGAAACTTAAAGGTTAGGTCTTGGGGTGGTTGTGGTACTCTGACATGGAAATTGTCACAGGAGTAGGGATGTGAAACCCAAAGTGAAACCACAGGGGAGGAGAGCTGCAGAGGGGTTAAGGGGAGGAGAGATACCAGACCAGAGCCATCCTAGGGCTTCAGAGAGCTACTGGCTCTCCAGTCTGTCATATTAGGCCTCTCATAAGAGCTCATACCTACTAGAAAAAGCCATTTTAAGTGACCAACTTCAGCATATCTTTTCCATTTTCTCATTTCATTTACATGTATGTTTTCCAAATACTTCAATCTGTGATGCAAAGGGCAAGTCTTTATGAACAAATTAGTTTCTGTGTAAAGACATCAGTTACTTGGCCTCATTTCATGGAACTTCATTAGGATTTTCAGAAAGCTCTTTTGGGACATCCAGGAGAGGTTGCGATTAAGGTACGCAGCTCAGGAACCGAACAGGGCTCTCCTTCACATGAAACCCTGACGCAGGAGGAGAGCTCCAGGAACAGAAGCGAGAGCTGACTCACGCCCAGATGGTGAGCTGGGCTCACAGTGGAGCACAGTGCGGCACGGCTGGAATGGGAAACAGGAGGTGTTTGTTTCGCATTGTAATTAAGACTGGCATTGGAAACATGGAGTACAGAAAGCCGGGCTAATAGCTCAGACTGAAGTGACCATAAAACCACAGGCAAGATGCAAATTGGTATTGTCGTAAAATACTCGAACAAAATGATATCAAGTACTAAAAACTATGCTTACATGGCAGCAAGACTAAAGTAAGACTGGAGAAAAGCCACAGAATATGAGCCTTGGTTGATTCTGTGCCTTTTAATGAGACCGTTGTGCCTGTTCTTTATAACAACATAAATTAAGGAGAGATCATCAACTTTAACTTTCCGTATGTTTGTCAGACTGAGTTTCTAAAGCAATTTTTTTGGTCTACTTATTTGAAAAGAACAAAAAAGATGGAGATTATATTCTAATCACTTGCCAAAATTCCTTTTTTTTTTTTTTAAATCAAAGCTGTTTAATGTTCAAGAATCCTTTTTATGCATTAAAGCACTAAGCTTTACTCTTCTATAATTTAAAACTGATTTTATTAATATTAGCAAAAATGTCCTCACAGACAGACTGAACTCTTATGCTGTAACTCAAATCCCAGCTAATTATGGCTCAGCTGTAAAGTTATAAACCCTTGAAAAACAAGGTTTATAAGAGAAGTATTGACACAGTCTGAACTATAGCCATGTGAATGGAGCCACTGTAATATTGTTTGGAAATAGTGTTCTAAAAGGGAATCTTTTATGAAAAGAGATGCCAGCTGTTCACTTTGGAAACATTTATTTCATTGGCTCATGATAAAATTGGCTGTGGAAGATATTATTCTGAAACACAGCAACTTCTTAATTTCATTACAACCTGAAATCACTGAGAAAGACATGACTCCCAGGAGCTCTGAAAAAGGATTGTCATTGTATCTGTTACTTATATTGCTTTTGAAGTAATACACAAATTTTCTTAGAATAATTCAGGATGGACGTGTCCTCAGGAGGTCATCTGGTACCTCCTGCTCAAAGCAGGAGGAAAGGCATGATACGCCATTTTTACTTCATTCTTGCGACAAAGAGTTTATTTTTATTACAGGGAAAAAAAGAAAAAGGAAAAAAAAAAAAAAAAAAGAGGGGCTTCAGAAAGCTTGCATTTTAAATACAGTTTTGGCATTTAGCAGTCGTTTGCCAGGCAAGAGCCACTTGCTTTGGTCTGATGAGGCAGACTTCCAGAAGCATGGCAAGAACCACCTGCCAACCCCTGCCGTGCTACACAGTCCAGGATCCCACATGAATACGCGTTTCTAACCACAAGAAGACAAAATCTTAAATGATAAGTAAGAGAAAAAGAGGGAGAGAAACAGAGAGGAATAGGCCCTGTTGACTGGCTCGTGGTGATTCGCTTTGTGGAGCCTCGCCTCTGAGTCAAAAGGTTGCTGGGTCTGGGTCTGGGAATGAGATCCAGAATCTGAGTGCTGGCAAGGGATGTGCCACAGCTGAAAATGCTGTTCTAGTGACATTGTCCCATGGAGTGCCCAGTGGGAAGCAGTTGTCTACCCTCAAAAATAAGATCTGGGTTGAGTCTTGTGTATGTCAAATGGAGCTTGTTCATCTCCCAGCATCCCCTTATACCATTGTTAAAGAAGAGTGGAGTGGAACAACTTTGTATGCATCCAGGTACACCTGGCTGTGACGGCCTGAAGCTGTATCCTATACATCTTACCTTATCCTCTCTATATTTCATATTCTTTTATAGATTGTATTCCTTTCTGGTGCAGTGTTCCAGGAGATGCAAGGAGGAAAGAACCTCTGTTTACCTGAGTTGTTCTCCTTTAACATACAGTGCAGAGCTAAGACACAGATCAGTGTGTGTCCGTCCTTTATTGCTGCCTTTTTGTCCTTGCGTAGTGCTGGATGAACTTCTGGTACTGGCCAGTGCCTGCTGCTGTTAATGACTGCAATCTCGATCCCTTGCCATGTCATTGAACTTCCATCACCATTGGCTTCATTAGCAATTATTGTTTTGGTGGGGAAAAAAAATCCTACACCACATATTATGGGATGGCCTGAGGCCATTATGGAACTGAACGTTCCCATAAGGATAATCTAGGCACAATATATCAAAGTGCTGAGAAAATATCCTTTGTCTCAGGTCATGTAACCAATGTGGCTGTTAAATGTTTTAAAAGCAGTTATATAACTGGCATTTAAAATGTTTTATTGAAAACCCTTAATGCTACTGTAACTAAAATGACCTTTACCAGAGTAAAACACATTGCACCTTAAAATGGGATTTGATTAAAAATATCAAATGTTATAATGTGCTCATGGCTGTACATGCACCGTCCTGTCGTTCCAACCACTGAAGCAGATGCACTAGCTTTGGCTTTTGAATGTTCCTTTCAGTTTAAAGATACAGCCAGGTTACTTTAGAGGGAACAATTGTTACCGACTTTTAAGCATCCCATGCGATATTTGACATATGAGCACTTAATTATTGGTATATTTTTGAACAGGTGCTGTCTTTTAAGGCAGATGTTCACAGACAGAGAGCATCTGATCTAGGGAGAGTTGGCTGATCAGGGGATTGTCGCTGGCTTCTCTTCTCTTTCCCTGCCATGATTCTCTCTTTCTAAGAAAGTAAAAATAGATAACCTGCTACTGTTAATCTCTACTATTGTAGAAGAAACCACAGAGTTGCAAGGAAGTAGGGAGGTGGTTTTACATGCTAACACAAGGCAAGATGGCCATGAACCTTTTTTTTCTCTTAAGATATTTCCCTCAGTAGAAGCAATTCAGAAAGTCCCACAAAGCAAACTTTCATGTAAAAATGTATTAAATACCACACTACAAGTCACATACTGCTGGTTTGTGGAGTTCTTAAACACAAAAACAACAATACAGTGAAGTGGAAGCATCTTTGAACTCAGAATAACAAAGCTAGAAGTAGAATAGATATACAACTGTAATATACAAATATATATATATATAAATAAATAAGATATTCCCTGAATGACAACTGAAGTGAGAGAGACTCTAACACAAAAAAAAGGGGGGGGGGGAATCGGTCTGTGCGATGATCTGGCCCACTGGGAAGGCACAATCCTTCTCTCACTTTCAATTTCTCTGCAGAGAGGTGTGTGGGAAAACTGCTCCAACCTGTGAGAGCAAATATCTGGATGTGAAAACTTCACCTCTTCTATTCATGCTTTCAAAATGCTTTCTGTACTTACCTCTACCCCTCACAAACTTACCAGATACAGCCACAAGCTTGTACATACCCTGCAGTTCTACCAGTTGAACATTGAAGGGATTAATTTAGCAACAGCTGCAGCAAATATGGAACAAGTGAGGGCCCTGCAGGGAGGAAGAGCCCTTGAGGCCGACTGGGTGCTGCTGCTTGGAGAGAGGCTGCAGGCCTGGAGTGGGGTGAGCATGGCTGAGCAAGAGCGGTCCTGAGCTTGGAGGAGCCTGAAAGATGAGAAATATGAGGTAAGGTGAAACAAACATGGTACTGCAAGCTGTTTGAGAAGGGCAGTGATGCTCCATAGTTATTTACGTGTGGGCTGGTTGGCTGGATGAGGCCTACCTGGTGGTGTTACCGAAGAGATGGGGATCTTTGGAGCTACTGGGGTGCCTTAGGGAAACGTTCCCAGGTTGCAGGATGTTTCCAAGTTCAAATTTGTTTCTGAATGTTTCCAAGTTCAGGGTCCTACTAAAAGTGCTTAAACAAAAGCATGGTGCTACTGAGATCAGGGAAGGCTCTAGTGAGGGGTGCCAAGTGTGCGTGAGCTCTGGAAGCCGTAACCTGCCGAGTGTTTAGAAGAGGAAAGTCTGGGGGAAGGCTGCAAAAATCAAATCCTTTGGCAGACAAGTCCTGGTTTGACTGAGCACAAATGCTGATCAGTTCTGACTGTTCAGTATGATCCTCGCACTCAGAGTTGTCAGGTTTATTTTCAAAGTGAGAACAATGGGACCACGCATGCAAAAAATGATTCTTTGTGGAGGGGAATGCTGCAGTCTGACCACAAGGAACGGGGGGATGGAGGGAACGTGGACAGAGCTGATGCTTAAAACTGATGCCTGTGAACAAGAAGAAATAGGAAGAACTGGAAACATGGAACAAATGGAAGCAATAATTATCCCTGGATAAACAGGTGCAGAGTTGCTGGATAAAATAGCAGGCATGATGGTGGTGGCTTCTATGTGCTGTTGAGGCACTGGGCCACAGCGGAGCTACCAGTTAGGTGGTAGTACTTTACTCGTTGCGGTGTCTTTGTGATCATAAATGAGTAGTAACAACAAAACAAGTCAAAGAAATGTCACTGTGGAGCTGGGGAACAAGTAGGCTTCCTGTGGACCTTCTTGTAAAAGGAAAGCATGAAATAACCCAGAGAACTGTAAATCCTGGTAAATGTTTGTACACTAAACTTGGCTCTCTGATGTGCAGTTCAATCCCCCTCCACTACAGGGCCCTAGGGTGGAGCTGGCAATTAATCTACAATTGCTTGGGAGGGAGCAGTTCACAGCTGAAGGGGCTCTGTGGATTATAAATTTAGCAAGCAAAATGGGAAGTCAGAGCACTGGTAATAAAGGAAGTGCCAATAGTTAGAGCTATAATCATCAGGACTCTAGGGCAGATAATCAACACCTATATGGCAATTTTCAATTCAATAAATAAAGCTAACCGAGTTGCCTAACAACGCCATTGAGCTGCGATTTCAACTGGCAGCATTATGTAACTGTGACAACCAGCCGAAGCGGAAAAGAAGTGGAAGAGAAACGCATGTATATATTTCCAGTCTTAGTGAAGGAGTCTGGGGGACGGAGCCCTGTATCTGAAAGCTGCAGAGAGGGCATGCTACAATCCATTTCAGATACTCCTCATCAACACCCCAGGGATCTGCACACACACAAGAAAATGAGGATTAGACAAAGGCACTCCCTCTCCCTCCTATGAAAGTGGCACCAGAGCCATATTCCTTCCATTCTTGAGGTAATGCAGTCCAAGTACACTTAAAGAACCTGGAGGCATGGCTAGCCTAGGCTCTAGCCACCGGTGTGAAATTTTGCTCTGCAATGTTCACATGCTCAAATTTACCATAGCAACCTCCACATCACATTTAATACACAGAGACATCCCTCCTCTTGCCTGTTTAAAGAGCCCTTGTTAAGTGGTTTTGCTGTATTTTAGATGCCAAGATGTCGGTAAGATTGATGGAAGGGTGCACAATCAAACTTGCAAGGAGAGCCTAGCATCTAGCTCATTATGTAAGAGAATTAGCAAGGCAGTTCTTTTGACATGACAGTCCATTATGGCGGCTGTCAATCATACCTTAGCATATGCTTTTTTGTCCTCTTCAGTGATTTTTTTTTTTTTTTAAAAAAAAAAGTTGTTCCATTCCTGTTCATCAATAAGGCAGAGAGTAATGCTTTGTGTGCATGCACAGTAGCTGTTACAGATCTAGATGGGCTGTGCTTTCTCCACAGTAATCACTGGGTGAACATATTATTATGCATGCATGTGTAATCCTGACTAGTGCGTCTCTTTGTCCCAATTATATGTGCATAGAGGCTTGAATCTGCTAGTCCTTCTCATCTGTCTAATACTTTGGGTCCTTTCACATGAGGCAGTAGTGCTTAGATGTTCCGGTGCAGAAGGTCTAGGTTTGCTCCCTGAGGAAAACCCCTCCAGAAGGACAGTTACATTTATTCTTCCCTTTTCATGAAAGGAAAGAAAAGCTCATGCTGAGTTGTCTTACAATGGTAGTGATACCTATGATATCAGAATAATATTTGTGCCTCTCCTGCTCTTCATAAAAGTACTTTCACGTATGGACCAGAGCTGAATGAACTAAGCCTAGCAGCTGGTTCAGTGCTGTAGTACTGTGGCGTAAGTGGGGAAATAGAGGCACAGGGGAACTGGAAGGACAGATTGCCTCTGAAAAATAAAGAAGCTCATCTGCAAAGCCACGTCTTGACTGCTGTGCTCATCTGGGAGATGGTAGCTGGCAGCAATGCGTCCTAGGGAGCCTGGGAAGCTAACATATCAAATAGTGGTGCAGTGAACGTGGCTTGGGGTAGCACTATCTTTTCATGGTACTATTAAGCAAAAAATAATAATCCTTTATCTTACCCAACAACACTTGTAAATTGTAGTTATATCTGCAAAAGTATATGAAACAGTGTAGCTGATACTAGATGTGCAGTTTTCTAGGTTTTTGGTTCACTTATGGCAACACAGATAAGCTGGAAAAAGACTTCATTGCACATCCATCTTTCTGTCATATTTCTTTTTCTCCTCTCTCTTTCTCTTTCCTCCCCATGTAAAATGAGTGTCTTCTGGGGTAACTTTTTTAATTGCTTACCATAATGCAAATCTGTACCAATGGGAAAGAGGTAGTGCTTCTATCCTAGAGAAGATGAACCTCCAAGAGAAGGCTAGCTGCCTGGGAAAAACAAGTTTCACCTCGGTGCACTGTTTGATCTGAGTTATCACTTTTATTGCTGTAAGTTGAAACTGGGATTGTGCATCAAGAGTGAAGGTTTCAGAGAGAGAATCTTTTCTGTAAGTAAATGTTTTCTGTGAAGTCTTTTAAAATGTTCTCCAGTTTCCCTCTGCTTAAGCTTATCTGAGAAGGGTTGACTATTTAAACAGTCCAGTCATTAGCCTTGAGGTAATTTATATATTGCTTGTTTTTATGCTATTGCTTACAATCCCAGCTAGGACTGGAGCCTCCTCACATGAACACTATGTCAATAACAGGTAACTGACAGTGTCTGCCCCAAGGATCATGAAGCCTAAGGCTTCTGTCCTGGAAATTGTTGACTAAGGCAAATACTCTTGCTTGTGTACATTGGCAGTGATTTTAAGGGGGTCCTCCAGAGCCAAGGCTCAAAAGACCTTCCAGAAGAACAGATTTTGGACAATAGGTATCATAAGCTCTGTCCTTGGTCTTTCTGTGTGTGTGGGTTGAGCATAGATTGAGCATTAGTACTGCTCAGGTGTGCAGATGTTTGCTTCTGACCTTTCTAACCCTCTTTTCCATTAAGGATAAATAAATGATATCCTGAAATATCAAACATGAGTCTATTCACCTTATCCAAGCCAACTGTAGGTTAGATTTTTTTTCCTTCTGTGCTATCACTTAATAGTTCCTTAAATAAATAATTATTCTTTCTGGGGAAAAAAAGATATATACAACCTGTGAAACAACTCCAAGGACACTTCCTTCTACTTTTTTATCCTGAGCCAGCCATGTGGTGACTCTTCTCCTGATCTGGCCTGCAATGAAATCAACGGGAAGCATTCTATTAAATTCATCTGGCTTCAGATCAGATGCGGCCGCTGAAAACCATAATGTAAGCAGCCTGGTTTTTGTGATATCTACCATAATGGCACAGTGTGGTCCCAATCCGGCAGCCTTACTCCGGGAAAGTCCCTGTTGATTTCAGCGAGAGCGCTCTTTAACTAAAGATTTCACAATCAGGTAATGAGAAGCAATGAGTATACGCTGCCCTCCCTATTAGATCCTGTAGTCAGACTACTTCTGATAGGCTTCTATAAAGTGATTTTGTATGGCAATCTGTGCTTGCAGCAGCACCTGCTCGGTTAGTCTCTCAATTCTTCACTTAACAAAACAGCTTGACACTGCAGGTGAAAGATTCTGAAACGTTTTAATTAACTAGCTTGAGCACCATTTGATTTCTATCTCCCTAGATGTTTCAGAATTGTTGAACTGCTTGGTTCTGTGACTGCCATCAAACAAAACTCAAACATATGAAACAGGCTTCCATAAGAGGAAAAGAGTGAATTTATATTGGAAAGTTTATATCAGGCCACCGTAAACAGCTGGTTCATGCGGCTCGTTATCACTGGGAGATTTGACTGGCAATATTTCTCAGGCTGCAAGAATTGTTCTAGAACTTATGGGCCTGGTCTTACAGCTCTGATTTAGTCAACGCTCCTATTGATCCCAGTACTTTTAGTCTGGGACTCATCTTGAGTTCCAGGGAATGAAATAAAAGATCAATGATAGGAGGGAAAAAAAAATAAAAAGAGAGAGAGAAAAAAAAACCACCTGTGGTTTAAAACTCTTATGTAACCTGAAAAATGAAGAACTTGCATACCAATGAGCTGGCGTTGTACAGAAGCCACCAGAGCTCTCTGTTCTACAATGAAATAATTTCTGAAGTGTTCTTTCTGCATTGGCATAGCTCATTTCAATAGGTCAATGCCATGCACCTACTACCACACAGATAGGGATCAAGGAGAGGCAGTAAGATGCGGGCAGCGATCTTCCCAAGGCAGTGCTATGGGCTGCTGCCCCTTCCCCAGCTGCTTGGTGGGGAATGAAAGGGCTGGAGGCACAGGGTTATTGGTTGACTGCTAAGGAATAGGTTCCTCTCAAAGGTCTCGGTGTGGACCTGTGTTTAGCAGGGGCATGATCTAGCAGGACTAGCTATTAGCTTGGAGAAGACTGTTTTATTTGCATGGATTAACCTCAGAGTTACCTGTGTACAGGGTTTGATGTGAGGCTTCTGAGAAACAGGAAAAGTAGGGATGTGCGATGAGAGAAAGCCATGGATGTCTTGTGGTCAGTGGGAGCTTTTATTTCCTCACTCTTTGTATCCAGCCAAAGTGGCAAAAATACAGCTTTAGTAAAAAGATAAAAGCTAAAATTCGCCTGTAATAACTTGTCTCCACAATATAAAGCATCATGACTCTTATTAAGGGATGAAAGCACAATTTTACCAGTATAGCAGCAAAGCCACAGTGTACACTTGTGGAATCCAGGATTTGAACATGACTTAGTCTGTAAGGAATGAGTCTTAAATTTCTTACACATGGTCAGAAATACTAGTTACTGACAAATTTTTAATAATCAGTAAAATGCTGTTGGGAGGGGGGAAGGTATAGCTTTTTTTTTTTTTTAATTTCCAGAGTGGGGCTACAAAACAGATATCTTTGCAGAATTGTGTGTATTACTGTTCTAAAGTCTTAATCTGGGGATATTTTCCCTCACATTAAGCACAGTGAGCTAAATGAAGTGTTCTGTGCTCCATTATGTATTTTCATAGTTTCTGAACAGGAGCCAATTTAAATAGTTAAAATCCATTTACGGGTAACGTTCCTCACAAACACTGCACCACTGAGACTATTTGTCTTCCTGAACTTGTGCTAGTGCTCACTGCATTAGCAGTTTAATCAGATTTGTTAATGAATAATGTTTCACTTGCAAAGTAGAACTTATGTGCATTAAGCTCTAGATTGTGGAGGTGCCACAAGCTGGGGATGAAAGGCAGTGCGCCCTGAAGAACCTGGGGAACCCAGGTCATAGCCAAGCTCCTTCTCCCCCTTGCTCCTGGATGGGATTCCCACCGGCCAGCTACCAGCCCCAGATGTGCCCATCCCACACTCACTGGGCTCCACAGGCAGCTCTGAGCAGGGCAGGCCCATTGCTTGCCTGCTTTCCCCCAGTCCTCTGTGGGGCTGAGGACAGCAGGTGAAAAGGTGATTTTCCTAAAAAAAAAACAAGGCAGAGTACAAGCATGCTGACTCCTGAAAATAACAGCTTAACACTGTAGGTGTAGTTCTTATATTTCTGATTACCGGTATGTTTTCCCACTGGTGGCTTTCAAGGCTAACTTTCTTTAGCATAATATTATAAAAAATTAACCGAAAATTGGAAGACTGATGCAGGTCTTCAGTTAATGTATTCAGCCCTGAGCCGTTTTAGCCCTGATACTTCTTCATGCTTCACCCTGATTTTTATCGTGAAGGTTCGTTCATGCCTTTTCTCAAGCAACTTCCATTTATTAGTCAAATACACACAGAAGCCTACATCCCCTCCTCCAAACCGGGCAGTCTTTCTGCTGAAGTACAAGCTAGCTTTTACGTTCTGAGTAATGATAACTCACAGTACCGTGAATGAAAATAGTCATTTAATTGTAATGTAGAACAGCAGAACAGAAGTGGGAAGTAAGGTTTTATTTCTGTTTGAAGCTAAAAACTCCATTTCTCACTTTCTTATCACATTTTTGGTTTCGTATGCCTTTGAAATAGTGATTATAGAAGACACTGATTTGAACTATGTCATAGAAAACTGTATACCTTTTTTTTAATTTTTATTTTTTGCTTTGAGGGCCTGGAAGTACTTATATGTACCTATATACAAAAACCATCTTACTTTATTCCTAGTTTTGTAGTGTTGTGTATGTGTTTAGTGTTGTTTTGTTTTGTTTTCTTTTTAAATACAAACCAGAGCACTGAATTAACCTAGTGTGTTTTAGATTGAACAAGTGTCTAACTTTGAATCAGGGAAATAATTAAATCTGCATTTAATCAGGTAACAGAAAATCAGATCCTGAATCCAGATATTTGTGATAGATTCCTTCTTCACTTTGCTTGGTAAAGCACGTGTGTAGTTTTGTGAATATCCCTATTATCCTTCACAGGAGTTTCCTACCCAGAGAAGGCCAGTATGGTCTCAGCTCAGATTATCTGAAAGTGCCTTGTCTAAGCAATCTTATTTTAATACTGCAAATTGTAATTTCTCTCAAGTCATTTTGAAAGCTGGCTCCAAAGCAGCAGGAGGCAGGGCCTCGCTGTGGTGACTTCACAGCCTGCGCCATGTTGTGCCTGGCCACTGGGCTCTGCCTCAGCAAGGTGAGGCCCCATGGGCTGTGCCCATGACCTGCCAAAAGCCTCCGCGGCCAGTAAGCTGGGCTCTGTGTTCGCCGTCCCGCACTAATGCGACACCTTAAAGGGATGAGCCTTAGGCAGAGGTGAAGCAGCAGGCACATGGGTGAACACTTGAGAAAGCCATGGCAGGTCTCGGCTACTGGGACCTCCCTCAGCCCCCAGCAGTGGAGGCAGCAAGTAATAGCAGTGCTGCTCCCCCAGTGTGACCAGGAGCCCTCCGAGCTCCTCCTCCTCCTCCTCCAGCCTGAGCAGCCTCAGGTGAAAGGTGGTGCTGACAGCTGGGCCTCTGGCAGCAGCACAAGGTGCTCATTCAGGCTGGCTCCACGCACAGCATTCCCCTCCTGCCCAGCTGGTGCTAACTCAGGAGTGAGGTGCTGCCATTCTCGCCTGGGCCTCTGAAACAATTCTGCTTTTTGTTTGTTTGCCTTTTCCCTCTTAAACATAATAAAAACGAATGTTTTGTGCTTTCCTGCAGCCCTCTGGCAGGTGTGGACCAGCCGGCATGGCTGCCCTACAGCAAGGCCGGAGCTTGGGCCTCCCTGCCCGGGGCTCCAGCAGCCCGGCGCCGTGTCCCTGCGGCAGAGGTGACGAGCAGCACTTGCTTGTGCAATCAGGCTCTCGCCACAGCGGGCGCCTGGGGCTGAGGCTTTAACAATGTGCACACTGAGGGAGTCAGGGCACAGGGCCAGCTCCACCAGGGTCAAACGCACGGTGCGGACGTCACTGTTACTTACTGCTCTTCTGCTAGCCTTCAGTTCCTTCCTGGTTTTATTTATTCCTTGTGGTGAACGCAAGCTGAATGCTCCGTTTTATCCCTAGCAGGACAGGGCACACCCAGTGAGGAGAAGCAGAAAGTTCATCGTGGCTCCAGCCAAGCCCGGAGTCTCCACGGGGTTACTGTCAACAGTAGCTGGTGGGGCTCATTTCACCAGGGAAATATGACGAGCAAAACTTAGAGAAGGAGGCAGAGCCAAATCTGTCAGCTCCGTCCAGAGCAGAGCTAGGTAAAGCTGCTGTTTGTTGGGTTACATCAGCTCCTGTGTCCCCTGTTTCCTTGTGTAAAGGCACAAAAAAAAAAAAAAACAGATTGTGACTGCAAACCTGATCTTGTACGTTTGCCACTCTGGCACTGCATTTTAGCTGTCAGGTGCTGTCAGAAGGGTAGAAATCATTGAAATTAATGTGGATGTGACTGATTACTTTCTTTGAGTGTACTTCTCTCTTACTTGCACATGGGAGGCACATCCCAGTATCTCCCACTGATCCTGAAGGTCACCTCCTTCTTCTGCTTTGAGATTTCTGTGCAAGTTTATCTGGCTGCTCTTCCTAATTGCTGCAAGGTTTCTACTCAGCACCCCTCACTGTGTCAGATCCTGTGTCTCCTCCCTTCCAAATGCACTGTATGCTTGAGAGGCTGCAGAGTGTACCTCCTACCCCCAAAAATGCCGTAGCTTGCCCTTTGGGTGATCCCTTTGGGTGATCCCTCGGTAGCCCTGTGGTAGAAACAAATATTTCAAATTGTTGCTTAACTGACTCTGCTTTTCTGCAAGCTCCCCTCATAAATCCAGCAGGCTTGGAGGAAGTAATTGCTCCATCTTTGGCTCAGGCTAATTTCTAGCACCGTGTAATGTTATATAAATACTCAAGAGGCAGGTTTTCCAGGAGAGAAGATACTACCTATTATTAAGCGCACAAGCAGTCAGCTCTGTCTGAGTTTACCCAGGCTCTTAGAAACTTCTGAAGCTGTACTTCAGCAGAACCAGGCTTTCACCTTTTCAATAGACACAGGACATTCTCAGCAGTTTGGTATAATTATTAGCACAGTGACATCCACACCAAAATTACATGATTTCATTTCTTAGTCATGTGCATGCAATGAGATACCTCATACTCCTTGGGTAGCTCTGGTATCCCTGTATGCACAGTCCTGTTTCCTTTCTGGATGTGGTACTGAAATACTACAAGGTGGAAAGCCATGATGCCGAGATATAAAACACATACGAAGAGCAGAGCAGCTCATTAGCACAACAACTGCTACTATAGCCAAAGATCTTTGCACAGACTATACTTTTGTGCAGACTGAATTATGCTATATACATGCGAGAGAGAAAAATAAGTCAGTGAGAATACTGTTACATAAATAAAGTCATATTTATTTCTTTGGCTCAGGAAAACATTACAACTAAAATATTGAAGGAGGTCAAAGAGGGAGGTCAAAACTAAATAAAAAAGTAATAATTGGTGAGTCCAGCTTCCTTCTTATAAACTGGTCAAATGGGACAGAGCAAAACAAGTTCTTGAGCTCTTCAGTAATCACAATTGAAATAACTACATGTAGCTTCAGAGCACACAAGAAAGGAGGCTATTCTTAGCCATGCCCTAGCTAACGTAGACACGTTGGCTGGAGAGGTAGCTACAGCTGAAGCTGCAGTGAGTGGGGCGAGCGGTGCTGTACTTGTTTGAAAGCGAAGCTTCCTCTTTCGTTGAGAACACATGGAAACAGCTGAGGAAAACCTGACTATTTTAGAATACTTTAGGAAATGGGCAAATTAGATCTGACAGAATAGTGATAGCTAAAATAATGAATGTAAGACAAAAGGCGCATCAGGGAATTCTCAGACACCTTTCATCATAACAAAACCAAAAGCCATGCAAGATATGGAAAGAGATATGGAAAGAGATTTTTTCTTTCATGATAAGGAAAGATCTTCTCATTCTGGCAAGTTATTCCCAGTCAGAGGAGCAGGAGGCTCTGCTGCATCTGCCTGCAGAGCTGGGTATTGCTTGCACAAGACTTCAGCACTGAGGGAAGTTGCTCAGAGTTCATGCTCGCAGACATAAAGTACTTTTTTTTTTCCAGCTCATGTATAATGAGGGAAACAAAGTATTACTGAGACCTTACCAGTATTCAAGAAAGGACAATTAAATGCTCAGAAACAGGTCATGAGCTTATCTACAGTGATATTAACTAGGATAAAAATCTTAAGAGATTTAAATGCTTATGATTCACAGCATATGTAAGTACTGACTGATGAGACTTAAGGAAATATTTCCCTTTAGGGCAAGCTTTTCCATAATCAACCATTGCAGGCATATTTCCTCTGGTCCAGGATCCCAAACTACAGGGACAGGACAAGTCACCTTCTGGCACATCTTCCTGCAAGGTGATACCTGTGGCCGACAAGCCCTGCTCTCAGGTGTGACTGCTGTTAATGTAAAGTCCATTTTTGGTTTTCATCATGCAATTATTTTTTATGTATTTCTTCCCCACTTACTTCCTTTTCCCCATTCTAAGCTTCTTCCCAATTAATCTGGTTGAAAACCTTTGAGATACTGTGAAGTATCTCAAGTTATCAAGATATATCAAGATACATATCAAGATGTGTGATCTGATGCTACATGCAATTAGCCAGTAACCGGTATGAGGAAGGAGTGCTTGTGTACGTGTGTGGTGTTACGGCAGACCAAGTAGTGGCCTATGCAGAATACTATTTCAAGCGGAGTTCCCAGTTAAACTGTAAAGTGTCTACTTCTGTTGTACTGGGAAATTCCTCGGTATGGTCTGGGGCCTGCTTTGGGCAGGGTCTCGGTTCTGTAGTAACCACCTGCCCCGCTTCAAGCAGCTGGTGCGGGTGCCTGCACCTTGCACGTGGAGCCACTTTGTGTGCTCTGGTGGAAGGAGACCAACATCCGCAGCAGTAACACGATCTATAGCAAGTCTCCTGCATCACAAAGGCATTAAAAGTTAAGATCAACTCCCTTCTCTGTTGACAGATCTTTATGAGCCTCCCACTGGAAATACTGAAGTCTGCAGTTAAAATGAAAATGTTTAAGAAGTATACTTTTGTCTGTATTTTCCTTGGCTAGAGGCTAAAGTGAGTACAGTGTGCAACTGTGATGCAATAAAGGAGGCTTCGGGAAAGAAAAGAGCATGAGATGTGTATGTTATAGATGTAAATATCACTGGCAGAGCTGTGCTGCAGAATAAATTGAAAGGTTTATAATGGGTTTCTGTCAAGAGGTTGCATAATGGTTAGAAAGGCGATACAGTTCAAATTCACAGTTCAAGTCTAGAAATGGCAGCAGATGGAAAAATATTGATTTATATTCGTGACAGTAGAAAAATAAAGGAAATAATTGAGCTACTTCAGCTAGTTTCGTGTTAAAAGAACAGTGTTCACATTACAGGTGCTCCTTGCTACTGGGTGCCAGGGTGACAACAGCAGAGATGCCTGTATTCCAACCACTGGTTTGCATCTCTGAGCTTTGAGGGCCAGACAAGTTAATTTTAACAGCTATCAACACTGATTTTGGTGAATCTGTATCGTTCAGCTAGAGCAACTGAAAGTAGAATCTCCCCTCTGGGAACAAAAGCAGAAAAGGAAAAACAAACAAACAAAAAAAAATCTACTTTTATCAGATTTTTTCAGTGCTGAATGGAATCATGGGAGAATGGAAAAGGTGTCAAAGATGCAGCTGTAACCTCCCATATGCTGATCAGTCTGTACTGACTAACCCTGGATGACTTAAATGACCATGAGATCAGTCCAGTTTACATTGCTGGAATTCATTTTTTCATGAAGTGGAGAATCGCTGGAGCAGAGCATCCCAAATACCCCTTTGTTCCCAGTTATAATCCTTAACAAGATTGGAAAGGCACAGAAACCTCTTGCACTTGGCTTTATCCCCTTATGGAGGGAGTTTGCTTCTGGTCACTTAAAGCAAAGTACCTGTTCTTTGTGTCACTTGTGCAGGACCCGGCTTTTTAATTTGGGATTTGTAAACCACCTGCATCAGCACTGCACCTAGACTGAATGGTTTGGAAGAGTTCCCAGTGCTTCCCACTCCTCCAGACAGTTGCCTTCTGCCCAGGCAGCCAGGTTTCTCCCTGGGAAGCCAGGAGAGCTGATGGTGGCTTGGTGGCTCTGCCCTCGATGCAGGCTAGTGAGGCAGCTGAGGCAGGGATCTGAAAGGGGAACGTGCTCCTGCATCCAGGCTGGCACACATGGGATAACATCCGAGCTGAGGAGCGGCATGCAAAGTGAACTCCTGCTGCTCCTAACCTCTCCAGCTGCATTTACACTACGTCAGGGTAGTCCTCTGGAAGAAGTAGCCACAAGTCCACATCAGCAGAGCTGGGTCTGAAGGCCCTCGTCTGTATTCCTTTGGGAAAATCCCGAGTGCCTGGTACTGGGAGCACTGCTGACAGGCACACAGCTGATGCGACTCCTTCCACTCGTCCATCTGCCCCTGTAAGTGACAAAGCAAAGCAACAAAAATGACTGGGATTTCTGGGGAACCTCGGCTTCTTCCTGAAGGAGTACTAATGTTGGCTGCTGCAGGAGCAGATGGGATTTGTAGGACCCCCAAGCTCCATCTGTTCACAATAGACTTGATGAGCCCAGGATCCAGGGCACGGCTGAACACAGTGGTTAGCCCAGTGCTGTCAGCTGGAGGTGGAGAACAAGTGGGTCAGAGCAGCAGGATTAGAAAGCAGAAGGTAAAAGCTTCTTTCTGGAAAATGACAGAAAACACTTTTTACTGCTGTTGAAATATACATGTGGAGCAGCCAAAGTCTAGCAAGACCTAAATCTGACTGGCTATCCTCTGAACAGCCTTTTGCCTTCTGGGTTACCTACAGCTGTGGCTACGCTGACCAAATCAGCCCGCTGACTGCAGCGTGCAACCTTTTACTTAGTGGGTGGAGCTGGCACAGCAGCATTTGTAACCTCAGAAGCTTGAATAACCCAGTTTCTAAAATCATCGTACTCGCCAGGCTATGCAAAGAACATATAATTAGAGCAGCCTTGACTATTTCTATTGAAACAGCTTTTGCAGCTTCTTGTTAGTTCTGATAGCAGGAATGTTGCTGCTTCTGCACTAATTGCTCTAACAACCTTCTGAGGGCTCAGCCCTGCTGCTTGTACGTAGGGTTCCTGCTGAGCACGCTGCTCCTACAGCGCAGGGGCTGCTGGCAAGAACAGGGAGCAGTGCTGGCTGCTGCTCGGCAAGTTTTTCCTCCATAAAAACCAGAAGAGGCATTATCACTTGTTACTGATGCACTTTGTTGCTGTGATCTGCTCAGGTGAATGCCTCTGATTCCATGAGGAGCTCCGCGGCTCTGTCTGCACTGCTCAGCTGTGACTTTCAGGAGCCGTCTTTCTCTACTGGGAGAGGGAGGAGCACCCTTGGGTGAAAAATGATGAACGCAACTAAGATGTCACCACTCTGCTGATTAACTCACAGTTTTATATGGGGGGAAGGTGCTCGAGCTTCCTTTACACTCTCTTACCTTTGACATGTTTAAGATTCTCCAGGGTGGGAAAGCTTTTTTGGCTGTGATTCTCAGCTGACACCTGGCATTTCCACGTGGGGAGCAGCAGGGCACAGCTCACCTCTCTGGGGCATAAACTCCTAGAACTGCTCAGCCTCGGCTGAGGCCGTGCTTGCAAGTGAGCTTCTTTGCCCAGCTGTGTCGCCATGTCCCTGCACTCTCAAACTCCAGCTGTGCCTGCACAGAAGACAAATCAGCCACGCATCCCAAAATGCCTAAGAAGACCATCAGAGATCAGAGCTTCCCACACCAAAGGCAAAGCTTTCCCTTTAGAGCCCCGGCTGATGGTGGTGGGGTCAGGTTTGTGCATTAGCAAGCCAGGATCTTACCATGCACCATAGGTTAGAGTGGTGCATTTGAAATACTTTAACAAAAACTTTATCAGTCCCTCTCACTGGGGAATTTGCCTGATATGTTGCAATCATCTGGATATTTTAACAGTTTCAATAGACTTGCATCAAAATCATTTTGCCATCATCTTGACATAGTAATGTAGTCTCCAGTGACTGCAGTGACATTATTTTGCCATCATCTTGATATCATCTATTACAGCGTTGTGGTCCCCATGCTCTGGCATTGCTGAGTGCTTTGCCTCATTATATTATTTTCATAAGCTTGCTCTGAAATTAGTGCAAAAGAGCTGTGGTTTTCATAGCCAGTTACATGCATAGGGGGAGTTCCCTGAAATCAGAAAAGATATTTCAAGTACGCTGATCAGCTATTTTAAGAACACTCCAGATTTTTAACATTTTTCCTTTAAATGACCAAAATGTTTAATTCATACAAAACTGCCAGAAAAATGTTCACTTAGGAGGTAAATGATGTTTTACTCAGAATTTGGCAAGAGTACTGAGAACCGGTTCCAAATTATGCTTTTGTTCAATTCTCCATCATTAAAAGCAACATAAACTTGCTTAATCTTTTCGGGATGTGCACTGGAAGAAACATTGTTTATTGTAGCCTGAAATATTCTTACATTCGTGACCCAATGATTCCTACGGTTGTGACCCAACTTACTCTGAATCAGCCCAGTCCTCAGCTGTACCATTTTAAGTTTTGAGCACAAACTTTCCCATGCATATCACAAATACCTTCACAGGCGCAGATAATTTCAGAGGTGAAATTACCTCTGTTGAATTGAATTTGAATCTCTTGTTGAAGTGACTTTGATAGGGGAAAAGCTTGAGTTTGGGCTTAGCCTGAACAGATTTGGCTAAATCCACGTTGAACTCTGCCATTCTTAGTGGCTAAGACAAACTCAGCTCTTCAATGGGGTCGTTAATGTGAGTGTGAAGTGTGCACATAAGTACTTGGAGGATCCAAGAGTGCAAGAGCCAGATGTAAAGATTCCCACTGACTTTAATGGCTTTAAAATGGCTTCAGCAGATTTAGATCAGGCCCTTAGAGAGCTTCTACTTGTTAATATTTGTAGAAACAGGAGGAAATTTTAAGCTTGGTACATCTGTCAGTGCACAACGGTAAGCCTCTGGCAATCCTGTAAGTACTGGAGTTTGGAACTTAAATACGGAAAGCGCTGTCTGCGGTGGTTCAGCTCTGCAAAGGCCAGGAACAAGCTACACCACTGACAGAACTGGAGAGAGCTGACACGGGACCTGATGCTAAGCAGCAGTTCATATTTTGTAACCTTTCTGTAAATCGCCCGAGGGTCCCTGCTTCTCAAAACCTTGTTGTTTTCGTGTCTCAGCTCCACTGGTCTCTCTTTCACCTTTTTAGTTAATCGCATTTTCTCAAGAAAACAGCAATTAAAAACAGGTATCTAATGAAGGCATTAATCTTCTTTTCGTGCCTTCGTAGGAGGCCATCAGATTATAAACATGAAGTTGGGAAATAAAATTAGTTTGATTATTTCTTAATCAGGGGGAAAATGATTGTTTTTTTTTTGTTTTGTTTTGTTTTTTTCCATTGATGTTACCCTTTTCAAAAGCACACATGTAGCAGGAGTTTTAAAATTTCGGCTTTTAAAGGATGTTGTCTCACATTCCAGTACTGATCCTTGCAGTATTGTCTCTTGGTTGGCTGCCCTTTCATTTCTCTTCAATTACAGCTCTCTCAAAAGCTGTATAGAGAAAGATGCAAAAGAATAACACAGGCCATTATTCCAGGCTTTCAGTGGTGGTAGACTCCACTACAGCAGCCGTTCAAATAATGACTGAGCTATCGCTTCCCTCGGAAGCTGTGCTGACAAAATGCCACCAACAAAATTCACGGACTTGGTTAATGTTTAGTTGTGACAAGTTATAGGGATGATATGGAATCTCTTTCCGTTCAAAACCAGAATTATCTCGTAGCTCTGCAAGCTATATTAAATCTCCATTAGCTCAAAAATGAGACTGAAATCAGGCCATTCATCCACAGACATCTGCTGAGCTTGCAGATGAATAAAACTTTGTGCTTCTCCCCTATATTCAGGGGGTTGGCAAACAAATAATTATTTTCTGTTTCTATTTTGTTCATACAAAGCCACCAGATCTGGGTGCAAATACATGCAATAGTAAATCTCCCATTGTCTCTACCCAGAGCTGTGTCTGGGTCCATCTATTTGCGAGTTGTTCAGTCTCTTGTGGGGAAAAAAAGCTGCCTGGTAGCCCTGTTAGCATGCCAACAATCATAAATGTGGGGTATTTTATGGGGAACTGCTTGTGCTAGGGAATGGTCCCGACAGAAGCAGCCGCTCTCACCGGGCTGAGGACCTGTACCCATCGGTTAGCAGCTCCTTGGGCAGAAGAAGAAGCAGGCATGGGCTTATCTTCACGGCTTGTCCCTTGCCAGGGCAGGTTGGAGCTGCAACCAGGAGGACAGGCGAGCAGTTACAGATGTAGGACACGTGGGAGAAGGAGAATGGGGAGCAGGTTGCTGGGGCTTTTCTCTTCTAAAGAGATTTGGATAGAATGAAAATAGGGTCGGTGGGCAAATGCAAGTGTTTAATTAAGGGGCAAAGGAGTGAACAAGGGTAGGAAAAGGGAGAGATGGAAAATCACAAGACAGAATTGGGGAGAAAGTAACGGAGTTGGAAAGCTCAAGGGTCCTCTTCTAATTCTGTGGCTTTTTGACATTACTTCTGGAGGAGGCTCCATACAGCACTGCTGTAGGAGGGAAGTCTTGGGGAGGTTTTTTGGCCCTGGTGGAAGGGACATGGCTTTGGGAGGGGAGGAGAGGCTCTGCACGAGGAGCACTTCTTACATGTTAGAACAGGTGACTGAAGGTTAATTCTCAGCTCGGGCAGAGCCCCTTTTCCCCAGAGGCAGGGAATGGCATTTGGAGCCCATGTGCTGAAGCCGGTGAGATGAGGTGGGTAGGCTCAGCTCAGCAAGGAGGGAAAAGGTCTTTTGCTCGGGGGCCTGGGGCTGAGGCAGAGTGCAGAATCTTTCAAATGCTTCTGCCAGGCTCTGCGTGCATCTTTTATTTTAAAACAATGAATATAGTTGCTCTTAATTTATTGTAGGATTCTCGGAGCTGGCAGATCACCAGCGTTGTTTCTTCTCTCCTTGGATTAGCCCAGCCAGCGCGCTCTGTATTTCCCTGAGCTGCTTCTGCCAGTGTTGTTGTTTTGAATCCTGCAACACCAGCTAAGTCAATCAATCACCACAATCAGTGCTGGCATTGAGGCACAAAATAACATGGAAGGAAAAAAAAAAAATAACAAAAAACAAAAGGCAAACCACCACGCTGCAACACAGCGAAGGGCTGGGTGGCACTGAAATCAAGAGCAGACACATCCTGCCAGTGGCTGCATCAGCTGGCGGCTCCCTGCTGCGGGGCTGTGTGTGCATGCACATGTGTTGTGGCTTTCTCTTTTCTGCTACAAGTTGGAGAAACTTGGCCTGCTGCACTAGGAAAATAATCGAGTGAAACAACAAAATATGTAATGCATCCATCGCTCTGTAACTCCAGTCCAGGCTGCAGCAGAATGGGGAAAGGATTTCTGATTAAGCAGATTAGTTTGATGTGCTTGTAATACATGCTTTATTAACGTGTAACTGTTACTGATGAAATACATTGTGCAACAACAACAAAGAAACACACACACAACAACCCCACCTCCTTTCCAACAGCCACCCTAAGAACTCTGTACCTGGGCTTATATAGGAGGGAAACGCAAAAAGCCCTTCCAGGCTGAGCGTGCGGCCAAGGGGCCAGCGGTAGGTGCTAAAATTCAGACAGTTGTGCTGCAACCTAGCTGGAGAAAAGGCTGCCAACACAGTCCCCAGCTCACTAAAGCATTAAAACGTCTGCTCCAGTACGTAAATACACGCAGGAGGGGTTGCCTGTAGGCTTGAGGTGAAGCACCTGCTTAAACACCCTGCTGAGATTGTGACACAGAGGGCAGGGATGGCCGGAGTGCTGTGCTGTGCTGTGCTGTGCTGTGCTGGCGGCCAGGCAGACTCCCACCTCACCACAGTAACTTCTTTCAGATGGGGCAGGGGAGGCTCTAGCGAAGTGAATTGTGTTTTGAAAAGCCATCCAAGTCCACCTGCAACTTTAAAAGCGTGGTTTCTGATCGGTGTACCTCTTGAAAGCTTCCACGGAGGTAGGCTCTGCAACCTCCCCAGGCGATCTCTTCCAGTGCTTAACCAGCCATATTATTACCAAGACTTTCCTAATGTTTAACCTAAATTTCCTGTGCTGCTGCTTAACCCAATGCTACTTATCCTATCCTCAGCGAATAAAGAAAACTATTCCTTTCCTCTTGATGTGCACGTGTATTACACATGTAGTTGTTCCCAGCCTTTTCTTCTGCAGGCTGGCTGGGAATGTTCTTCCAGGTTCCCCCGCAGCTCACCTTTCCTAGAGCTCTGGCTCTCTGCTAGACCTTTTCTGTTGGATCCACATCTTTTTCTTTTTTTTTTTTTAAAGCTGAAATATTGAAATGTGTTTCCCCCAAACTGGATACGTGGCTCCGGATGCTACGGCATTGTATTCTGAGCAAACATCCTCAGAACAGCCTGCTGTCATCCGTGCAGCCCTCCTCAGCCTTGCTGTATGCAGAAAGTAAGTCACTCTGTTCTGACAAACAGGACTGCAGTGGAAGTGCTTTAACAAAACCAAATCCAGGGCAGATGCCTGCAGAAATGTACTTTACAACATCCTTCCAGTTTGACTGAGAATTTTGTAGGTTGGGGTAGACTGTATTTTTCCTAGCTTGCTTATGACCATGTTCATGAGAAGGCCAATACTGGAAAGCTTTAATAAAGCTGAGATTTATCTACTGCTCCCCCCCCCCCCTCCCCATTCCCACTGAAGGAAATTAAATTGGTTTAACAAATCAGTGTTTTTGACAAAGCCATGCTAGCTGTTACTCATCTCCTTGTTATTTCCTGAGTGGTTACAAATAATTTGATTGTTTCCGTATTTTTCCAAAAACTGACCTTCACTCACTGCACTTTAATTCCCCGTTACAATTTTTTCCCTCGCTGTGAGGGTAGGCACTGTAAGCCAGTTTTTTGTCTTCTGGATATTCACCCGTCTTCCACGAGCTCTCAGAGACAACCACTAACGGCTCCGAGATTGCTTCAAACAGTCCAGTAGGATACCTGCGGATGAATTGTATCTGACCCAGGCAATTTGAAAGATCTAATTTATCTAAGCACTATTTAATCTGTTCTTCCCTGTTTTCACTTGTTTCTACCCCTTTGCCACTTTTGCTGTTTCCTGCCTGATCTCATTTGACCATTTTAGTAAAGATTGCAGAAAAAAAAAAAAAAAAAAAAAAAAAAAGCACTCAGCCTTTTCAGCGTTGCCTGTCAATAACTTTCCCTGTCTGTTGAATAGCAGGTTTTTTCCTCATCTTCCTCATATTATGAAGTATGTTTGCAGAATGTTTTCTCGTTATCCTTTCAGCACCTTGCTGGATGTGTTCCCCGTTCTCGCTTGACCTCCCTGGTTTGGGCCCTGCATCCTCTCTCTGCTTTCATGCTCACCTAGGTTCAGCTTTCTGCATGCTTTTGGTGCTCGAGGTCAGTAAGAAGTTCATGATTTAGCCAAGGTGGTTTCTTACAACACTTCTAATGGTTTTGCTGCTTTGGGATAATTTGCACTTGTGCCCTTAACAGAACTATTTTAAGGAACTGTCAGCCACTCTGAGCTTGGTCCTCATGAGATATTACTTCCTAGTTCTCTGAGTTTATTTAAGCTGGCTTTCTTCAAGACTCTTCTTTTTGCCTTCCAGGAGCTGTGAGTTTTCTCATTCCATGATAACTATCACCCAAATTACTTTCTATGTTCATATTTCTAAACCTGTTTCTCTTGTCTATTAAAATTGAGAGTAAGGAGCTTTCCCTTCAGCTGCTTCTCCAGCCTGCTTCTCTGTCATCAGTGTGGAGTTTGTGCCCTGTGATACCCCATGTGCCTGCAGACAGCTCCGATCCCTCCCAGCCCCATCCCTCCATCATCTTCAAGCCTTGTGCTGTATGCGCGATTCATCTCGTTGCCCTCCACAAGAAGTAGCTCTGTCCATCTGTTCTTTGTGGCTTTACCCCAGGCACCCCCCAGCCCCATCACTGTTATTAGTGAGGGGTTTTCGACCGGTACATTTCTTTCCACATTTTATGCTGTGGAGTGAACGTGTCTATTGGCAGCATTTTATCCCTTGTCTCCCTGAACAAGCTATGCTATCTATATTAGTATTCCAGTCACATGAATTATCCCAACAAGTCTCTCATGCCAATTAATTCATAATTTTGATCACGTATTAAAACTTCCAAGTCCTCCTGTTTTTCTATATTTCTTGTGTGAGCTCTCGTGATTACTTTTTGCAACTGCACCCAGTGTACATCAGGAGTAACTGTGAAGTCGGTGGGTTGTGTTTTGCTGTCGTTTACATGAGTGTCAATCCAAAGTGATTTCACTGATTGGCACGAGGTTATTGCAGATTTACTTGCATGAGAGTGAAGGAAGAATTTGGCCCATCGAAATGAATTCTGTGTGAAAGAGGTCTCGGCCAGGAGGATTAAGCATGTTTGTCTAATTGCTAGATGTGTTATATTGTATGTAATCAGTGTAATGGCAATAAAATGGTTGCCGCACCCAGAATATTTCATCACCGAGCTTTTTGGATCCTATAATTGTCTTTCCCTTGTTACTGTGCTCACATTAATAAGGTGCAAAGTTTTACATAATTTGAAAATTTAGGGAAAGAAAAAAAAAAAAAAGGAGGAGAGAAATGTAGCTGAGGTGTGCATGAAAACCAAATGTACCAAGTAGTTTCTGCTACAGCAAAGCAGCAGAATGTGAGGTAGAAAAAGTCAGCTTTTGAGGTTTTATTACTTTTTGCTTTGTGATGACTGGCTTCGAGCCCACACATTTCTTGAATACACAATAGGGAGTTGGGCAAGACTGCAGAAATAAATTTTATTAACACACAATCACTGCAGCACCAGACAGAATAATCTCCTTTAGTCTCCTCTAGCTGGCAGAGTCCTCTTTGTACCAGGTCAAGTCAATTAGCAGTATAATGTATGACAGGTTTTATTTAAAAAGGGTTTAATTAAAGTTTTGTTACAAAGCTCATACAAACTAACAATCTGTCTTTTAGGGATATGTATTATCTAGAAATTGATTTTAACTTAAACACTAATTTATAGACTGTCCCCTTTAATAAGTGTAATTCCTTGGAAGATATTAAGGTCTTCCTGCCCCAAATAAATTCAGGTCCTGATTCAGCAAAACACGTAATTACTAAGGACTTCAATGAGGCCACTCATGCACTAAAAGCTAAAGGTGTGCTTGAGCACTTTGCTGAACTGGGGCCTTGCTGTATAGCGACTGCCCTGATTGCACACATTGTGCAGTTTGGTCATGTCTGCACTCAGAAGGCTGTTTTAAAGACACCACTAATTCTTCTAAACACCTCATACAGGCCATGAAAGTGGGAACATTTCCTTCTGCAAGATACAGGTGGTTTTTCACTAGTTCTGGCGTCTTCTTGGTTCCTGCATCTAAATACAATTCATGTTACCTGTGTATGCATTTCCCCCCAAAATATTGACACCGCTGATTCCTCTCCTTCACTAGAGAGCAGGGGCTGGCTCCCCAGCAGATTTAGCTAGGCACGGCTGCGTTAACTTAAATGGAGCAATGTCAGTTTATGCCAACTTTATTTTCTTAATGAAAACTAGCTTTTATTCTATTGATTGCTAGGTATGAACCTTTGTTTTATTCTAATCCCTATGGAATAATAATACCCCCAAAAGCTCAAGAATATATCCCATTTCAGGATAACTTATAATTCATCATTATATATGTGTTTTGTTGGCTTTTTGTTTGTTTTTTCTTGTTGTTGTTTTAAAGTCCCAAGCTAGAAAGAGAAATGGCTGGATAGGAAGGATTTGTGTGCAGAAAAGATGCCAGGTGTTTCTCTAGTTCTTGCCCGAGCAGTGTGGTTATACTACATCAAAACCTTTGGAAAACTAATTTGCTTGATGGCCGGGAAGGCAGGCAAACTGGGCTCTGTAATCTGCCTGTGAGACACCCCAGAGCTTCCTACACGTTTGCAGTCGGTGCAGGAGCTGAGACAGCTGGGCCCTGCCGGGGCAGCCGACACAGTTGGGTGCGCTGCTGTCCCCGAGCCCCACTGCTCCAGGCAGCTCGGGAAGGACCCGGCAGCACCCGAGTTGCTAGCTCGAGGCTGCCAGTTCACAGCGATGGCTGGAGACACCACGAAGCTTCAAAAGGCATCTGTCTGTTCACAGCACATTTGGAAAGTTAGGCCTTTTTGTGTTGTAATGTTTATTACCGAAATGAAGCCCCCTCATTTTTTTTTTTACTGTTAAGTCTTTGAGGCACATGGAACAGAGGCCAGAATTTGCTTTGATTAATCTTCAGTCTGTTTCTGCTGTGTTCTTCCCCATGGTATAAATCTAGACTGCAGCTGGTAGGGGGTTGTATGCCTAAAAAAAGTCTCAGCACCAAAACATTCAAAGTAGCAAGTTTGTGTTGCCTACTTCTATGTCTGGATAGTTGGAAAACCAAAATATAATTCAAATATTTATTTTTTTTCTGCCTTATGCTGAGAAGAGGCAGAGAAGAAAGGCATGCATTTGAAATATGCATAGTAAAAGAGGGGACAGGCAGAGGGAGGGAGAAACAAGTGAATTCATAAAAGCCGAAGAGAGGAATCAAGAAATTTTTGAATAGAGAAATTCTGTGGGACAAAACCTACACTCACAGACTTCAGTGAGCCCTACGACACTGGAAGCGGCTCGGGCTATTTCATCGAGATGGCCGTACTTGTTTCAGCATAGCTGTTGGGTGGGGATGCCTGCCCTAAGACAGATCATAGGCTGCCTCTTAGCTAGAAGAACAGGCTTGCTCATTTAAAATTGAATCAGGCTTTGAGCTTATGCTTGCTGCAGAGAAGCATATCAAATGGAATAGTTTGCAGAAGTCTCAAATAGTCTGATCTTCACCAACCAAATTCTTCAAAACTTGTCCAGGATCCGTGCCCAGTCATCTTGCAAGCTGAACGCGTGCTGGCCATACCATATTTTATGAAAGCTGGAGGCACCTCTGGTTAGTTGTGCAAGCCCTAGCGCACGCCAGGGTGTGGGGCTCTGCCGGAATAACCACCCGGCTCCCGAGTGCTGGAGGCACAAGCTCAGCCTGTGCTCCTGGCTGAGGTTACCGGGCTAAGGGACAGCTGAGCCGTGTGGCTAAACACAGAGATTTTCACTGACTGGATTTCTCGTTGGCCAGTCAGAAGGCCTGCGGGGTTGGTTGTTGTTGCTGTTTGGTTTATTTGTTGTCTTTTGACTTTGCCGTTTGACAAGTGTGTGTGAGCATGTTGTTCGCAGTGTGTGGGATTAAGGGAGAGTCAAGTGTTCAAGGACTCGTGTCCCATGTTCCTGGCTCCCTGCACACACGGGTGTGCAGGCTGGGTGCGCAGAGCCACGCGAGCACAGAGGAGCTGCCAAGGCCGAGGCCTCATGGCGGCGGCGCCATGTTGGGGCTTGGCTGCTGCCTCAGCTCCTGCCGGCTGCTGTGAGGGGCTGAGCGTGCCTCATGCAGCTTTCGTGTAAGGCCTCATGGTCTTCACGAAGATGGAGTCTTAAAATTAACTGTGTTCTGAAAAGTGCCATTGGGTTTGGGGACAAATTGATCAGCATTTTAAGAGTCGTAGCCCTGTGAAGCAGGATAAGCCCAGGTCTTCACTCACGTGAGCCTGATGCGCTAGCCTTCTCTTTCATCCACCTTTTCCTTCCCTCCCCTCCAGAAGCGGTCTCACCCAATTTTACTGTACAGTAATGGAAAATAGGAACCAGTGCATGCTTGGGCCTCCTCTAACAGTCCAAATAGGTCCCACAGAGCTTCTCATCAAGCCATTTTCCTTCTCTTGGTCAAGCTACCCACGCAGGATAAAATACAAACGGTATTAATGCTAAAAGAAAAAGTACAGCTGAAGAAATAGCTGTGACGAGAATTAAAATATCTGCAAATCAGTTCTGCTAGCATCCACCATCCTTTTAACATTTGGAGTGATCTTCCTCTGGAAAAAATAAATTAAGGTCAACACACAAACTTCCTCTGCTTCCTGGAATTCTTACATATTTTCACTATGATAACATGATCTGTGTGTGTGTAAACGCGAGGGGAGAGGCGGCCGAAAGCTGGCGGAGAGCCCCCTCCCCCTCCGGTCCTGGGAGAATGCCTGAAGCATGAGCTCAGCTGTTCAGGCTCCATGCATGGTGTCATACACTTCCACAAGCAAATTCACAGTGACATTAAGAAAAGAAGATCTGGGGCCCTGGTCTCCAAAGTGTTTGGTGTCCACAAGACAGCCCCTAAATAAAGGGCTGTTTATTTGTTGAATTATCAAGTTGTTACCCACGGAGGGGGTTGAAAATAGCTGAGCAGTCCTGGGGTTTTCTTTGGTACGTGCACAAAAATGTGTTTTCTTCTGTTTGTTTTCTCTGACAGAAACCCAGGTCTCTGTGTTTCTGTTTCTCTCCCCTCCTCCCTCATATATAAATACCCTTGGAAAAAAAGGTGGCCAACAATTAGCCATTAACTAAGTCCCTTAAAGGTTTAAAATAAAGAGTTGATGAAAGCATCGGAAGAGGATCTCAGCACAAAGCATGTCTGTACGCCATGGTGTGCTTCTGAGAAACAGAATTTAAATGATTTGCATATGGCCACCTAAATATTTAATGGTTTTGCAGTTTAGGAAGGCAGGCTGAAAACTATGCAGTGCAGGCAGTCTCTGATCTTATCCGGCTCCACTGGCTGTGTTGGGTCAAGCATGTTGTTTCTCGGGTCTGATCCTGGCGTTCCAGAAGCTGTGGGAGCGCTCAGCACCATCTGAAACTAAGGCTCTGCTGTGCTGCGAGCAGCTGAGGCCAGTGCACGTGCGCGCCTCTAAAGCTGCCGGAGCGTTCGAGCCTCTCTAAGCCCAAACCTGACAATGTTGTTCCCCTCACAAAGGAGGTTCACACCACGCCGTATCGGCTCTCAGGCTGCCTTACAGCCCCGTCTTTCTTTCCCCTTTCCCCACCCCCAGCCATGGCCTGCTACGTACATGCTCCCAAACTCGGCTAAGCATTTCGTGAGCGTGCAGGGCTGAATGCACATTCACAGGAAACAAAACCGTGAGATACTTTCAAAAATGCAGACACACAAAACACTTCTCGACAGCTCCAGGCAGGTGCAGGGCTTACACTTCTGATGACTGTCCAGTTTTAAAGCACGGGACGGAGGCATTCTTGATGCGGCTGCTCTTGAAGACCACAGTAAAATATTAACCAAACGGAGAAGTTAAATAAAAAGAAGCAGCTCTTCCCAGCGGAATTGTAGCGTTCTCTCCTCTTCACATTCTTTTGAGCTCATTCATTCCTTTGAGCTGTGGTAACAAGTCAGCTATTTGTATATGGTGAGGCTGGTAATGGAGAAGAGAAGGAAATTCCCTCAGAAGCAAAGTCCTGTCTTGCTGCGCTTTTTGCAGCGATCATTGTGCTCCTTCTCCAGCCCCAGACAGCATTCGTCCCAGTTCCCTGTCCAGGTGGCCGAGCTCTTTAGCCCAGCCCCTGGTTCCTGTGGTTTAGAGAGCAAGTCTCCCATCGTGAATGTGCATCTAAATAACTAGCATTTGCAGAGTTCCCACTTCAAGTACTCCGTCAGCCTGAAAGCTGCCTCCAAGGCCAGGGCTGAGGAGGCTGATAGCCCTGGGAGCTCTGGGTACCCAGCAGAGTCAGGTTTTACTGGTCCGATGCTGGTTACCCAAAATTCCTGGTGACACCAGCGGGAGCTGCAGGTGCTTGAAAACCTCTCAGATACAGGGATGGCTTCATTCATCATTCAGCTGCAGCCCTGTCTGGACAGGAAGACAGTAACCTTTAAAGAGCAACACTTCACAACCATTAAGCAACTAATATTTCATGCATTTGTATCACAGTTGGCTCCAAAGCCAACCTTGGCAAGTGTCTGGGGGTTTCTCTGGAGAGTCATTTTGTCTGTTTAGACTGCTGTTCTATTTAAGGTGTTTAAGGGCTGTTTCCCTGATCCTTCTTCATTAGAGGTAATTGAATAGTTTAGAAGCCTGATCATTGTTTGGCTGAGTCTTCCCACTAACAGTCCACCGATTGAATAATTGCCAAAGGATATGGAGGCAAAGAAAGATAAGTTTATCATGATTTTCTAGCACTCGGAACATCTTCAAAATGTTTTGCAGGTTACTAATTACATTTTAATAAAAAGTTGTGGGTTCAGATCTCGCCAAAATGCAGGAGGATTCCTGCAGCCCATGATGTCCCTCTTTGCCACAACTTCACAGATGACTTGGGCAACAATGTCCTTCGCACAGGCTCCTCACTTGGGGAAAAAATCTCCCTCCGGTCACTTCCCAGGTTGGTTCTGCACATCCTCGGGTAACACCCCCTTCCTGCAGGCCTCCCAGGAGCTCCACAGTCTTTCTACACTAAGAAATTTCCTTTCACCACCCCCAGCAAGACAGAGCTTACCCTCTGCCTGAGGCAGACCTGCAGCTCAGCCATGCCAATTATAAAAGATGCCTCCCAAACGTGTATTCCTGGTTTCCAGAGTGACTCTGGGGTGCTACCACACCTATCTTTAGACTGGCTAAAAGCTACCGAGAGGCAGTGTGGTCACAGGGTGTCACATACCATCATGATGAGCGTAGCACGAATTGCTAACTAGACGCTCAGGGACGCCTGAATTCTCATCCCGGAATCCCGAAGTGAAAAAGGCAAATCTCCACTTTTTTTTATATTTCTCTCTACTAAAAATACGTAGGTGAATTGTCACTTGTCTCTCTTTGCACTGCTGGGACAGAGCACACCTCATATGCATCGTGCCCAAAGTTACACGTACCTGTTTCCCTTCTCTGCAGGCTGCCTGGGCAGGCCCAGGTTAGGGTGGAAGTGGCCAGAGGATCAGCTGGCCGAGCTGTCTGGGCAGAATCGAGAGAGCTGTCAGCCAGGGATCAATTATTTTAACGCTGAAGATGCACTGAAGATTTTACAGAAAGAAATGTGATAATTGGAAATTGTACCCACCGTGTTTGTATCGCAGCAGAGCTGGCATCATCTCTGTATCACAGATGAGCCCCAACTGAGAAAACCGCTCTTACCTCCATGCTGCTAGGTTTCATCAGCATTGATTTCAATTCAGCTGTCTTGAAAATACTTTTCCATAGCCCCTGTAGAAACTGTGATAAATGTTCATACTAGCATCTTACAAAAAGCCTTCAAAATAATGTGAATTTCTGGTGAATTTTGAATGTGTGATTGCTTTCATCCTAGGACTGTCTGTCTCTCCAAAAGCCTCAGACCCATTGCTCCAAAATTGCCTTAGGATCTGTGATAAGCACCCAGAGGATGATGCAGCTGTAAGAGCGGTATGACTACTGCACACAGGAAAGGGAACACCATAATTTGGCCAGCAGGCTAGGGTTAGGGTCACCTGTGCTATAGGTATTTCAAATCCGTCCAATTAAACAGTGTTAATTACTGGTGGTTCTTTTTTTCTGGAATAGCCATAGCTGTTCTTCCCTGTCTAATAATGGAAGAATGCTGCCAGTTCCAAAAGTGATTTCTAAGGACTGATTAAGGAATATTTGTTCAACTTAGAGAAGAATGAAGGCCTACATATATGTTAATACATCCCCACTAACACAGAATGGCTTTTTGTTGTTCTTCTCTGTCTGGAACGTGAGCAATTTGTAGTCTGCTGCTGCATCTAATTAGTGGATCTGATCCTCGCATTGAAGCAGTAGAGGCTTGTGATTTAAAGACCAAGATTTCCAGGCTCTATCATTGAAAAAAGGCTTCTCCAAAGACTCGAGATATGGAGAATTACACTTAAATGCCAAAGTTGGATACAGAAAGAAAATAAAAGAGTGATCTTAAGCGGTTGCACGGCTGTCTGTTGGTTCAGATTCACAACACAGAGCGAAGGTAAACTGCCTTCAACACGGATCTGTGGGAAGAACTTGGCCTCATCTAGCTCCCTCTTTGGTACTAGCCAAGATAAAAATACATCAGGATTACCAGCATCTAGGAAACTAGCATATGGTGCTACCACAGAATGTAATACTAATAGATTTGAGAAGATCATTATTTTTCTCTTTCTGTGCGGTTCCTCATTAAACAAGATGCCGTTCATTCTCTGCCTGGACTTCTCCCGCATTTTTCCCATGAAAAGAGAGGATAAGCTTGAATTAATTTAATTGCCAAATGTTTTGTTCAAATAGCCGTGGCAGAAGTAACTTTTAGTAGCTGGGTTAAATAGCCCCCTTCACTGCAGCAGTTAACGTTTATCGTTGCTGTCGGCCCCTCTGCACTGCACCAGGATCTGATAGCGTTCGGGTGCCTTGGGAACTCGCGGTGCTTCCTTTTCTCTCCCCCTCTCTCCTTTCTTTTTCATGCAAGAGCAAGACGATCTCGTTGTGATCTGGGAATAAATTGTTTTCAAATTCCTTAGGAAGGGCTGGAATGCTCAAAAGGCATTTAGAAGTTCATTTCCAAGCCAGCTGAAAATTGTCTTTGGGTGAGCAGGTGCTCACCTCACTCTGCAGCCCGGCACAAGGGATGTGCCTCCCGCACCTTACCTACGTAGGTTCCCCTCTGGCTGGTCCTTGGGGGGTACAGGGAGGAAGGGAGAGAGGTTCCTTGTACACTCTCCCATGTGCTGTTCCCTTTTCCACTGTTCCCAAAGTTAATCTACTCTGCACTGTGCAAAACCAAGGGAGGGTGAAGTGACAAGACAAAAGAAAAGCAGTCCTGTGGATTCTGTCGTTTCTGCCGCTGCTGTCAGCCCTGAAGGTTTTGCATTTTGGTAAACAGAGAACTCATTATGACATGCGAGTGACTTGAGAAAAGTGATGGTAAAACAGAGATTTCTGTTTTGGAGGAAAACGTAAAAACAAAAACATGCTGGGAACGCTGAGATGGGTAAGCACCAAAGAGCAGAATTGTCAGCACCTTTCACCAAATCCCACAGACGCTACTGAACTCCCATAAGCAGCTAACGACAACCACAAAGGTACAAAACAAGGAGTTTCTTGCTGGTCTCTGAAGTCCCTCATGAGTAGGCTGGCAGCAGGGGTAGTGGCATTCAGAGAGCAGCAGGGCAGAGACGGGGCCACATCCAAGCAGGAGGCCTGGACATGGAGAAGGGAAGGAGCAGAGAGGGCAGCTGGGATTAGAGGTGCGGGCACACGGAAGGAGAAGGAAAAAGGCTAAAGAGTAGCAGTGACAAATGAAAAATGAGAGAGAATGCTGGGCAGGTGGGGCCAGGACCAGATGAGCAGGAGAACAGCAGGAGCTAGGGGGATAGGCTGAAAGGACACACGTGCCCAAACTCCCAGGGCAGGAGGAAAGAAGATGACAAATCTTTCCAAGTGCTGCCAATTCAACCATTGCTCTTGGCCCTGATGAACAGCGAGTTGCTCTCCCTGCCCACCTTTTGTACTCTCACATTGTGTAACTTGCTCGTTGCGGATCTGTACCTCAGCATAGCTAAGGTCCATCTTGCATGTCAGGATGCAGGAGAAGTCTCAGAAGTCTGGGGCTGTAACTAGCTCATAGCTTAAAGATGCTCTGTGAAATCCTGTGAGCCATTTCCTTTACGGGGAGATGCAATATCTTAGGGCAGTGCTTTCTTATTCATTTTAAAAACAAGGTGTAAACTTCTGGATGAGTGCTGTGGCTGTTTAAGTCGTGCTGATATTGTATTGGGCATAGAAGCAGAAATTAAAAGCTGGTACATGTTCCTGCATTGAAGGGGAGTAAAGCTTTATTTTTTTGGCTCAAGAAACCTGACACCAGTTGAGACAACACACTTCTTACACAAGGCTGCAGCCGCTAGCAAATGGATGCATATTCATATGACAGGATATGCTCGGTAGCCCTGGGAAACCAAGATTTGAAATCAATAATTTCTAGTAAATCACAAACTGACATTGGCAACATCCTAGCCTGGTTGAGTATCTGTGTCATTACAGACACTCTTCTTTAATAAACAGAACATACGATGCTTCATGCTTTGGTTTTGCATTTTCTTGGCAACAGCATAAAAGTATAATTTCTTTGCTTGATCCAAGGGATCTCTGACAAAGGGAGAAGGGTGACATTTGTTTCTGTGGGTTTTATGGTTTTAAATCTCAGGGCCAATTCTGCCATCAGGTAGTTTATGAATATTCATGTAGATTGTTTTGAATTGAAGAATATATAACTTCGCCATGTAGCTGGCATGGGAAGAATAGTTGACAGTCACGAAATAGAGAATACTTCAAAAAGTAGCATCGGCTCTGTTAAGAGAGGACCTTTCTGGGAGTAAAAGGGAAAATTAAGGAAGAAAGGTGCATGTTTCCTTAGGGAAGCAAAATTGTGATCCTGTCTCCTAAAACCAATACAGAACAATTTTTGCAGACAATGTTTAAAGCAATCTGGAGTCTGTTGCATCAAGTAAGGGCCAGAACCTGCCTTTCTGTTGTTTAGGAGCTGAGTCAGGTCTGTATGTCCCTTATCACTGCACATGTGTATGACCTGGGTGATCTAGCAGTGAGAAATAAGAGAAGCTGGAATTAGTACTAAGCCTTCTATTTTACATTATTGCATCTTTTCGGTGATGCCTTACTTGCAGTCGGGCACAAGAGTCAAATAAAAGTGCCTGATTGTACAGACCTCTCGCTAACTTGGAAACTTGGCAAATGACACCTGCCTCTGTTTGCTGCTGATCTGATACCCCGTGCACGGGCTGGAAGCTGCGTCCTTGCCCCTTTGGCTGCTGTAGCTCTGCAGCAGCTGACAAACGTGAGAATGCTCCCAAATGTACCGCTTGGAGAAGAGGCATCTCCCGGGTAGCGACAGGCATCGCAAAGGCAGGCTCCTTTAACTGATGCCTGTGCATTTGCTGTACGTTTGCACTGGGCGTAGCACGGCTCCTATTCCCAGTTGCATCCGAGGCTCCAGGTGACAGGAGCAGTCTGTCCCAGCCGCCCCACGCCGCTGCAGCCGTCTGCTCTTTGTCGCTCTGCATGGTCTGACTGCAAGCAGAGATGAGGAGAGGTAAAACACTGCAGAGCTAAATCTGCACGCCAGATCTCACCCGAGTTAGAATGAAATGTCTGGGTGAGATCAACAGGCTTTTGTCCAGAAGATTTTGAGTAGTCTTGAGTTTGCGATGTCAGTGGGGCTCTGGGATTTTGCCTCCTGAAAGCAAGACTCGATCGCACCACATTACTCTGGGTGCTTACCTAAGCACTCAAGTAATCCCTTCCATTTCCAGGAGAGTCATACATAATGTTAAGCATGTGCCTACGTGTATTTCTGAGCTATGCAAATAACTGATTTCTATATATAAAATATAAGTTCGAAGTAGATCGATTTGGAACAAGCATCTGGCAAGCGAGCAGGCATTAACAACCTGATTTTAACCTATGTTTCAGTGGAAGCTCCATACTTTGTGCTATGCAACTTTTTACGAAAGCATCGAGGAATTACTGACAGCGGTGTCATCTCCTAGCTGCTCAGCACAGAGACTCTGGCTAGACCCGTGTGTATTTTTCCAAGCAGGAGACAAGATCAGCATTCACTTTGATTTATATAATTTCCTGAACTAGTTCAGGCACCCACTGAAATGTCAGTGTGTCAGTGCCTCCTCCGATGCTTTCACCAATCCGCTCTTCCACGGACACTCATGTAAGTAATGACCCAGTGAAGGAAAAGTTGGCCTGATCAACTGTGCTCTTCTTTCATGTCCAAATCAATGAAAGGTATGTTGAAACTGTGGAGTTAACTGCTCTCAGATGAAAGCTTGTTCTGTGAAGCTTCCTATTTTTCTATAAGTAATGTTTCTTTAAAAAAAAAAAAAATAAAATTAGAATCAATATATTAACAAATGTCCGTACTTTTCTACATGACTTATAACATTACTTAATGTAAGAAGCATTACTGAGGTAATTAAAATTGTTTATTGATGCAGTTTACCTATTTTCAGGTATTTCTCATACACTTTTACTAGAAGACGAGGGTGGAGGGGAGAACATCCAATTAAACACATTCATAAATGACCCGAGATGCCATTTTACTCAAAATAAACACTTATTGCTTCTAAGAGCATAATAGGTTTCAGAAAGGAATTGAAATTTTGCATGCATTAGAAGTTTCCCCCCAATATATTACAGCGTGTGATGGATGAAGGGGTCTGAGCCTGCCGGGTTGTGAGCATCAGCCAGCTGCAGATTGTCTATGCTTAGGAAGAAACTTCGTAAGAAACTTGCACCACAGTAGGGAATTTTTCCTGCAATTGTTCAGTAAAGGTTTCTTTTCGATTTTCTGAAGCATCAGCTATTGCCTGTGGCCAGAGACAAGCTAGCAAACAAGACAGCTCTGTGATCTGATCTCGCATAAGAAATGCAATTCTGACCAGTCAGACCCGAGGCTCACCTTGCCCAGTATCTGTGCTGCTGCCACCAGACCCTTCAGAGAGAACAAGCTTTGTCCCCAAGGTGTGGACAAGCAGAGTCCTTCCTGCCCTGGTGCTGCCTGCTGGCGTCCAGCACCCAGAGGTTTGTTCTGTGATGTGACCAGGGGTTGCCCCCAGACCTCTGTGCTAAATAGCAGCTGATGAATTTGCTCTCCATGAGTGCTCCCAATCCTTTCGATCCCCTTTATTCAGAAACATCCATCTGTGGCAATGATCTGCACAGTTCCATTAAGTGCTTGTTGAAGACGGACATCACTGGTATCCAGAAGAAAAATACTGGCTAGGGGCACCTTGATCTGATGCAGAATGGGAGTTCTTATGGACCCGTGTGTTTTTTCTCTAATTTTCTATCAGAGGAATAATTTCATCTTTTATTTATTTATTTTTTTATCTTTTTTTTATATATATATACAAATATTCTTCCTTATCACCCTGCTTATGTCCAGCCTAATAATTGTCTTTGCTCTGGGAGGGAGCATTCCACATCCAGTTCATACACCTCTCCCTTGAATTTTGTCTCTCATTCTCACATGCCGTGGCTTTGTGTTTTGGGCACAATTAGGACAAGCTCTTGTTTTAGCTTCTGAAGGCTTGTGTATTTATGTTGCAGTTCATGTGTTTTCACTCCCCAGGAGCTTTGCTTGGAGTTTTAGCTCCCAGTAAACATACACTCAAAGTGTATTTCAGCTAAATCCATTGATTTTACCCGTTTCCAGGTCAAAAACATGCAAGTAGCAAGCATCACATGATTTCCATCCATCTCCTTATGGGTCACTGAGAAATTTGTGAATCCTTCAGTGAATCTGTGATGAGTCCTTGCACTGCTCACTTGCTGCTCCCTGCCAGTGTACAGGACGTGCTGCAGAACAGCCCCTGGCTGCTCAGATTTCCTTGTCCATGTGGATTTTGGGAGCACCCAGAGGCCAGCTCAGTCGGGCACAGATCTCCTGGGAGAACAGAGTCCTAGCAGCACGGTTACCTGCACCCAGCCAACTAACACTTCTCCTTAGGCAGGTTACAACATACTGCTTGTCCAAAAACTGTGCGGACAAGGATTAGTCCTGTTTGTGTTTTTCAGAAATGATACAGCTCAGTGCACTCTGTTCATCAGCTGGTTGTTTTTTAGCTACAACTTCAGCTTCCCAGCTCTCGGGCTCTAGGCTTTGAGTAAGACATCTCAGCTGGGGAAGCAATGGCCCTAGTTGTGTGAAATGAACAAATAAAATGATATTTTTCTATTAATATTAAAGCTGCTAAATGAAATGTGGTGAGCTACCATACAACTGATGAAGAACAGGATTCATCCCAGGCAGCCAGCCAGGGTTTGGGTTTTGTACCGTTCGAGGTACCATGATACATTTCAGCCAGCCTCAGCCTGTGGCTGTAACAGCAGTCTTGATGCCCTTAAAATTGCCTCTTTTCTGCAGAATCCCACAGCTCACCTTTTCAAAAGAAGACAGAAGCCCGGTAATAGGAGTTGGCGATTCGCTTAGGCTAGGCCTGATCTGGGAAGATAAAACACTGCCCTGGAGAAGCCACCGAAAGTTCTGTCATTGACGCTGGAGCAGCCAGTGATTCCCCCAGGTCAGCTCTAGCAAACGTGCCTAAAGAAAGGGCTCATAATTCAATCACCGAAGGCCCAAATTGCAGCCCTGACATCCCCTGCCTAGCCACCACCTCTTGCTGGCAGTGAGAGATCTCTGCAAGGCTGTTCCTTTTCTGCTAAGGGCTCACGCTGCCTGGAGTCCTTGGAGGCTTCCTTGTGTGCCCAAACCCATTCCTGTTGCGACACCTGCTTGTGTCGTCCTCATTCTGGTGAAGTCCTTCAGTCCAGTTTTGTGAAGTAACCAAAGCAAATGGGAGTCCTTAGTTAGGGCTTTCACCACTTGTCGGGAATGTCAGATATCTGGCAAGAGTCACGAATTACACGGATTTCCAAAACTTCTGGACAAATGACTAGCGTGCACTGCAGGTAGGGAATGTGATGCAGACCTGCCATGCACACGTGTGAATCCCTGTGTCCTACGCATTCCATGCATGTGTGTTTTCAGTCTAAAAACCTCCAGGCAGAAAGAGGGAGCCCTAATGGAAGGGTTCCAGACGTTGCATGCTGGGCAGGCAATGGCACCTCTGTGCAGGTGGAGCCTGATCGATGCATGATGAACACTTATCTCTATGGAGCTGCCTCAGCTGGTGACCCTTGTGCAGCACATTGGCTCTGTAGGATCCCGTGCTGATGCCCTAATGCTGGGTTTGAGCCCTGGCACCTCATCTAGGGTTGTGGATTTGTGTTGGGCAGCCCATCAAACCCAAACATCCGCTGTCAGTACGCCACCCCTTGCGCACCAAGATCCCTTCTGAGCTCTGGCCCCAGGAGTCTGTAGAGTTCAGGGTGCTCACACCCACAGAGTTTCTTACTTTTGTGCTTCCTTTTTATTTTCCTTCTCAATATAAAAATACATTCAAGTCATTTTGAATGATATAGAAGGCAGAACCAGCAGAAAAGCAAACTAAGAAACTGCCAAGGAATCCAAACTGACGTGACACAAATGCTGCCCTGGGAAGAGGGCCTGTTGCTGCAGCAGCCAGGAAAGCTGGGCTCTGAGCAGAGGTAAAACCAAATGTTCTCTGTTGCTGAGCTGATGCTGCTGATATTGTTACCTCGGGCTTGCTATGAAATGTGCGAAGATGGGCTTGGGCTAAAAGTTTAATGCAAGCTGAGGATCATAGCTATGTGGAAATCATTCGGGAAAGTGAAGCCAGATTCTGAGTTTATGAGTATGTATTTGGGCATAATAACTGGGGTTTTCTAAATAACTTTTAATTTTATAGAGCATAATTTACCAACATCACCGTTTCGTGCCTGATGAGAAATCAGATGCTTCATGAGCAGTGGTGCTGTGTCTCCCACCTCTCGTCCACTGAGGCAGAGCACCGGGACAGGGTGTCCGGCATCTCCGGACAGCAGGACCGGGGTGGCAGTTAATGACAGAAAATCCTACCAGCAATTCTTTGGGGACTCAGTGTGCTCTCCTAACAGCCTGCAGCTTGTCTGTCCTGGTCCTTTACGTGCAGCCCAAGGTTCTTGGTTTTTGGGGATGGTCTGAGTGAGACTTGAAACAAGTGCGTTTAGGCTGTATGGGAAGTGCGTGGATTTATGGAGGCTCTCAGCTCGGGTTTGTGTCTGTCTTTGGAGAGAGATGTGCCTAGCACAAAGGGGGAAAACGAAACAGCTCTGCCGTTTCCTTCTCGCTAACCTGGGTTCACCTGTGCGAGGTGAGCTTAACCCTTTTATGAGCACTAAGAGTGTTGGCCGGGGTGTAGTCAGGAGGTGGGAAATGCTCCTTTTTATTGAGAACTCAAACCGTTGCTCTTCGTGCCCAGGGCTGTCTTTTCCGTGGTTTGTACCCTTTGATTTGAGAAGAGAACAAGATCCAGGAGTGTTTTCGTGAGGCTCCTGCTCTGAGCGAAGCCGAAGCTGTGGAGCCAAGCTCCCAGCGCACTGCACAGCGCCCCGCGCTCACCGCCCGGCCGCGGGCCAGCCGGGCTGCGCCTCCGTGCGTGGAAGGAAAAAATAACAAAAAAATCAAAAATCCTTGGACCTCTGAGGTCGGCAGTTTCTGAGAAGAAAGCGCTGCTTCCCCTTTAAGCCCGGAGCGGCTGGTGTGTGTGAGAGTGTGTGCGGGAGCGTGTGTGTCTCCTCCTCTTTGAGTGACACAGCACTTAGATATGCCTATCAGTAACTTAAACCCCACAAACTCCACCTTCTAAGTGAGGAAGCTGTGGGTTGATGGAAATGTAGTGAGCAGATTGAGACAGACAGTGAATCATTAGCAAACTGCAACGCCAGGATGAACTTGTCTGGAACCTAAAAGGAGCAAACAGCCTCCGAGTCCTCCGCGGCGCTGGGTTTTGCTCCCTACAGCCAAAGTGGATCTAAAAGCCGGCTGAGCCCCACTCCAAGATGCTGCTGGTTTCCCAGCGGGTAGAAGCACCACGCATGGAGCCCCACATGCCGGTGAGCAGCAGCGCAGAGCGGCGCGGCACGAGTTGCTTGCGGGGACTTGGCCCGGGGAAGTTTTCGGGGGGCGCCTTCCGCGGAGAAGCCCCCCCAAAATCCTCCCCAAACTCGCCCTAAGGATTGCTCCCGGCTTCCTGCCGGGGCCGGCGGGGCACCGTGTCCCTGGAGAGGGGGACCGTGCACCGGGGCCAGGGGAGGGAAGGGAGAGGAAAGGAAGGGAAAGGGAGGGAAGGGGGCGCCGTGGGGCCGGGCAGCGGCGGGGTGCGCAGCGCTGCCAGCTCCCGGTGCCCCCCCGGCTGATGCCCCGCCGCCGGGCATCGCCTGCAAACTTGGCTGCGAGCGCCGGGAAGGTGCCATGGGAGGGCGAGGGGGCCGCTGCCGCCCCGCGTTGGGGTTTTTTGTGTTGCAGAAGTCCCGGTGCCGCTGTTGGCAGCGAGGTGCCTGGGGATTTGGGGAGCCGGCAGCGCACGTTCCCTGGGCAGGGTGTTGAACAAAAGGCGCCGGGAGGAGCCGCCGCTGGGTCCGGGGAAGAGTGCGGGGCGGCAGCGCTGCCTCCGCGCCCGGGGACGGGGATGGGGATAGGGACGGGGACGGCCCCGAAGTGCGGGAGCTGCCGCGACCACCTCTCCCCCTAGCCGGTGCGCGGTTCCCACCAGCCCCGGTGCTGACTCACTGTTTGGGGCTCTGCCCCCCGCGATTAACGCCGGGCTTCGGAGCAATTGCCGGCCACAACCGCGGCGCTCGGCTCCCCCAGGCACCGCACGGCCCCGGCCGTCCCTGTCCCCCCCCCGCGCTCCGTCTCCGCCGGGGACCCCCAGGCGCTCCCCCCGGGGTGCCCGGCGGCTTTGTTCGGGCACGGCGGGGGCGCTGTCAGCGGGGCCAGCGGCCGCTTGGGGGAAGAACAGGGGGGCTTTGCATCCCTTCGGGACCCCCCCCTTCCCCTCCCGCGGGCCACATCTAAATTAAAGGGCCGCTTTTGTTCCCCGCAGCCCCGGCGCTGCGGAGCGGCCGCGGGGGCGCCGCAGCCCCGTGAGCGCCGCGCCTCGCCCCGTCGGAAGCGGGCGGGCGGCCGGTCCTCCCCCTTCCCTTCCCTTCCCTTCCCTTCCCTTCCCTTCCCTTCCCTTCCCTTCCCTTCCCTTCCCTTCCCTTCCCTTCCCTTCCCTTCCCTTCCCTTCCCTTCCCTTCCCTTCCCTTCCCTTCCCCGCTGTGCCCGAGGGGGGCGGCACGGCGGGGAGGGGGCGGCGCCGGGCTCCCCCCCTCGAGTCCCTGCGGCTCGGGGGGGCGGCGAAGCGAGCTCTGTGTGTATGTGTCCCGTCCCCCCCCCCCGTTATATAACGCCGGTGCTCCCCCGCTCAGCCCCCTAATCCCTGCGTGTTTCCCGCCCCCCCGGTGTGTTCCCCCCCCCCCGGTGATGGGGAAATCAAGCTGCCGGTGTGCGAGCAGCAGCATATGGTGCCTCCGGGAGGGAGGCAGGCAGGGAGCCGCGAACGGCCTTGAACCTGCCGGCCCCAGCAGCTGCTGGCTGCCCCCCCCCTCCCCGCAGCTCCGCTCTGGCCCCCCCTCGGCCGGCGGGACCCGGCCGCCCCCTTGCAGCGCTGCCGGTGGCCGTGCGAAGGGACAGGGGGCGGCCCCGAGGCTGGGGGGGTCGGGGCTGGGGTCGGGGGGGGGCGGCCCCGGGCTCGGGGTGGTCGTGGGGGGGTCGCGGAGCGCCGGGGGGGGGCTGCGTGAGCGCGGCCGCGCAGCGGCGGCTGCAGGCGCAGCTCGGGGAAGTTCCACGCGAGCACCCAAAAAAGCAGCCAGGCGCTGCCGGCACTGCCCATTTGCAGCTCGCTCTCGCTGCCATATGGTTGGAAGGGGGGAAAGAGAGTGAAAAAAAAAAAAAAAAAGGCAATTTGGGAAAGATGCTCTCAGCCGAAGGGAGGAGTGGGCTGCGGGAGCGAGATAGGAGGAAATTCCATGTTAGGAAAGCATTAGCAAGGGGTGACTTCTAATGTTTTCCTGCCACTGACGTTGACAGTGACACACATGTGTGGGCTGAAATTGGAACGTCACTGAGTTTTTAAACTGAACCAGGAAATAGTCTGTTGCTCAGGGATAAAAAACAAATAGTATGCATTGTAAGGCAGGTACATGCAGCTAGCAGCTCCTCTCCAGCGAGCGAGGGGCTGCTCAGTGGGCAGCAGTGAGCAGCTCAAATTTAATTTAGGTTTTTATTTTCAGAGTGTCTTTTTTTTTTTTTTTTTTTTTTAACTCGAGGTTTTTCGTCTCTATTTTTAATCCTTTCAACTAACGCTTCAGAATCAGAAAAGCAAATATTGACAGGGCTTCACTTGTAGTCCCTTGTAACTACGTAGGTTGAACCTGCAAAGTCTCCTGGATTTTTTTTTAAAGCTAACACAGTTGTTAAAGGATCGGGGGGAGATTAGTGGTTACAGAGGCAGTTATATATATTCTTTGGTCTTTTGTACGGCTCCCTGTTACCCAGGTAGAAGTGTTTTATAAATTATAGTGTGCCATTTTTTATTTTTATATTTTTTTTTACTGATCTTGTTACTCATAATGTGGTAGCACTTGGAGGTTTTATGTGGGAGTAGGGAGCTACTGTGCTAGATGCTTTCTGATGGTACGGGAAGATGTACTGAAAGAGTTCAGGATGCCAGGTATCAGGCTGGCCCACCAACCTGCCCCGAAATGCCCAGCGACCTGCCCCGTGCAGCTGCAGGACAGGCATCAGCCCGAGCTGCCTTCCTCAGCAGAACAAAAGTTAGGGAGGCAGAAGGTAACACAAGGACAAGAGTAAGTAAAGTCCCAGAGCCGTCCCATAGGTTAAGTACAGTGCAACTCACTGGTTCCCAGTCATTTAATCAATAAATGTTCTATCTTACTTGCTACTCTGATGAAAGTCGCCTTAAAATAACTTTTATGAGTGCGTAGCCATGGGAAGGCAAAGTAAATCTTGCAGAAGCTGTGACAAATGGACTTAGCCAAACCGGGGGGTGGAATAGTCGAAGGTTGGCTGAGCTTTTTAAGTAGGAGGAAAGGCAGGATCCCCAGGTTTTCATTGTTCCCTTGTGCTGGCCGTTTCTGAGTTGTCAGCGTTTTTCCACATTTAGGAGAAGGTGACTATAAGTTACGATTCATTAGTAATCGGTATGGTCTCCAAATAAAGATAGCTAAATCAGTTTAAGCGATGCTGGCGCCTCTCCAAGGAGCCCTCTTTACATCTGACACGTTTGCCACTCACTTCTTTGAGGAACAATTAACACTGTACACTGCTATTTTTCCCTCTGTGGGAAGAGCAGTGGTGTAAGTTGGTACAAAGGCTTTCTACCTGACGTTCCAGTTTGACTTGCTATTTTAAAAAAGGGGAAAAAGTATTTCAAACTGGAGGAAGAAGACACACCAAGGCTTTGCGTTGGACTGTTTTATATCAATATTGATTTTTTAAGGGGGTTTGTGTTATAAAGAGGGAGCTTTTATCCCCCTGAGCTCTCTGGCAATTATCTTCCTGCCATAAATGTTGATACGCACATAATGGATGTAACTAAAAAATCTCCTTATCCCAGCAGAAAAGGCTGACTGTTTGTTGGAGCAGAGAGAATGCTGAGAGTGTGAATAGACAAACCCATATGTCGCTGGTGAGAGAGATAAATGATGGACGAACAGGAGTTGGTTACTATGGATCAGCACAATAAACCAATTCCCATCATACACCTCTCTTAATAATATACCAGTTTCAATGCCATTGACGGGTAACCTAGGTAGCACCAGTCAACTGTAAGTTTTTCAACTGTTCTTTTATACATCTCAGAGAACAGTTGGGACTGCTCTCATTTTTTTCAGATGGTGGGTGCTAAAATTGTGCAGGACTTCCTTCCTTGCCAGTAATTTTGAAGGGGAACTTCAGAGCGCTGCTATAAAATGCCAAATGTGTGCGATGCTCTCGTGCACGCATAGTAAGTTTTGTTTTGCTTCATCCGTAAAAGGGGTTCACTCCTACAGGCAATTGCTTAAAAATGTGTCAAGAAACCATTTAGGCACTTAGTACTGCCCTCATTAGAGTTGTTTCTGGTTGTATGGGATATTGGAAGGTCCTGGAACATTGTTTTTTATCTAAGTGAAAATAGCAAAAGCACAATATTGTTTTATTAAAAAAAAAAAAAAAAACAACAACCCTGCAGAACAGGCAGTGATCAATAATACAGTTCTGACTTTCTGTAACCCGTTTCAGGGCTGCCAGAAGCTCAAGGGAAACTTTGCAAAACAGTCTGTGCTCGTATCATGGTCTCCTTCCCCTGATCGTTACTGTTATTGCTAGCATTTTGCACAGAAAACTGACGTCTTTGTCAGTTAAAGGTTTCACTTTATGCCCTTCTCTTTTGCTGGCTGTTTTTCCCTGCAGTTTGCTGTGGCCCGGACTGTTAGTGCTGTTTGAAGGGCAGGAATATCTCCGGGTGGTGGGTGAGCAGAGCTCTGGGCTGCAGCTCTTTCCGAGTCACCAGGTGCACTACGAGGCAGTGATGCCATCAGAGAGGGGAGAGCTAGCACATGCAAACAAGCTACAAAGAGTCTGAATTCCTCTTGGGAAGCCTCCTCATGGATAACACTTCCCTTTTGCCTTTCCTGTGCACGTGTGGAGTCACGGAAGTTGCCCAGGAGACGCTTTGGTGAGCATCTGGGATGCGCCAGGATGTGCCAGGCCCTGTGGTGGGATAGTGACCGTGGTGCTCCTCGCTCCTCTGAGGGCAGCAAAGCATGCGTTTGATCCTAGCATTGAGGGCTCAAGGATCAGGCCCTTGAATAGGGCCGGGGATTGTTCCGTGCCCCCGACCCCGTTTGGAGAATTGAAATAGAAAGGGAGCAGGGTGAAGGACGGTGTTGTGGCAGGCTGCGTTTTGGCTGCTCCTTTGCTCCTGTGGGGGAGCAGTTGTGCCCAAGGGGTGAAGGGGAAGAAAGCTGCGGGTGCCTTCCTCCCTGCATTGCCGGACAGACTGAGTGACAGGGAACAGGAGCTGTGCCCAGCAGTGCACCCACAGGCCTCTGCTGGGGCCCAGGCCGGGCAGAGGCAGGGGGATGCGGGGTTTGGGATGGCTCCCTGCCACCAGCACTGCCACCTCGGTACAATAAAGCACCAGCAGGCACTGAGGGGATCCAAGGGCCCCTGCTCCAGGAGGCCACAGGGGCGCCAAGCCGACCAGAATTGCTCTTTGGGGACTGGTGGCCATGCTGTGAGGGGGAAATGAGGAGCAGCAATGGGCCCTGGCTGAGGGCAGGCGTCGTGTTATGATTTGTTGAAATCCACTTCACTTTCCCCTGCAAGGGACTTGGCAGTTTTATTGATAAAGAAGTGTTACATAAGCACCCCATCAGGCATGTCCTAATTTGTTAATAATTGATGATCTGGGTAGTACAGAAATACCAGCGCTGCTCATGCACTCCCACACCGATCTGCAGCCTCCGCCAGCCCCACACGTTTGGCTTTTACTTCGGTTGTACTACAGGCTGTTTTCTTTATTCTTTTTTTCTCCCGCTGAGTTTCCCTGTGCCTGTGACCGCAGTGCCTGCCCCATTTTCCAGCCCAGGTGGGAGCCACTGGGGGCTCTGGAGCTCACCAGGTCCAGGGCCAGGGATCCTCGGTGGTCCCCGTCAGACCACAGGCCGCACTTACATGGGCAACGAGCCTGGGCAAAGAGCCTCTTTAGTTTATTTTTTTTTTCTTTTGTAATTCCGTGGAATGCACTTTTTTCTCTAGAATTAAGCACCTGAGAAGTCCTGGCAGGTTTGGGAGGGACAACTACCCAGGATGTGCCTAGTTAGTGTCTTGAGAACAACACGGCGCATGTGCTGTGTTGTGGGCAGTGAAATCCATTGCCTGCATTAAAATCACAGGCAGCAAGGTAACTTTCTAGTTATGTTGTGAAATATAATGCCATTGTTCACTTTTATTAACATCCAGAGGTGGATTACCCGGCGGTTAGAAGCCTGTTCTGCTGTGCAGAAAGCCTGCCTTTAATTTCAAGTGGCCGATCCTGATCAGGCAGTTGGAGCGTCTGAAGTGGCGATTGCTTCGAGCCCTGCACCTCACTCGGCGCACCATTGGCGTGGCGGCGTTGGCTGCTCGAAGACTTGCTCTGACTTCCAGCGCTCCCCTTTGCTGCCCTGGGGTGCGCTTCCCAATCCCACATGCGCTTTGTGCAGCACTGGGGAAGACTGGCAAGCTTTCTGCTCTGTTTGCTGAAGAGGGCCCAGCTTTCCTAAGCTGCCTGTCTGTCAGGGATTAATTTAACCTCTAATTACTACGTTTTCTTCACAGTTTGCTGCACATGAGCGTGTTATAACAAAAGCACAAAGAAGTATGTCATTTTATTTAGCCACTACTCTGAAATTAATTTAGGGGGTATAGAGTCAGATCTGACACACTTGGTGTTAAAATAATTGTGCTGGCATTAGAATTAAAGTACATAATCTTGTTGTTTCTAATGATACAACAGTACTGGTGTAAATAGTGCTGTTAACTTGTTAGTCTTAGCCACAGGAATAGAAGTGATATCTAGTTACAGAGAAATGTTCAAATGATCATGTCAACAAAAGTCTCCCCCAAATCGTGGCTTGGTTCCCAGCCACCATTTTGGGTTAGGATTAGGTGTCCAAGAGTAGTTTGTTGTATTTTCTAAAAAGGTCTTCCAAACTGCAATAAACAAACATTTAAGATGGCCTGGGTTTCTTCCAGCCTGGATAATGACTTTTTTTTTTTCTTTCTTAACATGCGGCATCTTGGGAACAGTACAAAAGGCCATATGTCCTCTTCTGTCTGCTCACGCTGACATCAGAAATACAGTATTGCACATTGCACCGAGAGGAGTGTATAGTCTGGAAGGAAGGGAAGGAGTCTGGATATGTTATGAAACTTATAATAAATTTCATCTTTTCAAGTTCTGTGTTCTGTAATATTTACAATAAAGTGGGTTGCTGTTTTTTGTTTTTTAATTATTATTTTTTCATTTGAATCAGGAAGGTTTGGATTGGGAAATGCAGCTTATATTCAGTTTAGTTCAATTTTGTTAGAAGAACTGTTGTTGTTACATGGGCTGGATCCAGCAGCTGCCTCTTCATTCTGCCTCAGGTCCATCGCCTCTGAGCAGACTTGTAGAAATGGCTTTAAAAACGTTAGTTCTCACATAGGGTTGGGTGTGCAGAATTGCTGGTTGTGTGCTGGTGATTTATATTTAGTGGAAACAGAAGACGGGTTGTATATTTTTGTGTCATGCATTCAAGTTATAGAGCATGAGCTCAGCTTGGTAATTCTCCTTCAGTAAAAGCTGTAACTGCGTTTGATGGGAAACTTTCCCCAAAGATTCCCCAAGGTCAGGTAGGACATGGTTACGGAGTCAAATCTTGTAGTCCCTTTCTCAAAAGGAGAATTAATGTGGCATCATTATCCAGGCTTGTGACAACAGTGACACGAGGTTGCCAAAAAGACTAATGGAACGCGATGGATGATTGATTCTCTCTACCGTAGTAGATCAGGTTATTCCTCCAAATTCCTTCTTCAATTCTCTGAATTCCCAAACTGTAACCAATTACTGTAATTATTTACTCTAATAACTTCTAATCAACAAGTAAATTGAACAGAAATTGAGATCAACTGATGTAAGGGCCTGGATGGTTCGGTGAAGTGACAGCAAGATATGGAGACTCTTCTGCTGATCAGCAGCTCCATGGAGTGGCTGTTGGATAGCGGTGTGGAGCCAGTTGTAGGTCCCTGTTCTAACTTTTAGTGGATGTGAATTTTCAAATATAATTTTGGAGATTTTCTAAAGTAAAAGCCAAGCCCAAATAATGCCTTCTCTCATTTCAAAACTGTCAGACTTTTTTCAGGGGGTCTGAATGCCTACAGCCCCACAGGCCTCCGGAGGTGGAGGCAATTTTTTCAGTAAAGAGTTTTCAGGTTCTTACTTGTCCATTGTACAGTGGGGATCATGGCGCTTTACCTTAAGGATGCTTAGTGAGAAGGTGAGGGAAATATCAGTAAAATGAGTGAAATATTTAGTAAAGCATAAGTGCCTGTAACTAGCTAAGGTGTTTCTTTAGGGACTTTTCACATAGTTGGAAAGTATCTTGAAAATAAAGTGTATCTTACTCTGACACCCCCACCCCACCCTCCAGTATGAATGATAGTTTTATTCTTGATTTTGGCTATAATGCCAAAACAAGTGTTTGTTTTGTTTTGTTTTCTGGCTTTGTGGCGTAGTATCTTCATTTTTGCTGAAACTTCAGAATTTGACCTAAGAAGAAAGAGGGGAAAAAAAGACAAAAATGACATTTTGTATTGGGTAACATTAGACAAGGACATTGGAGTTTGTCTAAATCCAAAAATTTCTGCTTGTCTTCCACATCAAGGGTCGTGTGCTAAACATTTTCTAATATTTCAATGCATAAAGCTGGAAATAAAAATAGTGCTGACGAGTCAGAGTCAACATCCAAGTAGTTATTTTAATGTTTCATTTTCAGTCCCAGCCCTTCATAGGTTAAGTTTTGGGCAAAGTTAAACAAATGCATATTTTATGAACACTTCGGTCATACACAGTTCCACTCTGGCTCTAGAAGCTTTTTCCCCATATAGTTGCATTAGTTTAAGTACAATTACACAACGTGTTTGATGTGGTTATCAGAATGGATACTGAGTATAATTTCATTTTGCTTTGACAAGTTGCTTTAAATTTTACTAGGATCTTCACAATTCCAAGTTTATATGTGGAAATAATTTCTGAATTCATCTGGTATTTCAGTAACCCAGTAGATCGTGCTGATTGTCATACGCTTTGAAGGACTTCACTTTTCCTGTTCTTTTAACTTACTTATTTTCTTAATTAACTCTGTTGATTTAAATAAAGTCACACAGACTGAGAAAACCCCAAGTATATACAATGCTGCAGTCAGAAATACAGGCAAAAGGTTTTGATCTCTGACTGCCAAATGGTGACTCATTAAAAAGGAATTTTTGTTCCTCCCTTTTCAAAGGGTTACTCACTACCAAGTAGTAAATATCTAGTTTTGATGCTACTACACTGAAATGCCTGACATTGTTGCTGTTTTAAGTCCTGTAAGCTTATTTGATCACAGGCTCCATGAAGCTTGTTTTCCTGTTGTTTCTCTGATAAAGAAATTCCCCAAATAGATTTTTTTTAAGCTTTATCCTGTCAGTTTGAGCGTAGTCTAAAATGAAATATGTTTGGTTTATAATAACAGAGGACCCTTCCCATACTTTAAGCAGTGGCTCATTCAAATTATTTTTAAACACACAGCACTATGCAAGCACTAATTTCTTTCTAATTTTGCATTGGGTAACATTAGACAAGGACATTGGAGTTTGTCTAAGTCCAAAATTTTCTTTTGTCTTCCACATCAAGGGTTGTGTGCTAAATATTTTCTAGTATTTCAGTGTATAAAGCTGGAAATAAATCATACTGAAGAGTCAAGAGTTGAAATCCAACCAAAAGAGTGCCCCTTTTCTCAATTTTCATATTAATCTTGACTCTTTGAGTCATCTCCATTGTCTTCCTGTACTTACCTATTCTACACATTAAATGGAAGGGCACAAAGGCATGTTTGAATCCTCCATCTCCATCTCCTCATCTTATTTATGGATTGGTTAGTTTGAACTCTACATAGCGTCAGAAGGATGTTTTTGTGGTTGCAGCAACACTTGTGTTTGACTTGAAGCAGAAAGAGAGCGCGTTCGGGCTCTTCAGTCTTTATGAGAAGTGAATCTTGGTCCCTGATCCCAGAAGGTAGATCAGCCTTAATTTCAAGTGAAAGTTGTGCATCTTCAAATAACTTCTCGTGTCAGTTAAAGTTCAATATTCTTGAATTCCAGAGATGTAGATGGGTAAAATCTGAAGTTCAGGGCAAGTGTGAAGGATGTAAGAAAAAATGTAGATGCTTCTCCTGATGCCTTTCTCCCCTCTCCTTCAGGGCTCCCAGAGTCTGTCAGCTTAATGCAGTGATTTGATTACCTTGTAGTGTTAAGCTAAAAGAATAAATCTGAGTGCCTTGGGAATGGGGAACCGATCCAACAATTGAAACCAAACAAGTTAATAAACATGAAGCATTTCTACACGGTGCTGCTGCAGAAATGCTACTTCCAGAAATGCTTGGGGCCGGCCATGGCATTGGACCAGTCAGTGGGTGTGAGGATGTTCCCCGTGCACTCCACCAGTAACTGGGTGCTGTGGGGTGTGCTCTGTGTTTTGAGAGAAGTGTGTGTCTTCTGTTGGTTATAGATCTTGAAAATCTTGGATGTAGCAGGCTGAACTGTTCATTGCTTCCCCTGTGCTTCCCAGTTATTCCAGTACATCTGGAAAAGTTTGACTTGGGCAGTTGTGGTCGTCCTTTCTTTAAAATCCTTTTGGCTCTATACATCTTCTGCAAATGCTATTTTTCCTCTTGACAGCTCTTCTCGCCCTTCACCCTACCCCCAAAAATCCAGCCAGATAAGAGAGCATTTGAGTGACTGTCTGCAGAGAGTCTGAACTCCAAGTTAGCTGCTCTGAATGGTTGCTGATGCTCGCATGCCTGGCCGCATACAATCTGGAGTCTTTTGTAAGACAGCGTGCAAAGAAATGTTGTGAGCTACAGCAGCAGTGTCAAGTGCTGCTGTGTAAGAAACTCTCAGCTAGCCGCATGCGTGGAACGGATTTTGGATGTTGTTACTTGTGAAGATAAGGCATGAGCTAATTATTGAAAGACTTATGCAAGCTGATGGCTTTAATTTTATCCTAAGAGTAGCAGCAATGGTGAGCAACCAGTAAATGACCGATTGTGGCCGCCTGCCAGTCCTTCTTTTGGAGGATCTGTATTGGTAAGTGCATGTCGGCTAGTTCATGATTTAAAATGGTCACCCACTTTGCAACCACAGAAGCCATCCATTCTCTGGCAGTTGTGCCCAGAGTGGTGGCAGGTTGGGGTCTTCGTGCCAGGGCTGAAGTAGCAGCAGCATCGTGTGCTTTGCCCTCTGCTCCCCGAAATGCAGTGAGGCAAACTGTTACACTTCGCATGGAGCGCATGGCTTGATTAACTCCAATTACCCTCCTGTTGGGCGTGTTTGCAATGCCAAGGGGATTAGGTGGCATGCATTTTCAAGAAATGCACGTTCATTATTAAGAAAGGTTGTGCAATAACATCCAGTGGTCATTTCCTTTCGGAGCCTAGCTCCGTGTCTGCAGCATAGCTGCTTGTTTATGCATACCGCCGGCTCCCAGCGTGGAGGTGGACCAGCTCTGCGGCGCAGGCTGGCCCGGCTGCACGGGCTGGGGCTGCCAGAGCCGCCGATGGAGAGGCAGGGACCTCCCGGCCTAGTGGAGAGCTCCAGGATACGAGGAGGCCATGGTAGGGGCACGGTGGCCTGGGTCGGGCTGGGACCAAAGGGAGGATGAAGCCACGGGCTGGGGAAATCGGGCAGGTATCAGGGGTAGGGCGATGTGGGGGGAAAGGATGGAGGTGGAGGGAGACGGTTCCTCATGGGCATGTCTGCCAGATCGGCATCTCCTGTGGCTTCCACTTAAGCAGAAAATGTTTTGTCTGCCAGCTCACTCAGTGCTTCCTCAGCACTGACTTTACGGGTGCCGGTTTTCTTTATCTCTTGTATTCTTGTTCTTTCAAGTTGGTGACTCTTTTTTTTCTTGCACTTCTGCTTTTGTACCTTTGTTCACATCGCTCTGCTAGAGAGATCGGCCTCAGCAGCCGCACAGAGGTGTGGGGGGAAGCCAGTGATCGTGGCTCTGTGTCACCTCAGATGATTTAGTCCGAAGGACTTTTCTTTGGGCCTGCTGAGTGCTCGGGCAGCCCAGCTGGCCTGGCCGAAGCACTGCCTGCCTTTTGGTGAGCCGGGGCCAGCACTGGGCCACACATTGAGGTGTGCCCACGCTGCTGCCCTTGCAGTGCAAATTCAATGGTTGGTGCTTTCTCCTAGCCCACCTGGTTGCTGCTGTAGGACAGGCACGGGTGCTGGGCTAAGTCTGAGCTGCAGAACTTGCTTCAGACGTTGAGTAAACAGCCTGGCGCTCGGCCCACACGGAGCAGCCACAGTGCCCGGAGCAGTGTGGTGAGCTGTCCCGAGGCCAGCTCGCAGGGACGTCTGCGCGACCGCAGCATGAGTGCAGGATCATCGTGCCTCGCCGCGTCCGGGTGCTGAAGGTGGAGCCCGCTGCTGGCAAGCCAACTTCCCAAACATCCTTCTTTGACAGAAATTTCAGGTCTTAACCTGGCTCTGGGTTCTGCCAACCCGGAGAGAGTCATCTTCTCTTTTATAGCTTCTCCAAAGGAAAGAGATGCAATTCAGTGTTTATAAAGGCAGACAGGAAAGTAAAAGATTCTTTGGTTCTCTTCTCACACGTAGGAAAAATGAGTCACTCTGCATTTCATTACCAAATAGGAGCTGATTTACCAGGGTGCGTGCTTGGAGATGAATGCCTGGGGATGAGCTCCTATAGCTTCCTCCATGGCCGTGCTGCAAATGGGCTTCAGCCAGCTTGATGTAACTCGTTCTGTGGCCCTGTGCTGTCTTTTGAAATGGGAGCAGCACCCTTCTTCTGATCTCCCAAAGACTAGAAGGCTGATTAACATGGGAATTCTTGATTAGCTTTAATTTAGCTATACTTCTCCAGGAACGTATACTTCCTGAGTTGCACAAAGAAAGACTCTTTAAACACAAATCCCGATCTGCGTACTGGAGATCCTCTTGGTAGGTGTGGTGACTAAGATTAATGTGTGCCTGATGCCTTTCATCTCCTGAGTACTTCACACAGAACAAGCATTTCATCTCCACAAAAGACATATGCGGTGGGTGAAATAAGTTTTACTGTCTGTCTTTTACTTTAGTAGGCAGGGAAACTGAGGCAGGGAGATTAAAGTTGCTTGCTCATGGTTACAAAGAAGGCGAGTGTGGAAACTGTAATTTCTGGTTTCTATCGGTGTCTCCAGACTCGTGTCTCTTCTTTCTGAGAAGAAGCAGTAGGACAGACCTTGGAGTAAGACAATCATAAGAATGTGGTGAGGCAACTCAGCAGCTGCTGCAGCTGCACCTGTGGCGCTCAGCTGGTGCCTGGCGAGTGATGTGCTGCTCTCCTCCCCTGGAAATGCCGTGTGTCATCCGCCCAGGTGTCACCACAGAGTGATGGTTGGGTCACCAAGCATCCGTAGATCGTCCTTAGGCTGATCTAATGGCTCAGTTTAACCACTGGTCCAGCCGGGCTGTTGGAGGCCTAAGTATGTGGTGAGATTTCTGTATGGCTTCTGGAGATGTTCCTTTGGAGATGGAGTAGAATGTGATTGAATAATAGTACTGAATTTTAAGCGTGTGAAGTGATTAATATGGAAAAATGATTTTTTTTTGCTTTTGACTTGAGTAGGGCCCCTCACTGAGCTCAGTGCTGGGCCAGGGCCTGGGCCCGCAGCAGCGCTGCACCAGCCCAGACTGCAGCCGGGCAGAGCACTGGGTGAAGGCCCACACGTAGGTCTTGGTTTCAAGAGCTTCCTATCAAGATGAGTCAGTGGACAAAGCTCAACATCTGAGAAAGTTCTTATCTGAGCACGCATCTGACCTTTTGAAAGAGAAACAGGGCAGCCTGCGGCCCTGCCAGCAGGCTGGCTGCGCTGGACGGCCAGGCCTGGGGAAGCACGCGGCAGGACGGCCACCCCTCGTCCCTCTGGCTCCTCATGAAAGAAGAGGGAGATTGTCCTCGTCCAAAACTAGAGCCTGCTTTGAGGTGGCGGCTGCAGAAGCCACTTTGTTTGGTCTAGCTTTGGCCATAAATCCCGTCCCCATTCCATGTGGAGTAACGATTTTTAGGCGGCGGTGAGGGAAGGGAAGCGGGCGAGCAGAGCGGTGCCGCCCCGCTCTCCTTGCGAGGCCACGGTTCAAAATGTTTAATTAGTTGTTTCAAAACGGCGCCTCTCCTCCTCCGAGGGAGGAATGATGTATCAGCAAAAGCTGACCAAATTGATGTAGCAAATCAATTCTATGGTAATCCGTTTATTTAAACTTTGGTACTTAATTTTATAAGCTCTTCTCAAGTGTTCCCGTGCTCCCGTTCATTAGCTGGTATTCTTTTATGCGATTGCTTGGAGGTTTGTGCTGCAGATAGCAAAATGGCCAGACCATGCCACTCTAAACTGCCTCCAAACGTAATTCGAGCAGGTCTGCAATAATAGTGCTAAAAGAAGAGCTGTTTAGTGGCATTATTAATGGGCAAAGAGTTCAGGCAGGATTATGAAAAAGTAAATTTTTATTAAGAGTGGAGGAGCTAGAAGAATGGACTGATTGCCCTGAGTCCTCTGGGCCCTCGAGCAATCAATTTCCCTTTCTAGTATTCAGTTACTTGCTAATTGTATTGATTTTTATCAAATATGTGTACAAATCAATTTTATATTTTAGTGCTGTTAAAAGCTTCCTTCCTTCCTTGCAGGCAGTGGGGCTCTGATCATTCTCGTTGTCTTCTTCCTTGATTTTAGTGCTTTTATCTTAATGTGTATTTTCTTTAGGATGTGCATATTTTCCTTTAGGACTTTTCTCCAGATGTTTGACCGGGTGGGGATCTTACACACATGCTTAGGGTTGGAGCAAACAGGCGTCACTCAGACAAGAGCTCAGTGGACACGGTGGAACTGTCTGCTTAGGTCAAAATTGCAGGAAAGGGATGTGTTGTGTCAGAAAATGGGTGGGTACAAATGACCGGAGAGAGTGACCCCCTGAAGAGCAGGAAGCGCTGCTAGCGCAGGAGCTGAATTGTGCTGCAGAAAGGTTGCGACTGGAAACAAAGAGTGGGAAAAACGCTGAACATGACGCACTCTGATCGAATAAACATGAAAACGAATCGGACCAAAATGCGACTCTGAAAATAATGCAGGCTGTCTTGTCAGCGTGGAGTCCAGCATTTCGGAGAAGTAACTCACGCACTTTACTTTAAGTGGTTGCTGGAGACTTCTCCAAGCAAAGGGAATGCATCAAGCTCTGAACAGAATAAAACAACATTCTCCATTTGTGTTTGTTTATGCCCATGGCGGTTTAAATTGTTCCTGTCAAGCTTACCTATTTCCTAGGATAGCACACACTCGCTCTTTTTTAATGCAAGTTACACAGTTTGGAGTTGGGGAGAGTATCTCTGGCTTTTGTGTAAGCCTGGGAACTTGGCTCTCGTAATTGAAATGTTTGGGTATGTGCAGGCTGTCAGATCCCGCCCGAGAGACTTTGAACTTTCCGTGGTGTGAGCAGTAGGCACGAGAACAAGAAAAGTGGGAGAGCAGAGCTCGAGCCTGCCTCTGACTGAACATCACACTGCAGAGTTTATGGCGCTGTGCTTTCTGCTGTTATTGCCAAGGCACTTTAAAATAAAAAACTCATTCCTTTCTTCAGGAGGGAATTGTTGCACTAGCAACTGTCCAGGTATATTCACATATCCAGTAAAAGACACTTTTCATTAAAAAAAAAAAAAACTAATATAGTGGAAGAAACATGAAGTGCTTTATATTTTACACTGATCGTTTCTGTCTTTTTCATTTTTGCTCTGCTCCCTGCTTCTGCTGCTGTCCCTTCCTTGCGCAGCAGCCCCAGCTGGGATCCCCGGTACAAACCACAGGCTTTGCAGCCGCTCCTGTCTGCTTGGCAGGGCTGTGGCACGAGGACACACATCTGCAGCTGTACGTGCACCGTGCCTCGATGGTTTGGATGGCACCGGAGCAGCTGGGGCTGCTGTGGGGAGCTGCCAGCAGCAGCTGACCGTGGCCCCACCGCAGAGAGCAGCAGCATCCTTCGCGCCCCACCGCAATTGGGCTGTGCTGCCTCGCTGCTGAGGCAGCTTTTCTCACTACCATCTTTTTGGTATTTCCAGCTCCACTGTAGGCACCTCAACCGTAATCACCAGGATAATATTTTAGAAGCTGGGTAGGAGAAGCCAGTCTCGTTGTCCTTTGATCTCTGTGCACAGGAGGATTCCTCGCCGCCTTCCCAGCTAGCGCGAGGCTGGCCGTATTCTGCTGGTGTCGGTGCTGCCTGCTCTGGAGGCTGGCAGGCGGCGTAACCTGCGGGTAGGGGCTCTGTGGGAAGGGAGCCGGTGCTCGCGTTGCCTCTGGCTTTGCATAATCTAGCGAACTGTGAGTGCATTTTTGTCATTAGGTTTCTACAGCACCTCTTGTATGAGAAATCACAAACTGGATAAGCTGTACGAGGGGTCATTACAGCAGAGAGAAGATAAACGTACCGGTTCTGCTGGAGGCTGTCCTCAGGCTGTTTGTTATGTGTCTCTAACACTGTCACTACATCACACACTTCCTCGATCTCCGTATTACCCTACAAGCCTGTCTAATGGGATCCTCTGTTGCTGATTCCGGCTTACCCTGACCTACTTCTTTCTTGTGTCCCAGCAAGCTGTCAGGAGCTATCAGAGCACTGGGAGCTGAAATAAACACTCACTGAGGGGAAAAGCAAGACTGTCTCTAGTGAATTTAATTAGCTTTCTTTAACTGGCTTGTTTGCTTTGTAAATCACATCATTTTTAGTCAAATTTAAGGGATAAAAAAAAAAATCTGTAATTAAAATCAAATGATGCACAACCTTATCAAAAGTCAAGGGTTTTAGAAGTTCTGTACAAAAAGTCGCTTAGTTTGTAAACATTTATGGTGCTCTGAATATTTTAGGAGGAAGAAGGGTGAGTTTGAGATGCTTTTTGGTTTGTGCATCTTTCTTCAGATAGGCAGAAGATCATTTTTATTAGTTGATATCTCTACCTTTCTGTGAATTTGAAAAAGAAATGTGTGTTTGGATTTAAGACTTGAGTCCTTTCATCAGTAGTGCCAGCTTACTGGATACAGTTTTTAAATCCAAATAAAGATTCATAATGTTTCCTTCTGTCCTGTAGCCAAAGCTTTAGTTTACTATCCATAGTTCAAATACATGCTGTTGCACGAGGCTGTGGTTTAAAGCACAGCATCCCTTTGCAGTTCTGTTGTGTTCCTGAGTATTAGCACCAAAATCCTTGTACTTTTGGCTCTGGCAAACCAATGAAGCACTGCCTCAGCCAGCCATCACTGGGCTGAATTTGAAAGTGCTTGTAGTGTTTTTATCAGGCAGTATGTTATGTCTTTCAGGTGCTTTACTGTGTTTCGGTGTGGCACATATTTCTCTTAACAATTGATGTTCTTGCTCTTGTCAGCATAGAGTCTAATCCTCTTGCTGTTGAAAATGATAAAAGCCCTATGAATTCCTAATATGTCTTATCAGAATCTGGCCAAACTATAAAACGTCTGACCTCAACTTCTGATTCTTCTTCAGCAGAAATATGTTTCTTCCTTGCGTCATGCATACATATTGAGAGAGCCTCCTGAGTACTCGGCTTATAGAAATACACCCATCCTTGTGCTGAGCTGCAACACGAACAGAAAGGGATTAAAGGATCACTGAGAAAGAGATGGGTATGGATGAATTTGCAGCGTGCAAAAAGGTGAAATACAGGATAAAATGACTAGCCAAGAGTATGAAAGGCATTCAGAATCTCTTTCACAAAGCCACAGTACTTCTTCCAGTCCTTTGAAAAGGCTGTAAGATTGGCCAGCCCGTAGGACCCCCCAGAGAATTACTTTTGGTAATAATTGCATTCAGGACTATAATGAGCAGCCTGATGGCTTGATGACTTCTGAGTAACTCTCCAGCTTTCTGCTCACTGCAAGATTTCCAAGAAGGAAAGGAGAAATGTTCTTTCTTCAGAAGGACTTTTGGAAGTCCCTTGGCACAGACTGCACGGGACAGGATGCTGGTGGTGGTAGGGGTGGAGTTTGTATGGAATTGTTGGCAGTTGGAATATGCTGGCAGATTTCAGTAGTTCTACAGAATTCAATCAAGACAAGCAGAGCCAGGTGAGTGGGGTAAACCAGCAGCAGTCTGATGAAGTCATGTGAACTAGGTTTGCTGACCTACTGCAGGTAGAAATAAAGCAGGGAAAGCTGAGACATCCCCCTTGAAGAATCCGCATATCTTAAATGCCTTCTCTGAACAGAGACCAGAAAAATTAGAAGTATTGTAACTTCAGAAAGTTTGCTTACATTCTGTTGCTTTACTTGATCCCCACTCTCCCTGGTGGATTGAGGTCTTAAGTATTTTTGGCATCTGAGCTGTGCAGAGTGGGAGGAATACACATACTTCTCTTGGGTCATCACTCCAGGGAAAGTGGGTGAGGTGGCTGCTGCGGAGCTTTTATCGTGGGCATGGGGGCAGACCTGTTAGCTAAAGGGCTGTCCCTGGAGCGGGACAGATCTGTATAACCTGATCCAGTGTGAAAGGCAAGAAGAACACTGCCATCTCCCTGCCCAGGCAGCAGGGTGAGCAGTGGAGCAGCGGGGTGCCAGAGGAGGTAAGGCTACGTGCATGGCTGGACCCGCTGAGCAGGGCTGGCTGCAGCTGGGAGCCGGGCAGGAGGAAAAGGAGACTCCTGCACTGTGGGAAAGCAGGAATTTAGTGTGTTTAGCAGCAGCCACGTGATTAATCGCTGCGTGCCTGTCATCTCTGCGATAGCACCGCAGTCCCTCCATTCATCTCCCTGGCCTCTGCTCGGCAGGGAGAGCGGCTCCGTTCTCTCAGGGCACGTTTGCTCATGGCAGAACTCGGGAGCGATTCTGCCAGGGAAGGGATCAGTCCCGACGTGTCTAGGGCACCGCTGTAATCTGAATAATAAACACTTAATTCCGAGCTCCTCATATTTGGCTGAGGTTGTTTTGTTAAATGATGCTTTGCTTAGAGGACACAGAAAGGGGCAAATGTTCAGTAAGACTTGAGTCGTTTAACTTAAATCAACCTCCTCCTACCCACTATTGACATATCAAGAGAACCAATGAGGCATGTTTAATTACACATGCACCGAGTTTACAATTAGTCTGCAGACAGTGATTTTTTTTTTTCTTCTGATGCAGCAAGGAAACATTTGATCCTGCAAAAGGCCTGAGTAGCTGTAATATGAGCAGGTTTGGGGTTGTTTGGTTTGTTTGTTGGTGTGTGTTTTTTTTTTTAATTCATTTTAAATGTGAGTGGAATGTTTTTTATCTTCTAGGTCAAATGATTTAATCTGATGCTTTAATGTGACATGGTTTAGCAATCCTTCTGCTCCCCTTCTGCTTGTAATAAGTGACAAAAGTATGGCTCCTTGCTTGATAAATGGGTTAACAGTATTCACAAGGCGGGTAATAGAAATCCATATTAATAGGTGGAAATTGGCTCTTGATGCCAGGCAGGAGAGTCTAATGAAAGTATTATTGTTTTAGCTTCCAGCTCCTTTGGAAGCTGAAAGCTAAATGCCTGTATTACATTCTTATTACCTATTTATCACACCATATAGCTGAGTGGATGTTTATTAAATTACATTCATGTTTAATGCCTGTTTGTATACTTTTCACTGAACGTGTTCTCAAAGGAAATTTTCTGGAAGCGTTTCAGAAATGCACAACTATTTTCCCATTCTCCTTTTATAAAGCAAAACCATTGTTGCCAACTGTCAATATACAATTGGCTTGGAAATTAAATTGTTTCCTGCTAAGCTGTAAGAACCAGCTAAACCTCCTCTATTTAATTTTGGAAATAAATATTTAAAAAGCTGAAAACACACGGTGTTCTTGGGTAGGGCTGACTCTATTCTAGTCTTTAAAAATACCCGAGATCCCAGGAGTTGGGCTTACCTAGTTTCTGCTTTAATTTAGCATTAAATTGCTTCATCAGGGATTTTACAGATGACCTTCTGTGTGTTTGTGATTCTTTTGAGAATATTTAAAATAGTACTGAATACCATCAAAGATAAGAAGTTAGGAGCCTTTTTTTTTTTATTAATCTACCTGCTTATGGTGCTTCTCCGGCGCTGCGTTCTTGTTTTCTTCTTGAAGCATCACTTTCAGTTCGTTCCACCTAGGTTCAACAAACCAAAAACCACAAAGCCAACCCAGTACAGCTTGGGTATTCCCACACAGCTCTGACCTGGAGAGCATCAGGGTCTTAAGGGCTTCCTGCGAGGGAAGAGATCAAGGGAGGGGGTAGGCTTTGCGCTTTCTTCCACCCGCAGCGCAACCCCGTGCCCACGCAGCCCGACAGCTGACGCAGCTTTGGGCAGGGTGTGAGGTTGGTGAGGACAAGGGCTGACAGCCAAGGGCTCCTGCTTGCATCTCTGCCTGCCGTCCTGAGCAGCACCTGCCTCTCCAAGCCCATGTCCCGTGCGCTGAAACCAGCAGAGAGGGGAGCCCGGCGTTTCCACAGGCCTTGTGTGCTGGGCCTGAGCTGCACAGGCCTGTGGCTGGAAACCTGTGGTGGTTTCCTCCCAGACAGGAGGTTCGACTCCTACTCTTACACCAATGGGTACAGATCCCAAGTGTGCATTCTCTCACTTCACCAAGTTACTCGGCAGCAGCGGGCCTGGCACCACAAGCTGCAGCGGCCTCAGCCTGAGGAGCGCAGCTGGCAGCCTCGGCTGCGGGGCCGGGGCACCCAGCAGCAGCACCGAGTTCCTTCCTCAAAGGCTTTGATAGCTCTTGGCTGCTCGTAGGTGAAGTTTGGCATGGGATTGTGTTAATCCATTGGTGCGGCCTATGGAGGAACGGGATGTGAACCACGCTTACTTGATTATATTTTAAGAAGTCGGAGCTGCTCTATGTGTTTCATCTCTCTGCTGTGCAGTCATACAAACACTCACTGCTCTCATGAGCAGGTTAATCACTTTCTCACTTTTATGAAAATTTTGCTGCTCTTTAAGGAGCTAATCTTTGTCACTAGTGGGTCCTAAAGATACGCAGAAAGTGCACGTGCCTTCAAGTTAGAGTGACTGAAAAATACTCTGTATAAATGAATGTCACGTCCTGCTCCTCTCGATCTTGATCTGCATTAGAAATTTTGCAAAGCAATCCAAAACACTGTCGCAATCATACTGCCTTTTTTTTTTCTTTTTAAATGGGGGTGGGGGAAACAATAAATCAGTCTCCTGGACTATGTGAAACATATGAGAAGTAGCATTTTGAACAAATTTCAGCAGGCTTATTGGGTGTTCAAATTTCAGGTGTCTCGCATTAGCAAGACATTAACATTTTAAGAGCCACTGCAAGTGTTCCTTAGATTTTATATTTATTTAAGAACATATATACAATTTCAATTAGTATATATGTTTATAGAGAGAAACAGAAACTCTATCTCTGTTAAGCATTTTAGACGTCAGAGGAATAGGCTCAGAGGAACAGGAATTTACACTGTGTTTCTTTCGGTTTTAATTCCCTGAAGTTCCTTTTCACTACTTGAACCTCTGCCCTACCTTTGAGTTCATTCAGTTTGATAAAGACTGTATGGACTAATTAGTTTTGTTTCTGATTGTGGCCGGTCTCTAATAGTTTTCATTCTTCTGGCTTCTCATATCTAGATCAATGCTTCAGTGTGTTTGCTGCAAGCAGTGCAGGGAATGATTTTTCTCTTTTCTGTACCCCATTAAAACACATTGCAGCACTTTGCTGGTCCCATGTATTGTAACGTGTAAATTATAGATCCATTTGAGTCCAAATATCTCTTCAAAACAGGGCATGCAGTTCTTTTTTGAATCATATTTATATAAGCATTGCATCGGATACATTTTTATTGTTAGGTGTAGTATAACAATACAGCAGGATTTATAGCGTTGGAAGGCAGTTGAAACATTTCCATAATACCACTATCATTTTCTGACACGTCTTCATCTCTTATCTTCTTCCAGGCATTTGTGATTGACTGTGTTCATTTTTTTGGTTAATGACGTCCTTTAAGATGAGACTGCAAATCGGTGTTTGGGCAAGTCTTTAATGAGCTTCTGTACTTTCTGATGTCATTTATCTTACTCCCCAGCAGTGTGTGCAGAGTTTGGTGAATTTGGACCGACAGTCAAGGCGCAATCCCTAACACAAGGCAGAGATCTTGTCGATCCTGCGCACAGCATGACAGCAGTGCGTGGGACTGCAAGCAAGAGCAAACCCACTGCAGGTTTCAGAGGTTTGGTCAGGGAATTCCCACGAAGATTTTGTGAACCCCATCTTGCCTGGTAAGGCACAGCCCGGGGCCCTAGGAAAAGTTCAGCGACAGCCCTGCCTGAAGTCATGGGGAGAGGGAGAAGCTTGCACGTGGAGCATTTCTCTTGCGAGAGTTTTTCGGCGGCGTATTGATTGCGCAGGTCAGTGGTGAAAGGTCAGCAGCTCTGCTGCGTCGGCAGATAGAGACAGAGGAATGGCATGTTGAGGTCACATTGGGAAGGAATTCAGTCACGCCGAAGAAAGAACGTTTTAAAGCTTTATTTACTCAAAAAGGGTCGTGAGGTATTGAGCTTGCACATTTACAAGCCTTCGGTGTAAGATTAGGAAGCCTTATACTCGGCTTTCACTGGGATTTTTCCCCTTCACTTTACAATCTGTTTTTAGAGTTGAACAATTTTTAGCTTATCACTGTAATGCCTTCGCCTGCTTTTGTTTCTTGCAAAGCATTACAAAGATATTTCTTTGTGCGAAGAAAGACTGGTAATTTTTTATGAAGTACCAGATTTCGGAGAGATTATGCTCTGATTCATTTACATTCATTTTTCTTTTCTTCGTTCCAAGTGCCTGTGGAGAGCTGAGTGCTGTTCATGCAGTTTGTTTCTATTGTGTTTTTCCTTTACGCTATTTGAAGGTAACTATTCCATGGCAGAGCTGCGATTTAACACATCTGAAAGGGAAGTTATGTTAAGGGCAGAATTTAAATCCTGCCGAAACCAGGACTCAGGTCTGAACGAGGTAATTACACTGATTATCAACCGGTGTATGCTGTGGTTTAGACAGGCCGTGTAAAAACATTCCTTTTCATTTTATTTACGCCATTAGGAATCAATTTAAATGAAAGCTAAGAGGCCATTCTGATACTTTGAAAATGTTCCTATACAAACAGCTGAAGTTCACATTTTTAACGAACCCGACACAGATTTTATTTGTGCAGATAGGGTGTGAAGTTGGTGGCTAGCTGTTCGCCTGAGCTGGGAGCTGCAACACCTTCCAATAAGCATGGTATTTCCTCAAACGCAAAGTTCTCTTCCAAACCCTCTCTGCCCCCAAATTCTGGTTAAATCAGGGAAGTTTTTGAACCTTTTCAGCACAGGGAGCCCACCTCGGGACAAGGACAGAGGGTGGAAAGGCACCTCCGCAGCCCCTTGAGGATGAGGGTGACAAAGAACATGCTTGTTTGCTGTCTCGGGTTTGGCATAAAGGTAATGAGAGAATAAGATTTGCGTTTATAGAAGATGTGAGAAAATGTTTGTGTACTGGAGACGGGGTTGCTTTGACTGATGATTTTAATATTGCCACTTATTCTGGGCTTCTAAACTCCAAAATTACATTTAAAAAAAAAAAAATCCATGTCTCTTTCTCCAGTGATTCAAAGCCCCTGAGTTTATGATCAGGGTAGGTTTTTTAATATTTTAATATTAAAACTAATAAATCCTGCCTGTTAGGTCTTCCAAGACTGCTCAGGTAGGCTGCTTCCCCCGCCATCCTTCCTGCAAAGCACTTTGTGAAGACCAACACGCATCTTTTAATGCAGCTCAGTGCAGACTCTGACATCTGCCCTAGCAGAGGTGTCCAGGAGCACATCCAGGCACCGGCGATGTCCCCACCAGGAGCTGGGGATGGTGCCCACAGCCCCCAGTGCTTTAGGACCATGGGTGTGGATGGAGGATGATGGTGTGCCCGCCAGTGGGGCCTGCATTTTGGGTGAAATTTTCAGCATACAGGGAACAAAGCTGTTCAGAGACAACACCAACGTGATGCCAAGTGCAGGGATGTGTTCTGCATGCGTGGTGCTGCTGAGATTCCCTGCATGTCTCCGTGCTGGAGGAGGGGGTAAGGGGCGTGCATTGCATAGATCAGTAGCAACTGTAGGAAAAGAAAGACCAAAGTGAAAAACAACTGAGTTTTAGTTCAGTTTATTAAGGAGGAGTCTAGAGGCCACAAGGAATGGAGTGTTACGTGCCTCTAGTTGCAGATTCACACCCCGCTCAGTCCAGAAGTAACAGCTACGTGCTGGTGCCTGAGTGCTGCTCAGTCACCTGTGAGGTATGAACTGGGGAACTGCTACACTGCTGCTAACACTGGAAAAGTACCTCCACCTCACAGGAAAAAGCCTCATTAAAAAAAAAAAATAAAAACCCCACACCACCAAGAAGCCAGCCCAGCACTCTCGCGTGGGGCAGCCCCAGGAGGGAGCTGCTGGAGAAGGCGCAGAGTTTGTGCATACCCAGCTGGCAGCCCTGGCCCCAGCACGGCCAGGAAAGCTGAGGAGCTGCAGCTCCCTCCTTGCTCATCGGGGCAGGGTCCCAAAACCTGAAGCGAAGCCTGGGGAGCAAACTCCTCCAGGCCACAGCGCAGCGACTTTGCCAGCACCGTGCCCAGAGCACCGTGACCGTGTTTGCTGGTGTGCCTGTGGAGAATCGGGGCTTTGTCTGCACAACTCCTTTCGCCTTTTCTTTTCTTTCTGAAGTTTTCAATCGCAGCCCGGGAAGGCGGGGGGCAGGGGGGCAGGCTGTAAAGATGAAGCAGCTTGTGAAAAGAAAGCTGCTGAATGGGCAGATTGTTTTATCTGGGTGGGTTTTGTGTTCCCGGCTCGGTGCTGCAAGGGAAGGTACAGTAGGAGCAGCGTCGGGGCTGCTGCCTTCCCGTGCCAGCCAGCAGCTCTCTGCTCCTCCTGCTGCTGCTGGGGCTCCAAGGCCATGAGCGTGTGCCATCTTCCTCCTCCTGCCCCGAGCTTCCAGCCTCGTGTCCCTAATGGTCCAGAAAGAAATCTGGAAAGTTGGGGACAAATCATAAACATCAGCATTCGAAGGAGGCCTGAAAACCCAGGCTGGGAGCAGGGGGTCCAACTTGGTCTGGCAGTGCCCAAGTCTTCCCCAGCTGCTTGCTGTTCCTTTGGGGAGCTCCAGGCCCTGCCATGCTCCCGACGTGAAGGGCTTTGTGCTGTGCAGGAACAGCAAAAAGGGGTGTGGGGCTTCTTTTCAAAACAAAATAAAATAAAAGTGATGGGGAATTGAGTGCCGCCGCTTCAAAGCTGCAGGGAGGGAGGGACAGGAAGGTGAGGGGGGTGTGTGTCCAGAGGAAAAAATCCTGATTAAATAAGTGCTGTTGATTTGTGGCCCTGGAAAAGAGAATTCCTTGTCTGATGCGACTGTTTGTTTTCTGGCTCTGAGCTGTGGCTGTGAGACACCAAAATCCTCCTCAGAGGTGGGGGGGAGGCAGGGGGGTGCTGGTTTCATTTGCGCTGAAATAATGATTTAAAAGGAAGGGGGGGCTTTAGCGCAGCCTGAAGTTTTCTGGCTTTCCGTCTGAGCACTGAGTGCTGCAGCATCCCCCCACCCCAAGGTAGCAACCCAGTTAGCAGGAGTCTCGGCAAACACAATGGCTCTATCTTGCTCTATTATGCCACAAAGGAGTGGCTTGCTTAATCTCCGAAATTAATAGAGCAGAGAGGAAACGGCTCTTAAAGAGATGTGTGTCTGCTTCCTTCCTGTTCATAGAACTGGGAGCCTGGGGCTCTGAGGTAATGTCATTTCACATAACTAGAGGGCTCTTCTTATAAAGGACAATTACAGTAAGTGTAGCGAGCCTGGAATTTTTGACTTTTCGGTGTATTTTTTTTCCTGCTCTGGCGGCGGGGATTTCTCTCTCAAACCTGACATATTATTTTGGTGAAAGATGATGCTGTGACAGAGCTTGCCTCACGTTGACTTTCAGGAGGTTTCTGTATTTTTTTTGGCTGCCTCTCGTAGTGGTGGCATCAGAGGGCAACCAGGCTGCTGCTCCCTTCCCTGCCATGCTTGGGGCAATAGCCAAAATTCATTTTGAGCTCCTGTCCTAGGAGCACATCAGTTCAGTCAGATGAACGGAGTGTAGCCTCGTGCAACAGCTCCTTTTTCACACCGCGTTGGCCCTTCCTAGCAGTGTGTTACTCTTGGTGTGAAGCCAAATCAACTGATAAGTAACGGACTGGGCTTCCTTGCATGTGACCAAGGCTGCTCACATCCATCCAAGCATTTTAGCTTTAGGAAAAAGACTTTGCGTGTAAACCAGTAAACCCCACCTAGCTGTTAGTGCTCCAGCGTGAGGGAGAGAGCGAGAAATGTGGCTTGCTAAGGAGCCTTCAGGACTTTAATTGCTTGAGGGAGAAGGACAGGGAGGTGAAGGACAGGTACAGTGGGGACCAGGGCTCCTGGGTACCGCGCTGCCTGCATCCCCTTTGCCCTGGGAGCAGGGGGACGATGCTCAGCGCGGTTCAGGAGGCGCCTTTCCTTGGACAGATGAAGCTTTGCTCTGCTTCCACTCTGTAACTTTTGTTAATAATTTATGTGTGATATTACACAGCAGAAATATCTCACACTGCATTTTAAACTGCTGTCTGGAGCGGCATAATGCAGCCATGTTGTGTATCTTGTGAATTTATTAAAAAAAGCAGGGATGCAAGAAATGTTTGTTTGGAGTTGCAATCGGAGGGAATCTGCCATCTAATGACTATCTGTAACATGCAGGCTGGTCCGTTCCCTGCTAGCAGCACCACGTACTTCACATATGAACAATGGTGGGTTGCTTTGCAGAAAATGTGTTTGTGATATAAAGATTATCAGTGCTGCCACCCTTCTTCCCTTCGTTTGTTACTGGACTCGCCGCAGCAAAATTGCACAGCTCCAAATGCTTTTTCATCTTTCATTCAGCTGCACGGATTGTGATGGCTGTTGCGAGCTGGGGAAAGGAGGGAGTTTCAATTTGGGGCAGTTGTGCATCTATCCACAGCTAACGAGGCCGCTAATTTCTCTGCAAATTCAATCCAGCGTTACCACAGTCTGGGCTGGAGCTTCAAGTACGCTGTTCTGCTTTTCGAGTTGTTTCTGTACCTCGGCTGTCACCTGCATGTGTTCAGCTCCGTTATTTCAGACTTTCTTTATCTGGAAGGTGAGACAGAGACCCGACTTTGTGCCGATGCTGCTCGTGGTGCTGCACGCCCCTAATGCCTTATGCATGCCCTCCGCCCTGGGCTCCTGTGTGCCATCCAGACAGGGCCCCCAGCAGCCTCCTGCCTTCTAAGGCAGTAAGAAAACCTCCAAACCACCACGTTAACAGCCTGCCCTCGGTCTCCCTGGGTTGATAAAGCTCAGCTTGAGAGTTACTACAAGCTTTTTTGGGGCAGGAATGTGAATATTACCCAGTTTGGGGCAGGTACCTCGCACCGTGTCTGTCTCAGGAGTTACTGGGATGCGTGCAGCACTGAACGAGCGCGGATGGCAGCACGGCACAAGGTGGGATCGCTACAGTTTAAAATAGAAGATGGCATAATGAAGTTCTCAGGCTAAACGCCAACGTAAAATTAGCATTTAACCTCCCCCTTAGTATTCGCCTGTTAATTGGGTGTCACCATCTACACTGGCATCGTTTTTAGAGACTGTTGCAGCAATTATAACATGATTGAAACACGTCGCCTGAAATTATAATATCCATCAATGTTTTCTCCTGGTGGGGGCTTAGATCTTCCAGCCCACAGCTGGGAATGGTGTTATTTTGCTTCTATTATAGACCTCCAGACGCATACGCAGCCCTCAGACATAGAAGAATGTGTCTGCAAAGTGAAATAATAAGCATATACTAGACGTGGGATTATAAGCCTATTTAAATGACAAGAAAAACTTGGGGGGGATAGGAGAGAAAGAAGGGAGTGAGGTGACTTGTACTGACACCCTCCTCCACCCTCAGCTAGGACTTCTCTTGCCAGGCCAGGGTTTTTCTTCTTGGAGCCTGGTCCAAGCATCCCGCAGCGGCTTGGAAAGCCAAGATTTCCTTCGAGTCCTTTCTTTGGACTTCTTTTCAACTAAATCTCACTGTGGTGCCTTTGGTGAATTTTTATGTCTAGTTTGACCAACTCGTCAAAAGTTTCCCTTTCTGGCTGCTCACCCAAAGAAGACCTGGACCCAAGCAGCTCCCCACTGTCACCGTGTCCCTCTGGGGGTCCCCGGGATGTGGGGGCCCATCTGGCTGTGTGTGGGAGCCCTGCCCTCCCCTTACCCCCAGCTCCATCTCTCTCCCCCCTCGTTGCCAGCGCAGGGCTCGGAGGCGGCTGCGGCTCGCTGCGGGCTCTGGGGTCCCGTGCCGTGCGCCACGGCAGTACCAGAAGGCAGGCAATTTGCATTTTAATAACTCCCTCATTATGTATTTGTCTGATCTTGTCAATATTTTGCATCTTTTAAATTTTGCTGACTGCAGATGCTGTGGACTATCAGGTCGATAATTAGATTGCCTGGTTTTAAACACCTCGCTTGTAAACCAGAGCAGCCCACTGCCACGGCCCGGCGCTTTGGGCGCAAAGCAGCTGTCCTGTACGTGGAAGGGAAGAGATTTGGGGAAATCACTGCTCGCAGGCTTCCTGTTGTTAGGAATTCCTTGATGAGCATACTTGAAGTGGGGGTGCTGATTCTTTTTTCAAAGCCAAAATTGCAGAAGTTAAATCTTCAGCACGGGAGGTGGCATCGCATTGCCCGTCAAGTGAGCGAGCACCGAGTTAGGATTGCCAGACTTTACCTTCAGTTTATTCTGCCTAATGAGTTTTTTTTGTTGTTATTTCACCTAAAGCTTAAGCTAACGGCAAAAACATTAAATGCAAATTGCAGCTTTAGGGCCCCCTCTGAACCTCCCCGCACAGCTTGCGCCGCAGTTGCTGCTAGGTTTGTCTTGATTGTTGTCTCAGGCTTTGGATACAAACGGTGGTGTTAGACACAGCTTTGTGTGCTCTGCAGTCGGTGGTGCTGCACGGGGGTTTTAAATGGGTCAAATACTGTGAATACAGAAGCAGCAAACTCTGTGTACGCAGGTATGGAGCTTATAAAAGATGCAGTGATCGTTCTTTCTCAGAGGAGCCCCAGAAGATGGGCAGAGGAACACCTGCTGAAATCAGCAGAAAAGTTTCCAGCCGTTTCTGCAGTTCAGGTCGAGGTGTAAAACAGCAGCGATTGCTCTGGGTAGGGAATACTGCGAAAACAGTAGCAAAGAGAGATTTTCAGGGAGAAAAAGACTGGCTCCTGCTTTTATTTGAAAGATATCACTGATGAGCACTGAGGTACCCTGAGAGAAACGTGTTTGATCCAAGAGGCAGTGGAGAGCCTGGACCCGAGACCTGCAATTGGCATCATCAGGTGGCAAAGTGGGCTCCAGGGTACATCTGTGGGCACCAGGAGAAGTGCACGCAGAAGGGAAGTTTTGCTCCTTTAAATCCATAGCAGGAACCAGGGGAGAGTTGTATGCAGGTGCTTTGGAGAGGGAGGCAGGGCAGCGTGAGCGGTTGCATTATTTCTCTGACTGTAAATAGCTTTTTGTTCAGCATGGAAAGACAGCAGCTCTTCCTGGGATTGTTTGCCATCCTCACGTGACGGCTTGATGGTTCAGCTCAGTAATGGAGCAGGTTTCCATTAAACGTGTTCAGCTGCTTGGCACTGGTGTGCTTCGGAAACCAGGACTGCATTATGTGCTGGTGAGGGCTGCTGTCGCTTTCTCATGTGGAGAAAAGCATAAACACATTTTTAAGAGGCAACAAAAATTCCTCCTTGTTCTTGGGCTGCCCTTACTGTTGAGCACAAACCATCAGCAAGTTTAGGGCATGCAAGAAGTTTGCTCGCCTTCCCTCCCTCCTGCTCAAGGCAAGAGCTCGTGGGGATTTTAGAAACACAAGTTGAATCTCTTATTTTCAGAAACCCCGAACTAAAAGAGCACCACAAGAGAGCCGCATCCTCACACCTGCTGCAAGTCCTGCCGGGCCTCATGCTTTGCCATCGGTACTTGCAGCTCTTGCCCCACAGTTCGGGCTCCCATTCCTCGTTAGAAATGCTGTATCATAAACGAGCAGCGTTTGTTTTCAGGGAGTTGCTCATGTTGACACTTCTGAGTTGGTGTCTGTCTCGCTACAGAACAGATTTATCTCACGAAAATAAGGAAACGCCACGCAGAGCAACACGCCGTGTGCTGCTGGGAAAAGAAACTTCCTTAAATGCAAAGTCCACCCTCGTGTAACCCTGCTTCTCCCATGTGTTTGTTATTCTTGGTGTCTGGTTAAGCAGTAGTGGAGGTCTTCTTAAGCAGTAGTGGGCTCAGTGTTGAGAGTTACTTCTGACAGCCGTGACAAGAGGTAGCACGGGCTGGATTCCTCACAAGTGATCGGCAGCGTAAATGGCGTGGTGAAGGTGCTGGATGGTCTTTTATGAGCTGTAAATTCACTAATGATATAATGATATAATCAATATAATGATATATTGGCTGTTTGCTTGGCAATCAATAGAAAACACAAAAAGGTGAGATAACGGTTGTACAAAGACAGGAGTAATCCGGGAAGAAGGAGATTATTTTTTTCATTTGAGGACTGATAAGTTGTGGTGTGCTTTTCCTTCAAAGATACACTTGACATTTATCTTTCCTTGTTCTTATGTAATTAATGGGGAGGCAAAACAGGAAAACTGCATTTCAGTTCAAGGTGTTGAAGAAGAAAAGAGGGGCAGTTTTGTCAGAGAAGCATGCTGAGTCTCATTGCACCTCCTCACTCCTTATGCTGTGATCCGCACCTGTGATTATAAAATGCTGCCAGGTTAGTAAAGTGCTTTTTTACATCCGCTGTCCAAATGATTGTGCAAAGAAGCAAGGTGAAGGACTCTGTCTTCATTGTTTTTTCCGCCTTGGATTTTTTAAAGGAAGCGAATTTAAGATGAACATGAAAGGGAGAAATCTCATAGCTGAAGCCTAACTGCTGGGTTTAATCATAGTATGCTTTTTTGGGGCATCGGCACCTTTTGTGTCTGTACAGAGCTCCAGAAATATCGGTTCTTAGCACAGGTACCAGAAGGAGTGCAAAATAGGTTGAGGTTTTTAATTTTTTTGTGGTTCTTAAAAAAAAAAAAAAAAGGTTGGAAATGTTCAATTTGTGTCAGCGTTGAATACAAATAGGCATGAAACAGGGTGTCAAGCCTCCTTTATAAAAAATAAAATAAAATAAATTAGGCAAGGTATTCAGGTTTTTATTTGTACTTGGCCCTATGTCAGCTTCAGAAGTGTGTAAGCAAGGCTGTACAAGTGCAAGGCCAGGTGCCGGTGCTGCTCAGACACGGCACGGAGCGGAGGGGGAGAAGTGCTGTGATACGTGAGGCTGACGTTTCCTGCCCGTTTCCTACACCACGTCGGGTGAATCCGGGAGCTGAAGCAGAGGAAACCAGGTACAGTTTCTCCACAGTCCCCGCAAGCAACCTCAGTGGGAAGTAGGTTTGGTTTGAAGCTCTGTGCCCCAAGGCAGCCGCACGGCTGGCGGAGGGGCTGCCCGTGCCACCAGCTGGTGGTGGTGATGGTGACAGCAGGGGTGGCTCTGCTGGAGCTGGTGCTGGGTCAGACGTTCAGTGTTGCAACTGAGAAGTCGGCTCCATTGGGATCTTGGGAACGGGAGGCTTACGAAACGCGTGTCGAGGCTCAGTGATGCATGCTGCAAATATTGTCGGGGCCCAGGCTGAGCTGGCAGGAGCTTCGCATAGCGATGGGGATGGAGGTGAGGGGTTACAGCCACGGCAGGCGCTTGGAAGTAATCGAGTTAGTCCTTTTGGAGAAGCTTCCCTCAGCTGCGTTCCCTGCTGCAGAGCAGTAGGTGACAGCCCCTGTGCCACCGAAATGCGAGGCTGCCCTCCACCACTGCCAGCTCCAGGCAGAAGGGCTGCAGTCGCCTCAGGCAGCTCTCTGGAAACGAAGGGGCCCTCTGCTCCCTGGGCTGGGGTTAAACTGGCGCTCCTGCAGTTCCCTTAACACCCTTCAGCTGGAAGGTGGACACAGTGCTGTTTATTACGGCTTTTTTGACTAACTGGAGTACTTCCAGTAAATCCAAGCGTTTGCTCCCAGTTTTGGAGGCCCAAGCAGTTCTCCAGCAGCGCTCGGCACGGCCGTCCGACGTGACCGGCGTTTCCTGATCGTTGCAGCAGTTATGTCCCCACCAGGCCACCTAACTGTAACTGAAAGAGGAAGTTTCTTCCCTTCTTTCAGAAAAAAAATGAAAGTTAGTGGCCCTTTAGCTCTGTTTTCCTTCAGGTTTGCAGAGTTTGCTGGAAGTGCCCACGTGTGGCTCTCCTGGGCTGCTTCCCAGGCAAGTCGGATTCCTCCTGCCCCTTCCCAAGGGGGCACCGAGGGCATCCCCACGCACACATCTGTGGGCAGCTCGAGCTCACGGTGGAGAAATAGTTGTATTCTTGACAAATCAGTGGATTTGGTGACAGCTGAGCTAAGCTGACACAGAAAAAGAGCGTTAGCATTTTTACCTTCATCACTTTCCAACACTGGGAGAAAAAATACGTTCATGGGCTTGAAGACTTTAAGGGGAAGTAGTGTAATTCTTGTGGGTAAACTGAAATGTCATAACTAAAAGACAACAACAGTTTTTTTATCCCAAACTAGGTTCATGTAGTTCAAATGCTCTGACCTTTAAAGAACGTGTTTGCTCATCTCTAGAAGCATGTCTGTATTAGAAAATGGAAGGGTAATTTACTGTTGATGACCAGAATTATGCAGCGAGTTTTCCTCTGGTATCCCTGCTGCTTAGGAAGGCCAAACCTTGCAAACTACGGTCCTGAGTTGAGAAGCCCTCAGCAGGATGAAGGGGATGGGATGCCAGCCTCACATCTGGGCACGGGGAAGCCTCCACTTGTTTAAAAATTAAGTCTTGTAAGGAAGGGCTCAGAAAAAAAACAAACTACCAGTGTTTTTTTCTTTTCTCCTTAACCTAACGCTGCTGTTACATAATGTGAGTACCTCAAATGAATAGCTCTGATATTCTTGATAGAAGACGTGCTGTATGGAAAAGAGGAGAGGAGATCTGCAGACGTGTGCTGCAGACCCAACACCCAGTAAGTGCTGCAGCCCAGCTGCTGCTGCCTGCGCATCTCAGCCTTGCTCTGCTGCCACCCTCCTGGCCCTGGGGCTGCTTCCCCTGGTCGCACACCTCCCAGGAGCACGGCCATACCCGCGGCAGGGCAGAGGGAACTGCTGAACACAAGTCTGTTTGGAAAGCCCCCGTATCATCTGAAGGACTTTAATAACAGCATTTGAAAGGCTGTGGTAATGGGAGAGAAAGGAAGTGTAGATGGGGAGATGGAGAGCCTGTTTGTGAAGCACTCACAAGGTCTAAGGTTTTCTAAGGGGTTTCATGTTGTCCCCTTAAAATTAAATTGGAGCCAACAAGCTCAGCTAGGCTCATCTGCAGACCTCAGCTAAGGTATTTTATGAAAAAATAGTTCCTTTATGTAGTTCCTTTCCCTTCACCTTAACAGCATACCTGGGACTCCCTAAGTGCTCCCTCTGTACGTCAAGATACTAGAGGCTGTTGTCTCTGCATGCAGCTCCAGCTCTGTGGAAACCATTTCAGATTCGAAGTTTCAGAGATCAATCATCTGATTAGTACAGCCATTCCCATGACGAGTTCTTTCTCTCTTTGTGGTAAACCTGCAGTTTTGAAACACCTCATCCAGATGACTCTAAAATGCTTCCTCCACACTCAGACTTGACCCAGCTGCTATGGTTGCATCTTGGAACTGGTGATGTTGTAGACATTTTCAAAAATACCTCCAGAGAACGAAGGAACAGGCTTGGGGGCAACCCAAACCTTCCTGGAGGCTCCCATGGGACAGTCTGGCTGCAGTCAGCAGTCAGGTTTAAGCTCTTCCTCCCCAGCACCCCTGCAGTACATCTCTTTCATGGCTCTACACAGAGACCAGGACCACATAAAGTATTCCCGAACCGAGCAACGTGCTTCATTCTGTGTATTGAAAACTACCTCTTCTGTTATGACAGATAACTGCAGTCTGGCTACAAAATCTGTAACAGGGATTGGTAACCCTCCAGGATGATACTTGGCACTCAAGAGCTAACACATGTTTTTGTTTCATGAGCATGAGCCTAATAAAATGGCTCACTGGTTTAAGATGCCTCTTTGTAAAAACAAGACACAGTTGGATTTAGAAATTGTGATGATTTGGCAAGTTCAATTATTAACTTCTCGTGCAGGGTTAAACTTTGACCAGAAATTTGCCATGAACTCATGGGCACATCCTGCTAGGAAACAACGTGCAGAAATCCTTCACTGTCCTCCTTGATTTATCTGCACAGAGCACAGCCAGGGTGTAGAGCTGTATTTTCCCCCCGAGGAAGTCACAGCAACCTCCGTCCCCTCTGCAGGGCAGAATGCTCTCCTGTTTGCATGTTTTAATCCTTCGATGCAGTTCTGCTCTGCTCCGGACAGTAGGAAACCTTGTCTGGCCATGGCTTGGCCTCTCATATAGTCTGCTTTCACCATGTTTCAGGAGAAAAATTGAACGTGATGAAGATCCTGAGCTATGTTAGCTATGCAGTGTCCTCTGGGATTGTTTTTTGAACACAGCAGCTAAAGATAGAAGTGCACCACAGAGATGCTAAAAATACTGCCCAACTCTACGGTTGTTGTTTAGCATTTGGAGTGCTATAGTTGGCCGTACGCAGACAAAGGGAAGATGCAGTTCTGCAATTTGAATATGCAAATGAAATCCTGAGCTTGCAAATGTGCAATCATATGCTTGAATCTGAAAAGCCTGCTTGTATTCCTGAAGTTAAGCCCTGGCGAGATTAAGAGTTTAATCAGTCAAATACAGTGTCACCAGAAGTTCGTGTGATTGCAGGGCGCTGTGGAGGCTTTACTTGAAAACACACACCAAAAAAATCGCCGTGCGTGATTAAGATCAGATTTGTACATTCCACATGTTGATACTCGGAACAATGCTCTCTCATAAATCATCTCTTATTAACAGCAGGTTGCAAACTGTTTCTTCTTTACGTTTATGTGCATGATATAGTAAACATTGTTTTAATATCAGTGGGAACACACGCTATGCTTCATAGCCTTCAACTGTGTGACCTTTAAAGGCAGAACAAAGGCTTAGGAATTAGAGTTTACATAAAACCGAGAAGTGTGGAGAGCTTGAAAGGCTGGGTAATTCACTTCTGCAGCAAGAACACCATTTTCTCTAACATTGTTTGCACAAGTCAGCATTTATGTTGTCAATTTGCAGTGATGAATGTGTGATTAACACTGCATCTAGGACAGAGGGGAACTGGTATCTGTAACAAGTTGAGAGGATCTGTGGTTAAAATCTGAGTAACCGAAGCACTGCATGTTCTGCTGGAGAGAATTCCTCCAAATCCTGCGTATTTTCAATTCACTCCTTTAGTTAATAAAAGAGCAAAGAGTGGCATCGCATCCCTGCAGAAGCCAGTGTCCTAAAATAAACATTCAAGTGAGGCCAGGATTTCAGCAGCTTTATACAGGACGAGGGCTTCAGGGCTGGGGTGATGGTGCCTTTGGTTGTGTTTTTTTAGCACCAGTGTTTTGCAGCAGCCCTTTAAAGGTCCCCGGGTAAGTAAGAGATAGCGCTGGAGGAGTGTGTGCTGTAGGAGGCTGGTCCGGTCAGCTCACCGGTGCAGGAAGGAAGGCTGCAAATAACAGGCTGCCAACGAGCTGTGTGCCTGTTCCAGAGTGGGTACACTGAGCATGGCAGAGCTGCTGGGCAGGGAAAGATGGAGGCTTCAAAAGGAAGCTGTCAGAGACAAATATTCACTGCCAGACTCTTCTGCTGTACCAGGCACCCTGCTCCTGGCTGTGTCAGGCTCTCTACACCCAAGTTCAGCGGGAGATTCACTGGGTTCATGAGCTTTTTACTCTAACTGAGGTTTGTTTTTATGGTTCTGTATTAATCAATATCCTGCTTGTTGTTTAATTTATTGAAGCACAGAGGAACAAAAGCATGGGGTGAATGTGTTGGGGAGGAGCCATTCGGAGCATTGCCTTCACTTACCCATTTGTTCCATCTTCCCTAAGAGTTGTACTCCTGTTTCTGATGCCACTTAGGAAAAAATTGAAACTGCTCTTCTGGATGCTTTGTCCCCTAAGCCTAGTGGAGAGCTCTGGGTGCAGTAATGCATTACTTCCCAGTACAGAAAGCAAGCAGGCCACTTAGCGGTCTGATATAAGGCCACACGGCATTAGCATTCAAGTACGGCCTCGCAGGTAAGGTTGGAGCTATTATTCTTTGGGGGAGTAAGCGTAAGTACTTCAGCTGTTGAAACAGAGCTGCCTTTTTCCAGACTGAAATCCCATTGTTTCTTATTGCTCCGAGAACCTGAGAGCTTTCTGGCCCCAGGTTTGACCTAATTGAAGGCTTTGCCTGCAGGCTGTTAATTCCCCAACGATACCTTTTGACAAAATGGAACCTGTAGCTTGAGAGAAATGCAGGAGGTAAATCTTCTGGGGTTTGAACAAATAATGCAATACCTAGCAGAAAAAAAAAAAGAAAGAAAAAATAAATAAAAAAGACTAACTGGATTTTATCTGATTATCTAGTAAATGGTAAACCTACTTCACGATTTATGAACGTATACAGTCTCCTATAGTTAGCTCCTGCTAACCTATGGTCATTGCATAACTGTGCCAGTGTCAGGGGCTAGAAAAGAAGGAAAAATATCTTTCAAATCCCAAAAGACCCAAGTAGCAAAACCATCACTTTTTGCTCAGTGATCTGCAATTCTCCAGCCTAGCTATTGCCGTGAGAAATTAATGTAGTCTACAAAATTACTGCAAAGTGTTCCATAGGACTTTGAAATTAATGGACTATAAAAAAAGATATAAAACAATACTGCTGGTATTAAAACAGAGGTAAGATGAGGTAATACTGATGGAAAGGCGTTGAGCCTCAGATTGATCTTGATTTACGGCCAGATAGGAAAGAAACGCTCTTGTACTACAGCTTAAAACCCGAAAGGCAGAGAACTTCTCCTGTCTTCAGCTGTCTCATTAATAGCACTTGTCATTACATGGAATGTGGAAACTGCAGCCAGACAATATGTATGGCGTGATTGCTGCAAGTCTTCGGATGACTAATTAAGAGGCATCTGCACAGAGATCTCCTGCTAGCAGTACAACACAGGAGCAGGCAGTAGTCCTGTTCCTCCAGATCCATTTGTCAACAGCAATTTTTCCCCTGGAAAAATTTCCATTTTTAACAACGCCATTAATACTGAAAGCAGATGAATTGCTAAGGAAAGACAAGATAGGAAGATGCTGAATGTTTGTTTTGGTAGGGCAGCTATCCCTTAGTGCCTTTTAAATGAGATTGGTAGTTCTGTCTGCCCTGAAAAGTAGCAAAACTAACTGCTGGATCTTCTTTAAAATGTATATTTTTTTTAATTATTATTTTTTCTCTACAATGAATGCTACTTTGTCTCTTCTATGTGGCCAGTTTTTCTGGGATGGAGAAATAGGTATATTTTTTGCCCATGTACTTTTTCTATCCTTGGAACCGATCCTACCTCGATCCTACTTTGGCATTAGGGATGTTGCCCATCATTTTAGACGAGGGTCTAAACCTCGTCTAAAACCTTGTTCACAAACTTGCCGTTGTGTAGCCCATGAGATCTTCCAGCTGAGAGCAGGATGTGGATCAGCTGTATTTCTGTCAATATGAGCCTAACTGCATTCACACAAATCAGTACGAGAAAATCATATTTGTAGTATTTCCTTCCCTTTAATGTTTGGTTAAGATTTATAGAAAAGGTAATACGTAACAGCCTTGGTAATCCAGGTTGAATTTCCTGTTAGTTTCTGCGGTTTAAGCTTATTGTAAGATCACATCTTTCTGGTTTTGTATTGTCATGATGTTTTGGATTTTTGTGCTTACCAGCCAAAGCATGCAGTTCTAGGTATTGGCAGCCAGGATTACTTCCTACACTGCATGGTTACGTGGAAAAGGAGGCAAAAGATGAAAGAAAGTGACAGATCAGCAGTCACCGCATAAAAGTGCACATACGTTAAGTAGCAGCAGTTTTGTTCTTTCTCTTTCAACATAGACTGGGGTTCCTTCGAAGATACGCACTGATGTCTTGAGGGAATAACGTGAGAAGATCACAATGAGTGGTGGCGGTCACGGGGAAAGGGTCACAGCAAGCTTGTGTCAAGCAAACTGGTGTTTGCTGTGCTGACGGGAGATGTAGTTACACACATGGAGCAGCAGTGTTTGGGAGTCATTCTGCATCTGTACAGCCTAAGCAGCAATTTCCAATCTATGTTAATATGCCTCTTTTAAAGATGGCAGATTTCATATCACCACTGTAAATTACACACTGGGGAGAAGCCCTAGTTCCAGGTAAAAATTATCCACATAATACATGCAAGCTAGCCAATAACCCATGTGCTTTCATGGTTAAATAACTGCTTACATCCCCGGTTCCTCTTCCTACATCCTCCCCTCCAATTGCCTATTTCCATGAGCGTGATGAATAGAAGGAAATCCAACCCTGTGCATTTTCCCTGTTCATAATCTTTTCTCTGCTACCACACCTCATTGTGAATTGATCTGCCACCTTTCCAGCTTGCAAATACCCAACAGACCCCAAAGCAGACTTTTCTCTTGTACTTCTTAGCTTATTATTATTTTTAAGCCCAGCAAAACACATCTCTGGTAGCTTGGAATCACATTCTGATCTCTTTCCTGGCAATGTGAAATGACAGCTTTAAGTCCACCCATGCTGAAATCCCTTGAAATCAGGAGGGTCAACCAGCCTGAAGCAGTAGGAAAAATCAGGTTTTAGTTTATGCTTAATCTTAGCATGAAGACAGCAAATGGTGGTTTCAGTTGCCTAAGCCCCCTTGAGTTCTCCTTGTAGCCTGAGATGTGGAAGCATACTTCTTGGTGGTAGTCATGGACTGCTTTGGCTACTCGCTGTATGCCTCAGCAGGAAGCATTTCTTCTTGGATTCTGATATATAATGCAAGTTTCTGTTACCAAACGGCAACCAGCATGCACAAATGCAAATCTGCAGATGTGCTAAATGCACTTAATGCAGTGCCAGGTTCTGCTGTTGTTAAATGGGATCTCTGCCCATGAGCATTTGGGTTTTGTTGCTCATGTGCAAGCCAGCTTGCTACTGAAAGCAGCACGTCTGATAGTTCAAGCAGGGCTACAAGTAACTGCTGCCATTTAAAAGGTAATGTTATATCAAATCCACTTGCTAGCCTCCAAACACACAGTAGAATTCTCACCTTTTTCACAATCTGTCCGCAAAGATTAGCAGGTCATTAAAATTAGATTTTGGAGAAATGAGCAATATAGAGCACAGACCTTTCAACTTGTATATTTAAGGCACAGGAGAAAAATTGTGAAGTTTTCTTGTTTTATATGGAAAATTGCCAGTTTCATTTTCTCATTACATGACTGTTTTTGTCAGAACAGATAGAAACATTTCGGGCTGATGGGCAGATAGCTCTCGCTGAAGCTTGTTGAAGCCACAGAGACTGAAGTCTTGATGGCTGAATGCTGCAAACAGTTTGCCTCTGGCAAATACATGCTTCCAGTTTTGGCAGTGTCTAGTGTTTGAAAGAGACAGAGAGTGAAAGGTTCTCTGGTCAGTTCAGTTGAGCAAATCTCAGATTTTATACTTTGCAGAGGGGAAAAAACAGTCTGCAATGTATCTTGAAAAATAGGAGAGTTGGAGACCCAGTCTGCTGTGGGGTCTCAAGGGGATGCTGGAGAAGCCAACACGTGGGTTTTCCCAAGAGTTACAAGGGTCCTAGGACTCCTAGTGAAAAAAAAAGTTATCTGACTCCCATTTTGGGTATCCCAGATCAATATATTTAATGCTAAGTCAAGAGGGTCTCCAACAGTGATGGGCTGTGCTGGGGATGGAGGGAGCTGGAATAGACATCGAAGGAGAACGCCGTGAGGGCTCTACAGAAGTGGTTTCAAAATGGCAGTGTCTCACTGGGCTCAGTTCTTGTGCGAAGAGGCTGCGTAGGTGTGGGAATCGCTGCTGTAGGTTGGATGGCTCAGTGGCAGCGAGTGGGGTGGGGTGGTTGCAGATCAATAATCAGCACCCTGCGGTTGCTCTAAATCAAGGTTTGAATCTCTGACAGAGGCTGCAGAAACCAGGAAGAGGCACAGAAATACCTCACCTAACAGTTTTCCTTTCTCATTTCTGCTTTACGCTGTCCTAAATAGGAATCTCCTGTTAGATTCAGCTTTTTTTTTTTTTTTTCTCTCTCTGATGGAAGGGGGATGAAAGGCACAGCAAGGCTCTCCCCAGCTCTTGGCCGTGGTGGCCCTTTCCTCCCAGCCACCCTGCAGGCACGAAGGGACAAGAGAGTTAGCACGGGCTGGCAGCAGGGCTATGGGGCAACCTGGGTCACACAGAGCCGGCAGGGTAACTGAGGACAGTTTTGGGATTAAAGTAAGAAAGGAAACGCAGTGCTGGCGAGGCTCTGAGCCAACCGGGAGAAGCTCATGCGGCATGTTACTAAAATCCGACGGCACCACCACGGTGTGTATCTATGGACAATTCGATCTCTCTGCTTCATTTATTGCCACTTCCAGCCTGTGCTGAGAAGCAGCAAGGTGCTGGGGGCTGGCACCATTGCCTGTGTTTGGGAAGAAGTGGGCAGAGGATGCTGTGGGGGCACAGCGAGGCAAGGCCGGGGCAGCCGGGCCCAGCGCGCCAGCCCTTGGCCTGCGGGCGCTCTGCCCACACACGGGGCTTCGCTGCTGTGAGCAGAGGTAATGTGTGACAAATCAGGGGTTTGTAACCGCGCTGTAGAGCTGCCCGAGAAGGAGCAGTGTAAACAGTTATTATTTATTGTTATACTACCAGTAGGAGCTAGCAGTGCGACGCATTTGTAACTTGGGCCTGTTGGTTTTGAGGGGGCAGCAGTGCCGGGGTCATGGTGTGCTCGCTTCCAAAGCAAACCTGAGAGCATGGGCACCTCAAAATCGGATGTTGCCCAAAGTGGAGAGCCTGCCTTCATTTCCCAGCTATTGCCCAGGAGAATTTAGCACGTTCATGCTAATTTAGTGCAGTGAATTTTGACAAGGTCACAAGAGCCCACTTGTTGCTTGGCTGCATAGCCCTTGTTTGCACGTATGGGGCTTTCCCATATGCAGCCACATACAGCTCCCAGCCACCCTAAGTGTGTGTGTGTGTTACATGTTTATGAAATATTTATATTCACTTCCCAGTATTCAGTTTGGAACGAAGCTGCAGTACACTACTCTGCAGAGAAAGGGAAAGAACATATTTTGGGGCTCTCCTCATTTCTCCTGATTTTGTCAAGTAGCATAAACCCTCTCAAAAGAAGGAGAGAAAGTTGAAATAAATTAGCTCTCTTCTAGGAAAATCTATGGCTAAATGAGGGAAATGTGCAATAAAAATGGCTTTTGTAAGGGAAGAGTCTAGAAAAGGATAGAGGTGCTTTACAGAGATGATGGTCTTGAGATGTCTGAGCGTGCTAGAGGAATGATCTGCAACTAGTTGCTGCTTGAATGAGTTTGGTCAGGAGCTCCTGGTCCTAAAAGTCATTGTGCCTCAGTGGTGATGGTGTGGTTGAGTGAGCCCATGTCCCTGAGACACAAAACTGTGTTTCTGTCCCCTGTACTTGTCCATGTTGCTGCAGGGGTACATGAATGGAGAGCATCCACAGGGGAGCTAGGAAGATGTGCTGGCTCCTAGCAGAGACCGCAGCAGCACAGCGTGCGGTATGGGAGGAGCAGTCATGTGCATTCAAGTGGGGAGTATTTAAGCAAAGCTTTCAGCTAGTCCACGGCGAAATATTGTCGTCTATTTTCTTTGTTTGCGATGTGCTTGGTGATACCAAGATCTCCCTTCTGACCAAAGTTACTCATCGATGTCTTTAGTTCACTTTAAGGATAGTATCTTCCTCAAATTTGGGACTGTAGTCAAGCATATCTTAAGCCAATGCAATACTACAAAATGTTGTGGAGCTGTACCTGCCTGCACTGGGAGAAGTTGGTCTTCTGTTTTTTATGGTCACCTTGCAAATATTCAGATGGGAAACAGGAGCCTTGCTTTTCAAGAGAACATCTAGCTAACATCGTTGCATCTCTTCCAGCCAGGCTTCTCATGGGAGCTAAGGAACAGCATCCTATTTAAAAACCTTGTCCCAGTTTTGGTATGCCCATACCTTCTGAACGCCACGGCCTTATTTTACCTGTTTACATGTAGCAATAGTCTTGGAGAAATGGGCTTTTGTTTTCCCATCACATTTACTCCCCCGTGCAACAGTTAAAGAATATCTTTGAAGTGTTTAGAAAGCCCGATTTTTCCCCCAGTAACTCAGAGCATAGGAATGTCCTATGGCAAAAAGCAGCACTGGCAAGGATGTGCATGCCAGCGTGTCAGCTGGCCAAGTGTGGGAGATCCCCCAGCAGCGCCTGCCTCGAGGTTCCCAGGGTACAACTTGGGAACGCGCTGTGTTTGTTTTGGATGTGCGAAGCCCCTGTAAAGATTCTCTGTACGTGTCTGGGTTTAAATACGTGGAGTTATGCTCTACCAACAAGTTTCAGCCTACACGGGGCAACATCTGTTGAAACATGCAACCCTGGCTTAGTTTTATCAAAGAAAATTAAGGAAAACAATTTGATCCATCATTAGACCAACACTTGGGAGAAGATTTAGGCCTTGTTCCATTTCCTAAAGCTAGGCAAATTCTGGCCTCCCCGATCCAGAGGAATAATCCAGTCCCTGATGCTTCAGCTTCCTCTGGCAGTGACGTAGGGGCTCTTGTGCTTCATATTTAGTGTAAAATTTAGAAGTTACTCATACCCACTGCATCCCTAGAGTGGATGTGGTTATGCTGGCACTTCCCTTGTAATGGTACACGGTGGTATTAGATGTGATTTTTTTTTCCTGGTACTAGGTGGCTAGCAGTGTTTAAGTGTCGGTCAGGGCGGGGAGAGGTTTTACTGTGAGCCTGTTTAGAGGAACAGTGACTTTCTATGGTTTCCCCATTGCTGACAAGATACTTTTCTAAACGCCACCTCCCTCTACTGTTATACAAGAACAGAAGGCTTATTTCCCTTAACTTGAAGCAGCAATGTTAATGTTTGATTAATCCTATGACATACAGGTCAAGGTTGTTAAAAATGAAAGCCGCAGATGATTATATTTGGAAGAGATTGCCATATCTCACTGAATTAGTGCTAGAGACATTGTTTTCGGTTTCATTTTCTTTATAAGGAAGTTTTGCTTTTTTTCCTCAGGATTTGCGGATTTACAACTCTACCATTTCGTGAGGATCACGATATTTCTATCAGTGTATTTTGAAAATATTTCAGTTTTTACAAATGAGTTGCAATCCTTCAAAATAACAAATCCCATGCTGCCACAGACTTAGAAAAACAAACAAAAATTAAGAGTTTAGCAGTTATTTACTGGCTTGTAAAATCTAAAACATCTGTGATTAGGGAGCTTGAGAGTTGAAAGTCTGTTTAGATAGATAGTTGAGATTTTTTGTTTGTTTGTTTTGGTTTGTTTAGAAAGTATGCCAGTTATTTCAGATGCTCTGCCTATAAAGAATGTAAAACAATTTAGTTGTCTCAGGTCTGAATTTAATCGGAGTCACTGGCAGAAGGTCGCAAAATTCAGTCCAGGGTTTCATTCAGATCTGCCATTGTTTCGACCTAAAAAATGTTACCATAAAAATGCTGGCATGTTTGTTATGCAGGGAGTATAATGTCTTAATTGAAATGGTACCAGAAACTATTTAAAAAACTTCTATTACAGTTCACATGACAGACAGTATTTTATAGTTTTAACATCTGTTTTAAGGCCAGCATGTGAGATTCAGCCTTTGTCTGACTATAACTCTTCTGATTTCAGTGAAGTTGCACCCACTTAAATCCTGATTGAATTTGTCTCACATGATTGGTTTTTTAATTGCCTGATTTAATTTTCAGTATCTCCAACCCAATGTTACAGCGTGGAGCTTCAGAGGGTGTTCGAGTAAGGTCAATAACAGATCCTTTCTTTTTCTTTTTTTTTTTTTTATTTTCCCAGTTACAGGGATCCATTAAAAGAAAACTGGAAGATGATAGCTCTCCTGCCTCCAGTGGTGTGCCTGATGTCATTTTCCCAAATGACAGCAAAAGACTTTGTCTCGATGACGTAACCCTCTCCATGGGCCAAGGTACCAATCCCAATGTGGCGTGTCCAGAAATGCAAAGTTCTCCCTTCTCCACCAGTCACAGCACCTCTTCCATGGGAGTCACGGGTCATTCAGTGCTCCTCGAAAACAATCACATGAACGGCAGTGGCATCAGCTCCCCGTTTTCTGTGCCGCCCAACACGGAAATAAATCAGAAGGGGTCGATAGGAGGGCAGGCCAACAACATTGTTCACTATGATGAGAAAGGAAACAGCTTGCAGTCTGTGGACCAAGAGTTGCAAGACCTGTTGGAAGAGCTGACAAAGATGCCCGATCCTTCTCCCAACGACCTGGATCTGGAGAAGATTCTGGGCAGCAAGGCCGAAGAGCCACTTGGGCTGAGTCATTCTCAACCAAGCATAAGTACCACTCCAAAGTCCTCCCCGCAGACTTCCCACTTGGAGAACCATGTTGCTAACAAAGACTTTTCTCCAGGCTGCAACCCAACCAGTGGAGGATCTCCTCAGATGCGACCATCATCCGCAGGAGCTAACTTCCAAGTTCCTCCCTCAAACAAACCTGCTGCATCGCCCATCTCGACGGCAGCTCAGAGCAAGAACCAGCCTCCATCCATGCTTCCAGTACCCTTACCCAACATGCCTGGCTCCAACTGGCACGCTCAGCAGCTAAAGCAGCTGGCAGCCAGCAAGCAGGTGTCTACTACTAAGCAACAAGTACAGGCTCCCAGCTGGCCAACTATGTCTCCTCCCGGTCTCTCTCCTCCTTACAGGGCAGGATCATCTCCACACCATCAGCCTTTCAGTCCTCAAAATGTTATGGTGTCTGGTATGCCTGCTAATAACTTACCAGGAAACAACATCCAGAGTCCTCAGAACACTCTGCTTTCGAGCATGACTTCCAGCAGCACCCCCTCCAACGGCCCCTCTCCTCCTTACGGGTCTGAGAAACTTTCCAGTCCGGCGCTGAACCAGCAGCCCTTCAGCCCGCAGAGCTCCATGCTGCCTGCCCTGACAGCAGCCAGCTTGCCAGCCAGCAATATTAAAAGTCCACAGAACAACTTGGTGGCCAGCATGGCTTCCACGAATACTGGACCTTCTCCACCGTACAGGCCAGAGAAGCTGTCGAGCCCAGCTCTGCATCAGCAGCCGTTCAGTCCTCAAGGTACATTAATCTCTAATATCACTCCCACCAACAACCCCACAAGTATGCAGAACTCGCTTTTTAAATCAATGACTACAAACCAGTCCAAAAATATGAACATAATTATGCAACAGCCATCCAGTAGCTTACAGCCAGGTCTAGTGAATGAGAGCCCTGTTAGCCAAGACCAGTTTTCTTTCAATAACACCAAGCCACTGTCTCACTTTGCCTCAGAGTCAGCCACTCAAAAGATGTCACCTCTGACAGCAGGACAAGGGCAGCAGTCGCTCATTCACTATCTCCAGCAGCAGCAGCAGCAGTCTCCAGCCGCCCAGCAGTCCCAGCAGGCTAACAACAGCCAGTTTCTCCAGCAGCAGTTTCGACAGCTGATGCAGCAGCCGCATCGGATGCAGAGGCACATGCAGCCTGCCACGCTGCCATCTCAAAACAGACAGGTAAGAGCGCTTCTGCTGCTTTCTAGTCTTACGTGCAGATGTTGAGTCATGCATTTTCTTATTTTTGCTTTCCTTTGTGTTTCAAATGTGATGTCACTAAACTCCTGGGGTGTGCACAGTGTGTGCATCAGCACAGCAGTAACAACACCGTGGAGTTACAAGAAGTAACTTCTTTTCTTTGTTCAGTTGAAACGTACTTTAATTCCACCATCCACTGTCACTTCCAGCCCAGCAGAGAACTTTGTCTTGCTAGGGAAAACACATTTCATGCCACTGAAATAAGTTAGTTTCTAAATGTATCGGTTGTGTTCTTACTTAGCTTATATTGTTAACTGTAGAGGTGCTCCCACAGTTTGTTTCCCATCTTCTTTTTTTGTGGGAGTCCTTTTTTTTTTTTTCCCTAATGCCTTTGACCAAATTCATCTCTGTGTTATGCTTCTGAGGCTAGACAAGATAAGGTGGGGTGAGAAGCGAAGTTAAAATATGACTGCTTCATGGACTGCAGGTCAAACAGTACAGCTCCTGAATAGCAAAGAGGCAGACTTGAAATACCTGTTACCAGCATTCGCCAGAAGCAATGCCCTGCTTTGGATGAGGGCCATTCCCCACCCTTTGTTGATCTTCGATACCAACTAGGCTGGTAAACACGAAAATGCAGCTGGCAGGAGTGAGAGCAGCCTCGGTTTCCCTCCAGCAACTTTCTCCCTGAGATCCAAAGAGAGGTGTGAAGCACTTTCTGCTGCTACACCAGATAGGAGAGATGTACTGTCAAAGTTTCAGAGCAAGGAAGGGCTTGGGGACTCAGAGAGCTCGAGTAGGAGCAATAAATATCTGTCTTTTTGTTATGAAGAATAGTAGGAGAGAAGCTGAACCTTACCACTGAAGCCAGCCACCTTGTCAGGCTGAGCCAGTACTTTGGCAGCAGAACCCTTAAAGCTGCCCAGCCGTGTGCACAGGCTCACATTGGCTCCTTGTGACACGTCAAAATGCTTCTCTCCCAGCAAAACGGAGGTTTATCTCCAAAACCCTGCAAGGATCTGCTCCAGGGAGCTGTGCTTAGCTGGGGAATGCACTCCAGGCCCTGGGTTTCTTTGCTCTTCTACCTGCCAAGTGTCCAGTTCTTATGGAGATGGACTTCTTCAGTGTGGGTGGCTTGGTGGAACCTTTTCCTATGATAGCAATGAGAAACAAGGGGATGGTTGCTAAATGTCAGCCTCTTAGTGGTAAATTAATGAGGTGCGTTTCCACTGTGCTGTTAGATCGACCCAAAGTTGTGCAGACTCAGTGCTCCCCTGCTTTGAGGCAGCAGCCAAAAACAGGTGGGAGAAGCTGGTGGCTTGCTGAATTTGCTTTTCCACATACGTAGCACGTAATGATACGGAATACATCGTTCCCTTTAAGGAGTTATCAGTGAGAGGCCCCTGATTCAATAAAAGCTTGAAGCTGGTATGTTGCTTTAGGCGTGCGAGGACCCAAATTGCACACAACACAGAGGGACTTTGGGGCTTAGGACCCCAGAGCATGGGCATACAACTGAAAGTGAGAGAGCTGCTGCAGCTCCATGAGCTACTGCCAATCAGATGGTTTACTCTGGAGGCAATGTGGGTGAAGAATACATTCACGGTGTTTTACTGCACCTCAGATGATGGCTGCTAAGTTGTTAAATTGCAGTAACATGATCGCTTTTGATCGTATGTCCATAACCTTTGAGCCTATTTTTTTTTTCTGGCTCCCCGCTGGGTGTGTGGAATTGCCACGTCCCTGCTGGATTCCTGAGGTTTCCTGTGCCCTAGATTTCCCTGCTTTGCATTTTTGTCTTGCACCTCTGAACCCCTACATCACTGATTAACCAGGGGAAAAAAGGGAGAAAAATTCCTGCAGTGAATCTCTTTAATTGGCCCAAATCACCCCTCTTCAACAACTTTCCTACTGCTCTGCTTGGGCTACGTTTTCAGCTGGTTCTTAGTGTCAGAAAGAGAGTTACTATAATTTGGCAACTATCTGTGGTGATCAAGGACAGTTAAGGCAATGATTACAGGTGATGAGCATCTTACATTTTCAGACGAGTTAGGTAAGCTCATGGTGCCTCCCTCATTTTACAAGTAAGACTTATTACATTAATTACAGGCCAGATGACGGTGCTTCAGTTTTACAGTCTGCTGAGCTGCCTCAGAAGGATGGTGGATGTTCAGGAGCAGAACATTTTGCTGGGTTTTGATAATTTACTGCGAATCTCATAGGAGAAAATTGAACTTGAGTGCTGAATTAAAAGCAAATGACAAAAAATTATATTTTGTTTGAGTGAAAGAATCACAGAAAATGGAAAAATATTTGAGGTATGAAACCTTAACATTCTGGGACACTTGCTGTTTGTTTGAACGTAGCGTGTAGATCTGTTATTTATCTGCAATGGATCTCTTACCTCCATCGAAATGTAGTGGAGTTTGGGACCCAGCCTGCTGTGTTTTAGTGCACTCTCACCAAGTAGCTTCAGTGGCTGCGGGTGTGATTTCCAGCAGCGTGGCTGAGCAGAATTTGAGCTTTTCAGAGTCGCAGTGCCAACCCTCTCCTAAGGCTGGTGATGAATAGGACTCCTCAAACATAGAGCAATTGTTTCATTAAAAGGCAAGAAGCTAAAGACTCAGAAGACGGGAGAGAACTTCTCCGTCTTCAAAAATCAGTAACTGCCTGGTGGAAAATTGCCTTTTTTAGCCTCATTCACAGAAATATGCTGAAAGAAAAATAGCAGCGTTCCCTGGAATGTTGTTTAGTGTTTAAAAGTCATCTCCTTACTCGGGGTGTGTGTGTGTGTGTGTTTGTAAATGTGACTAAAATTTATAAAACGAAGGCATAGTGCTCCCTTCTTTTGAGCGAGAGGTGCAGCTTTGTGCAGAGGAAGAATGTGGATGGTGGCCAGTTGGAGGGAGAACAATAAACCATGAAATTTGATCCTTGTAGCAGGCAGAGCAACATGGGGAAGAGAGCAGCGGCTGTGACATAGACCCAGAGAGCTTTTTGCTGTTGTTTCAACGCGTACTAAAGCAAAGGCTCCACGTTGCCCGAGCTGGGTTCCTCCCGGTGCCTCCCAGCTGCATGCTTTTTGTGCTTAACATTACATCTCTTCGGTGCAATCAGTCCGCATCCCCCAGCCCATCTTGCCTGGACAACTGGTAAATCTGATAACGCCTAATCTCTTCACATCTGAAGCACTACGTCTTTATTGTTGAGCATTGACAGATATTGATTTCGGCACTGACAGCTCGCATTGTGTGATATTGCAAAGCCTGGTGGTGCTCGCAGTGCTCCCGTGGATACGTGCAGGTTTTCATTTTACTCGTGTAGTACTGATGCTTGCTGAGTGAAATTACACTCAGAGGTCTGGACTCATAAATCCCCGATATAAAGACGGCATTAAATGCCAGAGAGCCAAGGAGTCTCCTGAACTATCTCACACTGCTTTGTGGGCTTCAGCTCCACCACTTGGCTTTCTGTGGGCTGCTTCGGGGTGAGTGGAAGGCTGCATCTGCCCAGGCAGGTTGAGTAGTTGGGCATCTCCCTGATTTTCATGTCTAAATGCAGTTGGTACTTGCAGGTCGTCCCTTTCGGCATGTCAGAAATAGTGGGCCCAATTCTACCTTCAGCCGTGCCGATACCACACCACTGCTTTCAGAAGAGCTCTTTTATTTTCGCCAATACAAGAACAGAAACAGGTCCTTGGGAATGGAAGGGAGGGTTCTCCTGATGCTAGGAAGGGGAGCTGCTGGTCTTTGCATTTCACTCAGGCTGGAATAAAAGAAACCTTTCGGGGATACCATTGGTTTTCCAAGCCCGAGTCTGCCCAAGTTAAAGTTTCAGGGCCTTGGGGAGGAGGGCAGCATTGCCCACAGCTCCGTAACGTGCTTAAAAGCAAACACAATTTAAAAGCTTGTTTTGTTGAGGGGCCATGGATAATAAATAGCCATTGTTTGGGTGTGACACGCTGTGCATTTCTGAGCTGCACTTGCTCTGTAGGAACCAAATGTGCTATTCTTAGAGCTCGCCGCATTCCTGCTGACATCCAGATAGCTGTATACTGGGCTGTCAGCGAAGGGTACGCTTCTTTCAGCTCCATTGCCAAAAATGATGGAAGAGGAAAAATTATAGCAGAAGAAACAGAGAGAAATAATATCATTTGCAATAAAAATGGCTATAGTTTACTATACGTGGACTGCACGAGATAGTGAAGAACACGCTGCAGATCAAAAAGCTCTGCAAAGGACCAGATAGTGTTTCTTTAACTGTGGTAAAAGCAGCCATACAGTATCTGGGCTGGCAGAGTAAATTATAGGTTGAGGAGATACACCAAAACCCCTGAGCTGGCTTAAACATACTAGGAGCAATGAAAAAAAAAAATAAACAAAAAGTCTTGTTTCTGAGCATGAGCACTCTAAATATAGAAACAAAACTGCAGAAGTGCACTGTTACAAAGAGCAAACTGACCCAGAGCTTCGATGTTAAAGGTTAAATAAATATAATGGAATACAAAATACAGCTTTTATTAATATAATATTAATAGAAATGTTAATACTACAGAGCGATTCCTGGCTGTTCCCTGCTGTGTAGTTATTTCTGCCCACGAAAAGTCACCACACCGTGCATGGTAGGTGGGACTGTTCTGATTCAGCAGCATTTTACGTTCATCAGCTCAGATTGGTTAAGTGTTTGGAAAAGCAGAGATCTCAGCCCCCAGCCTCTGAGTACATGCAATCGTGTTGTAAATACAGGGAAAAAATCACATTTATTTGGGATTTCCAAGACGTCGCAAGGAGTCTTCCTAACACATAAAACAAATTGCAGTGTCGTGTATTATTAAGGCTAGAAGAAACACATTTTATCAGCTTTATCTGTTTTTTCTTCTACCCACCTCCCCGACCCGTCCCTTTTTTCTTTAAGTGTCAAACCTTTCTTTAAAGGCACTTCGAATGAAGTTCTGCGTGGTCTTTCCTGCTCATCATCTCTTTTTTCTCTGCTTTTTCCTTTTCTTTTTACTGAAAAAAGTTTTTAAAATATTGCTTTTTTTTTTTCCTTTTACTAATGCTGTGGAAAAGAAAAACAGATTTGATTTCAAAGGGCCATGGTAGCACAATACCAGAGCAAAGCCTTTGAGGGAGTGGAGAGCTTTTGAAGGCACAGCAACAAGCCCTTCAGCTAATTAAGTGCCTTTGACTAGGCGAATAAAGGAAGCTGGTGATGAATCTGGATTACAGAGAGCAATAAGGCTGAGCCTGGAGTTTGACCTCTCCGCAGATGTAAAAACATCTTCTTGAATGGTCATTTCTGAATTTATATTTAGCTGTGCAGTTGCAACGGTGTTGGAATTTTCTTTCAAACCTCCCTCCCTTCTCTCAAGAGAGCCTCAAAGGAGCTTCGCTGAAACGATTGCACTGCCACCTTCCCCTTCCTTGCCCTCCCCTGCAAGTAAGTGACGTTGGGTGAGTTTGGGAAGGAAAGGAGTAAACTTGTGGAAAGAAGCGGGGTGTTGGGCCTGAGCACGCCAACAGTAATCTGGTGTTCTCAGACCTGCAGGAGTTGAGATAAAAAAAAGAATAAATCAGTTCAGATCTGATCTTCCTACCCTGTTGCTCTTTCATGTTGTTTTTTAAATTGCATGTGTCCTCTTACATTAGAGTGCAAGTATTTCAAAGCATTTCTCTGGTGCAGTTGAGTCTTTGTAGCCACGTCTCAACCTTCGCCGTCTTTGGCGAGTGTTTTAAGACATTTACAGGCATTGTTATTTCCAGCAGCTCTGCCTAATGCACTCATCATTCCTTCCAGTTTAGCTATCTGTCGTGCTGAAAGCAGTTTGGACTTCACGTAGCACATCAGCCTAGGGGGAGTAATCTGCAGAGAAGTTGCTAAATAGCCCCAATCCTGAGCACGGTGCCAGGAGCCCCCCGCCCCTCGTGGTTCCGAAATGTGCCGGGGCCGTACAGCGCCGCTAAGCTGCAGCGCCCTACACGGTCCAGTCTTTCCCTCGTTAGCTGGTAAGTTTTAATAAAATGGAGGAAGTTTTGCCCAGTGTTTGGTGCTTAGGATGCAGACACCCCCATGGGGGTGCTGGGGGCTTTTCTCATCGCTCCCGGCAGGAGCAGAGCGCGGTGTGTGTACTGCCTGACCTGGCAGCGTCCGTTTTTTCGGTGGCGAAAGAAAAGAGGAAGTAGTGGTGCTTATGTGCTGTGAACACGTAGATGGAAACGTGACTTATCCTGGAGAAATTTAGGACAAGTCACCAAATTTCAGCCGGACAGGCTGCTTTTAAAGAGCTTTTCTGGTTGCCGTACCCCGTGCGCCCCGTCCTCGCGGTGCTGTGCAGCAGTGGGATGAGCAGAGCAGTGTGCCATCAGGCACAGCTTCTGCATCAACTCTTAAAAGAAAAAAAATGCTTTTGTGGTTTTGAGCTTTAAGCAACAGACAGTTGTTTCCTTTTGCTCTGCAGTGGGGGTAGGAGAGAAGCTCTTCTCTCGCATGTATAGGGAAAGTGGTGCTACCATGCTGAAGTGTCTGATTCATCTGATGTGAAACCGTGTTGTGACACCCGGTTGTACCAAAACCACCCTGATCCTGCCAGCCGCAGTGGACAGCTTCTCCCTGGTTTTCTAGTTCACTTGGTAGCAGCATCCCTGGTTGCTTCTGGGCTAAACATTGGCGGAATCAGGCCCCAGCTACAGATTTTCTTGCTTTCTTTTTTTTTCGAGTAACCCATTTTTCTTTTTTTCATCACCACAAAGAGAAAAAAAAAAAAAAAAGATCCCTATGCAGAAATCTTTAATTTATAAGCAGTTGAGAAAAGAGTTTGAACATGTATTTTTTCTCAACTGTGCCCTTAGGTGCAGTGAAGTTACAAACATCCTAGAAATCGCAGTGTGAAAGGGGAAGACTCAGGGACCTTCTTGCTGTGACCGACGGCTTCATAACGAGTGCACCTCCTTTCTGTGTCCCAGTCTTAAAAATACCCAGCCCTGAGCACTGCTCGTGTTGCTGAGACCCTCTGCTTGCATCCTCACTTACAAGTCAGGGCACCCCTAATTCTGGCACTGACCAGGTGTGTCCCCCAACCCATGCTCTACTGACTCTCTCAAATTCGATGCCCAAATCAAGTTATTTTTAATAATTTCTGCCAGGATACGGAGATTGCATGGGTTGTGCCCTTGTTTTGGGGGTTGTTTCCACCCAGTATGGCTGTGCAGCAGCCCAAAATTGCATCTGCCCTTCGCAAGGCAGAGCTACTTAGAGAAGCAAAGGCTACTCCAACGATTAGAATAAAAAGCAGTCAGGGAAATGAAAGAGTCCTTCAGCTGGCGATAAATCGTGTGCGGCTGTTCGGCAGGGTGGGGTGACACGGGCTGCCCACTTTGTCCTTCGGGTCTGTCCCTCTGTCATTTCTGCCTCCCTGCAGTCGAGGCTGCACACGAATAAAAGTACAAACATGTTTTGTTTCAGATGCAATACCTAGAAATAACTTTCCTGGTAAAGTGAACTCAGTCTCTTTTTCTTTTTCTCTGGGCATTTTGGAGAAATTTCAGTGTGTGGGTGGGGGAAAACAAAGCAGTGGCTGTAAACAGGAACTGATATTGTCTCCGCGTCTGAATGGGGAGAGAAACTGAACTGGCTTCGTTGGTTCCCTCGTACATCTGCGAGTCTGGAAACACTGGGATGATTCACAGTTTGCTGATTAATATAGGAGCGAGCAAAATGGTGTGAATTAACGGCCATTACAGATCTGCTCTGTATGGCAAATATCCCCCTGGAACAAATGATGTCTCACGAAGATTGCTTAGAGGAAGAGGTAATGGGTCTTAAATACAAATTAGAAGCAGTCCCATCAAAGCTGTTAACATTAAGGTTTGAAAGCCAAACACTATTACGAGCTGTCTTCAAAAACTCTGGCCATTTAGGAAGCATATCAGTCTGCCGTGTTGGCTTTGCAATATTTCTGTCTCGAGCACTTTGGGCTATTTCAAGCAGCCTGCACTAATAATTGATAGAAATTCACAATCAGAACGAAGCAGCTCTTCTTAGGGCTTTGAAGGCTAATCACTCTATTACATGTACATTTTTAGGTTAAATTTTTTATAGCATATCTAAAGGCAAAAATTATCATATCAGTATGTAATTCTTAGAAGCTCTGCTGACTGCTAACAAAAAGTAATCCTGTATTACAATTTAACCCTTTGCACATGGAGATGTTAGAAGCCCGAGATAGGGAATGCGATGCTGTAACGTGAGTAGTGCTCTCTGTCTGACCGGCACAGTGCTTTAACAGTTGTCACTGCAATAATGAAAATGAGATACCTTAAATCAGAGTCAGGCAGATGCAGATTTGAATGCAGGTTATGGACAAGCTGTGCCGAGCTATTTTCCCCCCTTACAGAATTGTTCAGGGACCCACACGAGGAGGGGAGCCCTGTAACAGAGGCAGAGCAGTGCGTGTGATATCCCAGGCTGCCACCTTACTTCAGAGGCTTGGTCTTGTAAAGATTCAAGCGCACACACCTAAATTTGCACAGCGGGAGGTCAGCCCAGGACGGCTGCAGGATTATTTCTGAGAGCAGAGTGAATCATGTATGCACGTCTTTGTATGCTCAAGACCAGAGGTGGAGAAAAAGGATGCAGCAAAGGGCAAACGTAATCATTGGCAAAGGCAGATTAGTTCTGCCACAAAAAAAAAAAAAAAAAAAAAAAAAAAAAAGAGTTGGAAGCTTTGGTGTTCCTACCTTAGTTCACGTTTATGTTTGAATGATTTTTGGCTTTCTGTGTAGTTTTTTGTTGTTTTTTTTTTTTTTTTTCTGGGGCTAGTACCAGCATTTTGTAAATGTCCCAAACTCTGAAGAACTTCACATTTTAATCAGTCCCCCAATTGCTTGCAGTCCTCTGGGCTTTGCTTCTTTAGTCACAAGGAGCAGAAGCACAGCTTCCCCCTTGCAGGAAGACGAGTGCCCCCCTGTCAGGCACAGCCTAACAAAAGCAAGCAAGGAAAAAAAAATTCTCACCAAAGACTTTTTTTCCCCTCTTTTTCTCTGGTGATTGCAGGCTGCTATGTGAATGTGTTTCTTCCCTTTGCAGACAGATGAGGACATGCTATCCTGGGATACCAGTAGTGCACATCCCTGTCATAAACAAATCAATTTCTCCCGGTTCTTAAAGACTCAGGGCTTTTGGAAGCTTCTCCTTGCCTAATGAATGTGTTTAATATTTCCTGTGCTCTCTGGCATTATTAAGTATAAACTGTTACTCTGCTGGATTGAAGTGCAGTTTACAAGGCACTTGTATTTGGATAGTCTGTTTTCTTTTACCCGTGCTTCAAAAGGCATGTTTAAGCAATTAATGAATTACGGGCTTTATTATTATCATTTATTTCAGACAGCCCCCTTTTTCTCCTTCCTTTCGGCTCACTTTCTGCAGTGGTACTTCAGTTTTCTGTGCAGAGGAGATGCAGAGCAGGGATGAGCTACTTTTTTCTCTTTTCCCTCTCCTCCCGAGAGGCATCCTGTGACTTCCTCTATTAGTCCATTAATCGCTGCAGCTCCAAATTCAGGCTGATCAAAGGAGCAGAACGAGGTTGAAAAGTGCAGATTCTGGCAATTGACTTGACTGTTTAGATTCCCCGCTGAGCTCATTTAGAGCTGGAATTAAGCTATTCCTGCTGTATTTTTTCGTCCTTGGCTGGGCGAGAGCGCTGCGCCGAGCGCCGCACCGGGGGAGCGCTGCGGGCAGAGCGGCAGCACGGGGGCATCTTCCAGCATCCACCCAGCCGCGGCTCCCCACGCCAGGGGAAGGCTGGGCGACCTCCTGGTAGCTCGCTAAGAAAGTCTCTGCTCAGATTTCGGCTGCTGTTCGACTGCAGAAAAAGCGGAGAGCCTGTTAGTGAAGGTGCCCGGAGTAAATGTCGATGACTGTGTGGGTTTTTTTGATGGAAGCGTCAGGTTTCTGTCTCGTACGGCTCTCCTTCCCGGGTTAGTATGTGTGGTGTGAGTGGGAAGGAATGAATTAAAAGATATGTAGGGGGGAATTTTGTAAACAACGAGAAGTTTCTTGTAAAAGTTCTCTTTACGATGCAGTGACTCACTTAAGGAATACGCTTGTTTTTAAAGCCAATTTCTACGTGCAGCTAGAAACCGGGGCTGTTTGCTGTCGTTAATAGTCTTGTTGATTCTTGTTTGCTTAAAGCAAAAATGCAGACTGCCCATGCCCGTGTTGTTCTCTGCAGATTAACATCTGCTTGTGCAACCCGTCCGCATCTCAAATTCCTCTGGATGTAGGTGGGAGTTACGGGTTCTCCAGGAACACGCTTTGGGACTCCTGAGGTTGCTCGCTGCGATCCCGCGGTTCCCCAAAATGGGCTAATATTTCTCAAACAGAGATGGGCTCATTTGGTGTGTAGGTTCCTAGCTCATTAAAGTGAGTTATTGGGACTGAAATGTGAATGGCATTCTATTATCAGAAAATATTATGCATTTAATGGTTTAAGAGTACTTAAGGTCAGCAAGAACAGAGAAATGCTGATAACATCACCATAGCCTGTGTGATGGTCCTGAAATGTAAGTAAATCTTTCTTCAGCTGAAAAAAAAAAAAAAGAGAGAGATTGCTCGATGCATTGGTGTTTTCCCAAAGTTCCAGACTTTGTCTAAAATCCCCAACATTTATTTATGTTCAATTTTTCATTTGTTAAAAGAAAACCTGACAATTTAATCAGATCTTTTTATGATTAAGAAAAAATATTGGCAATGAGGGTGAAATGGACAACCCGAGAATCCAAAAGCTCAGAGTCTGAGCTTTTTCCTGTCCATCTATGTAATTTTTGAATTAAAAAGATCCGTAACCTTTATCAGAGACCCCGTGTGGGAAAGGGACTCCTGGCTTGGTTGTGCTCCTCCATTCGAGGTTGAAGCCGTAGGTAGCACCGCTGTGCTTGAGCTTACAGAGGGGCTGTTTGAGGTTCCTCAGATCTCATACTCTATGAAGAATTTTTGAGTACGGTGAGCTAAAATCTTGCTCTCTCTGTGATTTTTTTTTTCTTCTGCTTATGGTAATGAACAATATTGAGGCTTTTCATAAGATGAAATGCTGCCTAAGTGCATTTAAAATACACATTTTAGCCTATTTCCATCTTGATTAAACTAGAGGGAGGGTACCTCCTAACTGCTGTCTAGATTACTGCCAACCTTAACCACAAGTACACTGAATTGTGCTCTGCTCTCTTAACAGAGCCCATTTTCTCCTTCTGACTGGGCACTAAAAAGCTTTTAGTGCTACACTAACCCCTTCCAGACAGAACAGTTTTGCCAATTTCTGAAGAAATACCCGGGCAAGTACCACCTTAGACACGCTGGAAGGAATCCTGCACTGTAGATTATAAACCAAAACAGTTGGCCAGAATAAGGAATTAAAGTAATCCCTTAGATTAGGAGCTTGAAAACGAGATGACCTTCTGCATACACCCCGTGTGAGTGCCTAACCCAGCTGTGCTCTCTGCCCCCCATCATCACCAGCCCCGTGTACCTGCTGAGCGCAGCCCAGGCGCCCATCTGGGCAGCTGGAGCACACGCCCGCAAACATCCCGAGCTGTAAATGCGATGTATTTTTAACAGTAGTTCGTGATTGGAATGACAGGAAGGAAACGAGCAGAAAACATCCTATTCTATCTGTGTATGAAATCTTGCTGCTGCAAGATAGAGTTACCGCAATAATGATCGGCCGCTAATTGATTCATTGTGCTGAGACAACTGCCGAGCGGAGGAGCCGGCGGGGTCATTCCCGTGCTCAAACTCCACTTGGGTTGTTTGCTGAGGAAGGGCAGGAGAGGGTTATAAAGCTGCTGCCACTACATTCAGCGCCTGTTTTCTCAGAAGAGAAGAGACACCGCCAGCCAAGATCTCTTTCCTTTGGAAATTGTGGCTGGGAAGGGCCCCTTTGGCTTGTGAGACAAAGTGGGCAGTCAGACAGCCCCTTTCCTGAATCCCAGGCAGGCACCAGACGGCTGAAGGAAGAGAGGCACCAGGCTGAATTAGATTGACGGGCTGCGTTGGACAGGACGGCAGAGTCAGCCGTAATTGGTTTGCAGCTGTTCATTTTTTCCCCTTCTCCCTCCCCTGTCCTCCCTCCTCCTATCTGACCCCTGCGGCAACCGCAGCTCCGGCCCTGAGGGAACCTCGCCAAGCTGGGAGAAGTATCAGAGCTCGCTGGGCCCGTCTGCGGCAGCCTTTCTGCCCTTCCCTGCACGCCCACAGCAAACGGGGAGAGAAAGGAAAGTATTAAGGAAAAAGGGCTCTGCAGCTTAACCCAGACATGTGCTGCTTGCGTCTGGCTCCGTTCCGACCTGCGTTGCTGAACGCCGCCTTCCCCTGCCGCAGCTGGTGGCTGGTGGCTGGGGTGTTCCAGTTTTAGGGCAGCCGGCGGGGAGGGGAAGGGAAGAAATCAGGGGAGAGGGACGGCTTCGGCCAAGGCAGAGCAGTGACCTCTCCACAGCCCTGCCCAGGCAGTCAGAAGCCAAAGGCTGGCAGTGAATAAATGTGGCCTTCAAGTCGCGCCTTGGGCCGCGTGCAGCGAAGCTGGAAGGAGTTCCCAGCTCCCCAGCGCTGTTTCATTTCTGCGCTGTCCTGACCTTCGAGGTGTCAGGGGGATGAGGCCGCGATTTCTGGGGCCTCTCAGAGGGGCAGCCGGCCCCTTTCCTGGCCCTGATTCACCCTGAGCCGTGGCACCTCGCAGACTCCTTCACGCATTGGCAGAGCGGGCGAAGCCGGCGAGGCGCTGAGCAAGTGCCCCGGCTGTGCAGGGCTCCGGGCAGCAGGATTTATGAGACATCTGAGATTTCCTCTTCGGAGCTGTGATATCCGCTTGCGTCCATCTCCCGGGCCGGTGGCTGGCAGCGGGTTTGGTTTGGCGGTGTCCTCACCTGAAAAAGATCCGGCACCAAAGTGTGGCAGGGCTTTGCTGCACCTTGGGGGGCTTGCGGGGTCTCAGGCGCTCAGACGTGCGTGCGTTCAGACCGCTCTTGCAGATTTGCATCCACCTCCTAATCCCAAACTGTCTGAAGCTCGTGTTTGTGCAGGAAGCAGAGTTTTTCCTTAATTGCTTTCACTCCCAGATTTAAAACACCAAAAACGCGTCCCCGTGCCTCGGCAGGGAGACGCCCGGCAGCTTCCAGCTCCCCTGCTCTGCGGAGCGGGGCTCTGCTTGCCTGCTGCTCAGCCTTTCTGGGTCTGGTCACCTCCAGCAGCAATGTCAAGCTAACCCAATTCTGCAGCTGGTACCAAGCGCCAGAGGCGAGCTGTGTCGATGTCTCTTTAATTCCTGCACTTGTAGGATTCAGTGTGTATTTTTCCTCCAGTTCCACTGACTCACAGAGTCCTTGGGGGCGGAGGCAGGGGGAGAACACGAAGGCTATAACCCGGCTCTAATTTACTCATCTGGTGAAGCCAGTTGTCAGCGAGCCTTTCCCCTCTCTGTCCACACAGATACTCCCTCTCAGGACTCTGTTTGGCCTCGCAGTTACAATTACAGCACGGGCAGCTTTGCTGCTGCCTGTCCTGGCAGCCCAGCTGCCTCTCCTCTGCTGGGCTCCCCGCGCCGTTCAGGAGCACGGCCCCTCGTGGCACGCTCAGCTCTTTACACGAGACACATTTGCTGCTTGTTTTTGCGTAGCCTTAATGGTGTAAACCAGCAGTTGAGGTGGGGAACGGGGCAGGGTTTTGGCACATTTCTTTTATGGCACAAAACCCCAATGGGCATTGCCGCCCAGAGCTGCGGACGGGATGGAGGGCGCCGTTCCGGACAGGGGGAGCAGCTACCAGATGCTTCGGTGCTCAGGGGGATTTGTGGCTGTACGAAATGGATTTAGAAATAAGGTGCAGTAGCATGTAAGTGACTTTTTTTTTTTTTTAATCTGTTCAACATGCAGCCTCCAATAGCTCTGCCAGCTAGATTTGAATTAGAACCGGCTCCACAGCCTACAAAGGCTCCTGAGCCTCGTCCTGGGACCGGAAACCCATTGTGGCGTCCTGATTAGCGCTGGTGAAATCGGAAACCTCTCTCCGTGCCGATAAGGATCTCGCGAATGAAAATATAACCTGTTAATCCTGAATTTTAACAAGGATGCTTGTGCAACTCCCGGCCAGATCCAGGATGTGCCCCGTCCGTGTGCCCCTTTGTCAGAGAGGAGTTGCTGATGGGGAAAGAAAGGTGGGATCGCGCCCCTGAGACACCTCCTGCAGAAGCACAGCTTCGTGCCAGGTCTCTGGGGCTGGAGGAAGAGGGCTGCAGGGCTGTGCTGAGAGCAGCCCTACACTCACGTGCTGGGCCCGACCTCTTCGGAGCTGTTGGCTGTTTTACTTTGAGATGGGGTAAAACTGCTGGCTCCCGTCCCTCCGTGCACCAGTCGCCGCTGCCAAATGAGGGGAGGTCTGGCTGGGGCCATCCGTGCTGTTGCAGCCCCATAATAGCCCCTTTAATTAGGGGTAGCAGTAGGTTCTGCTTTGTCCTATGTTAATAACAAGTTCCAGGGTATAAATAACTCTGCAATTAAAACCAAACGCCTGACGATTTACCATTTGACACCTATGCAGTCTGCTGGAGCCTTGGCTGATGAGGAGTTTTGCTCCTGCCCTGAATATTTTATAATTGTTTTACAAAGAGCACGCGGGTGCTCCGTCATTAAGAAATGCCAGGGGGGGTACACGGTGGCACCGGGGAGCAGAGAACAAATAGCAAAGCCTGGGCCGAGGCCACAGAGAGCTCTCATTTCAGAAGCACGGCTGTGGTTTGTTTGACTACCTCTGTAAATTGACCTTTGTTGTTTAAAAAAAAACAAAACACCACCAGCAGACAAAACCAAGCAGTCAGGATTGCTTTATTGCAGGACCCGGTAACTCCTTCAGAGACGCTGCGGCGGCTGCTGATAAGGGCAGTGCACGCGGGGCCGCGTGCTCCTCCTGGGAGAAACAGCTCCTGCTGCAGGCAGAGCTGCCTGTCCCTGGCTGCGTGGACTTGGAAGAGCCTGTCCGTAGGTGAAAATAAGCAGAATTGGGCCCAGGAGCTCTGATCACTTTGGCTGAGGGGAAAGGAGCAGAGGGGAATTGAGCTCTGCTTTCAGCAGGGGGTTGAGGAGCGCCTTCCCTCGCTGCCCAGACCGGCTGTGCTGTGTTCAGTGTGGAGCCCGTTGGTGGAGTTGCATGGATATGCAAGCGTGGATCTGCCTGAAAATGTAAAAACAAAAGCAGAGCTATTTTAAGCCTCTGGAACCGGGGGTTATAAATAGCCTGGCTGGTGTTACTCCTGGCTGGGTGTGTCGTTCCTAAAACACCACCGCAACTGTCGCTTCCCTGGGAGGCAGCGTGTCGGCTGCCTCTGCGGTGCCGGAGCCTCCTCTGCGTGTCCACGTCCTGTTGATAAGTGCAGGATGATGATAAGGTGCTCGCTGGGAGGCCGTGCCCATCCTCCCGGCCCTCACTCTGCCATCCAGGGCCTGTGAGCGTGCACGGATGGAAAGATGGGGGCAGAGCGGTGGGGAGCGCCACGGGGCAGAGTTCTGCCTCGGACAACACGCTCATCCCTGTGCTGGTTTTCCAGCGCAGAGGCTGTGAAGCAGGACCTTTGGCGGTGCTCCTCTGCCTCCCCACCAAGAGCAGTGTGGGGCTGGGGACAGGCTCTCCTCTGGCAGCTCCTCCAAGCGAATTCTGGCTGACTCCTGCAGCGAGCGATGATGTGTTTATTTGCAATACGTGGAGCCAGGAGATGTCTCTAGGTGGCAGGGATCTGGAGACTGGTGAACAAAAGGAGGCGAGGTTGGAACTCAAACTGTAAGAAGGATTGTTTGGGGCTAACGAAAACAGATGTAAAACCGAGTAATGCCAGTGTTCACAAAGGTCTGCTGTGGTGCAGCTCAGACTGAAACCTGAGTTATCCTTACAGGGTGCTCGAAGCATCTTGTACCCAGGAGGTGAGGAATAAGGAGCTTGTTGGCTGCTCTTTCTTTTCAGAATAGGTAGAGGTGGGCCAGGAATCTCTCCTGCCGCAGCTGAGTCTTTCCTGAAAAAGGGGAATTTATTGCACGTTCGCTCAGTGGAGGGAAGCTTGCAAATGGGCTGTGTCTAGCATCTCGAAAAGAAGCAAAGCACGCTGCTGTCTGGAGGTTTCCAAGAGTTGATGCTAAAGTCTTCCCCTGTAGCCTGCTTGTAACGCAGAGGAGCAGCGTCCTGACGCGACGTTCTCCTGGCGCAGAGCAAGCCGCTTGTATCTGTGGCGATGGAGAAGATTATTTCCAGCAAGAAACGAATGAGGACGACAGCAGTGACAAATACGGATCTTACATGTTCAAAAGTGGTAGGCTGACAGCTCCGTTTTCAAACCTGGATAACTCAGACCTCAAACCAGCATTTTGACAGTCTGCTGACTCTGGCGGGACACCTGCTGCCAGTCTGAGCACTTCTGCTTGGGGACCTAAATGTGGATGTGAAAAGCTGCCGTCAGTACCGGGTCAGAAAGGAAAGCCTTTGTCTGAAAGTGAAGCTGCTCCTTGGCTCTGCCAGCGGGGACTTCCATCCCTCGCAGTGTCACAGTTGCTCCCGGAGGGCAGCGGGAGGACTGATTCAGTGCCGTGTGTCTTCTCTCCTTTATGCTGAACTCTTCCTAACGCCAGCATTTCGCTGCGGATTAGCAGCGAGCGTTGTGCAGGGCTGGAGCGCCCCGGGGTGCAGCAGGCGCCCGGATCCCCTCCTGGCCGGCCCTGCCCTGCGCTGCCGGGAGGGCTCCGTGCGTGGCACGAGGGCACGCACACGCGCTGGTGCGGCACGAAGACGCTGGGTTCGCTTTTTATTCCTTTTCTTACCCCCCCACCCCCTTTCTCCTTCCCTCTAATCATTACAAAACAGGAACAAACGAGTGTGTCACTTTAAACCATGAAACCACTTAGTCCGTAAAGACAGATTTGGCGTCTTTGTGCTGGCAGCGAGGGGCCGGCGCGGCGCTCCATAGTGATCCCACTGTTCTTCCCGGCCCCGCACCCCGCCGCTCCCCACCCCCTCTCGGGATTCGCTTCGTGTTTGCCTGCCTCTGTTTTTGTGGTTGGGAACCAGCAGAAGAATGGAATGGATTTAATGATTTGTTGGCTGCAGCGCCGGCATGATTAAGTCAATAAAGCTGCAAGCTGAAAACAGACAGTGTAGTTACAGTATATGACTTTAACCTTGTTAGTGCATGTTTATGTCCTCCTGCCCACTCCGTAGCCGTACGTTGCATAAAGAAGACCTGACCAATCTTTAACCCATTAAATAATTCATAAAGTGAGAGCAGACATCAGCTACTTGCAGAGCGGATCAGTAACCATGGGGTCAGCAATAACTTTGGCTCCCTGGACCATATCCAGCATGTTTAAACTCTGGTGATGTCACCAGGCAGGCTTCTAACCTTAATCACTCGGATGGGAACAAAGGGAAGTTAACTGTTGACATGCGGTGTCTCCGCGGAAGAAATGGGAGCTCGGGCCAGCTCCAGCCATCCTGCTTCTTCCGTGGGCCTTCCCGTCGCCTCCCAGAAGTGTGGTGGGCCAGCCGGTCAAAGTGTGCTTCTAGAGGCCCGGTCTCTTAAGGGACAGAGGCACCAAGTCCCAGAAAATGTCAGGGAAGCGTTGGCTGACTTGCAAAGAAGGTATTTGGAGGCACTTGAATGTTTTTTTTCATTGTGGATAAATTTTTAATTGAGGGTATCTCCTCCCTTGTAAATGACAGAGTAGGATATGTAACAGGGGTGGGAGCAGGCAGACGCCAGAGGTGCAGGAGAGGACACGGAGCGAAGCAGGACTGTCCCAGTAAAATATCAAGCAGGACCTCCCGTAAAACCCTATGCTCCTCACCCACGGCTACCTCAGCCAGCCTGTTCTGCTTTTTCCTACCCGCCAGCACACAGGGCTGCCCTCTCGCAGCACGCAGCCCTCCACCAGCTCCCAGCTGGGCACCGAGGGATTCTCCGTGCCTGTGGCTGCTGCAGCTGCTCCTGCGGCACGCAAGGGGAGAGGCAGGGCCGGCGGGCGTGTGGCCGGGACACGCCGCGCTCCACTGAGCCGCGCAGCCAGGTCAGAGGCCCCGGGGGACCATTGCAGGTCGGTGTCATTCAGTGCCGCTCGGCGATGCAACCAGCTGTGGCCGGACCCAGAGGACAGATGTAGGGAGGAGGACACGGCAAAACCTCGGCTGCACGGTGAGCCAGGCCAAGCCCCTTCTGCCTCTCGGTGGAGGCACCGTCCCAGGAGGCTGAAGAGCTCTTCCAGGAACTGGTCCTCGATCTCCTGTAACCGGGGAGGAGTTTTTAGTCCTTTCTGGGGAAGCTGAGACAGAAATGAAGTGACCTGTCCGTAGTCATGTGAAGAAACTATGTATGGTGGAACTGAAAACCGACCCCGGTGATGTGACTCCTGGTCCCTCGGGCCGGCTTTTATCCTGTGACTAAGTCGTGAAACAAACTCACCTTTCCAGATCATCTCCTTCAGGGGTGGCTTGGGAGTTCACCCTTAATGATCGCATTTATGCATCTCCTTCTGACAAAATGCACACTCACAGCCTCACGAGCCAAACCCGCTGCTGTCTGTCCGAAGGGATGTCTGCTTGTGCAGGTAAAGTCACCGGAGGTTTGTGTGCCCCCCGCACATCGTACACGTGGGGGCGTCTGCAGAGAGACCCCCGTGAAGTGCACAGCTTAACGTGTGGGGCTGCTGGGGCTAATAAAGGCGCGCAGGTAACAAACTCTCACGCCTTACTTGTGAGCCTGTGTCCATATCCACGCCGTGAGCCCCGCAGTGAATTCCCAGGTGCCCAAAGGTACACGCCTTGGGCTGGCATCGGGGCTGGACCTTCTGCTGCTGCTGCCAGCACCTGCAGCCAGTGACCAGGGGGAAGACAGACCCCCTGCGCCACTGCTGGCTCTTCCCAGTTGCTCAGTTACTCCCTGTTGCTTCATTCTACTAATGAAGACTCTCAAATTAATTTACCTTGGTTGTGTTTTTTGTTTTTTGATATTATTTTTTTTGGGTGGTGGTGGTGCTTTGGCTTTGCAGCAGCCTTTGCTTTGGAGAGGGTTTCTCCAGAATTTCTGCTGTGTCAAACCTGATTTGGGCAAAACCTCCTTGTTCTGGTTGTGTTTGGTTTTAGCTTGCAACGTTGTGCGATGCGTCTGAAAACCATATCACTCTGTTATTTCGATGGATGAACCCATGCACACCTAGCGATGTTTCATTCTCAGTCCCATACCATAGGGTGTGTCGCAGCCGGTAATTTTTGTGCACCGACTGCAGGTTCCTCCTGCTAGATGCAAACTAGAGTCGCTCCAACCGTATGCTAATCCTGAGTGGGGGGTCCCAACTTGTGACCCGTCGCTAATATCCTACAAGTCACATGAAGCATTGAGGATTCTTGAGCTGGAGTTTGAAATGCCTGTGTTATCAGCAAATAAACACCATTAATTGCCTCTAATATGTCATGCAGTGGTTAAATGACAAGATCCTTATTAATATGCGTGTATATCAGCCTTTTTAGTGCGTGCGAGGGGGAGTATGAAGTGGTAAAATTATTTAAAATTAGTGGGGAATATTTACAGGAAGGCATAAAGAACTGTCAGTTGAGGAAAGCAGCATTTTATGTTCTTGTCCCGGATGACCTTGCTCCAAGGACAAATCAGAGCTTGATGAAATGAAGCTGCAGATGGCTAGTGATCTCAACTCTGTAATAATGAAATGACACAAGAAAAAAATGAGACATCTACAGTTTGTAAATACAATCTGAAATGAAGGGGAGAAAAGGAATTTTTAAGGGGAGATTGAGCTGACTTGGTTTCAGCAGTTCAGCATTGGGTGTTTTAATAATAATTTTAATTAAAAAAAAAAATAATGGGATAGCTCCTTGTTCCCCACACTCAAGGTCACCTTGATGTATTATTCTTTTTTTCACATGCCAGTATCTTGGTTTTAAAAATTTGATGGTGAGGACTACCTAGTCACAGCTCGCTTTCTGCCCATTGTGTCAGCTCATTGCTGTCGCTGGATTTTGTTCCGCAAGTTGGGGGGGAGGATTTTGGCACCCAATGGGGCAGATGATCTGATATAACCATTTTCGGTGCTTGAATGGTTTCGTCTGTCAGGAAAGAGCAAGCTTGGGAGAGGTTTAATAGTGAAAAAGTGATGTGATACTTTGTGCCAGAGCTTGCTGTGCTTGTGGGCTTGCCTGAGAAACCAGGAGCATGTGCTGATGTTTTTTGCATGTGGGCAGGTTTTCATGCAAAGGGCTTCTCAGAAGCGGTCGGGCAGCCAACTGCTATTGCAAGGGATGAGACTCGGGCATCTGCCTCTGTGAATCGAACCTTTACGTGAGAGGGAAGAAGAAATTTGTGGAAACATCAGCTTAGAGAAATGAAGTGTTCGCTAAGTTCTGCGCTCCAGAGCACCGCCCTGCAGCTGGCAGAGCTGTTCAGAAACGGGCAGGCAGAGAGCTGGTTTATCTCACTAGGAATCAGGAAAGATCCCGAGATTTCCCGGCTTTCACTCCGTTAGAGTGAAATCTTCTTTATTTTATGATTGGATCTTTCCTGTTCTCTCTCAAATTCGCCACTCGGCTGTTGCATTTCCCTGTGGCAGCCCCCGCCGGGTGCTGAGCTCAGCCGACTTCTGAATCTCATCGACACCGCTGCCACAGAGCGTGCCTTGACATAACACAAGGATTACTTGAGTCAAACCACTTTATAGATACGAGACGTTGTAGTTTGTCATCGCAGCTACTGCAACCTTGTAGAGACAGGCAGAAGGACTACCAGCCGAAATTGGGTGAGATAAATACAGTTTTAGATTATCTCATTGAATTTATAGGCGAGCTGCCCTCCATGGGAACGAGAGCAGGGTGTCAAGGGTTGGAGAATCATGAGGGCTGTACAAGCAAATATAAATATTTTGTTCTTTGCAGAGAATTCAATTCTGGATCGTGGCTATCTGTTATATAGACACTTACAAAACACCCATCTCTGCACCTTCGGGTCCATACATGTAAACACAACAGGTGCAGTTAATGTTAAGGCACAGTGACAAAAAGACTGGTATAAAGATATAAAAGGAGGAAGGGTCCAAACAGCATGCAGGGTAAGAGCAGCTCTAGGGAAATGAGCATTTCATCTGCTTCACTTGGAGAGAGGAGTTCCCGATATAATTGCTAGCCAGGTGTGGTGATCTCGTCGCTGCTCCCACCGAAGGAGGAGGGCTACCTTTGAAGGAAGATGTGTGTGCCATATGAAAAGAAAGAAAAACTTAAAAGGCCTTTTTTAAAAACAAAGCCATATTCTCGTGGATCACTTACAGCCTTCAAACAAAGCCTTTTCCTGACTGACAGCCTGCAAGATAAGCTTAGAAACCTGAGGCTGGTAGTATTTCACATGCTTGTGTATCAAGTAAATGGGTGAAAGACAGGTAAAAAAAAGATCCGCTGAGCTGCACAGTTTGTTTTATCAATGTTCGTACATTGTGTTAAAACACACAAGCAAACAAAAAGCTGTGGAGCATTTCTGAACTGAAAGGCTCAGCTTTATCTTAAAGAGCATCTCTGAACTGTGAGCAGAATAGAGGAGAGAAAAAGAAAGAAAACTTCCAAAGAGCAAAGGGAGAGTTTTGTTAAAGGCACGAAGCAGAGGCCAGAGGCATACATAACCCGTGACTTCGGGGTGAAGCAAATGGTCGTGGCACCTTACAGACGTTGTGCTGTTGAATGGAGTGACACGGTCATCCTGCTAAACCATGAGCATGAATTTTGTTTGCCCTGGCCAAACAGATTCACAACTTGGATTAGCAAACTGTGTTAACAGCTGTGGAGGCAGTGATCCTCCTTAGTGAGGGTGGCAGCACGGTTTGCTCTGCAGCCACCCCGGGGTTATTAGGCACCAGAAGCCTCCACGTGGCTTCTCTGCGAATCAAGACACAAAACTCTTACAGCCGTGCAATTCTATGGGTGAGCCAACTCCAATTGTGTGAGTGTTTTATTTGGTTAGTCTGTAGGATTTGTGGAGTGGTTGTACTAGGAGCTGTAGTCATGGACTTCAGAGAGAAGGGCGACCCTGCCATGAAAGCCCCTCCAGATCATCGCAACGTGGGGCAGGCAGGCGGAAGCACGGGAAAACAGCAAGGCAGGAGTTCGAAACCAGTATTTGCATTTCCTCAGCAGAGTACAGAACTCCCCATACGTAACGCAACAGATGTGCTTAAAATATAGAACAAAGCTCAGTTCATGAAACTTCACCCCACCCCTAGAGAGTATCTGGCCCTGCAGTGAGTGCGGATCCACCGAAAGTCCCCGGCTGCACAGCCATGGCCTCTGAGTGGCTCAGCAGCATGAGCTACTCCTAAGTCTTGTAGACATGGTTTTCCCCCTTTTTTTTTTAATTTAACTTAATTTTATTTCACTATTTATTTTATTATTTTTCTGTGTGATGTCCCAGTAGATATTTAAGTTAAGTTATCTCTAATTGCAAAAAACTCCAGCGGCAAGCAGCAGTTTGTCCCTTCCTGTTATTTACAACAAGCATCTCCCCTGACCTGCCCACGGCTCGCCTTTTCCTTTTATTCTGCGGTGCTGCGGCTCGTTTCAATGATCCTTCTGTTTTCAGATGTATAATTACTGGAGTCAGCTGGGTTCCCCACTTAAAGCGGAGGGAATATTTCTCAGATCAGGAGCGCTTTCTGAAATGGCAGAAACTTTTTGCATACGGCCACGATACGCGTTTCTAATGCAATACATTTCCGTTCTTCCACTGCTGCTAAGGCTTTCATTTAGGAAGTACAGTTCTTCACCTGCTCTGCAAATATCCACTGAAATTTGCAAAGCTGAATGTCTCTCTCTCAGTAACCTTGCTGTGACCTGGTTATCTGTTAGAACCACAAAGAATTCAGTCTCTAATTAGTCCATCTGTTAACTATTGAAATTCATGGCTTAGTTTTATTGTCTGGGTCTGTAACATAATGCTGAATGGTCTCACCTGGCAGCTTATTTCTTATAAAGCAAATGTGCTTTTCCAAGAGCCATTTTGGTGCAGATAACTGTCTTTTCAACACTGGACAAATGACTCTGTCTAGCAGCCTGCAGTCCCCTTCATGCCCTCGCTGAAATAAATTGTACATCTCCAATAGCTCTGGGCTTAAGTCAATACAATTTAACATGTACATTTCTTTGTTATATTCTTTAGAGTTGCACTGTAAGAGCAGATGGGAAAGTTTGATAATGATAAATGAGTATACTGTTTTCACGCAGTCCTAAAAAACAATGAATGCTCTTTATTAAAGATTAGAGGGATTGTTACATATTTGCCAAAGAGAGATTAAAGCTCCAGCTCAGATCCTCAGAAAGTCTTGCTTTTAAATCCTTTTTGGACTGTTTGTTAATGAGGATTCAGAGGAATTAGGGGCCATAAATTTCTTCATTCTCACTTAAGTGAAGCCACAGAAGTGATTACTGGATGTATAACTAAGTGGTAAGGACTGGAGTTTATCAGCTGTGTTCACGCAGAGCAATTCATCTCCGCGCTTATTTACTGCAGTTGTGCATCTCGTGTGGGATGCGATGAGGCTGGGCAGGTCAGGCTCAGCAGCGAAGGATTTTAGAAGGGTGTAGGTGCAGAAATAACATGCGGTAGGTCCCAGCGGGACTGTTTGCACACTTTGCTTTAAGTGTGTGCCTGAATGTTTTTTTTGGCCCGGCCCTGTGCTGGCTGCAGTCGGGCACAGCCATTTGCAGCAGTCCCAGCAGTGTGCCATGTGCGCCCCGGGGCTGTCGGGCAGGACGGGTCTCACCGCTGTGTGCTTATGCTCCTGCAAACCTGCACCTAGTGCTTTTCTCCTTGCTCTGTGCTTGGGGTGGTAGCCCCGGTGCCTTCCCGAATGGAGCTGCCCATCTGGGAAGCCCCCACATAGGGCAGGGGCTTGGAGGCGCTGCCAACAGTTCAGCCAGCAACACCAGCACATGCTCCTAAACGCACAGCCCTAAACCCCACGCTGGGTAGCCTGCTGCTGGGCTGGGCTACTGCTGATTTCTGGTTTTGTTAGGGGGTTTTTGAGGGGGAAAATGACCCCCCCCCAAAAAAGCCAACATGCAAACGCAATTATTTTAGATATCAAAGACTAAGAATCCCCTGCAGACACCTGCAAGTCCCCATCCTGGCATTGACACCAGAACCCTCCTCTCTCCGCTCTCTTTGGGGTTTGAAACGGGAGAGTCAAAACTATAGACAAGTTAAGACTCTGGCATGTTTGGCTTGGCCTCGCTATGGGAAAAGTGACTTTTCTAGGGGAGTGATGAAAAGGAAAAATGCTTAAAGTTCATTAACCTTTGGTACAGATAGCAGCGTCCTTTAGACTACACCAGAGCTATTCTTAGCCGTGACGTTGACACGGGTGGTTCTCGTTGTAAGGGAATACAGCAGTTCCCACTAGCGGTGAAAGGAGGAAAAGAGAACTTTTTTTTTTTTTTTTTGGATTAACCTACATGTGAACTGTAGACAGAAAGATTTTGAATTCATTCCTTGTCTTCCCATCTAGGCTATTTTGTCCTAATTTCCCCCAAGGCAAAATTTGTATCTATAGATTGTTTCTTTACCGGCTAATGAAGTGTTATACAATTTTGCTCTGAAAAACTCAGGAGCCCATTCTCTGTATTGGCAAATAAACTTCGCTGATTGTCATTATTTGCTATAGGATGCCTGCAGAAAATCCCATACAATTAAGCTGTTGTATTGCCACAGCACAAGAGCCACAATTAGTGGTGTGATTTACACTTCTTTAGCATTAATAATATGGAAAAATCAACATTAGTTTCTTGATGATGTTTAGGAAGAATTGGAATGAGGTGGACATGATTAGGAAAAGAGCCTTTAATGTTACGACTTGGTAATGCAATAGCCCTGAGCTAGACATCAGAATGATCGCCCTTGCACTAAACTCATTTGCTTCAGTAAGCACAGACCCTCTGCACGCAACAAGACAAGTTGGGAGGAAATTGGATAGATGGCAGGGATTTTGGTGGTATGAACATTTCAGTGTCTTTCATGTGCAGAGTACACAAACTGAATCCCTGCACTTTCAAATATTCCCCTAGAGGCAATCTGCATTATTCAGAGCTTAACCGTGGCTGCAGAACACTGTCTGACATGAAAGCAGAACGCTAGCTTTACATGAACTTTCATATTTACATCTGTAGTAAATCATATTTACTTTCTTCCTCCCCTCTTTTTTTTTTTTTTTTCTCTTTTTCTTTTGGAGAGAGGGAATAAAATGGGTAGGAGGGGAGAAGGAGGAGGAGAGGTGTCCAGCAGAATTGTAAGCAAAGCACCACTAATAAAGCCCGGTCTTATGAGACTGCCCATGAATGGGAATGATAATGAGCGGTGATGAGCTGCAGGTTTGTGTCTTTTAGTAAATTATCTAGCGGGCATTTACATTTCATCAATTGGGCTTTTGCATAATAGGCCAAAGTGCTACAAAAAAAGGAGGCACCATAAAAATGAGTAATTTCGGTGACCTTCTTGGTAATGGCTCTCACCAGGAGGATCTGGGCAGGTGGAGGGTCCTGCCTCGTGGCAAGCTGCTGGGGAAAGGCGCCCCAGGCGCAGGCACCAAACGCCTCCCAGAGCCTTCTGAAGCATGGCTTGTATCCTGTTTTCTCCATCTGAGCATGCTTCTAATTGTCAGATGTCAAAAGGCAACAACCATTTTCTTCGTGCTTATCTCCCGATAACATTGATTCTCAAACAAAGGATGTGGGCTTCCATTCTGAAAACAAAGGAAGCACGGCCTAGCTAAGATTGCTGGATATAACACACATACTTCTCCCTGCCAATAATAACAAAACATCATAAATAATGTAGAGGCTGGACGTGAAAATGGAGAAAGGGGAATGTGCTGGTACTGCTGTGCCTGAGCATGGCACCTGGGGGACTGCTTGCCTTCTTGTCCTCCTCCAGGCCTGGACTTCTTCCCTTGTTTTTTCTCTCGGATTTCCTTGACTGCCTGCCAGCTCCTCAGATGTTTTGACTTCAGTACTTTTTCTAATTCTTTTTCTCTTTTGGGTTGTGTCTTCCTGGTGGTTTTGTGATTTATTTTTTTTTCTTCTCCCCACAATGCTCTTTCTGTGGAGGCAAGTCCTCCGCTGGTGAAAGTCAACACGGCTCTCTCTTTGGGTCCTTACAGCAAGGCCAGTTTCCACCAGCCATGAATCAAGCCGGTTGCATTTCTGATTTGTGCCTGGCCATGATCAGATCCTGTGTTATCCCATGTTCTCCTTAACTTTCACAACTAGCTCTTCTTCATTTTCCCATCGGGAAACCCTTGAGAAGCATTTCAATCCAAATCCTGGCCCACATCTTCCCCATCTTTCTGGGTCCCTGGCCTGATTCCTCCTTTTCTCTCCTTTTGCCTTTGGTCTGCTGCTTCCTTTTACTGTGGCTTCTCCATCATATCCAGTTGCCAAGTCCTACCCTGATGCAACTTTTCTTTCCTTATGTCTTGCAGTGTAACAGTTGGGGAACTGGTGGGAAATGTGATGCTTTACTCACAGCCCTCCTGCCAGCCAGGCAGCCATGTGACGCCAGTAATCTTAGTGAATCAGTCCCGTAGCCTTGGGCTAGTCACAAAGGATTCTGGATTAACCTTTTGCTTCTCTCATTTCTTCTTGTGCTGACCCTCAGAAATTGGAGCAGTCCCCTTGCCCCTCACCATCCCCACTGTGGCATGTGGGTCCATGTGGATCCACAAGGTGTTTTTGGCACGGGACAGCCAAAGACTGGAGAGAGGGCATCGGCAGAGAGGATAAAGGCTTCTGTTGTTATCTCCCTGATGAGATTAATTTTCTTTTTTTCATCTTTCTTGGCAGGATCAAAATCCTGGAATTGTTGCCAGACTTCAGGAGCCGGGCTCCATCCCAAGCGGAGGCTCGGTGCCGGCACCAGCCACGGTGAATGGGTACACGATGAGGAACCATTTACTGAAGCAGCAAATTATGAAACGACAGCTGATGCAGGTACGATGCCGAGAGCCTCTGTGGGCTCCTGTGCCATCCACCTCACCGGGAGGGACAGGACTAACTGGAATGGGGAAACGAACAGTCAGCAAACACTAAGGAGTGACCCAGGAGCTGCTGGGTTGAGTCAGAGCAGGGCTGTCCTGCCTGAGAGGCCACGACCAAGTGCTGCTCAGCAGGTCTGAGTGCAGCTCTGCCCACTCATGTGCAAGGGAAGAATTCAGTCACCTCCATATCATTGCCGTCAGCCGTGGTCAGCCTCAGAGCTGGGAGGGAAGACGCTGAGAAGGGAGGCTTGAAGAGTGAGTCAGTCCCAGGAGAGAGATTCTCCATGCTTGCCTTTCTCCCTGGTTCCCCAGGGATATCCCAGAGCAGATGATAAACTCCAGTTTGTCCTGGACGTGGCAGTTCTCTCGAGGGACAGAAGTCCTTGTGTGAGGCTTGAAACGTGCTGTGTGAAGGAGCAGGGGTGGGGGAATCCCACAGGCAAACTGGGCGAGGCATCACCGAGCCTGCACCTCGTGCTGTCTGAGCAGGCTGCTGGGTTTGCGGCAAACTGGCTCGATTCCTTGGATGGGAAACGGTTTGAGAAGGAGTTCAGTAAAACCCTTAACCAAATAGTATCCCGTTCGTTGATCAAATTCCCTTCCAAAACCAATTGTGCCTCTTTGTCATCTGTTAGCCTTAAGCTTATCTGTGCTGCTCTAGCACAGCAGGAATTCAGCCAGGCCTCAGCTTGCACCACGCGTGGAAGGTTCCCCAGGTCACAGCTGCTGTCTGCGGCAGGGATGCAAGTGCGGTGGCAGGTTCCGGGCTCAAATGGCTGCAGACATGAATTGGGTCACTTGGAGGACGCCAGCAGGATGCGGGGTCCAGGGCTGCCCGTGGTTCGTTGCTGTGTTCTGCTGAGAAGCGGCAACTGGCACTGTAGGTGATGCACCTGAGCAGAGCCGGGCAGGGTGATGGCCACCAGCAGTCCCTTGCTTGTCAGCGTGTCCCTGAAATGCTGCAACAGATTCTGCTCACTCTCGGACTCTCGGGCACCTTTTGTCCCGGGATCTGGTCCTTCAGAGAACGTCCAAAGAGTCAGCACAAGAGGCGCTGGGGAGGCACCAGGATTCCTGCAGTCTCTGGCTGCCCTGCGCTTCACTCGTACGCTGCTGAACACGAGGGGCTGCGTGTTTGTCCAGCTCCCCCTTGGGCTGCCTGCACAGTGTCTGCTGAGGGTGGCACTTCCCAATGCGGGGCTGTCGTAAGGACACCTCTGCAGGAAAGGGCATGTGAGCAATTAAGATCCGCTCTGAAGTGAACCGTCTGGGCTGAATCTCATCAGGGGTGTGTGTGTGTGTGTGCATGGGAGAGGTTGTTAGTGATGACAGTGGCTACAATTCAAGTGTCTGCTGCTCGTCTTGTTTGTCAGGACACTGCAACTTGACTATTATTCCCCTTGTCTTCCAGGAAAAGCAGAGACAAAACATGCTGGGAGTAACGTCTGAGCAGAGGAGTTTGTTTGCGGCTCAGCAGATGAATCAGTTTCAAGGTAAGGAGGGAAGTGGCATGCTATTAAAAGCCTCGAGGAGCCAGGGCCTGGGGTCTGATTAAATACGGGGCGCTTAATGATTCTCTGCCCTGAAATAAAAGCATTTCCCATTTGATTACGTACCATGAGGTTCACCCGTTTCCTTATTGCTCTGGTAACAGCACTGTTACACAGCCCGCAGAGCAGGGCCCCGTGTAGAGAAAGATAAGCGTGGCGAGGTAGCCCGGTACGGATCTGCCGTGCTGGCAGGGTGAAGGTGCTCCCAGCTAACTTGTCTCTCTGTGTGCAGCCGTGCAGCAGCCCCTTCCCACCGAGTGCAGCCAGCCGATGCCGGCCCCTCCGCCCAACCACCGCATGCTGCCGTCTAACCCAGCCATGCTCCAGAGCACCTTGGGCGCCGCGGGCATCGCCCCAGCCACCGCCAGCCAGAGCAGCGGGACCATGGTGATGATGCCGCACAACCCCGGCAAGCAGCAGGGGGTTTTTCCGCCTAATTCTGACTTTAACATCCCCCTGCGGCCGAGCCAGAACTCGCTGGGCATGAACTCCGGGTGCCAAACCGTGCACAGCCACGCAGCCGTGCGGCCAGGAATGCCGATGGGCGGCTTTAGCTCCGGCTCCTTGGCGAATCACTCCGCCACTCAGCAGCACTTGAGACAGCCGAGCGTGCCAAGAATCCCCAACGTCTATCCCAACTCATCTGCCCAGATGTGGACGCCGACCGCTGTGCCAAGAATGCCAAATCAAAGCCAAATGGATACCAGCATGCAGCAGTTCTCCAGTAACACTCTTTTCTCCAAACAGAACGCGAGGCCCAACGCGTCGGGTCAGCAGTTCTCCCAGCAGGCCGTCGTGCCGCCAAATCAGATCGCTCCCGGAGTGCAGGTCAGACAGATGCAAAAACTAAGCATGGGACAGGCTGGCCAGGGCTTGAGCTCGATGAGTACTCAGAACTTGAGACACAATTTAACCAGGGGACCGTTGCCAGCTATGAATGTTATGAAATCAATGCCGCAGGGAGTGTCTGGTTTTAACCAGCTCAGTCCCGCCTCGGGGCTCGGCCCACCGAGCTACCCGGCCCCCGGCCAGCCGCCCGACGCCTTCAGCAGGATGAGCGCGGCTTCCGAGCTGCCGCAGTACGACTTCGTGGCCCAGCACAGCGGCTCCATCCTGCCCGCGAACTGCAGCGACGCTGACTTCCTTGACTCTCTCATGAAGAGCAGCAGCAGCAGCAACGACGAAGAGTGGTTGAACAATCTGACGATGATAGATGACATTTTGGGACAGCACGCTCAAAGCTCCGGCCATGTTTAGCTCGGAGAGAAGCGGTTGTGTTGTAAATGCTGTGCGTGTGACTTTTAAAACCAACAGGTGGCCCGTGAAAACTGCCACCTCTTTCCGTAAAGAAAGACTAGATTCAGCCAATTCTTTGCCTGCATCAAAGTTTAATATTGGCAGTTTTTCAGATGACTGTATATATTTGAATATTTTGTAAATTATGTTTTCCTAAACCTTAAATGTAGAAGTATTTATACTTCTTTGCTGGACTGTTTGTAAATAAATCTATAGCATAACTTTTGGTTTTATTATAGGGATTTCATTATACCTTGTTATAAATATGCAAATAATATTGTTAGTTTCAGTAATACTGTGTATTACAGCATAAAATACTTATGTTTTTGACATAACTTAACACATGAACTAGGGGTGTCACTGCAGCCAGACTAGGCAGAAATGTATTCTCCCATATCAAGAGGAAAGGTTGAAAAGTCGTGTTAAAAAAAAAAAAATCCATAAAAGGAACTGCTGGGTGGCTCACAGCTCAATCCTGCAGCCCGATGGTGGTGTGCAGGTCCCCCCTGGGCTCCCAGCGCAGTCAGGGACCTGCCGGCAGGGATCCGTTTGCGGGGGAGTTCTCGACCTGATACACTCCAGCACGCTGAGGCGACGCTGGCAGCGCGTCGCCCGGTGCCCTGCAGTGTGGCTGTGCCGTGACCCTGCGGTGTGTGTGTCCGTGCATCGCAGCCAGCTGAGGAGCCCCACGGTGTGACGCAAGTTTGTCTGAAGAAGAGGCGCTGGCCCGACATCGCGAAGGCTTCCTGGCCACTGCATCCTACAGCCAAAAGGTGGTTCTGGTTTGCACACCCCTGCCATGTATATTTGTAGTGTACAGGTGATTTGTTCCTGGTTTTAAGGCTTTTCATAATTTCTGTTTTAATGTGAGACTTTTTTTCAGGGGAAAAGTCTATAAACATTAATAGTTAATTTTTGATGTTTTTCTGTCAGCTACTATTGTCCTATGTATATTTAAGAGTCTGTTTATAAAAGATTCACTGTACTGTAAACTTCTTAAAATGTTCATACTTTGTGTAATCATATTTTAATAGTCACATCATACTTCGCAATACATTTGTAATATAACGTCAGCTTCAAGCACAGAATGTTTTTTTCTTCATACCATAATAAACTGCCAGGGGAAAATTGCATATATTTTATGTGCTCGTTTCTTAGCTCCAACATTTTGTACCTGCAGATATTTGAATTAATTTGATTTGTCCAGGATGCTACAACGTCAATCTAATAACGTGTACAAATGTGTATGTGCTGTTAATAGACAAAATGAGCTAGACAAAGAATTGAAGTGGGCCTGAATTTAGTTTTGAGATGGGCTTTCCTAGGCCCGCTCTCCATTTCCAGTACAGTTGTGGGTAAATACAAACAAATTATTCTCTTCTTTTTTACATAGCTCCATTTGTTTAGGTTTCAGTGCTTATTATTCAGAAACAATTGACTCTAGATTTTGGGGCTCTTGCTGTACTGCTCCTTCAGCAATGCCTCTGGTGGCATTTCACTGCTTGAACACAGTTCTCAGGGGAGAGCCCGTGCCTGCTCTGGGGCAGTGAGCTGGGTGCAAGGAAGAGCAGGATGAAAGAGGGCGTTTTTCACCTTAAATAAATGCACAAATAGTCTGTAGGTAGAACTGCCTTGTTTAAACACAAGCAGACACCACCCCAGCTTTCTAGGGCTGACGGAGATGTTGTGCTGCCCTTCATCCCTGAGACGCCATGGGCATGACGAGCTTGAGGAAGTCTCCTGGGGAGGATTTTCCTCAAATTGGTCCATGCTGGAGGGAGGGGCTGGGTGTGGTCATCCCCACCCTGGTGTGAGCCCTTCCTCTCCGGAACTTTTTTCTGCAGAGCTGGATGGCAGAAAAGAGCTTCTGAAGTGAAAAATATGAGGAGGCAGTCAGTGTGTAAAGCAGGCGGATAGAGCTCTGCAGATAGCAGGCCTCTCCCAGCCACCACCACCCTGCGCCTCTTGAAGATCCTTGAGGCTTCGTGATGGTGAAGGCAGGAGCTTAATCCAAGTGAACTCCCAACAGGCTTGATCCCAAGAATGATACATATGAGCGTGAAACCAGGGCGAGGAAGAAAGAAGCCAGTTTTTCAAGCCGAAGAAACCGGCCTTGCCGAACAACCACCCAAATCAGGCGGTAAAACCCTGCGAGTCTCCGAAGGAGACAGAAATGCAGAGAGGCGATAAATGCCTCTTAATGTGTCTGTAGTGGGGACAAAGGTGAGTTTGTGTGGCTACGAAACTTGGCAGCCTTTCAGCAGCTTTTCTGCCCTGAGCTGGGCCCTGCCCAAGCCAGCGCCGGTGCTCTCCGGGGCAGCAGCTCCGACCGCAGGTCTGGGCACTGCCAGCGCCCGGCCCCCTCCGGGTTAGCTGCACAGCACTCACAGGTGGCAGGGCTGACTGCTGCCGCACACATTTCTGTAGGATATTATTAAATATTACAAGAATACCCCATTTTCATTCTTCATTTTGTCTTTGGCAATGAACCTTGCAGCTTCTCAGGTCTGCAGGGTTTGGGTTACCAGCACTGGGTGTTTTCACAAGACAGCTGTCTGCCACTGAATTTATGAAAAATTGTTTGTCTTGTATCCAAGTTGCGTACCCACTTGTTTTCACTCTTATTTTTTTTTTTTGTCTAGTGCTTGAACTGGTAGAGCTCTTCACCTCTCCATCTCTCGTTCCTCATGTCTCAGTTGGGAGCGGTTACGGTGCCTTACCTCACAGGGGCATTGTGAGGAGTCATGGCTGTGTTATGCTTTGAAGACGGAAAATTATCATTATTTTCTTGGTGTCTCTGGTGGTACTTGTAGCTGCTGAATCTCCTGCTGCTGACCTCTTGGGGCTTTGGCACATAATCTTGATAGCAAGTGCCCTTCCTGGGTTGCAGACGAAGAGCTGGGCTGATTCTTCTCCCCTGGGCAGGCACACGGGGAGGGTTGGCTCCGACCAGGGCACAAAGTGCGGGGTGAAAGCACGTGGCTCATCGCAGCAGCTGCAGCATTAGAACTGCAGCTCTGGGCTGTATCGGGCTGTAACAAGCAATGCCTCTACCCCAGCAAATTGCCTGGTTTATTCTGCAAAAAAATACCTCTCTGTACTTTGCCCTCCCCTTTTCTTCTCTCCATTTCAAGTGTGAAAATGCCCGAAGCCTGATCCTGCTTTCATGGTCCATATCACTCAGGCAAATAGTAGCGACTAGTGATAGAATAAGGCGAAATACCTCGCACGACTTATCCACCACGCTTACTGGAGCAAAAGGATCACACCACGAGGCATACGCAGACTTGTTCCATAAGCCAAATTCTGCTGCCTTGCGGGCTGGTGTAAACATGGGCTCGGTCGACTGAAGTCAGTGGTCTAGCATGGGATTTGCACAGGCATAAATAAGAGCTGCATTTGGTGCTGGGGAAGCGCAAAATGAATGTAGATGTCTAAAATAGCTACAAGGAGCGAAGTGTCTGACAGCACTCACTATTGAAAGCTATCATTTATTTCCCAAACAAGTTACGTCACCAGACTGCCCTCATAATTATGGCCATGAAAACAGGCAAGGCAGTAAGATTTTTCCTCTTGGATTCCAAAATAACATCAAATCCCTTTAAAGGCCAGAATTTCCAAAGAGGAGCTCACTAACAGCTTGTCTGTCTTAAAGGTTAGTGACATAGGTAAGTCAGACTTCAAAACTCTATGCTTACCATGGAAAAATTCTCTTTGTGGATTGTATTAATCTAAACCAGACCATTTCTGACAAAGGCAAAACAGAAAAAACATGCTCATTCCTATAAAAAAGCATCCAGAAAGCTCCTAGGAATAGATGTCACAGGAGCCCATATCAGGCAATTTCCCCAGGCAGCCTAGCCCTGACTTATGCAGAACCTGAGCCGTGCTGCTCGGTGGCTCTCCAGGATTGATTACACATCTTGCTTAAGAAGCTTTCAACAAAGGAAGCTGCACTGATGCTGAAGTGTAAGGTCAAGTTCTCCTCTTGTGTAGGATGTTGTAAATCAGGAGCTATTCCACTGCCTGTGGCAGGGTAAACCCTGATTTATACCAGCCCGGGAACAGGAGCCAGCACCTGGCGAGGGAGCTGGCACCTGCTGACGGCGCTGCAGATGTGCCCGTGCCCCGGGGAGAGGGCCTGGAGTGGTGCCCGGCTGCAGGGCAGGCAAGGGCAAGGGAGAGCCCTGCTGCCCCTCCTGCCGTGTGTGCTGGGGGCAGGTAGCTCGTGGCCCTGGGGGGACGCTGCTCCCTGCCACCTCTGCCTGGTCCAGCCATGCGGGCTGAGCTCGGGTTGTGGTTCTTAGCAGCAATCGAATGCCTGTTTCCACTTCTGTTCCCTGCTACGTGTATATCAAATCTTTTTTTTTTTTAAAAAAAAGAGAAGAGTCTGGAAGAGGACGGAATGTTTTAAATACCACTGAGGGTCTCTCCTGGGCAAGGTAAAAGCCAAGTAGCGGCTGGCAGCTGCAGGAGCTGTGTAGAACTTCAGGCTCCATCTGCTCAGGAGGCCTCCTGTGCACAATCCCGCACAGACCTGGGGAAAGGCGCCTGATTAAAGCTGTCCTGCTCAAGCCAGGAGAGCTGCCGTTAATCATCACAGCCGGATTCTTTGCTCCCTCCTAGCTCACTGGCCGGTTTTCGTAGCTCTGCTCAGAACAAATACGCTGCTTTATGCACGTCTTAATCCACTCCCGTCCTGCGGCAGGTCTGGGACTTGGCTGTCGTCCCCGCTCTGCCCGCGGCAGCCGTTTGCCTACGGAGGGCAGGCAGCGCGCTTCGGGTCGTGCAGGAACACATGACTGTGCACGCGGTGGGGACAGAGCCCAGTTCCTTTGCTTTTCTGTGCTCAGGAAGTAGAGATTGGATTGGATTTGTAATTTTATTTATTTATTTATTTTTTCCTGGAGGTTGGCATGGCAGTGGTCTGGCTTGCATCACGGCCCCGTGTCAATTAAAATAACCCGCAGCTACAGCAGAGATGTGTCCCCCCAGCCCGCAGGGCCCTTCGCCGTGCGGCTGAACTCCGCTGCCAGCTTCACATGTGTCAGAGCCAGAAAGCAGAGGGGAGCTCCTGGGTTTTGTGTATCACGTGGCTCTTATCCTTACAAAGCTTTGCGATGCTGCAATTTAATGTCTGAGATTTAAGTAATTGGGGAGGAGGAAAAAAAGAAAGCATCAATTTAAGTTCAAAGTTGGATTTGTATCAAAGAAGGATGCTGTGTTCCAGTTGTTCTGATGTTGCCTTCATCCATTTTCAAGGAGCAAAGGGACCCGGTTCTGCCCCTGCTTGGTTTCACGTCCTGAGCCATGCCGCCTTTGATGGATGGCTGGGACAGACGAGACCGGGGCAGCAGCAGGAGGTGGTGAGACAGCCTATTTTCACTCCCTGAGGGGAAATCAGCCCTAAGCTATAAAGTTGTGAAATCCCTTTTTTCTTTGCTAATGTAGTGCTGTGCTTGACTCCATCCAGCTGCAGAAACATGCTTTGTTTCCAGTTTACACGCTGCTCCTTGTCAGCCCTGCCCGCTTTGTATGGCGGCGGGGGAAACAGAATTAACTTGCAGACCAGGACCTGTGCTCCTTCCCTCTTCTCAGCCCATAAATTCTTATTCTCTTTCACCTATTAGCTGGCTGCCTGGTTTGTCTAGGAGGCTCCCATTAACCCCCTCTTTAAACCTCACAATCTTTTTATAAATATATAGATTTTCCTGTGCCCTTTCAGGGAGATTATGATGTCCACTTAGCAGAGGGGGACTGCCAAGCACAAAAGGCTGTGGACTCGAATCCCAAAGATATTTAAGTACCTAATGAGGCAGGCAGACACCGGTGGGATTTTTTAAGCATAGTTAAGCAGAACCAGTAGCCACGTCCTGCAGCCAGTGGTTTGCATCACCCTCAGTGGCTGTGCACACGTTTGGGCTTTGTTTTACAGACCTGGGAGGAGAAGCTGGTTGTTTCAGCATGGCTCGCTGCAGCCAAAATGTGACCATGAGTCAGGCCCCTTGGTGTCTTCATTTTCCAACCTCAAGAGCCAGTCGGCTCATCCTGGCCAGGGAGAGCGTGCAGCCTGACAGGTAGGCAGTGGAGGATGAGCCAAGGATCCCACTCAGCTCCTGCACAAGCTCTGCTCTTCCCTGGCAACCTGGCTCCCAGCAGCCCGGGATGCAGCACGCCTCGCCTTGTGGGCTCACAGCAGCAACCCAGGCGTTTCGCTCCTCTCCGCCGGTGTTCCTGCTGACAAACTGCCACCTGTGCGTCTTGAAGAGCAGGTGTCTGATTTCTGCTTCAAACCTCCAGCTCTTTGCTAAGGTTTTTGGCTTATGATTTGCCCTAAGACTCTGCAGAACCCATTCCTTTGTCCGGGGAGGCTTTACAGCCCTGAGGTGTGCTCGTTGCTGTAATTCAGGGGACATCTGCTCCTGGTGTCCCGGTCCTGCTTTAACATTTACCTTGACCGATTTTTCTCTGAACATTGGAAGTGATTTCTGACAGATCTGTCCTTCAGCTCTTCTGACTTCTTAACTAAGGCATTAGGGTTTGTTTGCTTGTTTTAAATCTCCTCACACACCTTTACATTGCCTTTGTTTTCTCTGCAAAGTCCTTCACACGCAAGACAGTAACTTGTGGACTGACATGTCTGAGTGTAAAGAAGGCTGAGGGGAATCCAGGGCTGTAAGCGGTGAAGTTGTGAGTATTTGGAAGGTGCCCTCTTCTCCCTGCCTGTCTACTCAGCGAAACTTAATTATCTTGAGACCTCTACTGTCTGACTGTCTTTTGAATTTGGTACAATTAGCCAGCAGTTCAAATTTGGGGGGGGGGGGGGGGGTGGCGTGGGTAAGACACTCAAAAGTGATTGCATCAGGCTCAGGAACTGGCTACAAGTTAGTTGTGATGAAAATACAGCATTCAGCAGGGAACTAAACATTATTTACTAGAGGGAGCAAAAAGAGGTCATTGCATCCTGGAACAGCTGCCAGTATGGAAGCCAAAAAAAACATGCCTATGTTTCCAGCTGCTACACCAAAAGCTGACACGCCGAGCCCTGTGCAGCTCTGCCATCATAGGTGCCCCCTTTTCCAGGGCTCTCTAGCTCAGGGGGATACACAAATGTTTCCCCATTTACCTGGCACTTCAGCTTGCAGACATCTCTCTGATTGACTGGTTTAGAAGCTCCAATGCCCGATACCTCTTGAGCTTCTTATGGATGGCTAATGTAGCCAGGAGTGTAGCGAGATACTATCTGCAACTGTGCTTGGCCTTGCATGAAATCAGACAGGGAGGCTCTTTTCATCTTCTTGCACCTTGAGCTCTGATCCCAGAATAATGTTTTCATTTTAATTGTCTGTCAGGAGGTAATTTTATTCCTGGTGTCAGCATCCACAATAAGCACGAAGAGAGTTTTGCCTCTGGCTGTGGCAATAATGATAGCTGTAGTGCCTCTTGTCCGTATCCTCAAACATAAACTGTAAGCTGTTCTAGAAAGCAAATATATTCTTTGTGTGTTTTATGCAGTGCCCAACACAATGAGGCCCCGGTCTCCAGACGCTACCACAGTACTACTAATAAATAATAACTCAACACAGAGATTAACACTGTCACAGAGAGACTTTCTGATTTGGTACATTAACTTCTTATTCTTTTCATGCTGTGAATGTAAGCTGTAGCTGGAGATACAAAGTGCTGTGAAGATTACTGTAAGTACTCTGATCTTCTGAACCCTGAATGGAGGTCGCTGTTGTATAATAAATTGCATTAAAATATAAATGAAAAGAAATCATGTACAATTTTTCCTGCAAGAATTATTCACAAGAAGCTTCGTGGAAGAAATTACTGCGTTAACTCCAATAAAAGTCATTATTTCTTTCAGGTGGCTGCTTGAAGCTTTGCTAATTGCCTGCAGAAACCTATATCAGCATCTGATGAAGTATTCAGGGCTTCCCAAGCCCCTGCTTGTCCCAGTGATTTTGCAGAGCTGAGAGGGGTTTTGTTTTACTCATTAGATCAACCGAAGAAGTTCTGCTTCACAATAAAATGATTTTCTCCTACTCACCGGAGTGCCCAGACAAGGCAGGCAAGCTGCCTCCCAGCAGCTTGGCTCTTTCAGTACCACCAGAATGATTCTTGGTCCTGTGGGAGTTAACAGAAAAGCCTCCATCGCACACTGCAGCAGCCTGAACGGATTACCTGAGGTCTCAAAGCACCATCTAAAAAGGTAAGCACCGAACTCGGGGCCCTTCCTGTTACTCACAGCGTCAAAGTCTCCCTGTGCTCCCCACTCTGCTGCTCAGCACTGCAGCTGTACCTAGTTATGCTGAGCGTTCCTGGGGAGGGGTGATGTTTGCCCAGGCAGAACATCTTGAAGAAGACTTTGATCACTTATGCAGTCGAGGTTTAGTAAAGTACACCCATTTCTTAGTTGTTTCATTTAAATTTCATCTCCCTCTCATATAGCTGTGAATAAGCACGTCCATGTAAACGGAGCTGCTTAGTCTGGTGGGCTAGAGCCACTGCTCCCAAGATGATGCCTGATAATACCATGAGTGCCAGATTGTTTTTAATTCTGCCAATAAATGGCAATTTCCTCTAACAACGGGAAAGAAAATTACATGTGAAACCCGGATACTCCTCACCCACTGTGATATATTTAGGCAAACTGAGTACAGTGAAGGGTTTTCTTCTTTATTATAAAGAATAACACCTTAGACTAATGAGATTAGATCCATTTTCCCTACAAAACGTAGTTAGGGGAAATGCGAATTAAACCAAATTGAATCCAGCATGAGGTTTTGGAGAAGCCAAAAGAAACCATATTCTTAATTCCCCGAGCTGTGCCCTGGGAGTCTCTGCTGACACAGGCTTGAATCCAACCTAAAGGTTGTCACCAGCATCTGAGAGTGCAGAAAGTAATGGACCACATGGGTTCTGGAGAGAGAAATCAGTAATGCTCTGGTGGGCAGTGGTGCCCGGAGCAGCTGGCCAGCTCATTGATTTCCTATCCTGCGTAAGGAGCCACTTCTGCTGCTGCTGTGATATTTTTGCTTGATTTTTGTGATAGTGCTTGGTATATTCTGATCTAAATAGATGCGTGTTTCTAGAGAGGAAGGGCTTTCCCAGTGCTGACCTTTCCACAGGCTCTCTGCCTGAGCCCTGGGGCCTCTGGACTCTTCACTGTTCAGCCACTGCAGCCTGCTGCCTGGAGCCTGACTGAATTTCAAAGCAGACCCCTCTTCTACGGGGCATGGCAGCTGAGAGGGGCTGTGCTGTGTTTCCAAAGTGCACAAGTATGCCACTATGAGTAAATGGTGGTGGAGATGCTCCCCTTCCCGTCCCTTTAGCTGATGTGACTCTTGTACTATAAAACAAGTCATATTTCTGTTTAGAGTACATATGAGCTCTGTTCAGCCAGCCCTTGTTGTGTCCATTGGCATACTTAAAATAATGCTTAAAATAACTTTTACGTGCTGAATTTTAAGTGATTCAGATGCTACTGTAGTTTAAGTTGTACATGTGTGGACCTTGACAAAAATAGAAGGGGACGTGGGAGTCCCATATTACAGAGGCTTTTTACACTGATAAAGCTGTTTGATGCATCCACGAGAGCCTTTTACAAGGTATTTTAACTTTAACCACTTTGCTGCTGCAGTCTCAGCTGCCCGGCATCACTAGAATTCTTTTGGGATTTGAGTAAAACCTCAGCCCTACAGAGAAATTCAGTTCTGCACAGACCAAAAGCAAAGCACTTAATGGGTATTAGTCTAAAAGGTACTTCTGTTTTATGAGCTATATTTACACATTTAACAGGTCACTTTCTATTGCAATTTACATTTAAGTGCACTGGAAGCTTATTCCTTTGTGTGCTATTTAATTTAAGAGGATTTTCTTCTATTTCTCTTAATTTGGGGCATTGTTCTGATGGTACTAAAATTAATTCCACTAATAGTTCTGGTAATTCAGTGGATGTTACTAACTTCCATTTGTTTGGTTCCTTTCATCCAAATTCATTCCAGTGCTTTTAAAACCTTTTACTTACTATGCAAATCAGTTATGAAATATGTGAGAATGAGTTTGCCTTCCTCTGAAATGCAGCTACATCTCAAATAAAACATTCTAACAGCTTCTAATATTTGCATGAGGAAAACAAAGTGTGATTTTTAACCTGAATATAGGAAAAGCAAGTGCCTGATATTAAATTCCTGTCTTTGAAGACAAAGAATCAGCATCTAATAGGAGATGTCTGTCTACTAGTCACAGAAGGTGTGTGTGTGTGTGTACACATACATTTTATGTATATATATATCCTTTAGTTGGTATGTGTCAACTTTTGGCATCAGCACTACTGTGCTTGCAAAACCTAGGTATCTGAAAGCCTGCATCTGCCTGATTTCACAATAACAAGTATGTACATTCAGTCAGTGTTTCTGAAAATGGTTCCCAAAATACAATTGCTATTTCCAGCCTTGGGACTTGCAGGATCCAGAAATACAACGGGTGTCTTACATAACTCACCTTATTGCTACTGTGAGTCAAGCAGCAAGGGGCAGATTTTTTTTTATTTTATTTTTAGGGTGCTATAGGTGTTTTATTTGGTAACATGCTACTTGATAAAGAAATGATTAGGCTAATTGAAGGGAAAAGCTAGATAGAAATAGGTTAAAGAGGTCTTAAAGTACAGCTTATAATAATTAAATCTGGCAGTCTTTATTTAGCAGGGACAAAAATAAACATCAAGTTAGCAAACAAAAGACAATAACAGGAAACAAAGGGTGTAAATGGTGCAGTGTAAGGAAAGCAAAAGAATCAGTGATGTACCATATCATTTCTAATATCTAACTTGTAAAAGTGTGTGTGTGGGGGGAAATGTACATGTGAACATATGGGCATACATATAAAAATATGACACATTTAACACTACATTGTCTTTTCTGGTTTATGTCACAACTATTACCAAATAACATTTTTTGCTAGGTAGATGGATATAAATCATCTTTACCTTGGCCTGTGGGCTTGATTTAATGATAGAGAATTCCTACTTCCAATTATTTTTCTTCCTCTTCTCCCTAAAACAGTAGGAAAACAAGTTAATATTACTATCAAGTATGGTTATGCTCCCAAATTGTACATTGTTATAATCAATCTCACAGTACCTAGGCTTTCCCTGGCATCTCAGTTCTGTATGCGTATTTATTATTTGCATTACCTTAGTGCTACAAAGCTTTGTTATGGATCAGAATCAACACAAATGACATTCCCACCCTGAAGAGCTTTACAGTCAAAATAAGAAATGGGGTAAGTGAGGAAAACAGACAGGAGAGGCAGCACAATGAAATGTGACACTGTACTGTAGACACCACAGGAAAGAGAAATTTTAAGCCGTGTTTTGAAGACAAATGATCAGCAACTTTGTGGCTGTTTAGAGCATCCCTGGAAATAAAAGGCAGGTAAAAGAAAGCACAAAACAAGTTGTTTAAACATGTTACAAGTAGGCTGTGAAAACTGACATCAGGGGCTGATGGGAGCTGCAGTTAGACTTCAGCAGTGAATGGAAATGGCAGGTAAGGTGAAGACCAGCTATCAGGCCTTTCAAAGTAAAGACAACTTGGTAAGGATCGACATGATAGAGTGGGCTGAGCCAGTAGAGGGATGAAAAGAGAGAAATAATGTGGTGAAAATGACAGACTAAGAAAAATGGGCTTTGTAGCAGCATTCTCAATAGGTATGAGCAAGACAAGGTTATATTTTCCAAGGCCAAAGGAAAGGATGTTGAGGTAATTGAGATTTGAGAAGATGGGAGTTTTAGCTATATGGACAGATTTAGACACAGTCTGAACATAAAGGACTGTGGAAAGGTCTGAGTCCAAGATGATTATGTACAGGCAGATAATAGTGTAATAGATAAAGTAGAGAGTACTTGTGGGAGAAGGCACAATGCTATTTTAACTATGCTGAGCTCAAAATGGCATTAGGGTTCTCAATTAACCAGTTCTTATCCAGATGGTCCAGAGATTGGATGGAAGCTGGAGTATTTGTGTGCCGTCTGGGCCGATTATGATCCAGCCACCATATGCTACAATACAAAAGAAGAAAGCACAGGCTCAGAAACACAGAGACAGCCTAAACATCCCCGAAGTTAAATAATGTATGTTCTTGCAGAACCAACTAGCCATCAGATGAATCATCGGTCAGGTGCCTCAGAGTGGTTTTTGTCCAGTTCACATCTTATAGGCATCTGACCATGCAGGTGTAGGGCTCACGGGGCACCCGTGACTGCATTCAGGAGGTGAAATCCCACTCAGAGTTCATAAGAAGGTAATAGAGACAAAAGCACAGAGTTTAGTTAGGAAAGCACACCACTGTGCAGTAAAGAGGTGTCGCTGTGAAAAATCTGAGTGGAAATTTTTGTTTGAGTGAAATTTCAGAGAGTAATTGTGGAGAGCACTTTTCTGACTCTTCAAATCTAAGATTGCTAAATGAGTGAGGCAAAAAAATATCTTTAAAGCCTTCATTGTGTCAGAGAAATGCCTTAAAGTGTGATCTGAATGAAAGTTTGAAAGACCCTTCAAATAAGAAGGATCCTCTGTGTAGACAAATAGATATATACTTACACATATATATAAATATAATCCAATACATTGATTCATGATTTCCTGTTGCAAATACCATACCGGAGTTGATCAAAGCAAGGCTTCAAAATTGCGTCAGTGAATTTTCTGGCTGGTCTTTACTGAAGGGATGAGGTCAGAAGCAAGGGTGTACCATAGAAGACAACAAACAAGACTATCTGAATGACGGAGGCGAACTAATATTTCATCTCCTTTTGCTCACCGCTTACTTCTGCTGCATATTAATTTTAAACTCACAGTTCCATGCTCATTGTAGAAAACTATTATATACTCAAGAAACAATTTCTTCATGAGAAGAGGATCCATCCCTTGTATGTTTTGCTTTGATTCTCTACAGTTCTTGGAATTCAAAACAGAAATTGTTGACAGCAAAGGAGATGCCTTAAAATAATTAATAAAACTAATTTTCAAGTGGTTGTCTTATGGCTCCTTCTGAAAGGACACCTTGTCTGGTACCAACACATGGCTCACCTCAACGCGCTTATAGCTCAGAGTCGGACCTCCAGATGGTGTAGCTGTTTGTTCGTGGACAACAAAGGACTGGTAAAATGAAACCGAAGAAGGTTTTTGAGGAAAATACGGAAAAGCAGAGACTGTGGTTGTCGGCATGGTATGGGCAGGTGCTGGTCTGCCTTCCAACAGAGGACGGGGCGAGTGCTGCCACCGTGCTGGTGTGAGGTGGGTGCTGCTGGAGCCGCCAGGCTTGGCTAACCTGAATAACAAGCTTGTAATTGTATGAAATCATGAAGGGGCCCAAGGTGCTTCTTTTGTTTTATATTGCTTTCTTTATTTTTCTTCCTTTGCTCTGCTCTTCTGCCATGCCCAGCCCTGAGAAGGGAGAGCACTGGCTCTCCGCTGACAGGAACAAGTTAGCTCCCAGAGAAGCTAGACGTGGCTGCTTTGTAACTCACAAATATACTCTAAAACATCACAAATGTTTTGTAACATCCCGAAGGCCCTTTTCCTGAGGGCAAGCAGCAGCAGACAGCAAAGCGTCCCCAAATTACCACCTTGCCCTCTGGCTGTACGCAGCCATTGGTTTGTACGGTGACAATGGGCCATTTTGTAAGGCGGTCCAAGTATTTATTTATTTTGATCTTGCATATAGAACATATAGATCTTGCATATAGAACGTTGTTGATGTTGTTTACATCATAAAATTTATGTAAATTTCTATTTGTTGCCAGGGCGTGTCGAGAAGGCTTGGGCGAGTGGGATATATATGGTTATTAACGTCTGTTGGTTGATCAACTCTATCCACGTTCTCGAAGACACAGGGAACGTGTTTTCCTTTCCTTTTGCTCCTTTTTCCCCCGCTGTTTTATTTAGGAATTCCCTGCTTGGAGAAAAAACGGCGCCGCTCCCTCTCCCCTCAGCGCCTTTTCCCGCCTCTTCCCCTCAGCGCCCCCTTCCCGCCTAATCCCTCAGCGCCTCACGCGCCTACAGCTCCCGGCATGCCCCGCGGCCCCGCCAGGACTACAGCCCCCAGCAGCCCACGCGCGGGGGCCCGGCCCACTTCCGGCGGGGCGGGCCGCGCTCGGGCCCGGGACGGCGACGGCGGCGGCGGGGCCGCGGTGAGTGCGGGGCGGGCGCCGCCTCCCCTCAGCCCCCTCAGCCCCGGGCCCTTCCCCGCCCTCAGCTCGGCCCCGGGCTCTCCCCGCCGCGCTTTGGGGCTCGGGTCTCGCCCCGGGGCCGGGTTTGGGGCCTGGGGGGGGGGCCCGGGGTGCTCCTGAGGCAGCCGGGCCCTGGGCTGGGGGCCGCGGGCGGCTGCTGTGGGGGTGGAGCAGCGCCGCGCCCCCCTGAATCCCGGCCCTTCGCCTGTTTTGCAGATGCAGGCGGAGCTGAGGGGGTAGGAGAGGTGCTGGCTTCTCCTGCAGAAAGCCCCGGGTCTCGTGAGGCTGTGGAAGGCACCGTGGGGGAGCTCAGCGTCACGGGTGTGGATGGTAAGGGGAGCACAGAGCCAGCGTTGGCTCGTTATGAAAGGCACCGAGTGAACCTGGACGTACTTAGAAGTGCATAGGGTTCAACGCACAGTCGTGGTTTTGGGGCTGTGTTGTTGTTTGACGGGTGGGTAGCTCATGGTGTTGTACCTTATCGCTGTACAAACCCAGAACGGCTTTCCTGCGGGAGTTTTTAATGTTGATTTGTGGCTTACGCGGTTAAAAAGAAGCTAAGCTGTACAGTTAATGACAAAGCTGGCAAGCTCACCGAGCCTTAATGCACAGAACTTTGGGGGCTGTGTGTAGCTGCCTTGTGTGGCACGAGTCACAAGAGATGAGAGAGAGAGATGCTTTCGATGAGGGGCAGGGTCTTCCCTTTCTGCACTGTCTGAGAAGCTTCTTTTGGAAGAGACAGGCTCTGGCATCGCTGAGGCTGAGCAAGTTCTAGAGCTGAGGTATTCCTGCGATGTGGAGGTACAAAGTTAACCAGTAAGAGCCAATTTAGAATGCAAGACTAGTTTTGTGAGAGCTCACTGTAAATCTTTAACGGTGTGTGTGCTCTTCTAAAGGAGGCAACATTAATTTTTATAAGAACTTGGACTGCATAACAGTAAGTTTTGTTTCACGGTCTGTTCCTTCTGACTTCCCCGTGTTATACATTACCTTTCATGTGACATTCATTCCTGAGTGTATTTGGGAAAAGAAACAAATGGCAGTGTTGTTTGGGAACAGGTGACAGAGGAAATGCTTAAAAGCAGGCAGGCAGTGAGATGCTCAAATATGTATGGGGAACATGAGGATGGTTAAGACTCTGCATAGGATTTCCACATTAGAGACATTTCAAAACTGCCGTAAAGATTCGGAATAGAAAGTTCTTCTCTGTTCCAACTGCTCGATGCCAAACCTGCTGACACAAGACAAAACATAAAAAGAACTTGTTCTGTTTGTTTCCTTTCTCCAGAATGTTTTTAATAGCAACTGTTCTGGGGTTTTGCTTCCTTTCTGAAGCTTTTTAAAAAGTAGAATCAGAGGGAATACTCTGGCAGTGCTAGCAGCATCTTCCTACCTGCTGCATTCCCATCAAGGTCCAGCTACAGCACAGGAGTGTTGCTTGAAGGCTGAAGGACTGCACGCGCTGTTGCCCATTCATCACACGCTGAGGTAGGCACCTCTGTTTTCTGGAGCTCACTGAACCTGAGGGCTTCCGAGCAAGAGAAAACAAAAGTAAGTTTTTTTTTCAAATAGAGCAGGTTACGCTTTTGTGTAAGTAGGGTGTGTGTTTTAGGCCTCTTTGCTGGGTGGTCATATGTAATGAGCAGAAGGGCCGCATGCCAGAGGCTGCTGTGTGGCTGGAACTGTTAATGCCTAACGTACAGAGGCAGCTGCAAAATACAAAAATATTGAACTTTCTGTGCCCAGCAAAGTTCCTGTTGTTCAAGCCCGTTGCTTGAAAAAGAGCACACCCAAAAGTACGATGCTGCCCCATGAATAACTTAGGCAGGCTACTCCCAGGTCTCTCCTCTTCTGGGAGTGAAGCAAAGAACTGTTTGTGGGTGTTTTCAGCAGAGTCCTTTGGTTGCTCCTGTTTGAACAGGGACAAGCTCAGAGCAGCACTTTCTCCGTGGCAGCGTGTGTAATACTCAGGGAGGGAATACATCTTGTAGCAGAAGAGGGAACCAAGCAGAGCAGATGAAAGAGAATGACTCTGATGCATCAGTTGTGCATGTCCTCAAAGGAAAGTTGGAGGAAAGCCTGAAAAGGGGATGTCATTTTAACCATGAGTGGCATTTTTTTATACTGTATATCAATGTATAACAGCTACAATTTCCTTCTCTCCCTTGGAATCATCAGTTAAATCTTTAGCAGCAGAGCTATAGTGGCCTAAGGGGGTATCTTTCAAGAAGAATGAGCAAAGAGCAGCTGAAGATTTTCTTAACAGAAAACTTTGAAGCTGTATTTGCTGTCCCATAGGCATTCCTGTCAACTGCATCAGCTTTTGACAATGTGGGAGGTATACATTCCCTGCAGGGGATGCAAAGTAGAGAAAACAGTCTGAGTGGGTTTAGGAAGCCACGGATCAGGCTTCAGGCATAGGTGTCCTACAGATGCAATGCTGGTTCTAGAAGTAATGTGACAAGGGGGTCCTAAAACCACTCACTTCTGCCTCGCCACTGAATCTAGCTAAATGTAACAGCTGCTTTGCTGTACAAGGCTACGTGCGTAGAGGGAAAACTGCTGCCTTCTGCTTATAACTGAGCCTCCACTTCAGAACTCGGTTATCGAAGTAAATATTAAGAAAATGTCAGGAAAAAAGATAATCATGGCAAATGAATGCTGTTACGCAGAGAACAAACACAGGAAAAGCACTGAGCGAGTTAGAGTGGGCAGAAGTAACTCCTTGTAACTCATGCTAGCAATAGACCTCTGCAAATGCTAGGGAACAGGCTTTAGCAAATAATTATAGTTGTTACAACTGAAATAGGTGCTATTTTGCCTTGTTACTATCATATAAGGCATGAGAAATATCTAGCAGATCAAAGTCCGTCAGCAGTAGGTTACTCAGTGCTCCTGATGGCACGTGTCCTGCTGTACCGTCTCTCCGTGAGAGAGCAGCTTGTGTTTCTCTGGGGGGAAAAAAAAACTAACCAGGCCAAAAGCCCAGGATTTCACCCTGAGCTGTGTTTTCAATATACTTTGAAAGGAGGAAGCAATTGGGTTGATAATTAGGAAAAGTAATGTTGCGAACTTTTATGTGAAGTCTTGTTGAAAGTCATGTTTATTTTGAAAGTCGGATGGGAGTCAAATTCCATTTGAGGTTAAGGCACTAATGGAAACTCTCACTTGGAGACAGGAGAAATACCAAGGCAGAACAGAAGTTTTCTTTCTTCCTCCCACTAATATTCCATACCTGGCCTGAACGTGCAAGCTACAGGATTTTGTTATGAAACACACACACAGAAGCGCATGGAATCTAGTGGCAATGAGAGGATACTCAGGCAGACTTTTCTTGCTGTGTGCTACAGTTTGTGTAAGTGGACTGTCAGGATATTGCTTTTTGGTGGTGTGGGGTCTTCCTCCTGACGTCTTCAGAAGTGGGTGGTGGAGCGATGCCCCTGAAACAGGAATGTGCCAGCAGCTGCCATGCTTCCCATTTGTGTGCTGCATTAGCAGTCACTGGGGTGTTGTCAGCTTTTGTTCATATGCAGCTGTTCCTGCCGAGTTCTCTGGGGACAGTGACTTGCCTCTTTAAATACAGGGCATGTTAGGGAACCAGAGAAGGCTTTTTTTGGGGAAGGAAGTGTTTCTGATCCTTTGGAAACCCAGTGCTCCACGCTGAGTTGTGCAGCTTGCTGTTGGCAGTCTAGCAGAGAACTGGCAACCTCAGGGATGCTGGAATGCATTTTTCCTGAAGCGTGGTGAGGAATTTGCTTTTAGCAAACAGGTAGCTCCGGATGTCAAGGTTTTTTCCAAGTGATACTTTGTTTTGTAGAATACAGCCTTCTTTATAATACTTTAGTGATGAATTTAATTAATTGACTTAAACTTCCTTAGAGAAGGGCAAATACTAGTTCTACACGTGCTGCATCCCCTCGAGGCTCGTACTGCTGACGTGCTTTTTGTGGTCTAGTTACAGCTTGAACTGAGAATGCTTTCAAAGAGACTTGAAAGCTCAGATGCTTTCCCCGGGCAGCGCAGATTTCGTACGTATGTGGGGGAGATCGTTTAGATGTTAGGGGAGAAGAGCCACAAGAAGCACCATCCAGCCTGAGGTCAGTGGGATTGCGAGGTCCCACCTGAGGGCAGGTACTGGCTGCAGGCTCTGTTACTGGGAGCTTGCACTCAGAAGCGTTTTGTACCCCGTCACAGTGATGGTGAAGCAGAAAGGGGAAATCTGATGATCTGGCAATCCAGGTGGACCCCAGCAATCCTCTGGGAGTGAGAGCAGGTAGAAGCTGGGATTTGATGTGCAAAGGGGGCTTCTGGTGCACGTGAGATATGATCTGCACTTGAACTCTGCTGGTAAGAAATCATAAATGTGGTTTGAAGTGGTTTAAGAGAGCCTCTTCCTCTTCCTGTGTAAGTGATGCTCACTGCTCGCAGATGGGTCAGTTTCCCTTGTGCTGTGCAGACCTTTGCTCACCGTCAGTCACCTAACAGCAGGGAGTTAGTTCTGCTGGCCACAGGTATGTACGTGTAAATATGACGTCTGGGCTGGCCTGCCTCTAGGTATGCTTCTGATGTCCGTGCTGTATGACCTGTAACTAAAAGCACAGATTTTAACATCTAACGATGCCTAAATATGATGAGTGACGTCATTATATTAAAAAAAAGTTCTGCTTCTAAATAAAACCCACATTGGTGTCTTCCACTGTTGCAGGAAGCTTGTTTGCATTTTTTCCATGAAAAAGATATAAACAAGTATTTCTATGGTGTGGGTCTGCTGTTTTTTTACCTTTATATCTGTTTTGGTACTGGAATGCTCTGCCTTGCCTTGCTTACTCTTTTGTAGCTTTGTTAAGCTTTGTAGACTTCTGCTGCTCTATTCTTGTTTCCAGTGTTGAGCATAGCTCCTTTGTGCTATATGTAACCAGTTAAATGTGCCTTTCTTCTCACATGCTTAAGATGAAATGTTTATTTCTTCCCTTCATGGTTATCATAACTTTGCTACTGTCTTAAAAATTCTTGGAGTTCTGCTCTATTCTGTGTGTTATTTCTGAAAATTTCTGAAGGTACTGCATTATCCGGTCTGTGCAGTGGTGGTGCTGACAGATGTGTTTTGTTTTAAGGATACTGCCTTTTTTTAATGTTTCTAATTTTATTATGGGAAACACAAGACACTATATTCTTCCCAGCTCTGTAGCTTGTAGTTTTATTTGGTACAGCAATATGAGCATACCTTGATATAAATCTGTTTCTTCATTATTTGCATCTTCTGTTTAAGTGAGGATGCAAGCAGCGTTTTCTGTCTACTCTAACTTACACTTACCTCAAACACAGGAAAAAAAAAGTTTATTAATCTATTTTTTCTCCTCTTTGAAATGATTCCTGATTTGGTAAGAAAATGACTTGTTTTATCTGGACTAGCAGATGCAAACCTTAAATGAATAAACCAGTGGCCTGATTGCTTGCAAGTGTCATGATAATGTGTCGCGTTAAAGGGGTGTAGCTGATTAACCGTTACGGGCCCGGTTGGATTCAGAGTACTGAACCAGTCGGACATTCACCAAAACTGGGGGTCCGTTCGGACATTCACCAAAAACGTAATAACCACCTGGGGGTCCGCTCAGACATTCACCAAAAATGTATTAACCACCTGGGGGTCCGTTCAGACATTCACCAACAATGCATTAACCGTCTGGGGGTCTGGTTAGATTCAGAACACTGAACTATCACGGATAACCACCCTCACCCTAGTTGCATTAATGAGAGCTATCACAATGCAATCAAGTATGGTTTATTACAGCAACAGATAATCAGGTTCTTTTGGATTGCCGGTGATAGTGACTATCTGCAAAAGCAAGCTAGTATGCATGAAATACACAGGTGTTACAGGGGTTCTAGGTGCGGGTTCTAGGTGTTCTAGGTGTTCTAGGTGTTCTAGGTGTTCTAGGTGTTCTAGGTGTTCTAGGTGTTCTAGGTGTTCTAGGTGTTCTAGGTGTTCTAGGTGTTCTAGGTGTTCTAGGTGTTCTAGGTGTTCTAGGTGTTCTAGGTGTTCTAGGTGTTCTAGGTGTTCTAGGTGTTCTAGGTGTTCTAGGTGTTCTAGGTGTTCTAGGTGTTCTAGGTGCGCAGCCTAGAAATAAACGCGTTAAAAGGATCAAAGACTCTATAGAGATTTATAAGCAAATATTCAGATCTCACCCAAAGGCGTCCCAATGGGGGGGGAAGAGAGGCTCAGCCCGTCGACTGATCCCAGGAGTCAGGAGGTCCTAAGGATGCTGTATGTCCTCGGGATGGTATCTCCCCTGACGATGGTATCTTCCCTAACATCCCCTCTCTCTTGGGCCAATTTATATTATTTTCTATCTTTTAGGTGGAGCTTGAGTGGCTCTAGTCAAGCATATCTTAGTTATGATTGGTGTAAAGTTTTCCCGTTTCCGTTTAAAGTAATAGGCTCCGAGAAATTCAGAGCGCATGCTTAGTGAGGGGTGGTCGCACCTTGGAGGCGGGTAGCTTTTGGGATGGAGGTGTGTTTTGGTATTATAATGATATTATAATGAGCAAAAAGTACACTAGGGTACAGCATTTGTCAAAACATGACAGGTCTTTGGCTTAGGGTGGCAAAAAGTGCAGCTTTGTGCACAAGAACAATCGAGGCCCCACCTGATCACAGAGCCTAGCCGTGGTGTCTCCACTCCACTCTACGCTCCGTGGTGTTCCTTAGAGCTAGCACACCAAGTTTCCCCAGCGCGATAGCATCTAAGGTTGGGAGCCTAGGGAACGCTCAGATAATGCAGTTATGCCCTACCCTGAAAGCCTCTTCAATGCTGTACCTTTTCCTTAAAAGTGTGAATGTTAGTTTTATTTTCCTAGTTACTTCAGGCATTTACACCACATAATGACTAATATCACTCATTTTAGAAGTCATCAAATTGTTTTCTGAATTGCTTTGATAGTGAAGGAGGAAATTTTGTAGCTACGTGACTAAGGGAGGCCTTGGAGATGCACAGATTTCTTCATTTACACAAATGGTTATGTGGAGCAGGACTATGAGAACTTCGGTGTTACCTCATGTCCTGGGTATTGATGTGTGACAGCAACCAGGATGCTTGTAAAAAACATGCAGTCAAATGTTTTGCTGCCACTTTCACCGTAATGATAAATCTGATCCTGGTCAAAGCGAATAATTCTTGCGCTTGTCCTCTGAGAGCCACAGAACCACACAACATCCCGAGGTGGAGAGGACCCATAAGGTCCAGCTCCTGGCTCGAAACCAGAGGGAGATGTCTAAGAGCACTGTCCAAACACTTCTTGAACTCTGGCAGGCTCAATGCAGTGACCGCTCCCGGGGCAGCCTGGCCCAGTGCCCAAGCACCAATGGGTGCAGAACCTTTCCCTAAGACCCAGCCTGACCCTCCTGTCCCAGCCCCATGCTGTTCCCTCAGCTCCTGGGACCGTTGCTCTTCTGCTTTCCGTGTGAGTGTGGGTGTATACACACGTGCCTGAAGCCCTGGGTGTCACTAATGTCTTTTCCTTGTGTTTACCTTACTCAGCAGATTCTGCAAATCTCTTCCATGTATGGTAACTTAGCAGTTTCGTTTCCTTAATCCTTCCAGATTGTCGCACTGCACATCTAGGACCATACAGAATTAAAAGCTCCCTTCTACACCAGGAGTTCTCAAAATTGCTGTTGCTCCAACTGACCAACAGGCACTTTTTTTCCAGAATTTTAATGCAGTGACAGGGGGTCAAAATTATTAAATACCTGGAAAGCAATGCTTGCTGTAACTTATTTGATGCAGTTTACTTGATCTCAGATATTTGTGGTGTTAATCCTATGGCAAATGTGGATTGTTTTGTGCTTGAGCAAAGCCTGATGCTTTATATGTGTAAAGATTTTAAGTTGATGTAAGTGTGGCTCCGTTGTACAGCGAAGAACCTAAAGAAATGCTACCTGGCCACTTCAAGTTTCTTAAACCCCAGAAGCTTAGTTACATGTTCCCAAGTTCATTTTGGGGCATGTGACAGCGTTTGCTCATAAAAAACAGATAGGATCCTTGAACTGATTTCTCAAAATCTGGCTTTAGTGCCTGGCCTTTCAAATGCCTTGTGCCTCCACTCCTCTGAATCCTGGGAAGCACAGGTGTAAATATGGTCCTTAAAGGAAAGGCAAACCCCAGGTAATTTAGTAAGGTCATCAGAGCCTACACTTCTTGGTAGTGTTTCTGTAGGAAGTTTGGGCAATTTTAGCAAAGCTTTGTTTATCAGCTCAAGTGAAGTCCAGAAAAAATTGCTGTGTCTCCTTGCTGTGTTAGATCCAAGGAAGAAAGCTCACCTGTTTGTAACTGCCAAATATCGTCAACAGAGTTGCCTGATTTGTTTTAAATTTCATGGCCTTACTTTACTTCTGTTCGGCTGCTGGCAAACCCTGAGGTTTGTGTGGTTTTCAGCTTCGGTGCAAGCACACAAGTACGTAGGGATATTACTGGGAATCAAATCTGTTTGCAGTGGAAAACTACTTGCAGGATTTTTTCCCTGGGTGGAAGGACTGCTGCTGCTCCGTGATAATGAGAAAGTTGTAGCTATTTTAGGAGCGTGATGGTGTAGGTTTTGAATTGTTCAGGACAATATTACTTTGCAGAAACTGTTTCTGGCAACCTGCCGATTTGTCAGAAAAGAAATAATAGAAAAGGAAATACTGCATGTTCGTTTTAACTGGTTTTGACAAAATTGTTTGCTCTTTGGAAACAGTCCTCCTCCTCCTCTTTGGAGCTGTGTTCTTGTTGGATGGATGCTTTTAAATGGGACCTGGTGCTTGCCTGTTGCCTGAAGATCACAGAATTGCAGTAATGTGGGTTGGAAGGGACTAACGGGGGTCTCATTCACCCTCTTGCTTGAAGCAAGATCAGCTCTGAGATCAGACCCAGCTGCTCAAAGCTTTATTCTGCTGGGTCTTCAGCCTCAGAGGAAGGAGACTGCAACCTCCCTGGGCAGCGCTTTCACTGCCTGCCTGCTCTTAAGGTGTAAAAGTGCTGGCTTTTTCTTGGGTTTTTCTTCTGCTTTATATCGAGACAGGATCTCACCTGTTCCAGTTTCTCTGTTGCATCGTCCTCTCATGGTTCAGTCCCTTTCTGTCTTCTCAGCGCCTGCTCCTCTCGTGTCCATCTGCTCAAGTCAATGTCTGGCTGGTATTAGGGTCCAAAAGCAGGAACTGTTCTAACTGCTGTCTGACAGGTGTCCTATAAAGAAAAGCTTAATTACCTGACTCAATTCATTTAAAAAATAAAAATCAGGGAAATGCGGTTGGTCATAAATGTACTGCTTAGATTTGGGGGTTTTAAAGTGTGACTGGGTTTCAAAGCAACATTTAGGTAGCACTAAAAATTCTTCCACTTACACTGGTGGAATGATTTGCACCAGCTTTTTTAATGAAAACATTATGAATGGATTAAAAGCAACATCTGACAGACGACACTTACCTCCAATACATATTTATTGAACTTAATTAGCTCTGAATAAGTCTAATTTGCATCATTGAAGTGTCGGCAATGAAGCAGTAATTGGTTGTAATACTATAACAAAATATTCTATAGAAATGGGAGTCAGTGAGTGAATTCATTCTCACTTAATGTTTAAAAAAATCACTCTTATGGACTGTCGGACGGATTTCATACAAAGTAAGCTTACATACACAGAAGCGTGCACCCAAATTTCTGCTGTAAGAGCTGAAAAAAACATCTCATGTGCTTGCTGTGGCACGGTGGGATGGCAGCGTGGAGGGAGGATGTCCTGCTGTATGCAGGCTCGGCATGTATCCTGCCTCAGCTTCTATAAAGTGTTTTTCTGAGCATATTTGCTGCTTGATCCTCTTATGCTGAGGTTTAGAAAAGGTATAGGTGATGTTCTAGAGTCAAATGGTTGTTTCGGAAACTTGCCTTGTGAAATGCTGCAGCTCACTCAAAACTTGGTGACTGTGTAGTAGGGGTGGAAATAACATAGAAAGCAAAGATGGAAAGGGACGGCTTTAAAACTCCTCATACGTTCCCTGTACGAGCCGCAGAAGCGCGTGGAGGCAGCAGCCCCCAGACGAGCCTTTGCCCATAGGAGATGGGGCTGCAGGGGGTGCACGTCTCTCCTGCTGCTTTTTACTTCGTATGGAAAACAGTTTAATAAGAGCTTCTTGGTACATGCACCTTATATCTTTATGAATACCTGCTTTTAGAAAATGTAAGCCTGCTTTTAGAGATTTAGGAAAATCATCTGCACAAATGCTGGGAGTTCAGTGCCAAACTAACACAGCAATGTAGAAAAAGACAAATCTGCATTAAGCTTTGTAATATGTCAGGTTTTGTAGGGAAGGAACAGCTGCCAAAACACTCTGTTTTGTAGTCAAAATGTTTGTCTCCAATGTTGCAGTGGTTTTTCAGTCTCAGGTAGTCTAAAAGCAGTGATTTCATGTTGTTTGCTAATAGCATCTCATTTAAACAGATGGAGTTGCACTAAAATTAGTTCAGGACCCCTCTGCTGCAGGATAAGGAGAAAGTTGAGACCGGAGGAGACCTAGGAAGGATGTAATAAGTGTGGCAGGGTCACGCAGGCTGTTCAGCTTTCAAAGGCTTTTTTCTTCATTTTTCAACTTCAGGTTTCTTTTTATTTGCTTGCGGTGAGATTTTGATGTCTTCTGGTAAGCTGTATCACTGCATATTGCGGTGTTAAACACCATGCCAGGTTTCCTGTGTGTTCCTTACGAAATATGGAAGATTTGGGCACCATAACGAGGTAACAAAGCTGTAGCAGTTAAGGTCCAGGTTTTCCACTTTGTGGCTGCACGTTTCCCTGTATTGTTACAGTAACCTCAGAGGTTTTCCTTTCATTTTGCAGTTTAATCTGTCCTTACTGCTGCTGTAGGACAGCCCAGTGGTGTGCAGGCTGACTCGTTGTGGTGCAGACATCTGTACAAACTTCTTTCATCGAGTAGTAGGAAGAGAGAGCCCATTTTAGGCTAGAATGTCTGGATGGTGTTGTCTGTAATCCCCTAAAACAGTAACTCTGAAAGATTAGTGCACACTGTCAGCTCAGCTTGACAAAGAGTGTGTGATTAGTGAAAGGGAGGCATAACTTGGTGTGAAGTTGCTGTTTGCCTTCAAGAATGAGCATTGTCCCAGTGTGTGTTGTAGAGTTCCCCTGTGCGATGTTACGAAATGATTAAAAAAATTAGTCCTGTGTCATGCAATCCTGTCTCTTAATGTCATTTAAAACGAAAAACACCACCACCCACACGCTTTCTCTTTTAAATCGAGGCTCTTCAGACCAGAAGGCTGGACACTCCCCCTTCTGGTGGGCTAACTGAAGTTTCAGTTTTGGAAATGGGGATTGGGTTTAACTGTAAAAGTACCACAGAACTGCTTTTTCCTTCTCTCCTTTTTTTTTTTAGCTTCATCAACCAGCTGAGTGTGTTGACACACATGTGATTTCCAGAACAGTGCAATAATCTTGTAGCTTGTTTTTGTTTTCCTGCATCAAAATTCTCGATACAAATGTTCCACATAGGCTGCGTTTCCTAGCATGTGTATCCTGTCTCTTAAAATAAGTACCACGTCTGTTGGCTTGACTAAAAATAGTGTTCAAACAACTGAATTATAACATACAGACAGAGTTGAGTATATTTGAGAGCTGTTCCCAGAGCTATTAATGAGTTTCTTGTTAGATTTGGCTGCTTTTAAATAGTGGCCTTGAATTACAAGACATCATGTCTTTTTTAAATTAATACTAACTTGTAAGACGTTCTTGGAAGCTCTTGATGTCTACCAGCAGACTACTAACGTCTAAATCTCTTCTGTAAGCAGTGTGTATGCTAAGAAGAAGTTTAAGTCTCCAATTTGTGCTTTCTCTTCAGATACTCAGTATGGCCTCATCATCAACACCTAAATATAATTCAAACTCCTTGGAGAGCTCCTCAATTAAAAGGGTGAGTGCAACTTTCATGTTTTCTATGACAGAGGTCCCAAAGACCATTATAATGCTTCCATATTTAGGTAGAAAACTGAGTATTTGAATGATTTTTTTCTTGATTATATATATACGCACGTTTTTATTGCTAGAATTCAAATGCTGTTAACTAGTCTGGTTTAAATCTATTTCAGAGTAGATGGGAGGAATGTTCTCTGGAACACAAGTTCTGAGAACCTCCTTGATGTCAATTCTAATATACTTTTATATTTGCTTTCTACGTTGAAATATTTTGTTGTTCTTGCAAATTTTTGGCAATTTTGTACAGTAGAGAAATTCTGTACTGCAGTTGAGTTATTTCTAGTTAGGTTTGGCTGGTTTGTTTTTTAAAATGTTGGTCTTTAGTGGGAAATATTCGTGCTGAAGCAAGTTCACTTGTGGCTGAAGAAAATGCCACTTGTTTGCAAGAAAACAGAGCCTCAGGTTTTAGTTATCTGTAAACACTTTCTCAAAACCAGAAGTTTTTATTAATCATTCTTAGAGGCTACTGAATGTGCAATGCACAAAGTAGTAGAGTTTGTGTGATATTTGTGAGTATGCTGCTGAAGTGCTTTTCCTTGATTGTTTATCCAAGACAAGCAGATCTGGAAAACTAAATGTATGAAATTTTAGAGGGGAAAAATGGTACAGAAATTTAATTCAAATTTTCTGCAAATATATTTAACTGTTCCTTTAGAATGAGAAGGATTTGTCAAATAAGCACATTTCTGCTCAAGCTTTAAATAATTAATAGCTGCAGTTCAGGATAGTGGCGTGTTCCTGTTCTGGTTTAGCATGTCTGTTTCTACTGTGGAAAACTCTGTTCTTTCCCATGCAGAAATTAAGATTTATTTTTTAAATCTGGAACTGGAAATAGTTGTAAAAATATGATGGGCTGTTACATTTCTTTCTTTAGACTCTACAAGATGGAACTAACTGGGAAAAAAATGAAGAAATACCTCGTCTGCCAGGAGAGACTAGAGTTACAGGTAAGAGGTTATATAGCATCTAATGCAGTGTACGTCCAAGGAGTCTGGCATGTGCAACCTTAGCCCAAACCATGATTACCGGAGGTATAATCTTACGCTTCCATGATAAAACGTGGCATGCAGCTAGCTTTTTGCACACTTGTTAACCTTCCCATACTGTGATATCACATGAAAAAGATTAACGTGTTGTGTGCAGTGGTTCTTTACTTGGTGCAGGTTCTTCCTGGGCTGGAGCCTCGCACTCATGGGCATTTGCTATGAGGTATTAGAAAGCAACTGAAAGAGGCCTTTATTTATGAAGCTGCTTCTTCCTCCCCACACAAGTACTTGTTAGATTAACTTGTGAACAAAACTGGCTGAGCTGAAACCAAAGTGGTGTTTCAAAGGAAGTACCTGTGTTCAATGAGGAAAGTGGTGGGGAAGGCATGAGAGGATGTGGGGCTAAGAAGAATGTTTGGTGTGATCCTGATGACAATTACCTGTGCTTTGGGGGAGCACGCTGGGAGGAGGGTGCTTGTTGTGGAAGGCAGATAAATGGTGTGGGTTAAAGAAATAAGTGGGCAGGGAGAAATACGTCATTTGTATTGCTTCACTTAAGTCTTCAATGGCACTGCTTCAGTTAATTTTTTTCTTTTCTTTTGAGTTGTGTGTGTGCTAGAACTCATTCTTTTACTGTCCTTGCTGAAACGGTGCTGATGGCCCTGCTACAATTGATTGCCTCAAATTGAAATGTAATGGTTCTCTTCAGGATGGAGAGTCTCCTAAACACTTTACAACCTGAACTACATACTTTAATGCAGGAGAATTGGTTACAGCACACTAAAAGATGTAAGAGTATCAACAAAAGGATGTGTTCGCTCTGGGATAGTGAATAGACTAGTTCAGTAATCATAGGGAGGACTTAAATCTAGTCAGTGTTCTATGTCCTGCCCTCTCCTGCACTGTGCCAAGAAAGAGGAACAATACAAATGTAACTGGGGAAGGCTAGTGGAACCTGCTGAAGAAATTCAGGCAAGTTTAGTGTAAAAAAAAAGTTCACATTTTCTTAATAATTCAAATGGATAAAATTTAGATTTATTACTTTAATTCATTCAGCTTTCTTCAGAGCGGCTCTCATGAGTGCAGCTGTCTTTATTTTACTGCTGCTTAATTGATGTTTTCCATAGCTTTGATTTTTCTTCTCCCAGTGCTTAAGAAATGCTGCATTTCTTACAGATAAGGATGTTATTTACATGTGTCCGTTTAATGGCCCTGTTAAAGGAAGAGTATACATCACAAACTACAGGCTGTACCTGAGAAGTCTGGAAAACGTGAGTAGTATGCCACAAATAGTTCCAAGGGATGCAGGAGCCTTAAACCCTCTCTTCTTCAACCCTGCTGCCTTCACTTTATTTTGCGGGCAGTTCATTTGTTTTTAGCTTTTGTGCATGCATGCTTGTGGAATGGCATGGGAGGCTTTTTACTTGAAATGATCTGTAACATTTGTAGTAACCATATCTTAATAGTTTAATGGCTAAACAGTAATTGCCTTTGTGCCATTGAGAAATCCTTGCAAAAATGGAAGCTCCTTGAAGTTGAACGTGTTGTAAATGCATGCTTTTTTTCCTCCAGTAGAGCTACAGTTTAATTGCTTATCCTGGACTGATGATACCTTTACCTTCTGTCTGTCGGAGCTTTTTTGGTAGCTCTTCTCTTCACATTTATAGTGTGATAGAACAAAACCAGCAACTAACGATGTGCAAATAGTTCTTGAAATGGCTATCAGTAAGTCAAGATTTTGACTGTCCTTGCTGTTGGAAAAGAAAAATACTTCAATTAATAGAATATCACATGGGTGGCGAGAGTAGTAGTGTTCAGTAAGCAGCAACATAAAAGAAAATAGAATGTACTTATATGTTTGCATCTTTTTTTGTTTGCATCTTTTTTTTTTTTTTTACTAAGGTTCTAGGATTATTGAAGTGAGGTCATTCTGGTTGCAACTAACTTTTTAGTGATATTTTTCATTTTGTTCTGTTTTGTTCTATATGTCAATAAAGTAGTCACAGCTAGCAGAGGAAATCAGAAGTGTGCAACGGACAAGATGGCAACAACAGGGTGTTGCCATCTTTTTTCCTGCATGTTCAGTCTTATGGCATGAAATATTTTCTTTGCCTATACAATTGGGTGATTTTCAAGGACTGTACAGACTTTGTGAAGTGTTGGGAGAGGGCACTTGATCAAACCCAGAAACTCACTTCTTGCTTCCTCTGTGTATTTCATTCTACTGTGGTATGCATAAGAATACTTCTCCTGAGTTGTCTTCTCTGGTTAATCCTCTTCTTACCCTGAATTTCATTGCAGGATCCAGTTGTGGTATTGGATGTTCCATTGGGTGTAATATCAAGGATTGAAAAAATGGGAGGAGCTTCAAGCAGAGGAGAGAATTCCTATGGATTAGATATAACGTGTAAAGTAAGACCTTTCAATAACTCATTAGGAAATGAAATCTACAGATTCCCTTCCTCACTGCTTGCCTACTTATTGGAAGGAAAACCGTGTAACACTCACAGCTGAATTTAAAAAGATTTTTGGAAGTGGTCAGGGAAACACTTCTGTATGAAGGACTACTTACTGTTGTCTCTGTGTGAGGAGAGGGATTGGTTATCTCTTCATAACTGCTGATTGACAAGGGATTTTTCACAGTGGTATTGTTTTAAGGCATTGTTCCTCTATCACTTAATTATTTCATTAATTCTAAAAGTAATTTCTTTTATAAACCAAAAATCTTTGAAGAACAACTCAAATAGATTTTGCAAGCTGGAAAGGCATCGAATCACATAACAGCTGTCTTTCCTTAGTCTCTCAAAAAATTGTGTTGCCATGAATAACTATGGTCATAGGGGAATTCCCAGTGGATAATCTAGGATCCTGTATTTGACTCATTAATAGAATATGTATGCACACTTTGTTCTCAGTAGTTCATGTGCAGATTGCTTATTCCTGAAGTTAGTGATGAGAAAACAGCTAGGGATAATGTAGTCTGGTGCTACAGATCAGTGGCAAATTTTTACTTGGAAATCATAGGGCAAATCCCATCCTGTACTCATTCAGTAGCCTATGAGACTTCTTGGTAAATCGGATACAGGCACTTCTGGTGGCTTTATGCCAAAGCAGTGTTTGCACACCACAGAATGTGGTGCTGCATTACTGGCAGAATTCTTAATTCTTCTATTGTGTGGTATAAGAAAGAAAACTGAACGTTCACAACTGTTTGAGGTGTGTTGCAAGCAGATCATAAATCATATTTAGTATATAATATAGCATTTGTACATCAGAAAAAAGTACCTTACTGCTTTGGTTCACTTAAAGCACAATGCCTTTGTTTTAGGATATGAGAAATTTACGGTTTGCATTAAAGCAAGAAGGGCACAGTAGAAGAGATATATTTGAAGTCCTCACAAAACATGCTTTTCCCCAGTCACATAACCTGGTAAGTTTGTCATTTATATTACTGAGTCATTTTAATGCAGAATTCTTGCCAATGAGCTTTAAGTGTTTGACCTACTAATGGACATCATGGCTGCTTAAAAAGAGTAACAACAGATTTCTTGTGTCAGTGTAAACTATGGAGAACTGTTGCTTTTTGTGCCCTTAGAACACTTATATCTATGTATTTGTAAAATTACGGATGCTTTATTCTATGCCTCAAGTAAACTACTGAGCACCTCTGGTCTGTACAGATATCATTGCTTTAAGGAGTGCAAGTTATCCTTCTTCATTAGGAAGTGTAATAGTATATGCCTTGCTTGACTTCTTGAAAACACTGAACTCTTGGGCAGTCTCAAAGGCAATGATTAATGTGAATCACAGAGAGCTATACTTCAGGAGAAGCCAACGCTTGTTTTATCTGTAGTTATTGGTGAATAATATCAGACAGCTAATGCGGTAATGAAATTGCACAGACTTATTGAGGGTAAAATTAAAACAAAACCAAACACATCCTATGGAAGGAATTGAGCTGAACTTTAAAATGAGCTAAGCAACTGCATGATATTTTTGGTGTGCTTTCAGTATATTTCAGCCAGTAATTTAAACTGATCCTGCCAAAAGTGAGTGTTTCTGCATGGTTGTGAGTTTCTGAGGCTGTAGGGTGAACCAGCTAGGGAACTGAAATGGATGAAAGCTAAGTAAGGAGAAAAAAAAAAAAAGCTTTACCCTGAGTCATTTCCTCAGTCTGGTTAGCTCTAGCCTGAGCATGGGGGTGGAGGGCGAGGACATCTGTGGATGCTCCTTGCAGATGGATGTGAATGAACATGAAAATGTTCTGCCTCTTACTGTGGCTGTTTTAAAACAAGGTTTTGCTGGCTGAGTATGAGAGTATGTCTGGGCTGTGCATGACACTAACACTTAGTGGCCAGCAGCCAGCAGGGAGATCTTTTAAAAAGATAGTGCTGTGGCTTGGACCAGATGATCCTAGAGGTCTTTTCTAACCTAAACAATTCTATGATTCAGATGACAACTGGGTGAAGATGGCAGCTCTCTGCTTCTGAAATGCTGCAGTCTTGCTGTTCTCTGGTCGTTTTCATTCGCCTTCTAGCCACGTGGTTGGTTCTTCCTTTCATGCCAAACTGCCAGTTGTATAATCACAAAGTAAGCCAGTGTAGCTCACTTACCCAGAACAAAATGTTCTGTTTTCCGAGTTAGCTTTGTGCCATTTTTAATAATTTGACGAGACCTGATTTGTAATTAGTACGTGTCAGAACCAGTGCAAGAGAAGGGCACAAGTGATACAGGGTGCAGGCAGGAGAAAAAAAGAGAAGACATCCTGTTTTTTTAGCAGTGTTAGCTGGCAACCTAGCAGTTTAGCTGGTAATTTTGCTCAGACCACATTGTGGAACTGCACCCTGGGTCTTTGAGTGGTTCAGCAGCACTCATGCACTGCAGTGGAAAGAAGGTGTCATCAGGACAGTAAAGATTAATATTGCTTCTTTTTTCTTTGTGGTATCTCATTCTCAGACAAATGGTAGGTAAATACAGCCTGAGATGTTATTTCTGAATGGAGTGTGCTTAATTTCAGGATTTTTCTCCAGAATCATCAGACCACCAGTGCCTGAGAACCTAGAATAAATACTAAGCCTGTTCTCAACCATTCATCAGTCTCAACATTGTCTTTTGTGCTTATTTGTTTGGAGCTTGTTCTTTGCTCTCTCCAGTTTTAGCATAGGTCAGGTTCAGATCTCCAAGAGTCATTAACATAATACAATCTCATCTGACTGACAGTTTAGCTGCTATGGGACAAACATGCTGTTTATGATCTTCTCTTGCATTTGTAATAGGATGCTAATTGGAAATCTATGCTGAAATAGTGTTTTTAAACATGAAATGAAACACAAGCCAACCTTATGTATTTGTAGTACCGCACAAAAGATGAGATATTTAGTCTGCAGTTTAGTTTCTGAACAGCAGCTGCTTCACTTCCTCTTAGCCTGATACTTATGTCATCTTTTTTATAAGATTATTCACCACCGTAGTACTTGCATGATACTTATTTATTTCTAACCACTATAGTTGTGTGGGAGAGACATGGTAGTCATGCTGTCTGACTTCCACCTCTCTCACTCCTGCTATAGCTGGTTATCCTGGTAATTTAAAGTGTCTGGGAGTCAGATCCTGCCACTGTTGCTGTTGGATCTGCGAGGATGATTTTAGATAGCAGTGAGACCTGGTATAGGGGCCTATCTGATGGAGCACATGCAAAAAATACCTTGACTCGAGGCTTTGTTCTGAATAAAGTCTGCCAGTCTCAGTGCAATAATGGTAAATTTAGCATTTTCAGAAATTATTAGATGCTAGTTTTGTAAATACCACATCTGAGTTCTGTTCTCAGATGAACAGGTAAGATATAGCTGGCTGAGTTGTAGTAATAGTGTTAAAAGTCAAGAATAATGACATCTTTATTTTCAGACACACTGAGAAATGTCAGCCCTTTCACTGAGTAAAAGTGTCGTGATTTATGATGTATTAAAAGTATAAGCCAGTAAGTTAGAAATAGGGAAAAAAACTCTTCATGTTTAACTCTAATTCTAGCTTTGTTATTTTCTTCTCTTGTAATGTATAAAGTCAAAAAAGAACGCTTTAATAAATTGTTATATATTTATGTACTGAAATTCTATAAATATGTAACTATTTGTAGACTGCCTGCCAAACTGTCTTGTCAGATTGTAGCTGCTCTTTCCTTTATCTCACAGAACTACTTAGTGTTGTGAGTAACCAGTATATCGTGTTATTTTTTTGTGAGCAAAATGGTAATGAAGAAGTTGAATCTTGAAAGCAAGTACTTGGTCTGTAGGAGGACTGAAAAAGAGGCTGTGTGTTGAAACTGCAGCTTAGCACCTGCAAGGAAGTAAACAGAATTACTTGCACAGTGAAGCATAAAAAGTAGTTTACCAAAAATGTTACAAGATTGGAAGCCTTGTTTTAAAGTGAAGTGTTTTCTGCTTTTAGACCATGGATCTGCAACAAAATCCCTAATTTCATTATATGCAAAGAGATTTTAATCTGTTTTTGCAAAATTTTAATGAATGTATATCATGTTTTACTTGTTCTTACTAGCTACAGGTATTGGTAAGTCATAAGCCTTACATCCCACAGTTTTTTTGGAGCAGTTATTTAATATGCTCTTTCATTTCTTATGTCTTTAATACTTGCTACAATTTCTTTCCATTTGCCATGATAGCTGAAAAAAATGAAACTGATCTCTTCCATGCAATGAGTAAGACTTTGTAGTAACCAGATTAAGTGCATAGAACACAATGTATATACATAGTATATACAGTTTTTGTTGTGATAGTCAACTCTTGCAGAAGAAATAACTTTATTCTTTATTTTTTTAGATACTGTTCTGTTTTTAAGTGCTCTTCTTGTTGGATTTACTTATTCAAGAGTTCTCTCTCAGAATTGCTTCTATAAAAATCTGAGCCCAAGCTTTGTTCCACTTTCATGTCCATTGTAGTGTTCTCTTATTTGTTAGACTACAGATTTTTGATGTGATGCACACTACTGATTTATTTTTATTTCTTTCTTGAGCAACAGAGGAAGAATTTGTACTACCTGGAGTGTCAGCAGAACTTACAAAGCTTAATTGTCAAATTTAATAGTTGTGGGTTTTGTGGTAGATGTGCTGTAACGTTGCTGTAGCTAAGTGCTTTAAATGACATGTGTCATATGTAGTAGGGCGGTGTTGTCTTGGAAAGGATTCTGTCCACCCCCTTCTCATGTATTGTAAACTTAACTCTGTCCTTTTGAAGGTGAACATAAGGTTAAATTTCCTTCTGACTTCTTGTGGGCTATTTTGTGGGTGAGGTGAGCAGCATGTCTCTGGCTTGTTTATTTCTAGTTTGGAGCAGCACCTTCTTGACTTTTCTCTAAAATCCATATAAAAATGTATGCATTTATGTATTGTATTTGTCACTGATGAAGCTGGGTAATTTATAAATCATCACTAGGAAACTAGCAGTGAGTAGCAACTTAAATAACATACTGATGGCTTTGAGACATGTTTAAAGCATTGTGTTATTATTCCAGAGTTTCTGAATCCTAAGCTTCTCCCTTACCTCTTTGGTTTCTTGGTGGATTCTTAGCATAGTTTGCTATCTGGGATATAGCAAATCCCTTTGGGGAGGAAAGGAATTTTTTTGCATGTAGCTGTTTATTAATAGCTGAGCAAATCAGTTTCATCTACAGTTGTAGATAGTGAGATTCCTGGTTTGCAGTTTAAAAAAAAAAAAGGCATTTTTTTCTGCTTACTTTCTGATACTTGCATATACTTCTAGTGGAATGTTTTTTGATGCAGTTGATATCTGCCTATTTCCTTTCTTTGTCTCTACTTCCAGCCCACCTGATAGCGGTCTCCTTAACCAAGAGTGTAATATTCACTTACACGGGAGGCTTAACTATTTAAAAAGGGGAAAACATCCAGAACATACAACTTGGGAATGCTTTGTTTGCTTTTAGGACTTTGCCAGTAAATGTACTTGCTATAAAATACTGATTTCATTTAAAATTCTAAAACTAGTGGGGAAAAATCTCCTGTGTGTGCAGTAACTTCCTTTTGAAATGCTTGCTGATTTGAGATACGTGAGGAAAAGCCTTCCTTTCAGAGGGATTCAGTTTTGTATTTTGATTGCTGCTGCTTGCTGTTTAAACCATTCTAACTTACTAGGCTAACCAGAACTGTCTTCAGTCATTGCTGCTGCCTTCGTAAGATGTAAAGAAACTTCCATCTGTGCTTACGGTGCGTTCATGAAGCATTGCTTTACCTCTAGATGTAATCACAGCACACTAAAACCATGTTTTTTCACCCCTTTTGCCAAGTTTTTTCCATTTCTGATTTGCTCAGGTCCATTCCTGTGTAAACGATGTTTTTGGGATGTTATGTTTAACGTTTGGTTTCTTCTGTTAATATCTCTGAGTAGCTAGGAGACCTTCAGCTTTGTTGATGCAAGTGAGCCATGAAAGCTCTTGAATGCTCTCTGTTCTGACTGCTGCTGCTCCGTTAGCTCAGCGCAGCAAATTCCCTTCTGCTGTGTTTTGAAACAACTTAGTTTCATGCTCCAGTTGGCATCCAAAGAATTCATAAGCCACCAAAATCAATTTTCTCAATGAGGCAGATTCTTAAAATAAACATTGTTTTGGCTTTCATGATAAACTGTAAAAACAAACCAAGCAAGAAAAGGTTAGCTGGGCAGTACAGCTCACTTGGAATGGGCTGGAAGGAGAAGGAAAAACAAGCTGAAAGGTATGAGGAAGTTGTTAGTCCTCTGTAAGGATGCTGTGTTTTATAAATAAGTCTCAAGAGTGGGTAATAGAGCAAGAGAAAAGCAAATAGTATAACCCACCAATGACATATTTTGTTTCATTTTCACTGGCCTCTTTTCAGTCTTCGTGGAGTTTTACAGTAAAGCAGACTTCTGTTAGTAAGGAGCAATTGGAGAGGGGATGCAGAAAGAAGGCTGCTTCCTAATGGTAGAGAATAGTGATTAAAACTTTTTTATGCTTCCAATTTAGTGTCTAACATTTTGAGCAGTATTTGCAGTTGTACCTATTGGAGAAATTTTGGTGAGAAGACAACAGTTTGTTTAGTGAGGATTAAATACAGGAACTGATATAAATTATTTTAAAACACTTCACTCTCCTGACAGTGAACTAAAAGAATCCCACAGTTTAAGCTTTGTAATTTTTATGCGTCTTTATCACTTCTTGTTCTAAGTATTGCCACGCTTTCATTATTTCATTAATGCGTTTGTATTGTTTATAAACCTTACTTTTTGCTTTATGGTCTCGTATCAGGTTTAAATGGGATGGAGTGGGGTTGGTATGAATGTTGGTCCTGTTTTGTGGTAGGCACTGGGGTGTAACTTACTATGAGTAATGAGCCTTCATATTTGCCACCTTCGGTCAGTTTGCTGTAATAAGCTTCTCTTACATCCTACAGCTTTTTTTTGCTTTTGCAAATGAAGAAAAGTTTTCAGAGAATGGCTGGATGGTGTACAATCCAATGTCCGAATACAGGAGACAGGTAAGTTATTAAAGCTGCAGTTGTGTGGTGCTTTCCTGGAGTTATTTTTTTGTACGTATCACTTGTCAGCTGTTCTGGGAGGGTGGAAGGGAGCTGAGAACTGGAGAAGATAGAAATGCAACTTAAAGTAGGTAAGGAAACAAAGCACTGGAAGAGTTTTGTGTTTTAACAACAACAGAAAAAAAAGTCACAGGAAGGTAGTCCTTGCTCTTTGAAGGAAGTTTTTAATACCAATTACAGTGTGTCACTGTTAAGTGGGTGGTGGTGGTGGAGAATGTGACAAATACGCAACAACAGTGTCCTAAATATAGATTTCACTTAGTCTGATTCTTCAGGAAGTTTAATAATAATAAAAATAAAGGCTTACTTCAGAAATAGAATTACTTTACATGTTATTTATATGTTAATCAGTTTTCTCTTTAGATGATTGTGGAAAAATGTTAATGAAAGGGGATAACGTTATTTAATTTTAACATTTCTTACTATTAGACAGTTTGTTTTTGCTTTAAATACTACAGTTAGAACGTTCTTCCTTTTCTCCCCTCTGTAATTTGTAATGGACTGAAGTGTATCCAGACGTCCACATGATCCATTTGGTTCAAGGTAGAGGCCCCAAACCCTCCAAAAAATAAAATGCAAACACCCGCACAAACGCCATTGTGTGTGGAGAGCTTATCAGTCTTGCTCAATTTCCTGACTGCTGTTTTTGAAATACTTTACTGAGCAGACTGCAACCAGAAGTTTGTTAGTGGAAAGGCTGTCTTGAATCTTTTTTTTCTTTTTTTTTTAATTGAAGGCAGCATCAGACTACAAGGAAGAAAGGTTGAGATCAGACTTCCTCCCCCTCTTTTCAGGGCTGTAATCTCTTTTCAGCAGGCGAAATGGAAAGGCAGTGCTTTGAGGGAGGAGAGAGAAATTTTCTTTCCCTAGTTCCTTGACTGAATAAATGCTTCTACTAGTTTAGATATTGTTTTGAAAGCTGTGAGGACAGAATTGTGCATGTGAAGAGTATATGTGAAATATATGTAGCTAAGACCAAATCCATCAGCAGTGGGCTGTTTTCTGTGGTCTTGTAATTTTTTTTCTTCTATTGTTTTGAAATACTACTGTAGTTAGGTTAAATTGGTAGCTTGTTGCCACCATGTGGCCGTAGTATCATGTGAAATTTGAGAACAGAATTGCTGGTTGTACAGGCGAAATATGTTGAAAAACTTTGTGTTGCCTTTTAGGGACTGCCTAATGAACGGTGGCGAGTGACTTTTATTAATGAGCATTACGGACTGTGTGACACATATCCATCACTCTTAGTGGTGCCATATAACGCAACAGATGATGATCTGAAGAAAGTTGCTGCCTTTAGGTCTCGAAATAGAATTCCGGTGAGTACTGCTGATGAAAGTTGTCTTAGGCTGTAGCTAGTTTTGTTTCCAAACAACTTTTTGCTGAACATGACACAGAGGATGCCTTTTTTTATGGAAATGGTTACAGCAAAGTTGTTTTGACTGGCTGAATTTTTTTGTCTATTTAAAACTAGTGTGATGGCCAAGCCTCATTTCCTACAACAATTATGCATTCCAACTTTGTTGGTTTTGACTTGACTTTTCTAGTAACAACTGCCAGCATTGCAGATTCCCTTCTCTTAATGAAGTATGAGCCTAGGACTGCCATCTGTACGAGCTTATTGACTATTGTTGCATGCACGTAAGAAGTGATAGCAAGTGTTATGCTTCTCATGTGTAAGCGAACTGAATGGCATTTTGAACGTAGTTCCAATGATCTCTCCTAAAACAAAATTTTGTGCATAGTCGCCATAGTGAATTCTTGGGATATTTAGTCTATACAGTTTTAAGTCAGGCTGTGGAATTTAAGATAAACCCACTTGACTCTCTGGGTATGTTTCTCTAACTACAATTCTTTGAGGTAAGAGAATTTTTATGTAGCAGCTCTTTACAGCACTGTAGAAAATACTATTTTGTAGTACAATACAATCTCTTATCTGATGTTTCAACTTGGCAAACTTGCAGAAGGTGTTAGATACTTAGCCAGTGCCTTGAATCTCAGCTAATATCAAACAGATGGGAAATTCAAAATGATAAATGTTTATTAGATGGTATTCACTGACAGCCTAGGATTATAGTCATATATTTACTGTATATACACACGTATATGTGTGATATATAATACACATATAGGTTAAATATATATGGGACACTACTACTCTTTTTTTTTTTATATGTAGTGTGTGTGTTTGGATGGTTCTTATAACCAATCTGTATCTTCTCTATTTCAAAATGCATGGCAGATTTTTTACACAGCCTGTAAAGTGACAGTAATTTCCTTGGTAATAATAATTTTATTCTTGACAAGAAATAACCAGTCCTATTCACCCTCACACAGACAAATTCTGTTTCTAGACATACAACTAAGGTTAGTATTTCAGGAGTGAATACTTCTGGAAGATTTTTTTTGACCTCTGATGTTCTTTCTCCATGTAACTGACAACTTTGTCAAACTGTGTGAGAATATTCTGTCTTCAGAGTTAACCAGTATAAACTATTACCTGCTTCTTAGGGTGCAGATCTTTAATTTCTTGCATGGCAATCTGTCCCCAGGACAGCTCTAGCTCAGAAAAACAGTAAATGCAGCAGATGTTTTGCCCCAGTACCTCCTAATTGTGAAGAGGGCTGAGGAACAAAATCCACTTCAAGGAGAAAGGGAAGCATTCAGGCTACTGCAGAAAGGTTAAACTTTTCTTCCTTATGCAAGAAAAAAAAAAAAAGTGTGTGTGTAGGGTTTCCTGTAGCATTGGAACATATTAGTCGTAGTAGCTACAATGAGTTCATTCTGAATTGTTTCTTCATTTCAGCAGGCATTGCTGTGTTTTTTTTCTAGTTTGCTTTTCAGAACTATTTGTGCAACTTAAGACTTGCAGGAAAAATGAAATGCACTGGATTCTTTAAGCACATATAATTTCAGTAAGAGTTGAGTATGTGAGAGAAAGAACCTTCAGAGATGATTATTAAATATTATGAAAATAAGTAGGAAGAATTTGAGATGTTTGGGAACTAATCTTTTAAGAAATAAAATTCAAGTGTTAATTTTCCTATTATCTATTTTAAAGAATGTAACTTTTAAGTTGCGGCTTTTAATAAAATATATTTCTTCCATTGTGTTTTTGGCATGTGACTAGGTCCTGTCATGGATTCATCCGGAGAATCAAGCTGTTATTATGCGCTGCAGCCAGCCCCTGGTTGGAATGAGTGGGAAGCGGAACAAAGACGATGAAAGATATCTTGATATCATCAGGGAGGCTAATGGACAAATCTCAAAACTGACCATCTATGATGCTAGGCCCAATGTCAATGCAGTTGCAAACAAGGTAAATTGATGCTTACTTGTTATTTGTGAGGGAGGGTGTGGTGAGGACGTAGAATTTGAAGTTTTCTTTGAGGAGGTTTCTCAGAACTATAAAAACATTGCTATAGGTAAATTTACTTAAATATGCATATTTACCTGATCAAATAATGGCTATCAAGGCCATGAAAGAAAATGCATACCTAAAGTAGGTTATAAGCAGGGTTTTAGGATCATATGTGGACTTGGAGACACCCTTTACCCTGTCACACAGATCTTAGTGTGTGGCTGAAATCAGGTACGATTACTCTGTAGAGAGAGTGCTTTCATCCAAGTGAGGTAGACGCAGGCAAAGCTGTAGAGTGTGTCCTCTTGTTGGAATGATGGAGCATTTGGGTGCAAGCCATGGCTCTGCTTTCCTGGAAAAGCTGTGCATAAAGCCAAGTTCACTGATAAGCATCCTGTGTTTGGTTTTCCTTAACTATTATGTGAACCACTTCAGTCCTATGCAGGCATCCAGTAAATAAAGAGAAAATGACAATTAATTTAATGACAATGACAAAATGACCCTTAATTTAACTTTTGGGCTTACAATCTAAAGAGTATAGGCATAGCCATGGATATGAGAGTATGGTACATAGCCATGTACCAGCTTCTCTCCCTGTGTCTAGGATAGTCCCTTGCCCACTGAACTTGTGGCACAAGTGAAGTGAGCAAGCTCTTCTGTACTTAGGTGAAGTTGTGAGGCTGTGCAGCAAAGAGCACGAGAGAGGTGAACTCAAGAGGGCTTGAGATCTTAGCAAAATGATATGTACTTACCTGGGGAGAAAGGAATTCTAGCTTCTGAATATTTTTCTTGGCATAAAATACTCATTTAGTGGAATGAATCCTCTCCAGTGTTTGTGCTGAAAGAAATAGGAAATGATAAAGCTTGTTTGCTTCTAGGAGGGTTGCATGCAACATAAACATTAAGTTGCTTCAGAATTCAAGTGCACCTGTGATGTTAGGGTTTTGCTCTCTAACTTAAACACACGTCTATACCTTTACAATGCCTTCTCTGTAATAGAGAACACAGTTTATTGAATAAGTAATAAGGCTTGTTTTATCTCTGAAAGAACGTATGGTGTACTCTGTCCCAGGGGATGTTTAGCTAGGTCTTAATCTGATGGATTGTATTTTGGGGGTATATCTCCATTGCTTGAGTTTTTCTCTACGAATTACATTATATCCTCTCTCTACACAGTGAATTTTTATGGGTGAACAAAACACCACATTTTTGTTACAGATGTGTAATCCATCTGTTTGCCTTGTGGAAGGAATGTCAGTTCTTACAATTAATTTTTTCCTCAGTTCTTAGGCAAACTGCAATATTTACCATAGATGTTTCAAAGGTGCATTATGGCCAAACTTTGTACATGCACGCATCTTACTGAAGATGTGTGCACAGTTTTCAGCTTCTTTGACAGACTGCATTTCAGCCATGTGTTTTAATTAACTCCTGATATGTGAGTATGAAACATTAAATCTTAAACTCTGTAGGGCACGTTTCTGGATCTGAGAAACAGTGACTTAAAGTGCAAGGCATTGCTGATCTGGAAAAAAAATATTTCTTGAATAGCTGTGAAGGTTAGCATGAGCAAAATGGGGCTGCACTACTCATACATTTCAGTGTTCTCAGGACTTTGGACAAGACCACTCCATCAGGAGGAGCTGCTGCAGCCTAAAATTGCTAAAATTGCAATCGTTCCTTACCAGGGCTTCAGAATACTCAAAGGAAAGTGAAAAATACAGTCATTACTGCCTTTAGCAGAGAGCCTGGCAGCCCTGAGAATATCCCCACTTGTGAGGAAGGAGGTGGAGAGTGTAGAATAGAGATGTGGTGCTACTGTATAGAAATGTAAGTGGTACCAACAGGAAAAGGTTATACCGTACTTCAGGTTGTCTTCTGATGTGTAGTTGGTGGCTGTAACATCTTAGAGAGACAGGAATTATTTATCACGACGCATGGCATGGCAGGTTTTTCCTGTCTGTAGGAAATGCTGTGATTTTGCAGCTATCTTCAGAAAGCCTCATCAGTGGTATCGTCCTAAAATACATGTGGTTTTTGTCTTTCCTCCCTTGTGAGCAGGCACATGCTCTGCTATCCTCCTCGGGTAGTGATGAAATGCTCAGAGAGCAGCAGTAGAGTAGACTCTTTTTTAATTTCTTAATGATCTAATGTTTAGTCTTCAACAATAAAAATTAATGTTATGAAAGTTACTTTATATATAAAGCTTCCATAAATATTTTTACTAGTTTAAGAATTCTAGTGTTGGCCTTTAAGAAGTTAATTCTGAAGTTTAGCTTGTATTTAACCTTAACTAAATTCTTAAATGTAATTCTACTTGGCCAAACATTTCACTGTTTTTATCTATTTAAATATCAGTTCAATTTTAGCAGTAAATAACTAGGCAGTTTAAGCCCAAGAAAGATTTTTTTGATAGTGAGTTTGCATTGGTAAATGTGAAATTTACTCTGGTTTAAATTAATGGTGTACAGAAATAGACACATCCTTTTGACTGCATTTCTGTCTAATTAGTATAAAAACAAACAAATGAGCAATTTTATTTCCAGAAAGTGCTGATCTAGTATGTTACAAGTAATTGCTGTTTTGTGTGATGTACTCTACATTTTAATTTAACCTTTGTAATTTGCCTGGAAAGTTGATTCCTTTTGTATTCAGAATTATAAGCTTGCTTAATCCCTGGTGGGAAAAGTGAACAGAAATAAAGTAAAAATATTGACAATGTAATGTCAGACAAGGAAAAACTGTTTACCACCATTAAATCTCTAAAGAAATAAGGAAGGTACAAATGTCCTTTGATTTTTCAAAGCGTCCTGTCCTAACTGATATGTGTTAGTGCTCTGTCCCTTACCTAGCTGGTTCAATCCTATTCAGAGGCTTCCATGTCGGACAGTGCAAACAGCCTTTTTAGTGTAAATTTAAAATAATTCATTTCCCTTTTTAGGGTGACTCCCTGATGTATTGAAAGGAACTAGGCTAGCTGGATCAACCTGAATGTCTTTCTGGCCCTCTGCTATATTTAATATACTTTGTCTTTTTGGATGAACAGAAGCTGCTGAGTATTTATTTTCTGCAGTGTTTGCTCCTCCAAAGCTTTCATCTATTTTAAACAAGCGAGCAACAAACACAGTTGCATTATACTTTGTTTTCTAGTTAGGCGACATAAATTGTCAGTCTGTTCTCCCTCTTTTTAAATGATGGTACAACAATGTACATAGGACTACAGTTAATTCTACATCTCTTGTTTGTAGGCGACTGGGGGAGGATATGAAAGTGAAGATGCATATCCCAACGCAGAACTCTTCTTCTTGGACATTCACAATATTCATGTCATGCGGGAGTCTTTGAAGAAGCTGAAGGACATTGTTTATCCTAATGTGGAAGAATCACACTGGTTGTCAAGTCTGGAATCAACCCATTGGTTAGAACATATAAAGGTAATTTTTTAATACTTATTTAAAATTGTAATTTACTGTTCGACCTTTGAACCTTTTGTATCAAGTACAGCTGTACAAAAGTATTGGAGTTTAATGCAATGAATCCTACTTAATATTTTCATTTTAAGTTAATATTTGGAAAATAAGCCTATTAGGTGGGTAAAAGTGCCTTTTTCTAACAACTGAGATGCTTCGGTAATTTAGTCCAAAGAAAAGAACCAAAGGAAATACAGAAATTTTAGAGAGTAATTCCTATGGTAAATCCTCTTTTTCTTTTAAAAAAGGAGCTTATGTTCTTCAGTTTATCAAGGTTACTGTTTTCTGCCCCATTTTTTAAGAATTTGCTGTGAGATGAATTAGATCTTACTAAGGGATTAGGGAACCAATCTGTTCCTCTATTTTTATACAAGAAATTTACTTGATCTCTTACAAGATTCCTTTCCAATTAATTATGCCATGCTCTGTAGGTCTTTTAATGGAAGCAGTATCAATTTAGATACTCTGTAGATACAACAAAATCAATTTATTTTTGTTAGAATGATAACACTAATCTCCTTTTTTGTTTGGTGCCTGTTAGCTTGTCTTGACAGGAGCTATTCAAGTGGCAGACAAGGTATCCTCAGGAAGGAGCTCTGTGCTGGTTCACTGCAGTGATGGCTGGGACCGGACAGCACAGCTAACATCGCTGGCTATGCTGATGCTAGACAGCTACTACAGAACAATTGAAGGTTTTGAAGTTCTGGTGCAGAAAGAGTGGATAAGCTTTGGACACAAATTTGCCTCGGTAAGAATTGGAAGATACTTGTGAGGGCTATGCAATGTTGGTGTTACAAAACATTTCTAGTGTTAAATTCCTCATTGTGACGAGGTCTGAAAATTCTTCTTGTTGTTTTGGAATTTGGACATAAAACATCGCTAGGTAAGCCTGAGCAGAGTGGTTTTTGTTTTGGGCCTGTTTGGTTTTAATAATCCGTGTTCAGTACAGCCTTTTAAAAGTGCAGAATTGCTAGTATAACCTGTGATTGAGCAGAGAAAATGAGCAGGCAGAAGAATGATGGCTTCCCAGGCTTTTCAGAAAAAGATCAAATAAGGTTGGAACATAAGGTTTTTCTTTCTTCCCCTATTCCTGCTTTCCCTACATTTGTACTGTTGTAAATGTCACGGAAGGCAGATGAACAAGGCTGAGCAACGTTTTGAGTGATATTTGGAATGCTGCTTCTCAAATGTTCTAGAACTTGTCATAATAGGTCTCAAAGGACTGTCACTGGTAATGCCAACTCTAGTTCTGTTCAGGCTTCTTCTAGATGCTTAGAAGGTTAAGGGGAAATTGTAGTCTTTAATATCCTACTCATGTGTAATGCATCTTCAAGGGAAGTTACTTAACAGACAGTTTTGTCCCCTGTGGAATATTTTAAAGTTATTATTTGGTATTCCTAAAATCAGGAAAACAGGCAATCTGAAAAATGAAAAAATGGAAAAGTATACCTATGGGTGTATTTCGTGCTGATTTTATGGTTGGAGGAGTGTCTCAGTCATTTGGAAATCCCATGTGTTGCTGTTCAGCATGAATCACTTCAGCTTGCCATCTTTGATCTGACATTCAAAAGGTGCTGTGGGCCTTAGGAGATTTGCATTTTGACTGTTAAGAATATCAGCTTTAGTCCGTATTTCTGAGTCCCTACCTGTAGTCTTCTAGTACTGATGTTATATAAACCTTTCATGTATTCTGTGTCGGTGTAGCCACAGGAAGGCATGGTTTGCCTTTTTTATTCCAGTTGTATTTTATTAATTTTAAAAACATTAGTCATAATGCAGATAAAGTTAGGTTGTATCACTTGGAGACCGGTAGCCTAATGATGATTCAACACAGCTTAAAAAAGAGATCTGCATGTCCTTCATTATGAATAAACTTGAATCGTCTGGAGGTTTCTTTACTAAGCCATTAATTTGAGTTTCAGTAATTAGAGAAGTCTTTTCCTTTTGACAGGAAATGTTTTTCTTCTACTAGTGAAGTAGGTCTTTTAGAGCCCTTCCAGGTGACTAGCTCAGCCCACTGGGTCATCTCTGACAATGTGGCAGCAGTTAAGAGTGATCTTAATAGCTTGCCTTTGCTTAAAATACTGCCTTATTTTCTCAACTTGCTCACTGAAGTAATACTCATTGGAAGTGGTTGAAACCACTCTCCTTTAAATGTGCTGTTTTCTGAGAGGACTGTATAGTTTGACTTGATGGGTTGTTTAATGTATAGTGAACATGCTTGCTCTCTAGAGTGTCTGTAGAATAAAAATAACGCAACCAGAAAATATTTTGATTGTACATGCTCTGCACTTCAGTGCCTTAACCAAGGTAGCTGATAGAAGCTTCATATTTTCAAGTTATTGGAGTTGCAATTTGGATGTTTTTAAGATTAAACAAACAAACCTACAGAGTATATCCTGACTACTTAGTAGTTCCTGACAGTGTTTTATATTTAATGAAGCACTTAAGTAGTTCTGTGGAAGAAGAATCCTCTACCCCAGCTTTTCTATGTATAGTGAGCTTACTGCCATATCCAGATGGCAAAATAGCTTGCTATGTGCAATGTCATTGTTCTAATAATTCTATTATAAGAAATGGGACAGGGAAATAATTACAAATGGGAAGATATTAAGGATTTGTATACGCCTGAGTAAGATCCTACAGCTGCTAACCACAGTGGAAGTGGAAGGACTTTCCTTTCCGAACACATGCACGACCTGCAGATAGATCCCACCTATTTTAAACAGAAAACCTGTGAGCAGCGTGGCCGACTTGTTTTGCCTGTAGAGCTATTCCGGTAATTTACTGCTGTTGACTAAACTTAGCCGCAATCCCTCACTTCCCTCCATTTTCTGCCATTCAGGTCTATTATTTTAAGTTATCTTGCAAATCATTATATAAATCATTATATGTTACAGAGAAGTGTAATGGCTTCGTCATTTGTCATGTTCTTAAGACGTTCTGCCTGCTATCTTACAGGCAGATAGACATCTTGGTTGAGCATACATGCTCTCCCTTTGTCTCCTCCAGGCAAATATGTTCAAGTAGAATTACAGGATTCAATAATATCTGTTTTCCTTGAATCTCTTATCTGTTTTCAGCTATCAAATGTGAAAAGGAAGGAAATAGCTTTTACCAAACATACTTTCTCTATCTGCAGGGAGAATTCCTTTGATTGTTACTGTGGTCTCCTTTTCAGAATAAGGTGGTTCACCCAAACTTGTACAATGCACGTTAATCTGTCAAGAACACAAACATTTATTTGAGCTCGGTCATGTTCCCTGCCTATCTCAGGGTGTATCTTCAGGTTCAAGCATAGAGGTGGGGAGAGAAGAAAAGCTATCTGTGCAGATAGCTTCATGGTACAGGTTCTCTAGTGGTTTAAGTTATAAAAGAAGACAAAGTGTATAGCTTGGCTTTTGATAAATGTATTATGGAAATATAGTTCAAAATGTTTTATTTGCAATATAATGGGTGCTTTAACAATTGTATTTTTCTGTTACATAGAACTTGGGCTTTTAATAAAAGGACGACTTTGGAATAGCTCTCCTTCATGGTACAATAAGTAGTTCTGAAATTGTAAGAACAGGTGGTTCTGTTACAGAAGTGGTTATATTCTAATGTAAAATAAGAAATAGTGTCTATCAGCCATAAAATGGACTGTTTTCGTTAACAGGAGGTTGTATTGCTTCGTTTCAGAGAATAGGCCATGGTGATAAAAACCATGCTGATGCAGACAGATCGCCCATCTTTCTCCAGTTTATTGATTGTGTGTGGCAGATGTCTAAACAGGTATGTTATGTCATTCTTCAGAAAGTAACACTGTTCAGAGGTTACTAAATTCAAAACCTAGGTCTTAAAAAAAAAAAAAAAAAAAAAAAAAGGTATTTCAAGAGAACAGAATACCTCTCTGCTCTGATGCTGTAGAAACAAATATATTTACTTTCAAGCCATAGCAGCTCTCTTGCCTATTTCTAAAAGTGTTATCCAACAAGCAGTAGTTATGTTGCTTAATACAGGGCATTCAGGGATAGCATGCATTGGAGATGGGCTTGTTGGAGGTACATTGAGAGATGTGACCGGGCAGAAAGCTTTTACAAAAACTGTAACCAGCTAGCTTAGCAGGGTTTGTGTTTCACTTCATTTTTTTTGTGAAGCTGTTCTTTGAAATAGTGGTGTTTTGTCAAAGCTTGGGAGGTGTTGTGTGTTGTGATTTAAACATAGCTTCAGTAAGTAATGAAACAAACTTGGTCTGAACAGAATTAGGAGGCCAAGAATTAGGAGCTAAACCCTTATTTTCTTACATGGTGCTGCGCTATAAAGAGGGCACTATGGATATCTTAATCTCTTTCTACTACAAACATAACAGTAACCATTCAGTATTGTATTCTCTTTAGGAAATAATGATTAATTGGAGTGTTTTGAGGGTATAGTTCTTTTTAATGGCTAGTTTGAGGAGATGGAACACCTCATGACTTCTGGACTCTTATTCTGCTATGAAATATATGGAAGTATTAGGTTAGAAAACATTTAAAAATATTTTTGGCTTCTAGGTGCCTTTCTTAGTCTCTTAACCAGGGCATGTTCATCTCTCTGGTTTTGCAATACAAAGAACAAATTTTCCTTTTCTGTTTTAGTTTCCTACAGCCTTCGAATTCAATGAGCAGTTCTTGATTACAATCCTGGATCACTTGTACAGTTGCCGGTTTGGTACTTTCTTGTACAACAGCGAGTCTGTTAGAGAAAAAGAGGTCAGTCAAACCACTGTTTAATTGTACTCCTATCTCAGTGCTAGATGATTATAAAAAGTTCTGATTGTGTTGTATTTACTACATTCCTTATATGACAGTGTTCTTGAACTGGCTGTATTCTCATGGTAGAATAGTTGGTGAATTCCTTGTTTTTTCTAGCATAAAGACTATGCAGTTGCTAAAGTACTTGTCAAAAACTGTTTTAGGAATATTTCTAATACAGTAACTTCTACAATCCTAAGTTAATCAGGAGTGTATTATTGTTAGAATGTAACTGTGGCTTCTGTGATGGGTTTCCTGATTCTGTGCAAATATTAACAGTTCCTATTTCAATTTCATTTCAGAAAGTGACTGAAAAAACATTGTCGTTATGGTCTTTGATAAACAGCGAAAAATCTAAATACACCAATCCTTTTTATAGTAAGGAGCTAAATCGAGCTCTCTATCCAGTAGCCAGTATGCGTCACCTTGAGCTCTGGGTCAATTACTACATTAGATGGAACCCAAGAATTCGGCAACAAGTAAGTAAATTGTCCAAAATGTACAAAACGCTTGGAGATATTGAAAATAGGTTTTTGTGTCACGACTAATTTGTAGAAGAGTATCTGCAATCTGTTCATTTTTTTTAAATATTTCATTTGTAAGGATAGAAGGGAAAAAAAAATGAAAATGATAAAGTTTTTGGTTTTGACATCACCCAACTTCTCATAACACAAAGCTTAGTTCACTGCATAGTGTAAGTCATCCTCTAACTCTTTGGAGCCTCTTTTCTTGGGGGCAGGGTTGAGAGAGCATTTTTAAGGGCTGTGGATATTACTAGAGGGTGAATGACAATGCTTAGAAGTAGTGCTTACTGAACCCTGGGGAGTTAGAGCACTGGCATCACAAGCACGCTTCACTGCATTTGCATTGTCTTTCTCTTTTTTCTGGGAGAGCATGCAAAGTCCTTTACAAAGTAAGATGAACTATTCGGTTCCTCTTTTGGAACTGCTATTTCTGTTGATGGTTTATAGTAAATTCTTCCTGTTTGTTGTTGTTGTTGTTGGGTTTTTTTTTGCTAAAGCTTTGACCCAACATTTACATTGTTTAAATACTGAAGGAAGGCTGTTAAGTATACTAGTGAATCAGATTGAAAATCCAGGAACACTTTTATCAAACTATACATAATTTATTTCTGCACTTCTAATGCTTGATATCTGAATGCTCAATTTTTGTTACATTTGTGCTAAAAATCTAGGCAATATGGCATGTAAATATAGTGTACAGAGACTTATTTGTCCTGCTTAACAAGCTGTGTAGTTTTGAGGAGGAGAAAACAGAGGAGCAATTTCTTTGACAGAAGCAGTGTTCACAATCCAGATTCTGGAATGAATCAGGAGTTTTCAAGCAATGCAGTTCCTCTTTCTGCAGCTGATCTCCTATATTATTTACAGTACTCTAGAGGCTGTAAGGAAGCCAGACAATATGCTATATCTTCTTGCAAGTATGTCACCAGTTTTAATTTCACGTTCTCATTTTAAGGCTTCTGTTGCTTGCTGTGAAAGATGAAGGCATTTCATAAAAGATGAATCCAAAAATATTACTTAAAGTGAGGATACTTAGGGTATGCAAACTAGCTGTAGTAAATCTACTTTAAAGTGGTCTTTGCCATTATTCAGGAAAAATTTTTGGCAGGAGTTTCTTATTAGATATGCAAGCCCTTGTGATAACATCCTGTGCTTCTGCTAGTGGTACCTCCTTTTCACCATGTTTATGTTTGAAATGCAACAAATTTGTTTGTTGCACATGAAATTTACGCTTTGTCTTGACAAGCATCTGAGTGGTGCATGTGTGGCATGAACCCTTTTTTTGAGATGACCTTTCTTAGTGTCATTACATAGAACCATGAGGGCATCAGACTTCTGCCTGATAAAGTTTGGTCTGTCACAAACAGCACTGTTAACCCTACATCTCTCATCATCTTAGTAACTAGGTTCAGTCTTTGATCCAACTTCCACATTTGCTTCAACACTTATTACCTCCTTCTCTGGGGTGCATAGCAAGTGATTTGTCTGAGAGTCACTGGTTAGTTGTTTTTGACCTGGTAGGGTATTTAAATTTGCTTCTGCAAATTTTCTGTTAATAACTATACGGGCATAGAATTGAGAAACAGCAGCAACTTCTTGACAGGCATATAATAGTTAAAGGTAATTTAAAGCCTGTATCTACTTTGGATATTTATAACATTTCTTTTCCATTTATTTTATTACTCTATCTGTATGAAGGAAGCAAAACTTAAAACAGATCTAGTTGTTTTTGCTCTGAGTAATCTCCTGAAAGCTTGAGTAGTTGATTTTTAAACACGTTCAAGTCTGTTCAGAGTATTCACTAATGAACTTTGCATTTACTTCACTTGTTCATTTATATATAGTTGCAAAGTTACTGTTAAAAAAAAAAAAGTAATTTTCATCAGTAAGAGTGGTTATTTAATCTAAAAATTTGGATTTCATCTTAACCTGATCAGCATAGCTAAACTTCAGTCTGGCTAACCACTTTTTTAGGAAGACAAGACATTAGAACTCTGGAATCTACTAAAACCTCTTAAGTCAGGAAGAGAAAAGCTGTGGATGAGATACTCATCTTACACACAATATTAGATAATAAGAAAATAAAATCCATATACTCCAGGAAATTCTGCCTCATTTTTATTGAGGTAGGAAGAATTGTTTTGAGTAAAGCAAGATTTTGCTTTGGATGAAAACAACTTTAACCCAGAGGGCTCTTGCATTATAGAATCAAATATTTCTCTTTAGCTATGACTTGGTACGTGTGTTGGAAACTAGAAATACTAGGTACTACTGGGAAAACTACAGATACTGAAGCATCCTTTATAGATGTACTTGGACTGAAGTGATAAAGGACTAATACAGATCTCTTTCCAGCAGCCAAATCCAGTGGAGCAGCGTTACATGGAGCTCCTTGCATTACGGGATGATTATATGAGGAGACTTGAAGAGCTACAGATCACAAATAATTCTAAGATATCCAACTCATCAGCCTCATCAACATCTCCCTCACAAATGATGTCCCAAGTACAAACGCATTTTTGAAGAAAAAGTTGGCTTCTTTCTCTATTCTAATAGCAAGTGGTGCTTACTATAGATCTATAGTATAAAGAAGAATATTTTAATGCCTTACATTAGACTGTCCTAACACAAAGTATTTTAGACTGTCTTCATTTGAGGAGGACTTCAAAACAGATGAAACCAACTCTTCATTTATGTGCCTTTCAGAACCTGTGGAGTGGGAACATGAATAATCAGCTTCTAGTTACGGAATGCTTTGAGTTATTTTGGAAAGCCTGGTACAATTGAATTGAAATTGATTGATTGTTTTCCTAAGAATGCTTTAATTTATTGCATTGTAGGTTGTGTTCCTGTGAGGGAATTCATGCTCAGTCTGGGTTGTGAATAAAATACATGAACACCAATAGGAATATTCACATTGTGTAAAATTAGGTATGTGTGTATTCCTGTTAGGAATAGGATTATGGACTTCATGAGGCAAAAATAAATCACATTGTAAGATTTCAGAGAAGTGTTGAAATTTTCTGGTTACCTGAGAATTCCAAATTTTCCTGTTCCAAAATAAGTGAAAATCTGGAAGGAATTTCTCTGATAACTTCTCTTTCTAACTAAATTGTTAAAATAGCCCAGTAGGTACCAAAATAAAATAAAAATCTATTTTTATTGTAACTCTTTTGAACAAATGACAATTGTACTGGATTCTGGGAAGTCCTTTTTTGGTTAACTGTTGAACATTTCAGTATATTACAAATTATCACTGTAGGCTTTTTGGATTAATACAGAATAAAATGCTTCTAAAGAAGGTTGATAAAATTAAAAACATACCCACAGGGACATTGCTTAAATATCCAGCAATAGCCATTGTATTAAACCATGAGTATGTCTTATAAAAAAAAATAATGTGCCTGTTTAGAGGAGCTTTCATACCAAAGTAGGCAAAAAAAAAATCAATTATGAATACTGTTGAAAACTTGTAAATTTCTAGTTTACTGTTTAATGTATATTTAACTTTTGTTTAATGAATTTATTCTTAAATATTTAAGGGATTTCAGTATATGAGATTGCATATAGTGTGTGCACTTATATTGAACCTTCCAGTGAGTTCTAGTTTGAAGTCTTCATTTCAGAGGCTTTTTTTTAAACCTTTAATTTGTTTTTTTCAGGTATTTTTTAATAGTTGCAAGCATTTCTTATGACAGCACAGACCTTGCTACTTGATATTTAATTAGGATTTTGCATGTTCTCAGAAGTTTAATGATATGCAGGCAAACTTTGCAATTCAGAATCTGTTGAGGACTGATACTGTTATTTTTAAGGAGTTGTTTTGATGCTTGAGACTTCTATCACTGTAAATTATTGTACATGTGAGTTTTGATCTGCAGGATATAATAGTATTATATATAAATTAAGTTGTGTAAGTATACATAATATAGTTTTAGAAATTCTGCAAGTTTATAAAGTGTAAATATTTTGCATATGAAAAGTAAATTTAAATCTATAGTTCCATAAAGTAAGTCAAAGTTTAGAGGACATCTGAATATTTTTAGAAACAGTATTTTTTTTCAAAGAAATAAAAGTATACCGCATCTTGATTTGATTCAGTATATACACTGAGTTGCACTATTTTTTTCAGGGAAGCTCAGAGCATACTGCATGTGTGTTCTAAATACACGTGATTTCTATGACTTACTTTTGTCCTCTAAATTTCATTCTCCCTTCAATGTTTTTTCAATATGTTTCCAAAATGACATTTAATTCCGCGATCCTCAAATCGTGGCTTGTTGAGGTAAATAAGATGCATTGCTTCAGATGAAGGAGGATACTCAATTGATCATGATATACTTATGTTTTGAAAACTATGCATACTCTGGTATATTTGCCTTCTACTTGCGGTTTATAAAGTTTTTAAGTTGTGGAGTTTTAAAGTTTCTAAACATATACAAGTTTATTAGAGTATTTAAAGTCTGTGTTTGAATTGAATGCATTGGTGACATCTGAGCAGTGTGGAGGAGTTCAGAAAATATAATAGTTTTTACTGTGTAAACACTACATGTTAACCTATTGCATTTGGGGAAGTGTAATATAATGGAAAGGATCTTTTTGCACTTAGCTCATTACATATATTCCATTCTTCATGTTACTGCTGCGGTTGAATGCCATTCTTTGGAACTCTCTAGCATACTAGCTGTGTGCGGGCTTGACTTTTTTCAAGCCAGCAAGTAAGATACTTGGATTTAATTCTATTTTGTGATGGCAATATCAAGTAGACAAATGTAGGGATGTTTTTAATCCAATGCTTTCTGGAAAATACTACTTTAGAGTTATTGTGAATGTAGGCATACAAACTGATCAAAGTTAATAGGAAGCTTTTCATCTTTCCATTTAAAGGAGTGATTTGGGCTGTCGTTCTGCAATGCACTGCGAGGCAATACACTGTATCTGTACAATAGCTCCCCACTCAGTCCCCATCCTCTCTTCTCAGCTGTGTGGGTTTTGCATAGCAGCTTCAGAAATAACTGAAGTTAACACGTTACTGTAGCCGTGGTAGTCAGGAACAAAATAGAGAAAGTTTTGGAGGTGGTGAGTAAGAATTAGGCACTGAGTGCCTTTTTCAGGAGAGGGGAAAAATGCAGGGCTGAGCTGTAAAACCAACAGCTACAAACACCTGACAGCCGGTGTGGAACATCAGTCTCAGAGCTGTATTTTAGTGGTGGCTTTTTCATTTTTATTTTTGTATTCTTTCTTCCATGGACCTGAGCGGTTAACCATTTCTGTACCGGGCTTCCCTTGCAGAGGAAGCTGCTGCTGAACGCCTTCTGTCTTTGCTGTTTGCCTTATCCCCCCCAGCACCGCTGTTGGGGTGCACCCTAGAAACCATTTGCATACTACCTCCTTTCGATGTATGTTTAAACTCTGCCTTCAGCTCTCTTTTTGTCCCGTCCTGTCTCATTTGCGTCTAGCATTGTGTCCCCCAGAAGGCAGCTTTGTGTGCCCGGCCAGCCTTCTGAGGTGCTCTCCTTGCCTAACACCCTCAGCTGGCCGGAGAGAGGGGGCTTGCGAGCCATGTACGCGTGTGAAGGAGAACCCAATAAAGCTCTCACTTTGAACCCAGCCGCCTCAAGCCAACGTTTAATTGCCTCTGTGTGTGTGTGTGTGTGTGTGTGTGAGGGGGGAGGCAGCCGCGGCTCCCCCTCTCCCTCAGCCCCGCCGCCTCCCTCCTTCCCCCGCCACACGGGGCCGCTGCCCGCCCTGCCGGTGCCGCGGAGGCCTGTGGGTAAGCCCCGCCGCCCGCTGACAGCTCTCGGCCGCCGCCGGGGCCCGAGCGGGGCCGGGCTGAGGCGGCAGGGCCGGGCCGGGCCGGGCCGGGCTGGGGCCGGGCGCCATGGAGCGGGCGGCGGCGGCCGGGCCGCCGGGGGAGGGCGGCGGCGTGGTGAGGGGCCGCGCCGGGAGGCCGGGGGTGGCGGCGGTAGCAGGAGCAGCGGGGACCGGGTCGCGGCAGGCCAGCACCGAGACGCTGGACAGGTGAGAGGGGAACGGGGCGGGGGGGGACCGGGGCCGGTCCCGGCGCTGCAATCCGGCACAAATCGGCGGCCGCCGGGTTTCCTGCCTGCGGTCGCGAGCTGCTGGCTCCGGGCGGCGGGCCTGCAGGATTTGGGGTTTTTTGGGGGAACTGCGTAACTTCTGGTCCGGGCGGAGGCGGATGAGGCGGCTCTCGCCGTGCTGTTCGGGCCGTGCTGGGGGTGTTTTCAGGGCGGAAGGCGGCTGTGGGGGTGCCCCGCTGCCCTGCCAGGCGGGGGGCAGCTGCTGGGGGCTCTGCACGCAGGGGTTGGGGTCCCCGCTGTGCCCTGCGCCACACTCAGAGACAGGCTCACTAGCCTAAAATCCTTAAACAAGCTGAAACTTCACTTACACGAAGGAAAGGGAAACAACGCTGGGTTTAGGAACTGGTGCCAGGCTCCACGTTTACGGGCTTTTCCCTTGGGAGAAACCCAAGGGAGTTTTACATCCCCCTAGCAAAGCTGGAAATCAAAGGCCCGTTACCCATCACCAGCATTTACATCTCTATTCCTTCCTATGGTGCTTTCATACCTCAATTTTCATCTTTTTTTTATTTTCTCCTGATCCTGCTGGACCCTAGAAGGTTACACCGATGCTACATCACGTAATTTATTTGCCGGTGTGGTTGCAGCAGGCTAAGGCGCTGTGCGTGACCTGGGAGGGAACAAAACACACTGGGGTGCTCCCCGCTGCACAGGCAGGGCTCAGGCTGCGATCTGCCCCCTCCGATACACTGAGGTGTGCTGGGCCTCGGAGGTGTGCCTGTGCACGTTTGTTTCCCTCCTGGCATCAAGTTTGTTGATCTAGTGATTCCCCGGGGAAGATAAGCCAAAGGGAAATAAATCCTTTTCTTAATTAGTTATTTGGAAACAAACTTAGGCAAACCCTAAAGAGATGTACTGGAAATCAAGAGATGTGAGGGTAGGTGAAATAAATGAGCTCAGGAAGGGATTACTGTAGATTTCTAGCTCGTTCCCTGTTTTGCAAAATGTAGGTGAAAGTTTCTCTAAGTGTCCTAACAAAAGGGTTAGAGTTTATTCCATGTTCAAGCAGGAATATCACGGATGTCTTACTTGCAAAATAGCATTTTGTGACCTGGTACTGTGTAGAGTTTTGCAGGTGGGGAGAAAGCTGCCAAAGTTTGTCAGCAAAGTTTCTAACTTCATGCCTGAGAAACCTTCGTGTTGGCTGCCTGCCCCTACCTAGACTAGCACAGTTAGCGTGAAGAAAGACCTCTAGTTAAGTAGCAATTTGTCATCATCTGCCGTTATCCCGCCCTCCTAACATCCCGGTTGTACCTGTTCTGTGCTGGCTGCGTGCATGTAGTGATTCACTTCATTCTCACGGGATACACACAGAATCCCAAGCTAATTTGTGAATGAATTTTAAAAACGAATTGAAATATTCTGTTTATGTTTGACTTCCGAATAAGCGTTAAATCTCATCAGATAATGGCACGTTTTGAAGCAGATCTGGTGCACTTCACGGGGCTGGCAACCACTCATAATTGCTCTTCACTGTCAATGCTGTGTTACTTGTAAGCTGTGCTAGCTCAGGCAACTGCTCTAAAATGCATCCTCTCTGATGCAGTGCAGTTCTGCTGTTCAGATTTGTTGTCTTCAGGGTTCTTCTAAACAGCCCATGCTGCAGAATTCATTGCTGTGGCACGGGAAGGCCAGTTGTGAACATTATTCAGAGATTATTTTATGAATAGAAAAAAAAAAAAGTAGCTAAATAGAAGCTACTCTTTAGAAAACATACATTTTCTATTTTTAATATCAGTATAGAATACAATATGACAGTAGTATGTGTTTTTAAATGCTAGCATAGAGGGATTTTCCTATAGAAAATCCATAGAGGATTTACTGAATAACCAGGAAATAACAATAAAGAAAGTATAAGGTGTTTCCTGTTACTTGATCAAATTCATTGCATGGATGGTGTTAAGAAAAATATGGGTGAATGTTGAAGAATTTACACTGGATAATGAAACCAACATTTCTGTAAGCTCCCGGGTCCCTAAGCACACTTTTGACCTTTTGATAGTACTACATCTCTGATAAGATCCAGTGAAATTCTTTTCCCTGAGTGGTTCAATGAAATAATTGCATTCTGTTCACAAGAACAATTTTTGTAATGTTAATGATCATTTATGGCCTCCTTTTGCATATGTGCTCAGTGGCTGTGCTGTTTTCAATGTACATCTTGAATTACTGCTGAATAATTTCAAATCTTCTGTTCTTGTAGCCCTACTGGATCACATGTTGAATGGTGCAAACAGCTGATAGCTGCAACAATTTCTAGTCAGATTTCTGGGTCAGTCCCTCCAGAAGGCGTGTCCAGAGACTACAGGGTAAGTGACTTGAGGGATGCATTGGTTTGGTTGAGATAAGAATGAATGATCAGGAAAGTCCTTGCTACCTATTTATCAGGTGGTAAGTACTTAAGTGGTCTCTGAATGTGTCAGAACTAGAGACGTCTCATTATGCACCGGCATCTTTTGAGTCTCTTCTGTGAGTAGTGGCATTGAAGTCTATAGGAAAATCAAAAGTCAATGTTTTAAATAAAAAGCCAAAAGTGAGTTGTCTTTCCTCTTGATTACTACATCAAAAAAACCCTGGTAAAGTAGATTAATAATTACAGGTTGAAATTGCTTCTAGTGTCATCTGGAGTACAAAATTGAGCTCTTCAGATTTCACCAAAAAAAAAAAAAGCATATGTCATTGTTACTGTGCAAAGAACATAAATGATTATCATTTTGCATGGGGTTTCACCAGACGGAGAGAAATTAATGTCAAACAAAACAAAATCACTTGTTTTGTTCCCTCCCGGCAACATTTTTGTCATTAAAGTAGCGATTGCACGGTGTGCTTTACCTAGGTTTCATTATGCTTTTCATCCCCTATTTTGTGCTCATTTGCTGTTTCCAGTACGCCGACAGCCAACTGAACTATCAAGAGTTGAGCAAACCATCTAGAGTAGAGCATACTCAGTTTTCATCGTCTGATAAATTTACAAGTCACCCATGTGTCAAGTCCCCTTAAGAAAGGCAGGCTGTTGCTCTCTGGATCTGAGTCCTCTCAGATCCTTTTTCTTCCTGGATTTGAAAGAATTTTATGTTCTTTATGCAAAATGGCCAAATGAATATTTTACCTTTCTTGTTCTTAACAAGATTTTAAATTATTTACTAATAAGCTCTGCGATTGAAGTCTATTGTCTGGAAACAGCGTATTTTAGCTTCTGTGACTGCAGGTCAGATTCACCCCAAGCTTGGAGATGAATCTACAAAATGTTTTTGATCGCAGTCTGTTTAGAAATTCACCTCACAGAGTTTCACATCATTGGCACAGTCAGCAGCTTATCCTCATAAAAAAGGGCAGCTCTTTCCTACTATGGCAGCTGAATTGCAAATGCTTACTTGAGGTCAAGGCTAACATCTTTGATAAAACGTTGTGGGAAACCTTGCATTACAGCTGTCGATGTTGTATTTGCCCTGTAGATCAAGGACTTCATTTTAGCAAAATCCAAGTGTGTAAGCTTGGTGCTCAGTTTGTCTCTGAGTTGTATGACAACTCTCCAGAGTACAGAGCGCTATTTTATTCTTAGTATCCTCGTTCTCTATTCCAAAGTCATCTTGGATATTGCTTAAGAGGAATAAGTCTTTCGAGGCCTAATTAGAAGTGTTTAACTCTGCTTTGTTCTCTGTTTCTTAGAAATAAAAAAAATTAAGCCTTACAGTATTCAGAATTGTGGAAAAATGGTATTTGCCATCACGTGATTGTGATTTGAACTCCCGTATTTGTATATAACATCATGTAATTTTTTTAACCTAGAATTTCTTTATTTAAATTCTGAACCAGTATCCTGTAGAGAGCTGTCTAGGAAAGGGTTTCCTTTGCACTTAGCTTCTGTGCAAGAAGTTGAGTGGTGCTGCCAGTTGCTTAGTCAGGACCACAAACACGCTGGGTTTGCGTAGTTCCAGAATGACAATTCAGTGCCACACGTGCAGCATTCAGAAATGAACATAAGCTCAATATTTTGGAAAGATGTGGTTGAAGTTGGCATGTGTGTAAGTGAAGAAAAATATGCACGGGCTAAAACTAAGGAAAATACAGAAAGTTTATTTAGAAACTTTACTGCCCAGATATTAGACCTTCAAGGGTTTCACTTATTGAACAGTTTTCTTCCTGAGTGAGGATAGTTAATTATGCTGACCAATTCTGAATTGCATATGACTTCATATAACATTGAGACTCTGCTTGATTTTGCCTGTGATTTAAGTAATCTGTCCAGATGTGTGTAGCACCTTTTGGCATGTTTTTCATGTGCCAAACCAAAGCTTTTGGTTTTTGTGGTGTCTTACAACAATGGAAAGGTTTTTATTTTCGTCATTATAACACCAAAACCAATAGTGCCCAGCATTAGCAAGTGTTTAAACAAATTTATAGTGGTGATTCAAATTCTTTAAAATTAATCTGTATTTCATTTCATATATGTGCAAGTTCCTGGTACAGAAGTCAAACTTCATTATTACTGTGGAGTTCCCATGTAAAAAGATGATGAGTTTATAACTCAGTTTCCTTTCAGGCATCTTTCCCTTTTGGTTCCCACTGCTCCACTCCTTGAGTCTCTGTTACCTTTGGCTGCCTCACATCCTGCATTTAGAGTATTTTACAACTTAGAAACTTCAGATAGGGCCGGATGGTCCGTCTGCTGCTGGAACTGGCCAAGCTGTTCTCCTGCTTTCTGCTGGATTTATCAGGAACTCTTGAGTTTATTTTTTTTATTATTAATTATTAATTTTTTAATATTTCAATCAATATGTTTGCACAGAGGTAAATACACAGATTCTTGTATCTACTGGTGTCTTCTGTGTTACTCACTCAAAATCAGTTTATCAAAATGTAATTTGGGGTGGGGGAAGCAGACAAATCAAACAGAAGCAAAGGGGCTGTAAAGGAACCATCAAAACCAGAGGCTGCTGTGTATGCATGCTCTGCCTGGAGAAAGGTCGTGAGGGAGGGGTGCCTATAAACGAAAATCACCTCGGTTGCAGTAGCTGAGTGTAAATACGCTTAGAAATAAGATGAGAAGAGCTGGATGTCTTTGTTTTGCCATTTTAATCTAAAATTTAATTTGGATGGTATGTTTCATAGCCATTATTGCAGGCTTATGGTCTACCACCTAGGCGGCTTGCCAGGCTCTTTCTTCTCCTTTCACAACAGCACGTTGTAACTGGATAAAAGGGTGATTAGAAATACGTTTTTCAAAGGAGTTTGGCATTTGTTTCATCGCTAAAATGAAGCAGCTAGGTTGTTTTCAGAGCAAGGCAGTTTTGCAGATGGGAGCTACTGGATCCACGTAGGGTTTTTTGGGTTTTTGTTTTTTCAAAATCCACCTGTAATTAATATGCTTGGAAGTAGAGTTCTTCTGGAAATCCTATGAAGTAAGATACAGTATCTTTGACAATCAAAACCCTGTTTTGTTGGATAACATTTTGTATTTTAACTAACAGGTGTTCAGGAGGCCTGACATACGGGTAAGATTCCCCTTGGCTAGCAGTAAGACGGCCTCCTACCTGTTTGTCTTTTGTGCTGTGTGAGATCTTGGTGTGTCAAGCCTTCTTCTTTACTTCATTAATGTTTTTTATGAAGCAGTCAGACCGTTTTGCTACGCAGTGCAACAGCTTCTTTGCCATAGAAATGCTTTATACATGTTACTGTGTTTTCATGAGCAATAAAAGTCGATGTGTAAGAGAGCAGTATATTTAAATGATGTTATGAATGTGCAATACTAACTCCAGTTTTATCACATTAATTTTGACAAAATGGATGCTTGCAACTGAGGCTTACATGCTTTGGACTACAGAGCACTGTATTAGCAACTCTAATGTGTTACCTGTGCTGAAGAATATTAATGGTTAAAAGCGTTACGTCTTTCTCTGTCCTCTTTAAATAAGATTCCGATTCATGCTTGCCTTTGTACATGTTTTACCTTAATTGCTACAGCCCCGTAGAAGAATTAGAAGTTAGGTTTGAAGTCGGACGCTAGTGCAATGACCTACATCTTTTTATCTTTTTAATGATAATTTTGGGACCAGGTCTTGCCCATTCCTCATTGGAGATTAAAAAAAAAAAAAAAAAAAAAAAAAAAAAAAAAAAAAAAGCATGCCTTGTTTTCTTGTCCCTCTCTCTTAGAAACATTTATGGAGTGAGAAATGATCTGGACAGTGTTCTGACATTGTTCATGAAATGTGTCTAACGCCTTTATTCACACAAAGAGCTCTTGTTCAGTCGCACACCAAGAGATGAAGTCTGAATGATTTCTTTTTCTCATCTGTTGTTTACATATTTGGAATGATGTGTTTAGGCCAGTCATACACATCCAAGTTGATCTTTTTTTTTTTTTTTTTGCTTGGAATAGAAGGCTCTTGAAATATTTGGCATGGAATGAGTAACAGAAATTGATTGTTTTCCTTCGGTTTTTCGTAGCTCTTTGTAAAGGCTTTGATCTTTGAATGATCTTCTGTGCTTCTCTTTCTTTCATTTATTTAAAATATTTTGGTGTTTTTGCTGCTCCTTCTAGTTTTCTCTCAGGGATCATGATATCTACTGTAATTTCAGAAACAACATTTTTATGTTTGGAACTTAAGCAATTTCAATTTAACAGAATTCCATCAAGACCTAAATATTAGTAGTCCTTTATAATTCAAAATATTCTTTTATTAATTAAAACTTTTTAAGCACATGTAGAGTCCAAATTATCTGAAGCTATCTGAAGTCCTTCTTTCTTTTTGGGGGGTTCTGTAAAAATACTGTTAAAAGAAAAATTGATTTCAGCAAACAGTCTTAAATTTAGACTGAAATCTGGATTTTCAGCCTATCAAATGAGAAGGTTTTTTCATGTGGATGGGGAATACTGGGATGTCATCAATACAACTTCTCTCTAGTTGATACAGAAAGAAGATGAAAGAACAATTCTGGCTGAATGTATTAAAACAATTCCTTCATTTGACCCAATGACATTTTTGCTTCTACTTGGAGTGCATAGGGACATGATGTTTATTAAACAGATTTAATAAATATTCAGGGTTTGCTACCGACGTGATTGCAGAAAGTAATGTAAAAACGTGAGTAATATTCATATTTTGCCACCAGGAATAATTTTAAGTTCTCTAAAGTTACTGACAAGCAGCAACACAGAAGTTGCTGGAAAAATGCGTGAAACCATAAAACTGAAAGTTCAATTCAGACGTGGTTTACCCAGTAGAGCGTTGTTCAAATTGTCTAAATACTTCTATCTGACATTGAGCTATTTTTTCCTTGAAAGATTGCATGACTTTTCCCCTAATGCTACCATTGCAAGCTGTACTCAATTTCTTCTATTTATAAGCATGTGGCATACCTTGAATTCATTTTCTTCGCTGTGGAGTTGCTTGTCTTAAAAAGGCAGTACATACTTTTTGTGCCTGTGTACTAGCATGGACTCTTTGTGCAAAAGGGAGTCATTTTTAATTTTGTGTTGTGCAAATAACGTTGAATGGGTGGCCCCGAGAGCTTGGCATCTTTTTGTGGAAAGCAGTTTGTGCCAGGAGTGGGAGCATTTGCAGGGCAAAAGTGGAGTTAAAGTATATGCTGTCTCTTTAAGGAAAGAAATGAAAAAAGGGGAAACCAAAAAAGAAAAGATTCTGTCCTTTCACCTGTTGTCTGCATGTTTTTTCTCGTTACTTCTCTCTTACCCTACTGCTGCCTCATGCTATGCAGGAGATTCAGGATGGACACAATGGCTATCATTCTGAAGGAGAAGCTGATCAGGTGGCAAGTTCTACTCCTCTTCCCTTCATTAACTGTGTAGCACAGTGCTGTATGCTAGTACAGTCCATAGAAACCTCATATTTCTCATTTCAGAGAACCAATAGAAAGCATTTAGTGTGTGAACTGGTTCTGTGCTAGGTAGGGCTTCCATCTGATGTGGTGTAGCCCAGCTGTCATGCTACACTTCAGGCCCCATGGGCAGAGCACCCCCACCCACCCACCCGAGTCTGTAAGCGTTGGCTGGTTCTCTGCATGTCATCATCGTTTGTCATCAGGTGCTGATATCAAAGTCTGCTACTACCCAGGAAAATACAAAACCAAAGACCAATTTAAATGTTTTTGGAAGTTACCTAATGAGGGCTTGCATTTTATTTTTGAGGCAGGCAGATCCTACCAATTATTTTTATGTTGATCAGAGCTGTAATACAAGGCAAGACTATCTGTTTACTGTAAAATAGACCATTCTGTTTATTCTCCCTTCACGATGTACAAAATTGAAACCTTACTTTCTCATCATGTTGACCTGAAAGAAGTGTTTTTCTCATATGGTTCTTAAAAGCCCCACAAACCTTTGTTTTCTTAATTAAAATCTTTAGTAAATCTCAGTTGCCAGCAAAGGACCCGAAGGATTAATCGTGTCTCATTCAGGAATCAAGCCAATTACCTAAATGAAAACTTAGGAATCTAGCCCTTGTTTTAAAATCACTGATTTTTCTTCTATATTTCATTATTACTGTGTTCTCAATCTGACCTTCTGGATCCAAAATTCCTGCAGTGGACCTCTTCCGTAACTGTGGCACTCTCAGCAGGGTATTGATTCAGATACAACCTGGTGGGGTGTTTCTGCCTGCTACTAAAAATCAAAAGTAGAATTGCTAAATAAATAAAGCTTCTGCCATAAAAAGCTCTCCGATGAAAATATTCAATTACTGAATGTTCACCGTTAAGAATAGGAAACAGTTTAATATCAGCTTTAAAATGTTCTCAAGTACATTAAAAAAATAAAAGAAAAGAAAAAAGAAAGAAAAAAAAAAGCAAAATAATACCTGCTTTTAGCAAAAGACTAACAAATTATTAATTATAAATTTGAGCTGGTATTGTTCGTGGTTTTGTACGCTATCTGTAGCTCGCATGTGAAACTGTTGCATAAAAGCTTTGTTACTAATATGTTACTAACACCTATGTCTAATATTTATAATACCACATTCTGTGTTTTTAATACAGTTGTGCCTTATAAAAAAGATACACTTCTTGTATTCCAGTAATCTTGTAGTAAAAGCACTTTTTGCATCAAAATGTATCGATGTAGTACAGAGGGGAAGTGAGATTTACTCATGGGTTTGGGTTTCTGCCAGGCACTGCGGGATGGAAACAAACTAGCACAGATGGAAGAGGCTCCGCTTTTTCCTGGAGAATCCATCAAAGTTATTGGTAAGCATACTACTGAGTACCACGTTGAATACTATTAATTCCCTAGCTTGTTTATTTAAAAATAGACTATTATTTCCTTTTGAGTTTTGTTGTTTCAATGTAATGCTAGTTTGGATTTGCAGATTTGATGGGAATTTCTTTTCTTTGTCTTTTAAATCCAAACGTAGACCTGACAGAGCAACCGGATGATTGCTCTGTATAGATAAATCATTTTATGTCAGGAGTTAGTTTGTTCCATGGGGCTGGATGGGGTTGTATTTCTGCTTGGGGCTGCTGAGGATACTGCGTAGATAGAAAAGTTTTAAATTGTGAGAACAAAGAACATGAAGTTTATATAAAACTTCATTTCCAGTTCTTAGCTGGATTTATTTCATTTTGGCCTATGTTGGCAAGCTCTGTTTTAGCAGTACAGTTCTTGCCTAGAAAAGAATGTGTGTTCTTTCAAATAAAAGCATAAATGAAGTTATGAGCGTGACACGGAAAAACTCTGAGGTCAGTTGCATACTCTTCAGTAATTACTATTTGCATGCTCTCTCTCTGAGGTGAGTGTGGGTGCTTTACACCTCTGCGCAGGGACCAGGGCTGCCTGCAGCTAAGAATACCAGCAGGGTGCCAGACTTCTTGTTACCTGTTTGCCCTTAGAGCAGGACATGCTCTCCGAGCAGCACAGCCCTAGTTGCTCAGTAGGTGCTGAGCAGCATCTTGGATTTGGATTATTAAGAGCAGACTTTTTCCTCTTTCCTGCAGTTCAAGTATCAGAATCTTAAGGTATTATGGAACGTCAAAAATCTTGCCATTTTTTTAAATGGAAGTAGATTTTTATGGAACAAATGTCTGTAATGATAAAATAAAGCTTTAATTGGTCTGTTTTTCAGCTAAAGATGTTATGTATATCTGTCCATTTATGGGAGCAGTCAGTGGTACACTGACAGTGACGGACTTCAGAATGTACATCAAAAGTGTGGAAAGGGTAAGCCCTCACTATCTATCTGCATTTCCTTTCGGGTAGAAATATTGCTGAAGTAGATTTCAAAAGGTGACAGGTTTGTTGTAAGTGAAGCATGATCACAGAATCACAGAATCACAGAATTTCTAGGTTGGAAGAGACCTCAAGATCATCGAGTCCAACCTCTAACCTAACACTAACAGTCCCCACTAAACCATATCCCTAAGCTCTACATCTAAACGTCTTTTGAAGACTTCCAGGGATGGTGACTCCACCACCTCCCTGGGCAGCCTGTTCCAATGCCTCACAACCCTTTCAGTAAAGAATGATGTTCCATAGCAGTCTATTAAACAGAAATTGTAGTTGACCCTAATGAAACACACGTGAATAATAAGAGGGTGTGTTCCTCTGGATGTAACAAGATTCATTTGTTTTATTTACAAATTTCAGGATCCACCTTTTGTTGTTGATGTTCCTCTTGGAGTGATAAGTAGAGTTGAAAAAATTGGAGTACAGAGCCATGGAGACAACTCATGTGGTATAGAAATAGTTTGCAAGGTATGACATGGTACAGATTTATTCATGTTAAGGATTTTCATTTCACTTTTCTGTAAGAGGAATCTGCATGCACATTTGCTGTTTCTCTGTCTGCTCACTTCCCTGTATTTAAACCTTGCTTCATTTAGATAATGCATTTCAATTCCTCTTGTGACACTGTGTAATCTTCAATGCTTCTGCCTTTTGTCCCAAGAGTGAATTATTGTTGTGGTATCCAGCAACTCCAAAGACAACTGCAGTCATCTGATACAAACAGTTACAGAACTTTGTTCTGACATGGGTCCAGTGATGTCAGTGACTTAGTGTTACGTATATACTTTCCTTCAGTCATATTTCTTATAACTGCTATTTATTTATTTATTTTTTAAATTTACCCTGGGGTAAAATACTGTGACGTATTTTTGACAGGATATGAGAAATTTGCGGCTTGCCTATAAACAGGAAGAGCAGAACAGATTGGAGATTTTTGAAAACCTTGTAACACGTGCATTTCCCGTGTCTAATGGACTGGTAGGTCTTACGATGTAGAGAAGGCTGTCAGGGTCTGTCCTATTCTTTGAAACTGTAAGTGGGGAAATACAAGTGTGGTATAACAAACATTAAGATATTGATAAATAAAATCTGTTACAGAGCAGGGAAGCTGCTCTGATCCTTTTTCCTTTGTTGCATCATAAAACATTATGCTATGTCTTGCTATCAGTGAAATTAGTGAATTTGTACATAACCATTGAGATGTAAATTTGCCTAATGTTGTTGATTAAGAATAAATATATGTATAGAGACTCTAATTTTCTGCAGCAGATAATTCAGTCTAGAAGGTCTGTATGAAACATAGGTACAACTAGTCGTATTGTTAATTATCTGCGGAATGCTGTTTTGTGTGCTTGTGTGGGTAAGGAACTGGTTGGAAGGTAGGAGACCAGTTTTTTTTAACCAGTTCATCCTGGCTTTGCCTTTGATCTGTTCTATGATCACAGGCAAGTAACTTTAACTGTTTCCTTTCTTGATTTTGTTAATTGCATAGCATCTACTTGAAAGAAAAACTTGTCTTTTATTTACTTTTTAGCATAGTGTTGTCCACTCTTGACTCAAAGTCGTATGACTGCTGTTAAAGAGTTCTAGAAATGTTACATCTGAGATATTATAGGGGTCTGTGTTTTGGAGCTTACTGTGCTTACAGCCTATCAGATAGTAATGTAAGCCTTTGCTTTGTTGTCTTCAGCCTCTTTTTGCATTCAACTACAAAGAAAAGTTTGCTGTTAATGGATGGAAAGTATACGATCCAATGGCAGAATATAAGAGGCAGGTAAGTTACATCTACTTGGCATGTTACTTGTTTGTTTCTCCACCTTCCCCAAAGTCGTTTCAACAACAGCAACAAAAAACTCAAAAGTTTTCATCTCTACATGCAGACACTGTCTAGATCTCATATTTAGGAAATAACAGGGCAAGTGGCCTGACTGGGAGAGTGTTGAGTACCTGCTGAAGTTGATGGACACAACATGTGCTGAATATTTCAGCAAATTGGTCTTTGTTAACATACATTCTTAAGTCCACCTTTTCTAAGTGCTGTTTTTAGAAAACATAGCCTCTACAAAAATTTGGTCTTGAATACACATCATTTAACAGAAGAGTAACCTTAGTTTCTCATTGTAAATCTGGTTTCCCAGCTGCAAAATTATTTCATTATATGATCAGTTTTTACTTGAGTGTACAGCCTATGTATGCAAAATAACCATTTGAAGTGCTTTATAAGGTAATAGGAAAGTCTTTTGGTGTTTTGGTTTATGGTACAGTCTGAAGAGCTAAAGTTTGTAACTTGTTCGTACAAAAATGTGGGCACACTTTATTAAAAAAAAAAAAAAAATGTAGCATACCAAAATTTTCATCACCAAACCCAGATATGTAGAGGTCTAACCTGAAAAATACAAAAATGTTTTGTTTTCTTATAGGGCTTGCCTAATGAGAGTTGGAAAATATCCAAAATTAACAACACCTATGAGCTTTGTGATACATATCCTGCTGTTCTTGTTGTGCCAACCAGTGTAAAGGATGATGACCTCTCAAAAGTGGCAGCGTTTAGAGCCAAAGGCAGAGTTCCAGTAAGTGAAACTTTTACAAGGAGATAGAAGTTCTCTATGTATTTTTAGCTTATAAGAAATGATCGGAGTTCTTCTGGGCTTTTTTTGTTTAACAACAATGGGCCCACTTCCTTCCTGACAAGGGGGCAAAGGAAGAAGAATTAGGCTTGATGGGTTTAGAACTGAAGAAGCCAACTCAAATGTGAGTCTAATTGCTTGGTTATTGTGCTGTGTAATAAATTTTTGGAATTAACACAGTGATGTCTGATGCTAATTCGCATATTAACTTGTGTTCTGATTTGGTGTGTAATCTGTTTCAGCCACGGTGTTTTTTTTGAGAATAGACAAATTTTGCAGGTAGTGTAAGAACCTCTATAACGTGCTAAATGGTTCATGCTGTAGATTTGCTTAGCAAAGTAGCATACAGGTCCATAAATTTCTACATGGAAGCAGTTTTTCTTCCTCTGTTGTTCTTTTCAAACCTAATTAATAAGATACAGTGGCAAGCTTAGTTTTTATTAGAAGTAAAAATTGTTTAGAATTCATTTATGTTTCAAGCTGATCAGATATAGAATAGAATAGTTGGAAGGGACAGAGATCATAGAGTCCAACTGCCTGACCACTTCAGGGCTAACCAAAAGTTACAGCATATTATCCAAATGCCTCTTGAGCACTTGACAAGCATGGGGCATCAGCCACCTCTCTTGGAAGCCTGTTCCAGTGTTTGACCACTCTTACAGTAAAGAAAATTTTCCTGATGTCCAGTCTGAACCTCCCCTTGTGCCATACCCGTGTGTCCCATCATTGGTTATGAGGGAGAAGAGACCGACACTTCCCTCTCCCTTTCTTCTCCACATTTAGGATGAGTGGTGCTGGTGTGTTGTAAATAATGGTTTTGCATCAGCTTGTCCTTAAATTTGCATTTGTTGATTTGCCAGAAAATTGATGCCATGTAGTCAGTGATTGTCTAACTGCTCTCTGGCCTCCTGCTTTTATATTAGTATAGTAAGCTAAAATCATTTTTGCTTTATTCCAGGTATTATCCTGGATTCATCCTGAGAGCCAAGCAACAATAACACGGTGCAGTCAACCATTGGTTGGCCCAAATGATAAGCATTGTAAAGAAGATGAAAAATACTTACAGACAATAATGGATGCCAATGCTCAGTCACATAAACTTATCATCTTTGATGCCAGGCAGAATAGTGTTGCAGATACAAACAAGGTAGGTTGATAACTTAAGTAGCAGTGGTAGTTCTGTCTTTATTTCAGGGCTGAAGACTGAGCAAGAGATGAAGATAAGGAGAACTTGATGTGAAAACAGTTTCTTATTAAAAAAAAATCCCTAGAGCATGGGAAGGAAGGTAAGTTGCTTGGAGCATTTTGGAAAGGCTGGTAGGAGTTGAAGGCAGCATGAAGATAGACCTGAGAAATAATGCTGTAACACCCACAGAAGACCTAAGGTTTCTAAGTAGGACCTAAGTAGTAAAAAGGAGAAACTGTTTGGATGTGTTATCAAATGTTATCAATCCTATTGCAATAGAATTTCTTTATTCTAAGAAAAAAACCTCTCTCCTAGTGCTTCTCACTAAAAGCATATTTTTGGTTTTGTTTTTTCTAGTACTAAAATAATCCTTTCTCAAAAAATCCTGAAACTGGACTGAAATAACTCTTCCAACCTTATACTGAAGTACTGTACATGTTCTTTTCTTTATTTTTACCTTTTGAATGACAGGCAAAAGGTGGAGGATATGAAAGTGAAAGTGCCTACCCAAATGCAGAGCTGGTCTTTCTCGAAATTCACAATATACATGTAATGAGAGAATCCTTGCGTAAACTTAAAGAAATAGTTTATCCTACTATTGATGAGACTCGGTGGTTATCAAATGTGGACTCAACGCATTGGCTGGAATATATAAGGGTAAAACACTTTTGATGTTTAACAATTGTTTCTTAAACCATGTAATTTACTTTCATTTTTTGAAAATGTTACTAAAATAATGTCTGGATTTAAACACATGTCTTTGATCAGGATAATCTTGTAAAAAAAAATGCTTTGTTTTTAAATGGTCACTTAGGACATGGCATTTTAAGTAAAGTATATATTCATTCCATTGTAAATTTGTGTTACCATTTCTATGTATTGGTAGGTAATGAGTTAATCACTGATAGCACTGGTGTTGGACAACGTTTTATTTTCTTGAGAGAGAATGTTTGTGAGCAGCCCAGGGTTATCCTTTCTTGTTGGAAAACTGCCCTGGGAACTTCAGATTGTATGTGAACAACTGCCGAAAGGACTTTGCTGTAGATCCTGCAGTCTTTTCTCATCCTTCTCTCCTTCAATGCAATGTTGGTATTCATGTGTTGGATACCTCCGCCGTCATGGGCTGTTTATAGTCTGTGCTGCACTGGGCTATAATCTGCTCTATTAGTTAACGTAATCTTAAAATAAATCACTATCATAGTTTTACAGTCTGATTAACCTCTGCAATGCTTTTAGAATAGATTATTTCATTATCACATTCACTCTTCTGTTTATGATGAATAGGGGTGGACTGGAATTTGTTTTATTAGCAATTGCCTCACATGTCACTCATGCAAAACATGTTTTGGATTGTTCATTAGTTACATTCTTCTAATAACACTAGCTTGCTAACTGCTGCAGGAGAACCAGTAGAGGGAGCAAATGCTTAAATTAAAAATTAAGCAAATTTAATGACCTTTTGGGAACAGTATAATTTTCTTGTTCGCTTGAAGTTGGACTGTTTCAAGCAGCTTTGAGAATCCAAGTAGCTGGAAACTTTTTTTTTTTTCATTTTTATTTAATCAACCTGACATTAAATACAATCGTCTAGTTTTAAAAGTGGAGGTTTTTAGGCCAGTGGTCACCTTTCATTGACATTGATTTCAGTGGGGTTTCTGCTTTTACACAATGACTGAAGTGGACCTTAATACCATTGTTTCACAGGTGACATTAGCATAGCAGTTTGAAACGTAATTTAAGTTACTTAGAAGATCTGACATATGTGTAACATTCTTCATGAACCTGTCCCTAATATAACCCTTCATGTTACAGTGTGGGCAGCACAAACTGCAGCCTGATTTCTTAAAAGCTGGCATTACCGTGTTAACAGCGCTGATAGCATCTCCTTGTACTTTTATCCAGTAACTGCTTGCCTTCCCTTCCTATTTGATTTGACTCAAAACAGCAATTAACAAATCCACAGCTTTACTCTAATGCCTCTTCTGTTTTCCTGGCTCAGAACAGTGGGATCGCCTCCCAGATTGATATGATCCATTACCAGAAATTCAATTCCCTGGCACTGTGCCCCCAAAAAACACATCGAGTGTGATCTGGAAGTAGCTGGGGAGGCACAGGGTACACTGTGTGTGTGAAGACAGTAGTAACAACTCGGGTCAATTCACTTGCTGTGTTTTGTACACCCAGAATATTTCCTCCTGTCCTCCAAGATACTTTTTCAGTCTTTTAGGGCAGAATCTGTGTTGTCAATTATTTTTAAACCAATTCTCATTTTCTAACCCAATTAAAAGCCAATTATTCATTAGTAGCCCTAACTGAAATATTGTGATGGCTGATAAATTTTGAAGCATCTATGAAGAATAATGATGTTTTGTGGAGAAAGCAGCTCTTTTTTTCTAAAGGCTTTTGCCCAAAGTAGAATAAAATGCTTTGTTTGCTCCGCAGATACTAGTAGTAACTCTGTTTTTTCTTTCCCATTCTCTGCTTATTGCCTGTATGTGTTCTAGCCTTTTTTTTTTTTCAGCTGTACTTCCTCAGAGGTATCTGTATTCTCTTTAGGACAATAGATCAAACTTTTTCATACCTGTATGTTATACAGACAAGTTTTCTGTTTTTATTGAAGACCAAACTGTTTTAATATTTCAGTGCAGTAGATCTTCATAACTGAAGTAACTGGCAGTTAATTAGTTCAGACCACAAGCTTTACTCTCTCATACAAGCTTTTGTAGTGCTTCATGATATTTCTATCCGAGCATCCTTCAGTTGTACTGTAAGAGATACAATCAGTGAAAATTATCTCTAAAACGTGGTTTTGGAATGGCTTCAAAGACTGGTCTTGCGCACTTCTCCTGTGGATGTAGGCCTTCTTTCTTCCCAGAAGATGTTTCTGCATGCCTGGGAAGGGATGAATGCGAGTATTTTGCAAGTTACTGTTTTCTAATGTTGGGATACGAATTTCTCCTGTGCTCCTGTTCTAGTGTTTCCCCCCCACACACATTTTTCAGTGCTATCATAGGTTGTGTTTTAGAGACAGATCTTCACAGGAGAGAGATTATTCAAGTTTTTAATTAAATATAGAGAGCAGCCAAAGAAAACTAGGAGAGGGTTTTTTGTGGGGGAGACAAATAACAAGTTCACACAAGTGGTCTCAGTTCTGTGCCATCTCTCCTTTGCTCCCCAGCGTGCCTCTGAACCCAAGTTATTAATGGCCTGCTCTTGGGTTGAATACTGTGTATACTTCATGCATCAACAAATCAGCACAGGCTCCTAGCCAGCAATTTGTTTTTGTTTGGGTTGTGTTTTGGTTTAGATTAGCTGGATGGTTTGTCTTTTTCTCTAAACTCAGTAGTTGAGAACTGAAAGCTGAGGAAGAAAGCGTGTTTGCTGTGATGATGAACGTTGAAAACACTGAATCTTCAGCCTTTGAAGTACGTTCCAGTATTTGCATCTATTTTCATCATGACACAGAATTTCAGATTTAATTTAGAGAAGGGATTCCCAGCTTCTCTTGTTCTGTACTAACAATGGAGACGTGGTAGCAGCAGTGTGCACATGGTTTAGAACTGGCTTTGTACCTCTAGGTATATGCATGCCACCATTTGGAAATCTGATTTAAAGCAGTTGTTGATTATGTAATTAATCTGAACGTTTTAAATATGCGAACTGTAAGAGTATAAAATGACAACTCTTGCAGTTTTGGTTAGTATTTAATATGCTTGTTTGTTTGTTTTTATTTAAGATGCTTCTTGCTGGAGCAGTAAGAATTGCAGATAAAATTGAGTCTGGTAAAACATCTGTGGTGGTACATTGCAGCGATGGTTGGGATCGAACTGCACAACTTACTGCGCTAGCTATGCTAATGCTGGACAGCTATTACAGAACTATCAAGGGGTTTGAAATCCTTATAGAGAAAGAATGGATAAGTTTTGGACACCGATTTGCAATGGTAAGGTGAAAGGATTTATGTGCAGTTTGTCACCTTCTTTCATTTTGAATAGTATGTTTTCTCACATCAGTTTGCTTTTTTGTTATCATCTCTGGTATCCTTCCTTTAATGGTGTGAGTGTATCAAACTCTGTAAAGAATTGTGAGCGATCCTTTTTTAATGGGAAATCTTTGTGTGACATACGAAAGGTATGTCTAGTATAAAATAAACAATAAATTACTTGAATTTAGTTGTTAAAAAGATCACATGACAGTTGTAAGGAAGAGAGATTATAACACATTGTTTCATCTTTAAAAATCTTAAGAATGGAAAACCAAGAAAAAACATTTAAGGTGTCCAGAAGGTAAAATCACTGCAACCGTTGTTGTGACTTAACATTGCAGTACTTATTTTAACACAAGGGCTAGCAGGGAATTAGGGCAGAGATTATTATGAAATTTTTGTGGGTTCTGACTTGAGGTTGGTTTAGGAGAAGTAATATGTACTTAGGGCAGGTGGATATGGAAGAATCATTGTTTCAGTACAGTCATAGTAAATACCTACCAGTTTGACCCATTGACAGAAATAAACATCTGTGTAGTGGAAGATGGGGAAACAACCAGGAGATGTTTACTGACTGGGTGACTTTATAGCTCTGCTGAACAGCAAAGGCATGCCCATAAGTGAATATTAGGAGTGAATATGCATCTTCAGTAGTTGAAAAATACAGGTTAGGTTTATGGAAGATTTGCTTGTCGTGTTCATCTTTGGAAAATACCAGCTTTAAAGTGTTGGGGTGACGCTGTAAATACACTAGACTGAAATGAAAATCTTATTCTGACTTTCAGAGAGTAGGACATGGAGGTGATGATCATGCTGATGCAGACAGATCTCCCATTTTCCTTCAGTTCATTGACTGTGTTTGGCAAATGACAAAGCAGGTAAGATGCTTAGTACATTTCTATGAGGTCTTCGTCTTTTTCTTGGAAATGTAATTCCTGTAGGACAATACAGTCTTTAACAGCACAATTGTATGTGTTCCTGTGGTTGGTTTTGCTATGGCTGTGTACTACTACATGTATGTTAGGGGAACTTTTAGCTCAAAGTGAGCCTGATCTCAGATAAGTTTAACAAGAGCAAGTGCCAGATTCTGCACCTGGGAAGGGGCAGCCCTGGGTGTATGTGCAGACTGGGGGACAAGAGGCTGGAGAGCACCCGGCAGAAAGGGGTCTGGGGATGTTGGTCGATGGCAAGTTGAATGTGAGTCACAGCATGCACGGGCAGCCAGGAGGGCCAACCGTATCCTGGGGTGCATCAAGCACGGCACTGCTAACTGGTCCAGGGAAGGGACTGTCCCGCTCTGCTCTGCACTGTGCGGCCTCACCTCAAGTGCTGTATGCAGTTTGGGGCACCACAATATAAGGACATAAAACTATTGGAGAGCGTCTGAAGGAGGACTACAAAGGTGGGGAAGGGTCTAGAGGGGAAGACATATGTGGAGCATCCCAAGTCTCCTGTTTGTTCAGCCCCGAGCAGAGCAGGCCGAGGGGAGGCCTCATGGCGGCCTGCAGCTTCCTCATGAGGGGAGCGGAGGGGCAGGCACTGAGCTCTGCTCTCTGGGGACAGCGACAGGACCCGAGGGGACGGCATGGAGCTGGGACAGGGAAGGGTCAGGCTGGGTGTGAGGGAAAGGTTCTGCACCCAGAGAATGGTCGGGCATTGGCACAGGCTCCCCAGGGGGTGTTCACAGTACCGAGGTGTTTGGGCAATGTTTTTACCTACATGAATATAAACTTAAGATTTCTCTGTGCTTTTATATTGGGACTCTTTAATGGTGTTGCTGAAACTCATTGTCCACACGGAGAGTTCTGAGTAAATTAGAAGTGCTTGACTTCTTTTTCCTTTCTTTCTTTCTCTTTCTTCTTCACTCTCCTTGAATCTTAACATTGATTTGTGCTGTTATAGTAAAATCTGAAGTACTGAAGTCTGTATATGATGTGATTTGTTTGGAGGAGAGGAAGGTAAAGGTCTGGTTCTATGTGAAGCTAGTGTTCCCAGATCTCTTACCTCAGTCTTCTTGTTCTGAACGCGGTTCTTAAAAACCTTGCATCACAGTTTCCAAAACTTGTATTCAAAACAATTGTTTTACGTGCATTACGAAAGCTCCCTGCTGTAATACTGGGCCCTTGTCCAGAGTCACTTGAAGACTTTCTCTTTCTGTGTATCTGCATTTCAGCATTAATGTGCTGTTTATTATGGCTGGAAAAAAAAAAAAAAAAAAAAAGAAAAATGCTGCCCCTCTCTCCGAGGAAAGCTAATAACAATAGCAAAGAGAGATCTAAACACCTGGTAGGAACAAAAGTCCTCTGGGGAGATCCTTAATTAAGAGCAGCCTCTTCTATTTTTGTGATCTCCCTTGCTGCCTCCAATTTCTTGCTATAAACAGTTTAGTTCCCTCTTGTTAAAAAAAATAAAATAAATGGGGGGGAGCTATGGAATATTTAGCCAGTACCACATCTGTTCAAAACCTGGATCCAGAAACCATTGTGAAATTCATGAACAGCAGTGGCGTTGAAAAATCTTTAATGTTACAGCACAAAAAATTGAAAACATAATTCCTGGAGAGTTCTTGCCCACTTATTTATATTTTTTAGTTGACTTCAACACCTAGAGATTACATTTGAAGATTGTGATTACTTTGACATAGATGTAGGAAAACCAGGATTCTATTTTATCCTTGTGCAGATCACTTGCTCATAAAACAGTGCTAGTTTCGTGCTTTAGGATCCATGGCAAACATATGAGAAATGTTCCAAAGCTCAAATAAGCGTTAATGACTGGGAGGGCGTGTGTGTAAGGGCTCGTGCTTGGGCATGGGCTCAAAGCAAGCAAATTTACTTTTGTGTTCTGAGAATTACATTCTTAAAACATTCAACTTAATATAGCAAGAGAATTTCCAACTGCCATCTAAGATGCAGACATCTGGATAGCTTCAGACAATGAAACTTAATCTTTGACAGCCTTATATTTCCCCGTTTTTTTTACAGTCTCGATGACAAACAAATACAGTAATAGAGAACTTGAGAGAAGTACAATGCTATCAGATTTAATAAAAAACATGATGAAGTGATTTCCCTTCTCTGTTTATAAATTCTGATGATTTTGAGCAGCAGATGTCAAATTGGAACGGCCACATGTGATCTGATGAAATACTAAAGCCCTGTTAAAAATCAAACAAAACTGCAAAATTTGCATGTAGTATTGCAGTTCAAGCATTATCTTTCTACCTCTATTGCACAGTACCCACAGAGGAGGAAGGTATGTTGGTAAAAAGCTGCATTGTGTTTATTACCAGATGTCAGCGGTTGCCAGAGATGCATTCTGGATTAATTTCTGTAATGTACTTTGTTATGATATCCTGCTCAGTTAACGTAATTCAGTCCAATTCCACAGTCATAAGGACTATTCCGCAGAGTGTTTCAACTTTAAATGTTACTATAGTACACAATGAGTTTATTGATTATAAAATGAAAAAGCAAGTTTATTTTGCATGCTTCTGAATCAGATGCCGCTTGGCATCATCAGACTTCTTAAACAAGAGAATTCTTCTTTTAAGTACCTCCTTGAAAAAGAAAAAAAAACAACATCAACAACAAAAAACGCAACTCCAGAAGCATCAAGTGGGAGTTTTTAATGACCCATGTGTTCTCTCGCAATTAGTGGATTTGACAAGAAGTAAATTTTCATTTGGGGAATTTTTCCACCTGAATCTTCAAACAGACGCTAATGGGCTTGGAACTACAGAGCAAAGAATTTTTAGGTCAGTGATTTTTCAGCAGCAGTAATAGAAGCTTTACAGTCTCGATACATCAGTTCCAACAGTACAACTCTTGTATTCAAAGGCAGAGTTTCAATAAAGTGCTATCACTTATTAATAAATTAGTTGCAGTGCAACCACTGATGTATGGAATTTTGAATATGCTTCACTGGATCGGAATAGCAGCCGTGTCGGCATCCGTCTGATTAGTACGGGCCCATCACAACACAGAACCCTAATGTGACAAGGCTCATTAAGTGCTTTCAGTTAAAGAGAGTCCCTTTACGAGGGGCTTTGTCCTCAAAGTTATTTCCAAATATCATTTTGATGCTTTGCAAATTATTTTTGTTTTATGTATCTGATTGCTGCTTTGAGCTGGGTCCAGGAGATTGAAATCTATGAGGTACCAAATTTTCTCCTAACTAGCTCTGGCAGACCCGCTTATCAGATTCATGTTTGTTTGTTTGTTTTTTAATCATATATACGTTGTTAAGATTGTCGTAATTAAGTTCTGGCATGATTTACTAAGAGAAGGGAGTGCTGCTAGTGATAACTTTTGAGCATGTCTGAAAAAAAGAATTTGATAATATCAAGTTCCTGTATGTCTTATAAAAACAAATGGCTAGGTGGTTGAGAACAAACTTGATTTGTGAGAGAAGCCCCAGTGTGAGCCCTGCACACTATTGAATGGTGCCTAATCCATAGCAGGGTCAACAGGAAGGCTCCATTCTTTCTGTGAGCCATGATGTCAATAGTTTGCTTACGCAAAATTTTGAGTTGAAAGTTGGCGTATCCTGGCTTGAGAAGCCTTGGAAGGAGAACGTTTTTGCAATGTTTGACTAAAATCAGTCTTCTTTTAAAAGAGCATTGCTTAAAACTTCAATCTTTCTGCTTTTAATACAAGCACAATCATTGCGTGTTATTCAACTTACTTCAACATGCTTGAACATTTGCCCTTCATAAATCACAGATGACATTGAGGGGGAATTCCTGGATCAGCTAGTTTATCCAGTCCCAACTGCTGGGTTATTCCTCCTAGGTATACTTGTCTTCTTTTGTCATTTTTGTGTTTAAATTAGCTCTTGAATCACTCGTGCCAAGGTGTTCAGTGTTCTTCAGTGGCACAAGGCAGAACCCAATTTTCTGCTTCACATCTGAAACATTGACTGGAGAGTTCTGCATATGGAATGAAACTCTTTATTATGAATCTACAACACTGCATTTTAGACTTCTGCAGTCACTTACGCCTTCAGTGGGAATGAAAAAAAATTGTTTCGTCTGTCCTAAAAACATCTCTTCTAAAAACACTCTGTCATGGTAAATTACAGAAACGCTACTTTTAAAATTTTCATTTAGTCTTCTAAAAATGTTTTTCTATTAAGTGTTTATCATCCCATATCTGTGTTTGAGGCCCTGTCACACTGAACACAAAGTTATTTTGTCACGCGAAGCAGTTGCCATATGTAGTCCTACCAAAGAATATGATTGAAGAAGGACTTTTCCACCTGAATAGGTAGCAGCCCATACTCTTCATATTAATTCCTTCCGTTATGACTTTTGAAGCACTACATATTTAATACACATCTTAAATATTTCGTCTGTTTTCAGATTTTCCATTTTTTTTCTAGAATATGTCAGGTAACCTCTACTTGTGAATAAAATAGCTAACAGCGATCAGTGAAGTAACAGAAATAACAGTTCTTACATACAGGATTTACTTTCTAATAGCGAAAGAAGAGGGATTAAAGGATTATTGTACATAGCTGATGGTAAACTCAAGAGGTGAAATTGAGAAAAATAACTTATTTGGGTAAAAAGTGAAATAAAGGTTTTAAATATGTTAGGTGTATTTTATGTTGTATTTATTGTTGTATTTATTATTCAATTCATCACATGTTAGAATAGGAAATTAAGCTCTTAAATATCCATTGTTTTGTTTGTTTTTTCTTTCAAAATGATTTCTTGGTCTGTAAGAAAAGACATAAAGCTTATGTTGAAGACAGTTTGGGGTGTGTTAGAACCAAATGTTGTTAGATAGGGCTCCTTATAACGAATTGCTTTTAGTCAACATTTTCATATTAGCTAACATTTTTACGCTTATATACTAGTGTACTTGCACAATGAATGTAAGGTTCGTCTCCAAGGGATATATATAGAGAGAAATATGTAGAAGTATTATAAAGAAGTATGTAGGTGAAATGTTTTATTGCAGTGGGAGTTACAGATATTGCTTAGTTTTCCTGAAAATCACTAAAAGAGAAAAAAAATCTCATCCGAATCTTTTGGTTATTTCTTACATGTGAGTTTCTTCCTTACTACATTGCTTAAAATGTAGTTTAAAGTAATTTAACCATTTATTTTAATTTCAGTTTCCTGCAGCCTTTGAATTCAATGAGTTATTTTTGATCACCATTCTGGATCATCTTTATAGTTGTCTCTTCGGGACTTTCTTATGCAACTGTGAAAAAGAGAGATTAAAAGAGGTAAATAACTTCTGTAATACACATTCTTAATTTGTTGATTTTTACATGAAAATGCTTAAGATACGTGACCTAAAAACACTTCAGCTGTATTTTTTGATAAATTTGCCATATAGTCTTCAAATACAACATGAACATTAAATTTCATGGTACGAGAATGCTCTACCTCTGAGGTGCTACTAATTTTTTCTTCAATTATCATCTGTTGTGGGTTTTGTGGGTTTTAGAAAACTAATTTTCAGATATTTCTGGCCAACATACACAATTTTAAGTAAACATTATCAAGTGATACTAACATTTCTTCAACAGTTTCCAGAGCAACTCCTATGCGTGTCTTTGCAGGTCACTTTAGGGCGTAATTTGATTGACCCTGTGGTTGAAGACCAAGGAAATTTAAAATGCCTGAATGAATGAAGCTAGGGCTCCATGAAACACTTTGAGTTTGGAAAAAATGATTAAAAAACAAAAAAGTTTGTTAGTATCCCAAATATACTTTTGCTTACTTTGGGCTTTGTTGTTTACAATACTTGCTCTAACACAAACATGAAGTAACTATTCCTTGGCAGATTTGGCTTTGTTATTTTTCTAGTTTGTCTCACTGCTTCTGTAGGGAAAAAGTTGCATGCAAATACCACAAGATGGAGCTGAATAACACATTCTCAGCAAATACAGGGTTTCCAAACAGCTTTTTTTCATAAATGAGTAGTCATATGCAGTTCTCAATAAAGAAATGCAATTTAAGACTCAGCGGTAGTAGAAACACATGCTTTACAACACTGAAGGAGTGTAAAATTGCAAGATGAATCTGATTTAAGTTCAGATTTAGAAACTTTGATCTGACAATGTTTATGCTGATTACATTTAGAATAATACAACTTTCTGAAGTGCAAGTAAAGCTAAAATAGGCATCAAAGCATAATATCAATAGATAGGAGCAAATAGTGCTAGTAGGAGAACAGAATAATTATTTTCCACAAATGCTGTTTCGGATCTTTCAGACTACATGTTCTCTTCACCGATTTTCTTTTCAAGGCTAATTTAATTTTAAATCTTTTTGAATTGGTCAGTGTGCAACCATAGGCTTAAGGAGCCGTAGACGTTGCTGTAAATTATGACCAGTATAGCTTTCTTTTGCTTAGCTAGACCTTGGTGTCTTTGAAAATAATATGCATGAATCTCCTTTCTCAGTTAGCCTTGGAAGGGAACAAGAGTTAAAAGTTTTGACAAAGTTTTAAGGCTACTTAATGATCAGCTACTGGTGTTTTCAGAGTGCAGTTTTGCAGTAGATAAGGTAATTTTCACAAAGTTACGGACTTATAGTTATTAACCTCACGTTTTAAGATTTTGCACTCTATACAATCTATATATATTTTTGCATATCTATATTTTTATAATCTATCTGTATTTTTGCAATCTATATAATCTCTATATTTTTTTTTAAATCAGGAGCTAAGCACAAAGACTGTATCGTTGTGGTCCTATATAAACAGTCAGTTAGATGAATTCACAAATCCTTTCTACGTAAACTATGAGAACCACGTCCTGTATCCTGTTGCCAGTCTGAACCATTTGGAACTGTGGGTCAACTACTATGTCAGATGGAACCCAAGAATGAGGCCTCAGGTATGAGTTTTCACTTGACTTTTATGTTCTAGTGAAAAGTACAGAGAAAAATAAAAATACTCTTTTTCATAAGGTCAAATGCAGTATTTCATTTCAAAGTACTCTTTGTCTGTTGCTGATGGGGAATAGGGTAATTTTCTAAAACAAGGTATGGGATATGTTAAAACATGGTAAAATGCTTAATGTTCATTAAAGACACCAGTAGAATAGTGTTACCGTGTGACTTGTAAAAGGTGTCATTAACAAACTTTGTTATCAGAAGATTACTTTTATAACACTTCTATAATATTTTATAGCACTTTTTAATACTTTTATTGCCTTAACCTTCTCATAGAGTTTAGTATAACTTTATCTTGAATCATGTTTTGCCATTTACCAACAATGATTTAAAATACAGCAGTGGTTTGTGAAGGACTTGGACTACACGCCAACTCATTTGTAGATGCTTACTGTCTTACTGATGCTTGTTTTCAATTGACCTTTCTGTTTTCAAGTTGGCATGCTAAAGATTAAACAGTCCCTATACATGCTCCTTGATTCATCCCGTATTTGCTCTGATAAGTAATGTCTGCTATTCAGATAAATCTCTGAATCTCATCAAACGAATGCTCTGTATGCTCTGTGAATTCTGAAGAAAGAACAATCAGTTTGTTTCGTAACCATAATATATCTGAGGGTGCTACGCTGTCTCTTTATTAAGGTAACATTTCAAGGTATCCCCAAGCGTATTATGATAAATTACCTACGTTGAGTGACTGTTTGAAAGCTGCTTTCATCTGCTGGCAGTTAGCATGAGATGTGAGTTTCAAATTTATTAGACACCCACAAGTCACAGGCTGTTTTAAAAGATGTGTTCCTAAGTAAGTTTCAAGGACAGAACACTGGTAGAAATCCAGGCATCTGAAAAATACCTTTTAAGATACAGGAGAAGTGTCGATTGCTTGCTTTCTCACTGAAACGTTTCCCTCACTTGTTCTATTTTGGTTGCTGTAGTCTTATAAATGTTAGGTATCTCTTTCTAGCACACATTAAAACTTGAAATAAGGCATATTTTAATCTTCTTGACTTTAAAGTAAAATTGTCAACTGCTTTTTAAGAACATGTCATCCTTCCTTAGCCTGCTTGCTGGAAAACATTTGTATGGTTTATGCACAATTTGGTATAACTGACCCGCAGCAATGTCAGGTTATCAGTTGTATTTAATTGGGATCTATAGTGGGCAGATTTTGTAAACATACGTGAAAGTCAGTCCCTGTCCAAACAAAATGAGTGAAGAGGTGGGAAGAGTTGGCATAACGAGAAAATACAAGAACTGTTTGGCCACCAAGTTATACTCTCTGTTGGAGGCACCGGAAAGAAAAGATTACATATCATGGTACATCACTTCAGTGTTTTATGGAAGGCTCGACCAGTATTTTTGATGGTATTTATTATATCAGGAGCCCCATGTTAGGATTACAGCTATATTGCAATAGATCCTGTGCAATTAGGTGACACACAGCCTCCTTCCAGAGGGTTCAAAGCACAATGTCTTGATAAGTAACATTGAGGAAAACTGTCGGTTAAATGTGGATATCTCTTGCAGATTCCCTTTTTGCTAAGCTGTGCTTCAACAAGGTCATTCTAAGTCTTAAGTGAAATAAAACGCTCCTTGGTTTCAGTTTGGAGGTATTACATCATTATTGACTTCTTGTCCCAAGAAAATCAGATAGATTTTAGTCCTATCATATTTAAATTCATTGACTGGGAACAGGGATTTTTTTCAGAATTGCCCTTTCCTGGGGTTGCAGAAATGTGTATTTCTATGTGACCTGTGGAAGATGAGCTCTTTCATTCTTCTGTACAGAGGTGTGTGATCTGTGGGTACCTGCTGCTGTATTTACAGATGAATCTACTAGCCTGGAATAGATAAGATAGTACAATGCTCTTGATTTTTTTTCAGATGATGCCATTTATTTCTCTTTCCTTTCCTATGTAGTTGTTCAGACCTCTTTACAGTGGTCTGAGAAGTTCTGGCTGCAAGGTGTTGGTTAGTTATCTGCCTGGGCAACTCTGGAGGGTGGGGGGAACACAACAAATGATGTTTCCAAATGGCTTCTGCAGGGGCAGTATTTTCAAACTAGTACACACTTTACAATCTGTATATGCAGAGCGTGAGTAAAAACTCTGGTACTTTCAATTCAAGCTGTGGCTTGCTCTGTGTAACGGAAGGACCAGGATGTATTTTAGTTGATAAATTTGCGTCGTCCATTAGAGTACATGTAGTTGTTTTTATAGCTACCCTTGGAGTACAGGTTTTTTGTTTTTTGTTTTTTGTTTTTTTTTTTAATTTTTCTATGCCTGCAATTTTTTCTCCAAGCTCTGCTCTGGAAATTCGGCCTCTGTGCTAGAGAGAGTATTGTAGGAAACCTTAGGACTTTTCAAACTCATTCTTTTTGTGTGTGTGAAGAGTTTCATAGAATCATAGAATCATAGAATATCCTGAGTTGGAAGGGACCCTTAAGGATCATCAAGTCCAACTCTTGACACCGCACAGGTCTACCCAAGTTCAGACCATGTGACTAAGTGCACAGTCCAATCTCTTCTTAAATTCAGTCAGGCTCGGTGCAGATGGTACTTTGATCCAGAACTTAAGATTAGCACTGTCCACAACGAATTCAGTTCAAGCAGTGGGATAGGATTGTCTGCTACAGGCAGTCTTCAGAGATTCCACGAGCAGCCAGGGATAGTCTGTTCGGAGGTTAATAGCTGGCTTAAAAAAAAAAAAAAAAGGGAAAACAAAAAGCAGGCATAAATAGCTGTTTGTACAGTGCATGCAGAAATTATCTGGAAAGCATATAAATAGGGTACAATGATTGCTGCCTTTTTTTCTGCTGTGTAGAAATTGCAGAAGAATCTGACGCATTGAACAGTTAAGCGATCAGATCTCAGCTAAACTTCAGTGTCAGTAAACAAAAAAATTGCTTATTTAAAAGGACAAATAAGATGCTAAGTGGTACTGGAAAAAGAGTTGAGATTCAAATGGAAAATACAATTACTGAGATGCTTTGTGTTGCCACGTACTGGGTATAACTTGTTGTCTGGCACATGGGGTGTCCATAACCATTATACCTGCCTTTGGTCAAGTTACCCAGCATTTTCTTCTCTGATGTTGACATTGGTTGTAATATTTTTAAGGTTTGCACATTTGATTTATCATCATTTTCTGGCAGGAAAAGGCTATCATATGGCTCTGGAAATGCTTGGCATTGCTGGTCCACAATCCGTGGTTTTGAGTCCATCCTTTTTGCATGAAAGAATGAGGCAGGAGATGTCAGGAGAAGGAACCTTGTGGGTTAGGTACTTGAGTATTGCCCTGGATAGCTAGCTTTCATCCTGCATTCACTGCAGAGCTTCTTGTAAGGCAAGGCAAGTTTCTTACAGTACCCAACTGGTTCTCTCTGTGTGTCTGAGTCGGGATTTCCAGAGCATGACTTAATGCAGGTAACATACATCGGCAGATAAACCGCTCTGTATTTGATCGATGTGGATTACAATACAGACTAACTCCCTCTCCTGCATTGTGAATGGATCTGTAGTTATTTGAGGGAAAAGAAAAGGTTGTTACCCTGTAATGAGCACTGTGTCGGAACATGCACAGAAAAGGAGAAACTAATACTGTACAAGTAATATTAATTTTTGGCTGTTCCTAACATATTTTGAAGAGCAAGCCCTCAAAACATTGTTCTAATCTATCAGATGTCAAAAGCTAAATGGACTGTAGGTTTTAACAAGTAATGGCATTAGTCTGTACCATGTAGAGTTTCCTGAGCCTGTAAATCTATACAGTTGTTTGCAAAATCTGTGTTCCAGTTCCCACATGGTAGGATTTATAATTTTTCTTTGCTAGGTATTGCTTTTCCAGAAGGCCTGGAGGTTTTGGTTGCTTTCCCAGGAGCATACCTTTACAATAAGTGTGGAAGTATTGATTATTATAGAAAACTGCTGTTTCCATCATTTGAGATTGACTTTTTCTATGAGTATACTGTTAACTAGGTTTTAAAAGCAAGCCTGTCAGACTTTCAGCTCCTCATGAAGAGGAACAAAAAGCTTGAGTGAAAGATACTGTTGTTTTTGCAATGCACAGAGTAGGTTTTTGGAAAAACTGACAGTCTTAAGTCAAGAGATGAATTCAAAATCACCATTTTTCTTTGCAGCCTTTCTTCCCTGTTGCTAAAATAGATAACGTATACTCACTGAACAAGACAAAATGCATTCACTGTTGAACAATTTTCATGTGAATGGCTGTCCTTGAGCTAGTACAGTAATACACAGTAGATATCCATCCAATTAAGACTTGGCGGTACTATAAGTGAGTAGCTATTATAATTTCTTTTATAACTATCCTTGTGTTGACAAATTTTGCTATCCACAAGCACTTCAGGATCCTGAAGGATTACTTGGGAATGAAAGCCTGAAAATCAATACTGAAAGTGAACTGTAGTAATTCAAAGAAAAGGAAGGTTTGAATTTTTTTGGAAATGAAGCTGTCTTATGTCTAGGTGTTTTTTATACGTGTTATAGTATGTATACTGAAATTGTAGCTTCTGTGTAAGTGTAATTATAAAAACAAACAAACAAGAAATAATTTCTCTTTCCTTAAGTCTTCACCTGGCAGGAACAATTTATTATAGCTGTGAAGTGGCTTTTTCTGAGAGTTATGCTACACCAGGTTCTGCTTTTGATGTGCATGTGCATAATTCAATTAAAAATGGTTTCATATCAGTGGTATTTTAAGCAATAAAGGATGTTTCTTTAGTAGTGTTCTAAGTATTTTTCAGCTTATTATAGGCAGTTGGTGCCCTGTCTTTAGGATGTAGGAGAGGTAAGTACCTGTTTTTGAATGAAACGGTACAAATCTGGCTAAGCAGGAAAATGAAAGTCCCCCCATTTTACCTGGATAACACTGCAATATAGGATATATTGGTGGGAACCTTCAATCAGTTCTTTCTGAGTGAAGAACTCCACTTGGCTAACTCCAATTTTACAGCGTTTTGCTGTTTTTTATTGGCTTGGGTCAAGGGTGTCAAATATAGTATCAGTAGGAGTGGGAGGATCATGTCCAATCTCACGAGGGAAAGAGTGCTCATGCCGAAGAGAGGAGAGAGAGGGCAACTGGCAATACAGGCATATATAGGGAAGGGAAGAAGTGCAAGAGGAGAAGCTAGGTATAAGTGAGGAGCAGAAGCAGGTTCTGTGCTTAATCAAGGCTTGATACAGAAAAGTTGGACCAGAAACTTTAGAAATGTTGAAATGGGCAAAAATGTGAATTGTCTAAAAGCAAGGGAAATCTCAGAACTTGGTTAAATAAAATCTTGATAAGTTGGTTTTAATTTTTTTATTTTAAGTTGCTTCTGAGATGGGGAGGGGAACAACAACATGCAGTCAGTCATATTTGTTTTAGCTCCTGAGTCAACATTGGGGTAGTAATTATAATAAATTAAAAAATCATCGACACCATAAAGTCTTCTTGAGGTGTTGCAGGTCTGGAGCAAGGATCCAGGCCCTTGTCCCCACTAGTCAGTGCTGTTGGCCAGCTCCTTCCTGTTATCCCTGCTGGGATTGTATTTCTAGCTGCATCGGATATAAATGACAGTTTGGGTTTTGTTTTATCAACTTCTGTTTTTTTTTAGTAAGTTTTATGTCATTAGAGAAATCTGATTTTATTTTTTATAAATAGGCAAATGACAGATTTCCCTGATGAAGTTAACACTCCACAATCTGTTAAAATGTAGTATATTGATCCTGCGATCTCTGCTTTGCTTTTTACCAGAATATTTTGGTGAGTAACAGAAAGGAGGCGGATCGATTTTCAGCACGTTGAGGTAGTAGCTTAACTAGCACGGGCAAAACATCCTGAAGACCTAATGAGAAGTGGCCCAGTCGATTTTCCAGTTACAGCCCACCAAAGATGTAAATGCCCTGGTGGGTTAGCTTTCATCTGTGGAGGCTCCTCTCGTGCGGCAGCAGTAGCTATTTTCTCTCACCTGGAGTACAGCAGAGAGATGATTGGGAACTGGCTCTCGTGGCCTGGTGTTGCCTAGCAGCATTACTAAGGTGATGGGCTGGGAAGCTGCTGTTACAAAGGGAGGGATGCACGCCTTTCTCAAAACCTAGCATCAACGCCACGGAGTAGAGCAGCAAAAAACGAGTGGTGGGTCTGGAGACAGTTCTTGAGCTCCCGTCCCTAATTTGAGAGGCATGATGAGAGAGAGGAAGCAGGGCATCTGCTGTCAGGCTCCCAACAAATTCATCTCAGTCAAATCAATTAGACGATTTCCTAACAAGGCTGTAATAAAAGCTTGTCGTGGAGGCACAACTGGTGCTGTGTAAGTGGACATTTCTAGGCTGGAGGTGATAACAAGATCTCCTAATAAATGATCTTCTCCAGGCTTCTTGTTCCTCGCACAATCTGCCACCCTTTCACTTCCCTTTATTCCCCACAGTGGCAAAGTAAAGGAGAACTTCATTCAGAGCAAGCCATTACAGGTACTATTGTCAAGATTGCAGGACCCATTCCCTCTGAAGAAGGCTTTATTGGAGAGAGGAATCGCACTGAAATACAATGGTGTGAAATGGCCAAACTGTCAATAGTTAGCTGTCAGAATCTGCACAAGATGGCATGAGGAAACACTGGCAGCACCAGGTCTGCTGGGGAGTAAGTCTTTAGGAAGTGTGGACAAGAAGTAAACTTTATTATTTTCACAGGTCTTGTGACAGACTGCATCTGAAGATGCTTCATCCTCTTCTTTCTCCCTCCAAGACAGCAGGAAGCTGCATGATAGCAGTTCTATTTGATTCTCCCAACAGTTTCATTTATAAAAAACATACATGGGACTTGAGATTGAGGCTTTGTTCCCCCACCTTTTTTTTTTCTCTCTAGCACATTATCTATGTTTTCATTCTTTCACATTTGAATTTGCTGTTTTGCTCAAGGAAAGGGAATTACAGCAGCAGAATTTAAGATACCTGGGAGAAAATGCAGCTCCTCATGCCATGTGGTTTTTCAGTTCTTTTATAAAAATGACGTCTATAATTTCTTTATATTATTCAGCTGCCTGTATCACCTTTTTCTTACCCAAAGCATGTGTCATTCTAACACGGACCTTTATCACTAATGAGTACATTGTCGGCTGTTTCAAAATGCTCTGAAAGCATGAAAGATTTCTCTAGAGTGAATTTGACACATTATCACAGGACATTAAAATATGTATCTGAAGTTCCTGGTATGAAACGTTATCATTTTATACTATTGTGCATCCACGTGGTACTGTATGTGTGCACGTGATGCTGCGTTAAATGCAAAGCAACAATAAGTGTTTTCCTGAAAAAGACATTAGAAAATCATGTGTGTTTACACTGCCATTTGAAATGGCACAATGATACTTATGGAGACCTGTTTTGCAGTGTTTGCATCCAATGCTCACTTATTAAATGATGGCCAAAATGTAAAAGATTACTTTTTTTTTTTTTGACCCTACTCAGTCTTGTTTACAGCTTTGGCAGCCTTTAATGATTTGTGTTGAGCCACCAAGTATGTGTGCCTGACCGAATTGTTTTGTAAAACTTTATCCAAAAACGCTTAGTTTCTTAGGAGAATAGATCTGACAAAAATGTTTTCCCCTATGAAAATACCGGTGTTACAGGTTTCTGTTGGGGTGAAAGGCTGTTTTTCTGTCAATATTGCGTCTCTAGGGCATACATGAGATCTTAGGAAGAGAAATTATCTTTCAGAATTGTGCCTGGTCGTATCCTGGAAAAAAATTAATCCAATTTGGAGGTTGGAACAATCTCAGTAAATTCTCAGGAACTGAGAGGAAATGGAGTTAGAAAGAGGGAGATGGATTTGATACAGCTGATGAGGAGAGAATGGTGACTAACGGGGAATAGGAGCGAGGAGTGGATAATGCTCAGCATGATGGAGCTCTCTGCTTTCTGTTCTGCTCCCAGAATATAATCTGAGAAAATAGTTCATTTACTGAGTTTCACCCAGCCTGTACTAAGAGTCTAATTGGAACTGCAGAGTTAAGCACTTGAAAACTAGGAAGTGACAGCACTCAGCTTGTCTCCTGGTGTAGTGGCTGTATATTCTGATGTCGTAACGATACGTTATGTTGTGCACAGCCCACCTTGCTCATTTTCTGGATGTCTTTCTTTGAGGTGATCTAGACAGGACCGTAAAGGATGCTGTTGTGGGTGGAATCAAAACCTCACGTGCACTGTTTGGAAGCAGTTGAAGGGGGCATTTCCCGGTGTCCTGCTTCATACCCAGGAGGCTGAATGGCAGAATTCCTGAATTCTCTGTTAAACCAGCCTGAGAGCCAAGGGGTCCAGATTAGGAGGTGCTCATTGCACATCCTTGGCTGTGAAAGTGGAGTGTTAATGCTTCCCTGCCTCACTGGGGTGCTGGAGAAATAAATTGGTTTCTCGACATGAGATGAAAGTACAGAAAAGTCCGTGAGGAAAACTGAGCATTTTTTATTTCAGAGGAATAAAAAAAGGATGGGGTCAGGCACTGCAAAGAAAACTGAATGCTAAAAAACTGCTCACTAATTGAGTAGCATCAAACTGTGCACTGAATAAATCAGGAATACAAGGGAGGAACTAATGTTTTAATGTTTATTTAACCAACGATTTTATCCAGATGTACAGGAAGGCTGAATTAAGTGTGGAGAAGTCATCTTCATTCTGACACTTTCTAATTTTTGGAGTGCATAACTTTGCAGCCTTCGTGTTGAAGAGCTTTTCCATGCCTTGAATATACATTGCTTTTTAAAATGTCATTAATGTTATTTAGAGCATTTATTTTAAGATGTTCCTGATCTTTGAGATGGAAGCATGGGGAGAACAGCATCTACATCCAAGTTTGAACATGTGGATTCTGGAATTGGGTTCGGGGGAATGCAGAAGAAGGATGGAGAAGTGCAGCCGGGCTCCCCTAAGCGCTTTACACAGCGTGCCAAGTCCTGCAGTGGCGTTTGTGCTGCATAGCCTGAAAGGATTTGTAGTGGGTTCCCCAAAAACCAGATGGGAATCGGGCACAGCACAGAGGAACACGCCAGCTAACACCTGTGTGAGAGGGGTCTAGGAGAAATAGGCCTGGTGAGCCGAATCGTGATTAAGCTGTGCAGAACTCAGGTGTACAAATCTCCCGTGACCCAGGGCTGGCGTGACTAATGACAGCAGTGGTAAATCATTCTGTCACCGACCCGACTGTTTCAGAAAGACGTCTTCATAAAGCAGAACTCTGACGTGGGAGTGGAGGAAGAAGGGATCTTGTACTTGAAGGAAAGAAAAAAAATTACAGGGGGAGAGTGCTAAGTCCAGAAAGCCTTGGGATCCACCAAAATCTGAATTGCCCAGTGTGTGTCATCAGTGTCTTGAGAACTTCAAAGACTTAACAATCACCTCAGAAAAAAAAAAAGAGCTGGCTTTCTGTAGGTGTGCTTTGTGTTGGTTAGTGGAGGAGGCTGCTCTCTTCAGACTCGTGGCCTCGCTTGCTGAAGTGTTTGTGCAGTGGGTGTGGGAGAAGATCGCAAGGAGGGATTCATTCCACAGCGAAGGCAGGACTCCGGGGCCATCGGGAGCTTGCTTGGTGGTGTGCACCGATTGCTCTGCTGAAGACTCCAAAAGTTATGCTTTAAAAATTGCTCTAGATGGCATGCTGGGTGAATTGATTGCTCCCGAGGTACCGGTAGCAGCACTTTGTGAATATGCCGAAGTTTTGGTTTGTGGGCTAAGCCACAAAACAAGAAAAAAAAATAATTCCGTGAAAAATATGTTTCACTTGCCTTTAAACAGTCTGTTTGGTACTATTTTATCCTCTCGAGTTACAATTCAGTTAGAAATGAATCCAGTTAGAAATGTGTTTTTCCTATTTCAGAAACACAAGTGTTAGAGTTTGAAAATGTCAAGATCAAGTGCATGTTGTTTGTGTTTGCTTGTTTGTTTTTTTTTTTAATTTCTTTAAAAAGTCAGGATTGGCAAAATCTTAAATTGTGCTTCAGCTGTGTGTTGACAGCAAGGAGAGAAACCCTTTCTGGTTTTTGAGATCATCTTCACCTAGCACCATGTGAGAATTTCAGGCTCAGGTGTGCATCCCAGCCCCACAAATAGTTGTGAGCAGTCGGCAGTGATCCTGGTGAATGCAGTTCCCTGGAGCCTGGCATTCCAGAAGCCCAGGGTATAATTTCCTTATTATGTCTAGCAAGCTCTGGGTTTCCCAGTGCTGCATTTCCCTGTGATTGTCTTGACAGCCCAAATAAATTCTTTTCCCATCTTGCGCTTTCCAAAAGCTGTAAGCAATTCAGCATTTATAGAGAATGAAATAAATTAAAAGCAATTGACAGCCAAACTTTTTTGGGCTTTCTGTGGCATTTGGAAGAAGGGGAGGTCTCTCTCTGCTTGTCTGAGAAAACAGATCCAGCTGCAAAAGCAACATAACTTGGGTCTTCCTTTGTCTGTGATATATTTGAGTATTCCAGGAGAATGTGAAGTCTGTCTAGAACTTCAATGCAGACCCGTGGCCCGAGTCAGCAGCAGAGGCAGCAACCTGTATGAGACACTTCTGCAAAAGGTTTATCAGCGTGTGGCTCCAGGAGATGCAGTTTGACTGGCTTGCCTGGTGCACTTCTCTCACTGCTGTGCTGGAAGGGGTCAGATTCTTGGAAAGGCGCCTGGCTGGATGAGTAACAAGATGTTCCATATGCAGCCAGCTTTGTGAACTCTGCTCTCTTTGCATAACAAGTTCTGTCCCAGCAGGCAGAGGAAATAGTTCTCAGGGAAGTACATTTATTGGAGTGTGTGCTATCCCAACAGCTCGCTTTGCAAACGGTCTTTTGAGTTGGCCTCCTGCCAACTGTGTTGTTAGAAAGGGATGGTTTGAAATGCTTCATTTCAAATGACTAAGGAAACCCTCACTAAATACTGATAGACTGAAAATCGTAGCTGTTGGATTTGTTGTCTTACTGCAGAAAGCAGTGGAAGCATTACTTGAGAAGATAACTTATTATTAGAGTCAACATAAACCTTTTCTTTCTTCACCTGCAGGTTCCAATCCATCAGAATCTCAAAGAGCTCCTTGCCATCCGGTCTGAGCTCCAGAAGAAGGTTGAAGATCTGCAGCGGGAAGCTGCCACACGGTCCATTTCTTCCTCCTCCGATAGAGGTTCATCTCCTTCCCACTCAGCAACACCGGTACACACTTCTGTGTGATGCTTCACGCGGCTTTTGTTACGCAGTTTATGTCAGGTAATACAGAGAGGAGGGGGAAATGTTTTTCCTATCACACAAGGATCGTGAGTGACTTGTAATTGCTATGATCTACATGCCTTACTGTGTCTGATATTATCAAGATGAGGCCAAAAAGAGCTTCAATAGATGTGATGTATTTTCTTGTTGGCAGTTCCCACGTGTTTTGACAACTCTAGCTAAATCACCAATTGTGAAATTAAACTTGGTTTTGAGCAACTAACAATTTAACCATCCTAAAAAGGAATCCATCTGCCAAGCAGACAGAAAAATGCCTCTCATGCTGCCGAGGGTACCATGTCTAGCTGGGAGAATCAGACAAAATGACACGTGATGCTTACACAGAACACTGAGAACATTTTTCTGAATGGGAGCTCCTTATTTCACACAGGGTTTTTTTAGTTGGTTGTTTTTTTGTTGGTTTTGTTGTTTTTTTTTGGCTAAAGCAATTGTGTTAAGGTAATTGATACACTTGGAAATCGATTTTAAAGTAATGTTTTCCAGTTTAAAGCAATGTTTTCCAGTGTAGTCAGTTCTGCATTTCAACTAAATATGCCATTAAAAGTGGATGAAATTAAGCTAGGTTTGTCAAAAACACCACGCTGACTTGTATGATGTAATATATTTGGTAAAGCATGTATTTTAGGTTTTTTAATGCCTTTTGTACAAGTTGAAATAAAGTCTTTTGACGGCTTAGTTTATTGTTCAGTTTCAGCCTCCTGAGTGAGGAGTAAACTTAATCATGTCAAGGTCTTGTACAAAATAAAAGTGTTTTCTAGCAAATGGTAATATTTGGGGTTGAAATGACACCCACCTGTGTAAATTGTATAGTCTGTATAGCTCCACATTTTGTTAAGTGTTTTCTTTTGAAGTGTACACACAAAATGCGAAGCTGTGTCCTTTATATATACATGTGTATGTGATGTTAAACATATGCATACTCCCGTGTTTTTAAGCTCTACGTTCAGAAAATGGATCCTGCCTATCCAAACTCTTTCAAAGACCTTAACTTGTAATGACTTTGTCAAACAAAGTTTTTTTTAAATATGAGCTTAATTGGTTTGCTTGAAATAAAGCCGGTTGGCTTTCTGTTTTTTAAGTTGCCGCTAGCATTTTTTTCTGTAGAGTGAATAATGTATCTTTGTTATCATATAAAATACGCATTCCCATCTTTTTTATATTCACCCAAAATATTAATATTAGGGAAATCTGGTTACTCTAACATCCAAATTTTTGAAAAATTTTCAGTGGACTCCTTGGAAGACCCAGAAATGATGCGCGCTGACAATTTTCCTTTGTTTGTTTTCCTCTCTGTGTTTCGTGAGAATCTGGCTCTTCTCCTTAAGATACTTAAGTGCTGCAGCTCTGCTTTTTAACTCGTGCTCCAAGTTCTGCTGATGGGAATTAAGCCCTGTTCTTGAGTTGGTTCTGTATGCTGATTGTGGGTTTTGCTGTCTGTGAGTAGTCTGCACATTTGTTCTTAATATAAGATGTCCCTTTTCTGTTCTCTGCATTCATGTACAGAGCATTTAGTTAATGAGTAAAGCGAGCTGCTTAGCACTTTCGCAACTCCAACTGGAAAGGCAGATGTGTTGTATCCATTCTTGCAAGTTTACTGAGCAGCACAGGGTATGTCAACATCTCCTTTTTGTTACAGTAAATACACTTTATAATAGATACCGGCCTGCAGGAACAAAGTTTATGGACGTTTGCAATGTGGCATCTCTTAATCAACCTCAGGCTTTTTATAAATAGAAAAAAAATGTTTTGCTGTAAAAATGATTCTGCTAACTAGTATGCCAGCAGTGAATTTTACATTGCCAAAATATGTTGAGCTGGTATTTAATTAAACTCTTCCATACTTAAGATTTCCTTGACATTTTAACTGTATATTAAAGCAAAGCACTTTATCTCTCAAATGCAGTGCTAAAGAAGATCTTTTGAAGTTTTTCTCTTTATTGGTGCTAATAGTCACAACGTTTCCTCTATAATTATTGTAAAAGTGATGACTGGATTAGCTTAGGCATTGTGAGATTTTAAAAGCTTAGATTCCCAGAGCTAAAATCTGAGAATTCAGTTCCGCCGAGAAGACTACCAGTTATTTCAACTGTGCCTGCCTGTTCCTCCACAAGTTTCAACATAGCTCAGTGAGTCTTCTCTGACCGTAAGGGCTATCAGTGGGGGAGGGATCCTGCTATAAATCTGGGTAAGCACAATGGATGTTTTTGTATACACTTACCATGGTAATTTTCAAAAACAGCCTATATATGCTAGTTAAAACCTAGTTTTATTCTGAATAAGTGATTAATACACAGTCTCTGTGTTTAGTCTGCTTCCTAATATTCAGTTTTTTTTTTCATATTGGTTCAACAACTGTGTGCCATCCCTTTTTATATTTTTTAATAAGGCAGCCAGTTTTGAACTGTTTGAAGAAAGAGCAGAACCTTGTTCCCCGTCTGATGTGCCATGAACAGAACTGTTAACTTCTAATCCTGGATCTTTTGCTTTGTGTTTTTTGGATTTGACTCTACCAAGCGTAAAGGGAACGTGCAAAAAGACAGAAAGCAGTTAAATTTGACCTGTAGGGTTTTCTTCATGTAGATGACATGTGAGAGGGAGAACAAACTGAATCCAGCATACCAGAATGGGCTGAAGCTGTGGTAAGCAATTGAAACATTTTTTGCTTGTGAAGTAAGTTAAGTGAATCATCAGCATCAGACACTTTGCCATCTTAGTCCAGTTTCAGAGCTTAATTACCCTTTTTCCTCCTTTGTAGATAAAGTCTTTTTTTTTCTTGTTGGTTATTTCTCAGAAAAATGGAAGAAGGCTTTTAAAGTTGGTAAACAGTCTTATCTGCCTGTTTTTGTTCCCTGCATTGGCAGCCTTCCTCTCAAGGAGCTGATGCTTTAAACAAGAAGTGTTTGATTTTTCTCTTATTTTTCAAGAAAAGCTGTACTAAGTCATAGGCAGTATTTGGTAACACTGAGAATGGCTGGGTTTTGAAGAGCTGGAAATAAGGGATCAACAACTCCCATTCAAGTGGAGTGAGCCCCACAGCAGAGGACAAAGTAAAATGGGAAAATCAGAGTATTTCCCATTTGAGATAAACTTTCTTGTGTTAAAATGCACAAAGCAACGTCCATCTGCTGAGCGATCACATCTGAACTAAGTGGATATCCTATCAGAGATCTCTTCACTGCCAGATCATGTGCAGTCAGGAAGAGATAATTTTATTTTTACAAGAAATAAGAGTCAGAAGTAGGTAGGTTGAAGTGTAAAACACATTGTTTAATTCTGATATAAAGCACTGCATCATTATATGGAGGCCAAAAACTTAACTTTGCATTGCATGGGAGATTCATCTCCTGCATACGAAAATATACAGAAAACGGCAGGAGACCTATGGCAGTGAAATGGACTGAAAACTAAGCTTTAGTGAGTGCAGCCATGGATTATAGGGCATTCATTACCTGAGTTTAGTTGCTTGGTAGGCTGAGGAGGGAGAGGGACAGTGTGTGTGTGTGTGTTTCGATACTTCAATATTAAAGCTTTTGTAATGATAGGTGTTTTCTCAGTAAGAAAACTGGTTCTGGAGGTTTTGAGTGGTTATGTGTTGTGTTTTTTTTCTTTATTAAAGTTTTTAGTTACAGAAGAGGTTATATGTAAAAAGGATATGGTCCACCTTTTACAGTTTACTTGCAACATGAAAAAAAAAAACAAACACAAGTCTCTCATGTCTTATTAGACAGTTTATTTGTTGTTTTCCAAAGGTTGTCAAATTCTGATATTTCCCCCCATGACCCTTACATGCACATTAGCAAAATGAGTCTTATCTTTTCACAGCAGAACATTCAACCTTCATTTGGTACAGATCACTTCTGCATCAGTAAACAATAGGCTTTGCTTTTAGATAAGGATTTCACTCAAAAGAAATTATTCTCTAATTTCACAACGCTGTTGTTCCTGAACCTCATTTGTTCCTGGGCCTCATTTGTTGCTGAAGCAAATCTGAAGGCCTTAGCCTGTCTAGTCATTTTGCTTTTGCAGAATTAGAAACGGCATTGTGGACTAATTCCATTTTTATCACAACAAGTGAATAGTTAACAATGACAAATATAGCACTTGTAAGGGTTCCTTAAAGGGGCTGGATGGAAATGACCGAGCTTATTTAAATGAAAAAAAAAAAAAAAAAAAAAAAAAACACTCTGAAATTCATGTCACAGTATTCTATACTGTATAAACTAATGTCACAGCATCATAAATGCAGAACCTTCTACAATTGTGCTGAAGGAAAATGCAAGTAATTAACAGAATAAACAACGGAATAAGAGCTGGTTAAGTTCCTTCAATTCTCTGTTTCCTATGTAATTGTGAAACCTCTTCTCAACCATTTCATTAGAAGTAGCTTTAGTTAAAAATGTGGGGTGTGATGAGAAAAAAAAAAAGCCCACAGCACAGTTTTACTTAAACTCTCAGGACAGATGTATATACATAATTTTGGACTCCTGGAAAAAAAAAAAAATCCTACTTTTCTAATATCTTACACCTTTTTTTTTAAATAAAGGATGAGAAAGTTCACACCGTGTATACAGAATATAAGTGCAAAATTTTTAAAAATTCAATATCCACATTTAAAGAGAATGGATACTAATTAAATGAAGATAGTTACAGAGGTGTCAGTTGTTTCAGAACTCGTATCACTACTAGGAAAACATGAACGAACCCCCTCAGTTGCTATAATGCCTGAGATAACAATGGTGTGAAGTATGAACTCCCTGCTTCTCAGACACTGATCTGACAGCTGGATGGAGAAGGAAACAGACTGCAACAAAGCAGCATTTTGAGCCTTAGCTGACATTTAGCACGTGAAGGCTTTGATTTTTGTGCACTTGTTTTGAAGTAATTTCTTTACTGCAGTGTTTGTCAATGTTTTCCCATTTGAAATGCTGGAGAAAGAATTTTTGAATTCTGTTACTGTAAACTGGAAAAGTGCTCCCTTTCACTGTGCATTTGTTTTTTTTTCCGTATACTACACCTAGAAATCATATTAACAAAGTTTTCACCAGTCATAAAAAGGCCTCATGAAAAGGAGAAAAGGAGCAACTTCAGTGCTGTTTGCTTCTCAATTCCAAAAGCTAGTATTTCAAAAAAAAAAAACCTGCAGTATCTGTGAATTACATGCCTGTTTCTTGTATGTCCTAGTACAGTAATATCCCAATGGAGGGTGTTACAGCCTGTAAGCAATCCTGAACACCCACTGCACTGTCCACCAGAGAAACAGGGAGTGCACTGTAAGAGGAATGCGCTAAAACTGATGATCTGCATCTACAGCAAGCACTGTCATCAGCAAAAAGAAACGGAATTACGTTCGCTTGATCTAACCTAGGAAAATGACTCCTAGTGTTCATCAATGCTACGTTGCAACGTTTTACCTATAATAATTTTGTAAAAAACATTTTTCATGCTACAGTTTTCAAATATGTTTGGCTAAGAAAGAAAAAAACAGATGATGGTGTTTGCAAATGGAGATGTGTGGCTTCGCTAGAATCAGACCTCCTGCACGGGTTGGTCAGAATTCTGCAGACCACGCTCCCCCGTGGAAGTCTTACTCCAAGACTAAGCAAAAATACCGAGTGTATTCCATATCTATTTCTTCTTCTTACAGCCTCAGAACGAACAATAATATTTTTTCTAACCCCAACACATTCATAAAACAAAGTAGCAGTAGTTAGTCAACAGCTGTATTGTAGATAAAGTGTTCTAAATCTATGTCAGGCACCATATATCCTTAGAACTTATCTCCCTTATAAAATGCTGTAGTTGTTCTGTTGAGCTAGTGTAAGGCTTTAAAAATGCAAGTGTTAAGAAGAGCATAAAGAATTGTGCAGCTGTTGCAAAATACTTACAATGTTACTGGGCAATTTCCTTTCAAATTGAGCCGTTCCAGAGAAATGCTCCTGGGCTCCTTCACCTATTGGCAAGGCCTCGTGTAAGTCATGTCTAGCTGAAAGCTCTGAATTTGTACATCAAACTGGAAATGCTTTTTTTAGTTCACGTTCACACAATCTGGGATTTGCAAAACATTACAAAATGCACACATTTTAGGTTTATATATAAATAGTGAGTACTTTTTACACTAGGCAAAGTGAATTTTCCTTCACTTCAGAGCATGCTTTTTCAAGTATTCATTGCTTTGGGAAAAAATGCATCAGAAGGTAGCTGTATCCACATTTCAGCATCGGTAAGAAAGGGTTGGGGAGGAAGTATGAAAACTAGTTCTTGCGATATAGTGCTTGGGTCCGGATAGCAGTACTACTGTGGCACAGGGGTGCTCTCCTGGCAATAGAGCAGTGTTCTGCTGAGCAAGGCTCACAGAGAGCTGCAGGACCCTTGTGGGACAGCAGCAGAGAGCCCATCCTCTCAGGACACCCAGCCTTTTTTAAAGGTTAGGTGGTGACCCAAAGGATGCAGCTTTGTCTCCTTTTTCTACATAACGTGCCAGGAAATGCTCTCAATAGTTGTGTAATGATCAGGGGAGAAGGTGAAGAACTCTGTCTACAACTCTAGTGGCAGTGAGTTAGAGATCTCAGATGCACACGTTGTTTCTTTCCTTTTGGGTTAAATCTGTGGTTTGCTCTATGGACGAGATCTCAATCTGTCCTTGAAAGCATCTGAACACAGTTTTTGTTTTGTCTCAGTGATAATACAGGAATCTCATGTCACAGACAAACCCTGCCACTTGGTAACTCTCTTCCCATCTCTACCACAGCCCAGCATTCAGATGCTATTTGCTGCACGTGAGCACTGCACACACTGCTGTTACCTGTGTTTATGACTTGGCATGAAGATCAGGTCCTCTGATTTGGTCAGAAGCCCAGCGCTGCGTGGAGGTGGAGCATCCCCAACTCCTGGCTTGGGAGCAGGGACTCACCTGCCTCAGCCTGAGGCCCCACCTGAGGACATACCCAGAGGCACTTGGTTTTAGGTAGGGGTACACTAAGGACCACAGTCTACCCTCAGGAAACGCGTGGTTTTCATCGCTGCTGCCAGAAGTGACAGCCCATCACTGATGGCAGAAGTTGGCTGGAGGTGACTGACTAAGGGTTTTGAATGGTTTGCTTTGGGTTGCTATTCACAGGCACTTCACTGTCCTCACACCTGTAAGCAATTCTCCTTGAAAAAGACCTTGTGATAATTGACCACTGCTGAAGCACCTTCTGTTGGTTTGCATACAACTTGAGACCAAACCTACAGTATTACTTCAATGTAAACATAGCTTGTTACAAAAAAAAAACAAACACAACAACAACACCTACTACCATCCTAACCCTAAAGCCTAGAGCAATAAGAAGCCAGTCCAAGCCTAAGTACACATTAAATAGCTTTGGATTCAAATTAAATAAAAAGCTAAATTACAAGCATGTAAGATCTCCGTGTTTGCTGCTGACTGATTCTTTTCTAGCCCCAGGCCACGCTTTAGATCTTTGCACTGTCTTGTTTTGGTGGTTCTGCTGACTGTGTTTCCAGTACTGAATATTTAACTGGAGAGGAAAAAAAAAAAATCATTAATACAATAGCACACAATAGTAACAAAGTGCAAGCAACGGGTGCCAGATACTGGTTGGTTGTATCTGACTTCGGAAAAGCTTTTACAGCAGCCTTGATTATCTGTCACCGAAAGAAGGATCACGCTTTTCTTGTGTAAGACACTTTTGATGGCTGAAAACATGAAAGCTAAATATTAACTGCCACTGTTTGCAGAATGAGATCCTTGGTCTCTTATCACGGCTTTCCTTTGTGTACAATGAAGAGGGAAAGACATTGTAGTGGATGTTTTACAAAAAGCTGCGGCATAACCTAAGTAGTGTCTTCAAAGAGACGCTAGCTCAGTGCAGCGTGAGCGCCTTTAAGGAAGTCCTTCACTACAGCTGCTTTTGTGGCCAGATGCAGGAAGGTTAAGGAATGCAAAGTTCTCACCTTGGGGTTCCTCGCTTACGACAGCTTCCATGTTTTCCCCTTTCACATACTCTGCGTTAAGTCCCTCTGAGAAGTAACAATAAAGAGAGTGAGGTGGGAGGGTAGAAAGCAGAAATGATTTGCTTTGATGCTTTAAAATCTCCAGTAATGGGCCTATCTTCTGTAAAAGCTAAGATGCTTTTTTGCAAACTCCTCTGCATTAACAGCAATAGAGAAACATCACTAAACCATGACACGCAGCTGAGAAAGCGCTGTCGGACTTTCAAGTAACCACAGAGGCTCTCTCAGAAGGCAGAGCTTCCAGTCCCATCCCTTTTTTCTGAGTCTCTTGCTTCACCTTTACCATGCGAGGAGGCAGCGAGGCTAATTGCTGTGCTAGCACGGCTCAGCTCGCAGAGGTGCACAGACCTGGTACCTCTTCCAGGAGGGACTGCTATGCAGCAGGGGCTGCGTCTAAGCACAGATACGTGCTGTATTTCTCATTAAAGGCTGAATTATGCAGAGCTGTAAGAAGCAGCTTAAAGCAAGGCTGTGCTGCTGAAGCAATGTCCCAGCATGTGCCCCCGCCGCTGAACCCCAGGGTCTGCAGAGGGTCCCCGAGGCTGCCACAGCGCCGCTTTCAAGCAGGGCAGCAGAAGTCAGAGAAAGACGAAGCCCACCTTTACCTTGTCCCTCTGCAGCTTTGAGGGGTAAGGGACAAAGCACAACGAGTGTCGCAGGCGGTGCTCCCGCCCAGTTTGTAACTGTGCCTCCCACACCCCACGTTGCAGCCATCTCAACTTTTCTACACATCTAAACACGGCACAAAGCCCGGCAGGGCTCTGCTGTGCCCCTGCCCAGCTCCGGACAGACCTGGCCCCATCTCCTGGCAGGGGAAAACCAGAGCAGGGCTGCTCCTCGCCAGGGCTGAGCCTGCTCTCCCCGCTTCCAGTGAGCGGTCATCACACACCACCTCCGCCTCCCCCAGGCCGTGTGTTTTGCTGGGATAACACCAAATGCAATTTATGTTTTTCAATAAAAAGCCACTTCTGCAGTGGCTGACGGCTCTCAGATTTCTGTCATGCATTGCAATGCATCTAAGGCCTGACATTAGCCCAGCATGCCATGTCTGATGGCTTAAATTAATCCTCCTTTATAATTAACTTTAATTTCCTGCCGCCTTTCTGGGGCTTTGTGTGTTTCAGCTTCCCCCTCATCAAAGCCTTTGCTCTCTTTTTTTTAGTTATTTATTCTTGCCAAAATATCATTTAAGTGGGGGGAATATACAAGTGTGTTTCATTCCATCACATTCATTTGACTTTCCCTGCTGATCTAATTTACCAAAATGCTCCTGTTTGTTGCAGACACAACTGGGAAAATAGCACGATTCCAGCCAAAGCTTCCAGCCCCCAAACACCCTCCCCAGAGCACAGGAGGCTCTCGGGAGAATTCACTGGATTTATATAAAGAGCCTTTTCCAGCTGCTTGCAACTGCCTCATAAAGGCTGGGGGGGCTGCCCCTCACCTGCCCTTACACCTTCTGGGATGGGGACAGCCCCTCAAGGCACATGGGTCCCTTGTCCCCAGCCACCTGCCTGCAGGTGACATGCCCCCAAGCAATGCCTACAGCACCTCAGGGAGCTTGGCAGCTTAATTTGTGTTTAATTGCAGTGATTGCAAGGCACCTGTGGAGGGGGTGGGATGGGATGGGATATATCACCCACAGCTGTGGCTGCAGGCACTGCTTCAGTGTTACCCTGCTTCCATTGCTGCTATCTGGTGAGTGGTCACCTCTTTTTCTCCTCATATTTATTTTGGGGTCAGAATTAAGCATGTATACAGGGCTGTGCTGGCAGTGGGTACCCACGCACAGTGTCTGGTAAACCTGTGCTGCGCTGGGGCAGAGGCAGGGCTCTCCCCTGCCACCCCTTCCTGGGGGCAGGGTGGGGAATTAGTGGGGGCAGAGGGGTGCCTGTTCTGCTGGAGTGCCTGACCCTCACTTTGGGCACCTCTGCCCCCTGACCTGATCCCACCTCCTCCCAGGGGCTGCTTACGCTGGATGCTGAAGCAGAACTTCTTCTGCTGGTAGGAGATGTAGCTGGAGACAGCCCCCACGAGCGCCATGGCCAGGGCGCTGGCGATGCCGGCGATGGTCCCCGTCTCCACCGTGCTGCTCCCTGTGGGGCACAGAAAGGCACTGGGTGGTGGGGGGGTACCCATGGCCCCACTCCCCCCAAGACCCCACAGTCCCTACCTTCGTTGTTGGTGTTGCCCCCGGCACCTGCAAAAGAGGAGAGCCTGTCAGTGACCCCGGTCCAGCCACATCCCACCTGCAGCCCTGCTCAGCCCACACCCTTGGGCTGGCACATGGGGTCCTCCTTGTTCCTGTGCTGCCCTCACAGCAATGTGAGGGTAACTGAGGTGTCAGGCAGAGGTACAAAACATCCCTGTGCCATCAGAAGGAGATGACTGGCTGAGCTTGTCGTGCCAGGGCACCTTTACATAGCTTGAAGTCCATTTTAAAGTCTCCTTCCCTGGAGAAATGGCATCGGGAGGAGAGATGGTTCCTGCTGGAAGCTGTAGCTGTGAGCGAGCTGCTTAAATCCCGAGTAATGGAAGCAGGTCAGCGCTGTGTTAATGTCTCCAGCGTGGTTTGTCCTTGGCACGGTGATTCATTAAATGTTGATTGGGCTTGTGCTGTTCATTGTCTTTAACTCGGCTGCTTTTAGTGTTGAATGCTGTGGATCCTCGTGCAGATGCAGCCAGTGCTGCTGCTCCCTCCTGGTGACCAGCCATGGGTGGTCGCACCTTGAGGGCCGGCGCCATGTTAGGGCACCGGGGTCAGGGGACATGAGTCCCACACAGCCTCAGGGGGCCAGGAACAGGCATGGCTGACTGGAAGGAAGAGGCTGAAGGCCTCTTCTGCTGTCCCCACCAGCCATGGTCCTGCTGCCAAGCGGTGGAAGGCGGCTTTGGTGTCTCCTGAAGGTGGCCACAGCATGGGCTGACGTGCCAGGCCCCAGAGCCACCTCAGCGTGCAGGCTGCTGGTGTAAGGGGACATGGCCAAGCCCCCCGATCCCTTCAGATCCATTAGGGGGTCCCGGGGTCCCTTCCCCACCACAGCAGAAGGGGCAGATGCCATCTGAGAGGCCCCATGGCTCGGCCATCGTCCCTGTGCCTCAGGCTGGGGGTGCAGACCCGCCTGCAGGCCCGTGCTTACCTTTCTTCTTGTCAGGGCTGTAGCCTCCGTCCACGATGCTAGCCAGGTCGTCATCTGAAAAACCTTTAAAAATAACAACAAAAGCTGGTCAGAGCCTGAAGGGAAACTGTCCCCTGCAGCTGGGGGTCTGGCAGCTGCCTTCCCAGGGTGGGGAGGGGAGAAAATAACCTAGAAAGCAGCAAATGTAATGGAAAGGAAAAACAGTGTGTGGCTTGATTGGGGTGAGAGAGGTCAGGGAAGCCGGGTGCCAGGTGTCTGTGTCTGTCTGTCCTGGTGTCTGTGGGTGCTCCTAGGAAGAAGAGAGAAGCTGGGAATGGGGCTCTGGGGGGACTCTGGTGCCCTGTGAGCATAGTGTGGCAGGGCAGGCTTCCAGCAACCTGCAGAGAAATGCTGCTTGCTCAGGAAGGCGAAGGCTGCGGTATTCATCTCAGTATTCCCTACAAGTCGTCTGGCTGCCTGAGGAGCTCGGCTGGGTTTTCTGTGCAGCCTGGGCTGAGCGCAGGGCTGACGGGTGTGGTGCCACCAGTGGCTGCTGTTCTGTCCCCAAGCAAGGACAGAAAGAGGTTAATGAGCCGTTCTGCTTCCCTTGCAATTACAGAGCGTTAGCAAAACGTTCAACCCCAAATTATTTTCTTTTAAGCTCATAAAAGAGGTAATAATTGACTTTAAGTCTTGCTTGAAAGAAGAGAGAAACGTGGAACGGGAGTTAGCGGTAGAATTAGTAAAGCTATTGAACCCTTGACTTTCCAGCCTGGAAAGAGACTTCCTTGCTCACTAGCTTACTGCAAAAAAAAATGGTTTATGGGTTTAGTAATGAGTGTAAAAATTAAAAATAAAAAAAAAAGCTAGAACCCAGAGGTCAAAAGCAACGCAAGGTGCAGCAATGCTGGGGAAGTGTGCGGCTGTTGGCTCAGTGGCTGGCTCACAATGAGTGCCATGTTCCAGCCATTCAACACCTCAAACCTTCCTGCAGGAGTCTAATACTCCAACAAGCCCAGAATATCAAAGTGCAGACAAGTCACCTAGTTAATACAGCCTAATAAAATACCTGACTATTAATTACACGTGTGAGCAGGGTATACGGCCATCTCGACATCCATAAACCTGCCGTGCAAAGTCTGTTTTCTAGCTCCGGTGCTCGAGGGAACAATCCTCTCACACAAACGACTCATTCACTGGAGTATTTCAGAGATGGGAAAAAAAAGTCTCCTGGCCCGTGGTGCGTGCTGTGCCAGGGCTGAGACTGCTCTGGATTTATGTCTTGGCAATGACTGCGAACCCCAACAGTACTTGGTTAAATAGCTGTCGGGTATGGGGGCGAGGTGAATGTAGCAGAACCACCGTGGCCCAGACAAGGCATCGCCTTTCTTTCTGCTCTCCCCCCACTTTTTGCAGCAATCTGTTGTGTCTAACCCAGGGACATGCGGCTGATAGGACAGCATGGTCATGAGCAGGATGGCAGGGAGAGGGGAAATCCACACGTACCTTCACCAGGTCTCACATTTGGCTGCCCGCCGCCCTTCATATCGTTGCTATCATCCAAGGCATCAGCCAAGTCGAAGTCGTTCCCTACAGAACACCACAGCAGTGTGAGAACCTCCTTAATGATGACAACTAGTCAAGGAAAGGCTCAGCTTTGCCAGGGACCAGCATCACTGGAAGCAGCAAAGCCCCTGACATCGCTGCTTCCTCGTGCGGCTTTGTGCTGTTTGGGGAATGCTCTGAACCTGCCCCAGTGCTGCTGTTGTGAAACACAGAAATCACCTTGTGTCACAGATCGAGCCCAGGAATCACACAAATTGCACCAGACACAAGTGGTCAGAGCAAAGGTGGCACGACGGGGACACTGGCAGGGGCATGGGTGTCCTGCAGCACCCACGCCATCGTGAACTGCCTCTGACCTCCTGGCTTAGTGTGTTGTTTTTTTTCTCTCCATAAATGCACAGTTGGTATCCTCAGGAGCTTGACTCGAACAGAGCAGCTTTCTATTGCCTTCACTAAATGGCAGCTAAAAATGTGGAATGGAGCCAACCTGAGTTTCTCAACCCACTCGCTAGCTCGTAAATAAGTTTCTTCTCATCCAAAACCGATGTTGAGCCTTTTTGCCCAAAGCTCTGCCCAAACAGGCAGCACAGGAGCCTGTGAGCTGGGTGCACTGAGACCCAAGCACCAGCCCTCGCAGGGAAATGCAAGCCCCCGGGCAGAGGAGGTGTGTGGTGATGCCGAGGTGCCCTATCCATGAGGTGCTTTTGTGTGGTTTGATTACTCTGGGGCTCTTTCCTACCTCTCCTGTGAATGCACAAAGCAAAGGCTGGAAGCAGTGAGGCAGGGAGCTCGTGCTCACCTGGGTTATGCCTGGGAGGGGGCCGCGTCGTTTTTGGCCGCTTGGTTGTGGTGGTGCGGATGACATCCCCAAAGCTGTTGTCTGAAAGCATACGGAGAAAAGACAAAACCCCATTAACCCTCCCAAATGTGAATCTGATGAGCACCAAGGGCTCCAGGTCCCCCTGCCCCAGGGCACGTTATCAGCAGGGCTTCAATTTTGTAAGGGCGCGAGCAGGGCTGTGGGGTACCTGGCTTCCCTGGCCGAGGGAAGGGCTTGGGGGTTGGCTTGGCTGGTCTGGTGGTGGTCTCCAGAGGGTCATCGAAGTAATCGGCCAGATCAAACTCTGTTGTGGAAGAGAAGAGACAGGCAAGTGGTGGTGCTGACAACTCTGCTCGGTGCCTCAGGGGTACATCTGGCCAGATCCAGGCCAGAAGAGTCACCAGGAGCAAAATTCCCACGTTGGAGTGAATCTAAGCAGTGTCTTTGAACAGGGAATGTGCTGGGGATCTGGTCAGCCAGGGCACCTGACCGGCACGGTGGGAGAGATGTTTTTCCCTGGGTGGGAAAACGTCACCAGACTGGTGCCGTTCAGTGGGAGCTGGGGATGTCCTGGGGGAAAAACAGGAGCAGAGACATCCTCTGGGCTCCTCCGGGGAGGAAAGCCAGCAGGTGCCGCACGGGCAGAACTGAAAGCCCTCGCACAGCTGAGCTGTGGTCTGTGTCTCCCCCATCAAGATACTGCAAAGTGTGCAAAACTCAGCCTTGGCCATAAATGCTCTCACGCCGCCTGCCTTCAGAACGGACAGAAATATCAATATTGCATTTACTTAGGTGCACAGATGCTGGTGGGGAGGGGATGCAGAGGAGGTGAGCAGCAGAGGCTCGCACAGATATGCAGTCGATGGAGAAGATGCCTTGGTGCAGGTGGAAAAGCTCACTCAATGCAAGCAGATGCTGCAGCACAGCTTTTGGCAAACCGAGGGGAGGTGGTTTATGGAAAACCACGGGTAAAGTTATGTTTGGGGCACCTGCATGGGCAAGCGAAGGTTTCTGCACTGGAGTCTGCCAACACAGCAGGCAGTCAGCAGGGTGGCTGGCGCGGTGCAGCCCCAGGGTTTTGCTTAAATGATACATGTGCAAGGTCTCACCTCTCCCTCCTGTCCCACCGGACGGCTTCTTGGCTCCCTTAGGAGTGGCTGTGGCAAAACAGGGGAGAAACGTTAGTCGTGGGCAGCACTGGAAGCATCACCTCTGGTCTGATGAGTGGCCAGGACTTGCTGGCATGCCCTCAGCTTTACAGCTGACCCTTGCTTCCAGCACTGCCTGATGTGTCGGAGGCTCTCTATCAGCTGGAAGTGTTCAGGAGACACCCCAATGCTCAGTGCCCAGCTCTCCTGGCCACTCCCATGCCAAAACAAGCTGCTGTCAGCTTTACAGATTGGATTTCTTTTTTTTTTTTTTCATCATTTTTATTTTACCTGTAAACCACTATCCATTAACATCAGTGGTACCAAGTGTATGAATAAACTATGAGCAAGAGTTGCGGTTGCTCCATTCCTATTAATTTCCATCTGAATACCACTGGGCTTCAATTCCAGTGTGCTGTAATGATCTGGCGGGGTCTGGCTGCTGCGATGCAGAGGTTTCAGACCCTCTTACAGCCCTCACTCCGATGCCTGTTGGTGCTTCTGGTGTGATCGCAGGAGCCGGCATCGCTTGCAGGGAGCTCTCCGGTACCACCAAGCATGGAACAGGAGCGGGGTGCAGGAACACCATTTGATTGATGACATTTTAATAAATGTAAAAATAAATTTGACTTACGCGGTACAGGGCCGAGGGCATCTTCTAGGTTGAAGCCCCCAGTGTCGTCCCCATAACCTGCAGACAAAGAATCAGCACAGGTTTGACTTGCTCCACACGGCGTCAGTCACCTTTAAACACGGCCTGGCTAGATGCGCTTGCTCAAATTGCTTTAGTTTATAGAGGGCTTTCTGCTTTTTATTCTAAACCTGACCCATTGTCAGCGGTGAGGAAGACATCAGCCTTCCCTGCATCCCGTGACTGTTAAATTGCAGATCAGTCATCTCTGCCTTTTCCATTTGTTTGCCTTAATGGATGCGGTATAAAAACACACGCTACGCTTGGATTTGTCAAGCAGAGCCTACCAATTCATCTCGCCGGCTGCCACTCACCCGTGGCTGGGCTCCCGATTACAGGTTTGCTCAACACCAGGAAAACACCGGAGCGCCACCGACACGCTGGGTGAAAAGCCAGGAGAGCGAACGTACCTCTTCTTGGGAAGTGCCTTCGGATATCACGGATGGAAACGCTGCTGGTGACTGCAACCCCAGCGGAATATGTCAGGTAGCACCTGCATCCTCCTGCCATGCCCATGTGCACCAGGAGCAGGGTGAGGAACTCGGCCACGTAGTGTTTGAGGTGCCCGCACCAGCTCAGCACCACGCCACGTCCCAGGGATAACCAGGCTGCGCCGCCGGGCCGGCTAATCCTGCCGCTCTCCGTCTTTTCCTGCATCACGTTAATTACTGTTGACTTACCCTAGTTCTGACTGTATTTGTCTTGATAAATTCATGCTTTTACATCTCGGAGCATGCTGAGTAATTAATATCCTTTGGGTTTGCTAAGCACTGCCGCACTGCGAGAGAACATTAAAATGGCTTTCCTCTTATTCCTACTGCTAAATGGATTTAGCTGGTGCCACCTGAGCTCCAGCGTGCTTCATGAATAAATTTAAAGCTTTACTGACAAGGACAATAACACCGAAAATGCACCAGTCCAGCGGAAAGCAGGGATCAGCATTTCAGAGGAGAACTTGTACAGGGAGCGGCACCGAGCGCTGCAGCGCCTTCAGCTCTGCTTTAGGCCACTCGTGCACCGCGTCTTGTTCCGCCTGGTGTTACTACTGGTAGTAATGCTGGTAACGGTCTATTTGGGTTGGGGAATCCCCCAGGTGTTGGTACAGGTGGATGATAGCTGGCCAGCTAGTTGGAGCTGCCAGCACCCTTAGCTCAGGCAGGGAGTGTTCCGGAGATGCACTGCGCTCCACGGGGTGGGTAAGCACCGCTCCTGGTGACGGCAGCAGGTAAGGGCTGAGCTCTGCCCCGTGTTTCATCATTGTTCCACGCCAACGAAGCACGCTTTGCACCCAGATGGACAGGAGGTGATGCAGCGTCTCTCAGGTCCCACTGCTGCTTTTAAATACCCCTTTTAAATCCCTTTGGGAGGTAAAGGAGCGCTGGGTACAACGCAGCTCCTGCCCCGTGCACGGGCTCCGTGCTGCCCTTGCCCTGTGGTTGCTGTCAGCTGGCACTGGAGCATCCTCAGGTCTGTGGGTTTATGGGGAAAGAACAGATAAATGAGATGTGTTTTCCCTAGTTTTCTTCACTGTGGCAACCTAAAGGAACAAACCCAGGCACCTCGCAGTGTGTAACACGTTCCCAAATGCCCAAGCTGGGGCAGGAAGGACAGGGGTGAGGCGCTGCAGCTGCCCCTTGCCTTGTCGGGGTGTTGTGACTCCGAGCCAGCTGCTGTCTGAAGGTAGAAGGGCTTTGTGCCTTGATGCGTTCCCTCCTCGTTATTTCCTGTAGCAGGCAGCTCGCATGCGGGATTGTACTCGTCAGCTTTTTGGTTGTACATTAATATATATATATTTTCTAATTAAGCCTCGCTGTCTGACAAAGCTGGAGTTACAGCACCATAACTCACCAGTGTGCTGCCAGGCTGCCGGTGCTCCCAGCAGCGCGCCCGTTCCCATTCTTAGCGCCAGCCCACGTATTTGCCGTGCAACATGGGTGTGTTCAGCTTCCTGGGGAATTTGGAGCCCGTAATGGGGTGAGATCGGCAGTCTGGTGAACACAGAGAAGCCCAGAGCAGGTACGGGGCTGGAGGGGAGAATCCCAAGGTGCTCTCCTGTGCCTCGGTGAGAGGAAGCAGCGGCTGCCCCCCTGGCGGGCACGAGGCGATGCTGCTGTCCCTGTTCTCCACTCCCAGCAAAACATTTTGATTTCCAGAAGTACTAATCAAAATCGCTCTTGATTATGGCAAAAACAACCTCTGCTGTAATTTTTTTTTATGCAATTAACAAGGGTATATGGTAATTCCAAGCAATCTTGCTCTTGAGATTAAAGGAAAGCCTGCCAGGAAGCACACGAATAAAGCTTTAAGATGAGAATTTGCATAATGAAGACTTGCTCTGTGCGCAGGGACTGATGCCTGAGACCTGCTAACAGCAAGGCCAGCAGGAGCTGCGTGACCTGCCTGGCTGTGCCCCGGACACCCAGCAGGAGCCGCTGCCACCCGAGGTCCCCACGCATCCTCTCCTTACCTGGGCGGACAGACAGACCTCCTTTCCCCACCCAGGTGGACAGATGGACCTCTGGCTACCCACAGAGCCACAAGAGCCCCAGCTCTGGACACATCCACAAGAAGATGAGCTCTCCCAGCTGGATGCTCTTCAGGCTCCTTCTCCTTCCCTGCCAGCTCTGGTTTCGGTGCCTTGACCTTCTAAAGCTGGGAGGGGGCTGCAGACCCCAAACATCCCCGCTCTGAATCCTGGCAAGGGGACAGTGAGCACCCAGGGCAGCTCCCAGGACCTGCTCCACATCACAAAACTTGCAGGGTTCCCAAGGCTGCCCAGCATCTCCACACCACGGGCAGGTGACAAGGGTCCCACACAGCTTTGCTCGGACGATCGATCCTTGTGTTCGTGCCCAAGAAGAGGTCCTGGTGCATGCCACGTTCCACCCGTTCCAAAAATGCTCCGGTTATTCCCTGGGGACTGCATCAGAAGAGGACGCCTGCATGTTCCTGAGCATGAGCATCTCCCTCTGAGGAGCAGGAGCCGGGCAGGGCACGCACAGCCCCAGCCCTCCTGGCCAGCAGGCAGCAGGAATTGCCCATCCGCTGCCACCCCGCAGCACACAGGACCCACAGACCCAGCTCTCACAGCTTGCCATCTTCAGTGAAGGGCAGAAAACGTGGACGGCTCCTTTCCAGCTCCTTTCCCTTACCTTCCATTACTGCAGGCATTTTCCTGCTTTTCTGCATGCTGTCCAAGCAGCGCTGTTACACAGAGCCATTACGGGCTGCGTTCAGATCTATCGTTTGATTTCTGCTTACACGTTAAGTAATGACTCGGAATTCGCCTAGGGCCAAAGATGCCTGTTTATAAACCAGCCGACAAATTACAGCACGAAAGCATTTTGTTCCCAACCCTGCGCAGAACAGCTAATGACAAAGCCGGGGATGCAGGAGCCCAAAGAAAACCGAGGCAGGAGATTAAGTGCTTATCACCTGATTCCCAACGGAGAGACATCGCTCTCATCAGATAACGATCAAGAGAAGATGTTGTCGTTAGAAGTAGGTAAATAGGGAATTACACGGTAAAAACGTTGGTTCATCGCTAGGGATGCGCTGCTGGTTTAGTCTCCCACTGCTGGGGAAGTTCACCAGGGAACCAGCGTGGTTTGATACTCACCTGGCATGAAATAATTTAGGTGTATAAAACCAGGAGCTCCTGGAGCTCAAAGAGAAGTCCACCAGCAAGGCTCAGCCCTTCTGACCCAATCTGTGGTTACCCAACAGGGCAAAGTGATCGCTGTTTCTCAGGTAAGTCCTGCTTCCTTCCCCCACACCCTTTTAGGAAGCCTCAGACCTCGATGAGAAGAGCGCAACTCGTGGTACCCCACTCGTTAAGGAGAGCTGCTGATCGCTGCCGCTGTGCGTTAGGTCATCGTATGAATGAGAAGCAGAAGTATGAATGGAAGTAAGAGTATGGCAGCTCCAGAATACCAAGGTAACACAAAAATGCTCGCAGAAGAAACCAAGTAGTCAAAGAAGAGCAAAACCAGGCAGGCACGGCTCCTGGCTACAGGCTGGGTGGCTTCCACCACCACCACTGGCAGCACGGCCGTTTCTTATCCAAGCACAGAGTGCATGCCACCAGTTGCTTAAAACCTCTCCTTCTTCCCTTTTTCACCCAGGGGCCACCTTTCCCTCTGGCTTGCTGGCACAGGACTGCAGGGCAGAGGTGCAGGAGGGCTTTCTGCTGCTGCCACAGCTCAGCCCCTTCCGCTGGCCAGCCCCGTTCCCCTCCCGCAGGGGCAGAGCAAGGGCTGTGCCATCGGGGTCTCATCAAGCATCTCGTAAAGCTCCCCCTCCTGCCTCCGACCACCCTGGGTCTGTGCCGCAGCCACGTGTGTCCTCCTGAAGCTGGATGTCAGGCAGCCTCCCAGCCTTTGGCACATCCTTTCTGTTCAGGTTCCTCTGTGCAGAAGCACAGGGAGCGTTTCAAAGAGCAAGCAAAGGGCTGAGCAATTCCCATCTCCCAGCCCCGTGCTGCGCCCGCCTGGCCCCACGGCCGCTCCTCGGGCCGTGGCTCTGCTGCCTTCTGAGAAGTGCTCTTGGCTCGGCAAATGCCTTCTTGTGCTCGCCTCCCAGATCGCAGCTAGCAAACCCAGCATCTGGATCCCCAGCTTTGAAGTCTCCTTTTCAAGAGAAGTCCTTTCATGTTTTGCCTTTTGATACGCGGCATTCATCTTCCCCAATGCCGCTCTATCCAAGTTCTTCCCCCGGTTGTGAATTACAGCAGGCGGATTACAAAGGATTTATTGCAAAGGTTTTCTCTTTGCCATCGGTGTGATGTAGTTTATTAAACATATGTTTTGCTATTAGAGCGGCAGCAGAAGCGCTGTCTAATAAAACCCCCTTTTTCTTTAGTTAACTATAAAGTCGGTGCCTCAAACCTCCAGGAGATGGTTTTGTAAGGAGAAACAAATTTGATTTTAAACTGAGCAGTCCTAAAAGTTTATTCTAGTCAACACTGGAGATCAATAGACTGTTCTGGTTTATGTGCTGTAAGGGCTGAAACGGTTGCAACAGATGTAAGGGAAAAATTACATTTTTGTACAGTATAAAAAAAAATCAACCAAATAAAATAGCCATTTCCAAGCACAGGTATCACCAAGCTCGAGGAAGAGGTTCTGAAATACAGGCAGAAATATGGAAATTAATTATTTCTAAAGCTCCAGACAAAAATATCCGGGCATAACACATTTAATTAATTCATATTTGTTCGAAGATCAGAGATAATTTGTAAGAAAACCAATTTAGCTTCTCCCACTTTGTCAAAAACGCTATCAAAGTAAAAATTATTCTTTAAATGTATTCCTTTGACTCGCTACCGATACCTAGTAATTATAAATTTTATTGCATAATAGTGGATAATAACTAAGGTTTTTAGTAAACGTAGATGCCTCGCACAAGGCTGCTACCTAGCTCAGCACCGGCGGCAGTGCCAAACTGCGCCTTCGCTCCTCTGCCATGCAATTCCTCCTCGCTGCCAGGAGTGTGGTGAGCAGTCCCTGCGGTGCTGGCAGGTCACTGGGCGCTGGCAGAGCTGCCACCACTGCTGCTGTGGCAGAGGCAAGCCCGGAGAGCTGGGCAAACACCTGGCGAGGAGCTGGCACCGGCTGCGCTCGCCACCGGCCACCGCGGTATGCACGGGGCGTGCAGGGGAGCTGCCCGCAGTGACCATGGCCATCTGCACAACAGTTAGTGCTAATTACACTGTCGAATATCGCTTTCTCGTTTAAGTAATTATTGTAATTGCTGGCGGGACAGTGCTGTCGCACTTGAGCGGGGAGGTATCTGTCAGAGGCTGGCTGTAGGATGCGGGATGGCAGCACCAGTTGCCCGTCACTGCTGATGCTGCAGCTCCAGAGGAAGCCCCAAACTCTACTGTCTGCAATCACTTTGTAATTGCTCTTCAAGTTTTTCTTGCATAATATAAAGCATAAAACCTGGACAGGCCACTTCTGAGAGGTCCGTGAGAGGTAACCTTGCACTCCCTGCAGGAGCAATGACCTCAAGTGTCACGTTTGCCATTTCCATGAAAACATCAGTGCCTTTCTGTCCTGGCTTATGATGAGGAGAGACTAAAAAATGCCACAACAGCATGGGAAGTTCCTTGCTTGACTGTTTTCTTTATCATTTTGGACAAGCACTGGGTTAATCTAGCACAACTCAAACATAAGTACTTCTTCCTGGAAAAGCCAGAGATCTGCAGATTTAAGAAATCATGCAAGGTGCCAGAAGAGCTCAGGCTCCACGGTAACGCTCTGGAGCAAAAAGGCTTCACAAAGCAAAACCTACCATACTTTATTCAGTTCAAAAGTCAGTTTTCTCTTCCTTTCCTGAACAGCTGCAGCTGAAATCTGTGTTATTCTTGTTTTGGTGGCTGATATGGACCTCAGCTGCACAAATCACACTCAATACTGGTTTCGCTGCATAGTTTGTTCTCTGATGTGGAGAGCACCAAAGAAACTTGATTTCTATTACCGCTGCACAGTGGAGCTGGGGCTGAAAGCCCCAGGGGACAGCTCCACCTTGGAAACCCACTTCTTATCGCTACCTTGTGCTCTCCTGTGGCCACTTCAGTGCTCAGCTGGCAAAGGGCTCCCGGCACCTCTGCAAGAGCCACGTGGCAAGACTGAAGCTGCCTGGCAGGACCTGATGCCTGCTCCGTGCAGAAAAGGCTGCAAATGCCAAGCCCCCTCCTCAGCCTTGTGCAGTCATTCCCACGGAGGGGCAACTCAGCACAGCTCAGACAGGGCCAAACTGAGCGTTGTTCAGCAATCTTGGATGCCTGGCACCAGCAGAGATGATTTGCAAACCTTTGAGAGTGAAATTCATTTTGATGCAAGCACAGCCAAGGATGTTTAAGGGCCGGACCCTGCAGCCCAGCACTTAAGACCGAAGCAGAACAGCGTTCTTCTGTGCAAGCGGCGCAGGATGCAAACAGCTTTGCTGCTGACTAATCACGAATTTGCCATTTTCATCCAAAACCGGGACTTCACGCCCAGCCTCTTGGCTCAGCCTGCCAAAACTGAGACCCGCATTTGGAAATGCGGGCAGCGAGCAGGAGCAGCCTGGGACCGCGCTGCAGGTGCCCGGCAGGTAGGGCCCAGGGGGAGATCACCCCGGGGCTGACTCACGGCCAGCCCCGGCGCTGCCACCTTCATCTTCATCGCAGCGCTGCCCTCCTGCAGCACTGCTGCATCTTAGGGCTGCTTCCTCGCCAAAAAGGGGTTTTTAGAGAACTTTCCTAGGGCTTTTTGCAGCATGGTTGTCTATTTTTTTCTGCGTGACCTTAAAAAAGGACTTTCTTTTCTATTAAGAAATGAGGAACGGATTGCTTTTGAAGAGCGCTTTAAAATAAAGGAAACGAAGAGGTAGGGTAGGCTTTGATTTCATGATTTCACCACCACCCAAAGAATAATAATAATAATAATAATAATAATATAGAAAAAGAGCTCGTTGCTTGCTATCTGCAAAGCCCGCTGCCCCGCTGGGACAGATGCCTGGGCTGGCCCCTGCCCGTCTGCAGAAGCAGCGAGGACGCAAGCTGCAAATCTGGGTCACGGGGGGGGGGGTGGGACAACCCTGCTGCCCCTCGGCTGCAGCACCCCGACCCCAACCCCTTCCCTAGTCCCAATCCTAATCCCAACCCCATCCCCTTCCCGAGCCCCCAGCCCCATGCCCGCCGCGGAGCCCCCACCCCCGGCCGGCTTCCCAGTTCCCCGCGGCACCTCGGACGATGAGGGGGGTGTCGGCAGAGCCCCCCCGGCCCCCTGCCAGCCGCCCCTTCCCCTACCTGCGGCCAGCAGCGCGGCCAGGGCGAGGAGGCGCAGCGGGCGGCGGGCGGCGGCCATGTCGCGGCGGGGCTGCGCCTCTGCCGCCCGGCCTCCGGGGCGGGGCCGCGCAGAGCCCGCCTCGGCCTGCGCCTGGGCGCTGAGGGGGCCTCGGGGCCTTGCTGTGTGTCCCCAACACCCCCCCCCCGAGGTGTTTCAGCCCAATTATCCAGTCTAGATATCGCCTAGCACCAGTGTCACCCGCTAAACTGTGTCCCTAAGCACCACGTCTGACCTCTCCTTGAACACCCCCGGGGATGGTGACGCCTGGGGCACCACGGTTTTAGCCCCCCTAGGGGATGCAGCAGTGCCAGGGCTCTTCCATCCCTGCAAAGAGCTTGGGGGACAGCCAGCAAACAGGCTGTGGTGGGGTTGCAGTCCTTCCTCTGTGAAAGCAGGACGTGGTGGGATAGCAGGGGAAGGATGCTTTAGGCTCTGAGGCAGCTCTGGGCACGGCAGGGACGTGGGTCCCATGTCGTGGGGCAGGGTGGCGAATGCCTCCTGGTGAGCCTCTGCTGCTGCGAGCTGTGGGACCAGCAGCAAGGACCTCGGATTATGGGGAAGCTAAAAGCTGAAGATGTTCTTTGGCTCTTAAACAAGGCCATCCTTCGCAATATCGCCTCTCTTCGTATTTATACAGAGAGAAATCCAGGACTGCAGTCCTGCAAGAGTGGAACTGAAGGAAACTAGCAGGGCAACGTTTGCACTGTCCCAGTGCGGCTCGCCACTACCCTCTCCATCAGCTATTTGCATTTCAATAGCTTTCCAGCCCTCTGGTAATTGTGGGGGGAGGAGGCGGGTAACGAGGCTTTTATATTAGGGTTAGATCAGCTTTAGCAAGCCCGCAGGCATGTGAGAGCGCTGCAGCAGCTGATGTAACCCAGTATATTGTCTGCCCGTCTGCGTGAGCCTGGGGTTTGCGCTAACCCTTGTGAGTCGATTCATAATTACAAAGAAATGTACGAATGTAGCAATGAATTGGCAGGAAGGCAGCCGCAGCGCTGCACACCAAGCGGAGCAGCGTGACTCCAGAGCCCATGCTGGAAGCACTCACCTGGCTGAGAGCCCTGAAGCCCACAGTTGCCCCCTGGGCCCCGTCACATTGGCCTTGGGCCACCACCAGTGCCTTGAGGGGAGGCCAAGCCAGCAGCAGAGCCTGGAGGCTGGCACTGGGTGCCCTGGGCACGCTGTGAGGCCTCGGTGCTTCCACTTGCTCCGCACCATGACTTGCGCCGTGCCCGCCGCTACCTGCTGCAGAAGCACGGTGCGCTCCTCTTGTGTTTCTTACCTCCAAGCTGGAGCAGGCAACGGGCTTTTTATTTTCTTCTGAGCTATCTTAAAGCTGGTGGACTAAGCAGCAAGCAGAGGGAAACTTTCAGTGGGAAAACGAGTCAAAAACTTTGAATTGGGAAAGTGTTTTTCGTTGTGTTTTAGCAGGTACTACACTTAGCTCCTCTCGCTGCCTTTGGGAATCTGCTCCCTTAGCATGCGTTTGTCACTGAGCAAAAATATGTTTGAAGGGAAGCAGAAAAGCAGAAAACCTAACATTGGGTCAAACGAAAATCAGATTCAGAATCCTTTTCTTGCTAAATCTGTTCAAATAATTTAGCAGGCTCAGAACATGTAATCTGTTAGATCCCAGTGAACCCCTTGCAGGCCCCAGTCAATTACCTTTGATAAGTGACGGACACATAAAAAGCATCAATTTACCTGCTGCTGAAGTGCAGCTGTTTTAAAAGCAGGATGAGCTGTCATGTAGCAGTGCACAGCCTTGCTACACTGTTATCTGTAATGGAAAGTGAAAATACTACACACAATTTCAAATGAGCAATTTCAGAAGCAGAATTACATTTCCACCCATGTCCATCTCCTGCCTGAGATGCTGTTGTTTTATGACATCATTTCCAAAAACAACATTTTTTTTTTTTTTTTAATAAAAATTTGCCAGTTTAGGGGTCTTTTTAATTCCCTTACGCAGCTGGAACACATTTGGTCAAATCATCTAAATGCCTCGTTCTTCAGAGCTTGAGCTCCTAAAGACTGCCTTCCTGGGCTGCTGCCCCCAAACGCACCAGCTGAGCTGGGGAAGGAGGCTTGGGCTGTGCTGCAGCTGCGTGGTGGAAGTCACAGCCTGCAAACAGCATCCCTCTGCTTCTCCAGGCTTGCAAATACAACTGGCTGCAACCATGCCCCTGGAGATCACCTGCTGCCTCTTGCCTGGTCCACTGCAGTGTGGACGCGCTGGTGGGGCTATTTGTACTGGCTAATTTTAAGCCTCCAGTTTCTCTGCCTAAATTAGATGTCTAGACTCCTGATATATTCAAAGGTGAGAGGCAGGTTGCTAATTACAGCACCCTGAATCCCACCCTAAAAGATCTCTTGTCTGTATAGGGAGCCTGGGCACCTTAAGTAGGTGCTTAAAAGGGGTATGAATATTCCCTATTGTATGCCAGGTCTGGTACTGCTACTGCAAACAAATAAAGAACCTCCTTGCCTTGCGTAAATCAAATGCCTGAACTGCACTCTTAAAGGAGAAGTGTTCGTAGTAGGAGCGTGGAAATTAACTGGAGAGTCCATTTATTTTTGGCCAGTCTCCTGGGAGCACCTGCCAAGCACTGCCTCTCATTTCAAGCCTGACTGTTCCTGCTGAGAAAGTCTGATGAAGCTCCGAGTCTGGGTCAAGGTGAGTGCTGGCTCTTCATCAGCTGTCTGCCCTGTTTCAGAGGGGAAGAGGAATGAAACCTCAGCGGCGGATTTGGTGTGAGGGATGGCGTGCTCATGCTAGAGAGAGCAGGAATGAGAAGAAACAGGACTGATTGTTTATGGTTTGGGTATTGATTAAATGCACCTGCCGGTCCCCAAGCATCAGCGTACAGTTTTAGAATAAAAATGTTGAATTGTAAATTCAAGGGAGAGAATTAATTCTGGCTTCCTCTATGCTGGGACGTTAGCCAGTCGCTTAAAACAGGTCTTACGTGCACCTGTTTGAAACCGGAGTAGCTGACACAATCCAGGGTGCCTACGTAAAAGCTTTCTGGGACTCATTAAAGCCGCAGCGTGGCCGATGGGGACGCCCGTGAGGATGGAGCAGGCGCAGGGCTGCATCCCACAGGGCACCGGTGCTGGGGCAGTGCGGGGCACGGACCTGCTGTGGGGCTGCCGGCAGAGAGTTCAGGGCTTTGTTTTTGCAAAATGACTGTGATCTCAAGTGGAAGGGCGCCGGGGCGTTGGGGTCAATTCGCAACTCGTGTTTGTTCTCTAGATTCCTGAAAAGCAGCGAAACCTGGTGTTTTGTGTGTGTGCGTGTTTTGTTTTTCTTATATTTTTTAACTTTCCACTAGGGACAAAAATCGCTGGCTAAGAACCCCAGGCCCGAACCCAAAGAAAACATGTCTAGAGAAGCAGCATAACTGCTTTTTTGGCCAAGCTTTTTATTTTTATTTTTTTTCTCATACTACTCCAGAAGCCTGCAGAATCCAAAAGGGGTGAAAGAGTGTGAGGTGATGTCCAGTGGATCAATGAGCAGCTGTAAAAGAGCTTTCCTGCCGTTCCCAGCAGTTAATAACTTCATTGCGCAGAACGGAGGTTTTCAAAAAGACCTCGTGTGTTTTTTGGCTGACCGAGGACTGGCGAGGAATGTGCATAGTTACTGACAGTGAGAATGTTTTTTTTTTTTTTTTTTCCTTTTTTTTTTTTTTTAAAGGGGAGGGAAAAAAAACTCAAACAAACAAACTTGCTTTCACCAAAATCTCGGTTCCTGTTGCTGAGAGTGTGCAGCATGACTTGCAGCAATAACACGGGGCATAAAGCAGCCTTATTCAGGCTGGGAAGTGTGGAAATCTGGGTGTAGAAGTGGTAATGTCAGGCAGTTAAGGTGTCTGCTTGCTTTTTCCCTCGCGCAGGCAGGGCAGGGGTGATGGATGTGGCTGGGTGAGTGTAGTGGTAAAGTGGGCAGAGGTAGTGCTGGGTTGATGCTGCTTGGGAGGAAAGTGGCTTTTTTGGCAAATCCTGAGTGCTGGCCCTTGGAGGAAAGGGGTGGCTGTACCTGCTGGGCTCCCAAACCTAAAGGAGACTTCACACAGCTAAATTGTACGTGTCCCCTGGGGAGGGCTTTGAGGCCAAAAGCACTAAAAATGGACTTTCATCAAAATACAGTCCTAGGAAACTACCACGGCCTCAGTCTAATATGTTATCCCTCTTCTATAAATAACAGTTTGCCTCTTTACTAATCGTTCAACCTTTAATGGAAAAGTTCTGTGAAGTGTAAAACAAGTTATTTTTTTTCAAAAAGGAAACAATCATATTGCATCTAAAAAGTTTGGCGTTGTTTTGTTGCTGTTGTTTGTTTTTTAAACTTGCTATAAAATGTTGTAATTGAGTAGTAATTTTACATTACCTCTTGTAAGAGGCTAAACACCCAATGGAAAGGTGTTCATGTGCCTGGTGCTGTCTCTGTGACTCCTCTATAAAGGTGAGATTGAGTTTAAAACCAGCAAGTACTGGAGGTGGGTGAGCTCTCAGAGCAGCACCCAGTGGTTCCCTTGCTGGGGCTGCTCAGGCTTGCTCCATATTACCTGGACTGATACGAATTTACTGGTTTTAACTCAGAATTATGGGGGTAATTTTATTTTATCAGCCCCTGGAGACATATATTAACTGCTATAATGCGTGACTTAAAAATAGGAAAATCTTTAAAAATCAGGCCTTTTTTAAATATATAATTATTATTATTATTTATTTATTTTTTTTTCTGATCTGTGGCAGCGGCTGCTGCCCTGTGCTGCAGCTCGGGGAACAGGCGATCTGACCCCTGCTGGTGGCACCAGTGATGGCACAGGGCTCCCTCCCTTCCAGCGCCTGCAGAGCCGCAGATCTGCCTCCAGACCCGCTTGTTCCTAGTGGGGATGCCGCAAAGTGCAGCTCCAGCTGTAGCAGAAATCCCGGGCTAGCAAAAAGAGGAGCTGGTGGGTGTATAAATGCTGACTTAATGAACAGAAAAAGATCTGACACTATTTTGACACATGCCTCAAGTGATTCCGATTTACGCTCACACAGCTTTGATTTTTTTCCTTGTCTTTAGCTTAACTCTTTTCCTTTCCCTCTTATTGTTGCTGTGATCGTAATGTTTTTCCTACCCCCTGCTTACTCCCTCGCCTCCCGTTGTCTTTATCATCACCCTGATATTTAAATGCGATCTAACAGCCTTGCTGCATCGGTCCCAGGCTGCAGGAGAGCAGCGGGATGTGTGCCCCGAGCAAGCACGCCCACACCAAAAGAGCAGCTGCCATCCAGCAGAGGGGCCTGGCACATTGGGCAGAAGGTGACTGCGAAGTAACCGTGCCGATATGAGGGTAGGAGAGCTTCTGTGCTAGCACAAGCCTCAGCAGAAAGCACATGTGTGCACGGATGTGTTCAGGTCCGACACAATTTGACCTAAGTCTTGTCCTCTGCACATCGTCAGTTCCCGCAGACCTCATGTACATCCAGACGCCTGCAGCTTCAGGTGCTCTGGGCAGGCATGATCTTAGTGCTAAAGGTCTGGCCATCAAAATAGCCTCTTATTGCTCCACAGGAATGTAGCAACCGTGCCCAGGCAGAATTCCCACCGATGTCAAAGGTTTTCATTCCACCGAGAAATTACGAAGCGCTGCGGATTTTGGAATATTATCGACATTAAAACAACAGCCTGGGCTGTGTTTTCCTTACCGTTGTCACTTAAAACACTTAGGGGTGACTCTCAGTGTAAGGCTCTGTTCCTCTTTCGTTTTGTTCATTGGATGGCAGAGTTGCTGTCTGCTCAATTAATTTTGCCTGCTGTGCTCTGGCCTTTCACACAACACCGGGGAGAGAAAAGTCTTAGGGGGCGAGACAATGTAGTGCAAGCCCACAGGAGTTGTTAGAGGGACCCAGGGGAGGGAAGAGGTTCTGCAAGTTGTTTTTATTGTTTAAAACTAGTTTTCCTGCTGAATGCAAGTGTGTGTGATGCTGCAGGGTCAGCAGCACACGGCAGCTGAAGGGGAAGGAGGTTTTGGTGGGCCCACGTGGAAACCAGGTCTGAAATTCTGTGCTAATTCACTGTGGGCGAGTTGGTGAGCGATCAGCAAGCTGCTTCTTTCCCATTCAGGGCTGTCAGACCTTTTAACCACGGGGGTGAGGTTTGTGCTATCTCCCGCGGCTCCGCTGTGGGAACGCAGCCCGTTGTTTGGGCTCCGTTAATGCTTCTGCCACGGTCAGGCCGCGAGCTGCTCCTCGGGGAATAACACTGATGATAATTAGGCTTTCAGTCCCCGATCCTGAGCCAACTGCAGAAGTGTAAATATTGTTACTGCTGTTTTACAGGTGAGGGGAGGACGGGTGGGAAGAAACGTGATCTGCCCGGAGTTCAGCGCTGCGAACTGATGGAGCGACCTCAGAGAGGCTGCAGAAAAAGACAGCGCTCACCATCGCTGCTCTGGGAGACAGTGGGGGACCCCAAAACGCCACCCACTTGCAGAACAACACCATCCTGGATTCACGTGTAAGCTGTCACATCGCTGGGGAGCAAGGGGATGCGGTTTGTTCAGGGCTGGGTGCATCTGGAGCCGGGGCTGGTGGAGCTCTCATGCTGCTGGTGCAGGTGTTGGAGCCAGTGCCCACCACGTTTCTCCCCTTCCTAGCGTCTCTCCACGGCCTGGGTCCGTGCTTGGCCCTCTCTGCTGGTTGCACGAAGACTATAAAGTGGTATGTGTCATTTGGCATGTCTCTGCCTGTTGTGGCTCCTCGGGAAAGCTGAGCACTGTGAGCCTACTGCCTTCCAGATGCAACGTCTACCATCCCCACTCCTCCCGTCGAGCCAGCGCTGTCCCTGGTGGGAGTGTTTGCTACATCAAAGCCCCGGTTTGTACTGCAAGCGGATGATTTCTCTGGTATATTTACACTTGTAAGGGAAGATTTTTTTTTCCCCCCTTGTAAATATCACGGCACTTCTGTTGCTTCTGTGCTGGCCCATCTGTGCACCATTTTCACTTGCACTGACTCATGTTCACAGAGTAGTAAGAGCCGTCGCTAAGTGTTTTAATTTCTGCTTTAGAGTGGGCCCGTTTTGCTTTTCAAGTTAGTTCCTAGGCAGCTAAGTGATGGTTTTCCTTTTTTTCTTAATGACATCTCTGGGATCTATTGGCATCTATTTTGATAATTTGCAGGGTTTTGTTCAGATTTTCCAAGACTTCCACTCCTGTGTTTCTGGAGTTTGTTGTCAGCAGTGAGACGTTTTTTCTGTGTGACAAGAAGTCACTGCACACATGTCCTCTCTGAAAGGCTGCAGCAAAATCTTTAGTCTGTCATAACACTGCAAGTTCAGATGTTCCCCAAGAATAGGTGAAGTTCGCTTGCACAGATGGCATTCAGGCCTTTTGAGGTGTCTCGTGCTCTTCTTTAATGAGTGATCATAAACTCGTTTTATCCACCTCTGCCTCTTTGGCTAACCACAGTAGACAGCAGCTGTTTTGTGAGCTGCTCTTGAATATTTTGCCATCGCTGCTCCGAGTGCACCCAGGGTTGTCTTCATTGTGCATGGTTCCTACCTTGCTCTGGAAGCAGGCTGATCACAAGCCCTTTTTCCTAGCTGCTTCCCTGGCGTTAAAGGAGATGGAGCATCTGTATCCTCACTTCACAGGGGGAGGTGAGGCACAGAGAGTCTGTGAGCTATGTACCCTTTTGGATACCTCGTGTTCCAGAGGCTGTGGCAGGATGTTTGACGCCACAGTTCAAAGCTCAGCTCTCAGTGACTTCAGCACTTAGCAGCTTTCCACGTGAGACCCTTGCACAGGAAGGGTTCAGGAGAAGCAAATGTGCATTAGTGAAAGCCTTGGGCTAAGTGGCCCATACATCACAGAGCAGTGCCAGGAAGGGATCGAGAGAGTTCAGTTAAGCACAGGATTTGTATACCTTAATTAAGAGACGTTCCTCCCTCTTTAGATTCTCTCTGAGTGTGGCTATTACCATCTCATTCCTCTGACCTCCTAGCATGCCTTGCCCTCTCTACACTAAAGTCCAACCATCTCTCTCTTTTTTTTTTTTTTTTTTTTTTCTCCTCTCTCTTCACTGGTTATATGTGCTGAGAGCTCAGCTTAAACCATCTTCTAGCTCTCTTCTGGCCAGCTGCTGCAGAGGCCCTGCTGCTGAAGGGAACACTTGCAGTGAGATCCCTCCTGCAGCCACAGGAGCATCCCCAGGCCCTGCCAGGTGCCCCATGTGTTGTCTCACCAGTGCCTGGCACAGAGGAGCATGGAGCTTGCTCAGCACTGAGGAGAGCCAAAGTAGCTGCTGGATCTCTGCTGCGCATGTGTAAAATAGCAAATACATGTATCTATATCTATCTGTCTGTCTATCTACAGATATTTATGAGAGTGAGGCTGAAAACAGCCAAATTCTGATATATATATTTCTTTTTTCCCCCCTAGGAATATGGAAGGACATGCGTTTCACAGCAGCCGAGGCTGCCAGTGCTTCATAGTGCTGTTTTAGAAGTATGGAGTGTGAGAAGATATCAGTAAATGACAAAAGGATCCTTTTAACAGGGGCAAAAGAGAATCTTTTCCCTCAAACGCATTCTTGGGAAAGACTTGAGCCATTTCAGCTGAAATGAAAAAGTTTAGCCTGAGGGCAAACCCAGCTGAAGAAATTTTCAGCCTAAACAATTAATTATAGATGAAGTTATGAGCAGCCAAAACCAGAGTTATACAATAGTCAGCTGTAATTATAGTGGTGCTTTTAACTCTGCCTATAGCAGAGGCATGTATGTCAATGTAAATTCTTGGGCTGGTCTCAGGAAGAGCCTTGTGGAGCTGTTTATAAACCCCAGCTTTCTGATCTGAGGGGATGGGAGCAAGCATTTAGCATCAGAAATAGTCAACTTTTGAAAGATGAATTAACTGGTGACTTTCAAAGCTGTGTCTTGTCTGTACTCAGCATTTACCTAGGGTCACTTTAGCCATGATATTATGTTTCTGCTCTACATGGGAGGAAGGGTGTAATGAAGAGGGAGCCTCCTATGGCAGAGAACAGCTCAGTCATGAGAAAGCTGGGTTGGCAGAGATGAATGGGGCAGCATCCTGTCTGCAACACCACCATATGAGCAAGCCTTTCCCGGGAAACTGGTAAGTAACCTCCTGATGGAGGAGTCTGTCTGTTGTAAAAGCAGTCCCTTGCTTGACAAGGAGAACACACGGAGACTGGAAATATGACCTGAACAAACAGTTCCTGATGGGGACCTTCATGCCTTGCGCAGTCATGGGAGAGCATTTTAGAAGCTTGCACGTGGGGGAATATTCTCGCCTGTGTTGGCTGCTGAGTTGAGCTGCATGTGAGTTCTCTCAGCAGTAGAGGTACTGCTGACAAACAGTCATCTTCAGTGATGAAAGGAGTGCAGGTGAGAGGAAATTTCGTGGGAGGAGATCCTGCTCTGAATTTCTTGTGGAAACCGTAATTATGTGAATCAGTGTAGAGAGGTATGAGGGTTTCCAGTACAAGCTATAAAAAAAAAAATGCTTAGGGAAGCAACCTACGGATGAGACTGCTCATTCAGATCTTATCTTACTCATGTGGGAGCGTGGAAATCTTTGCGTTCCACCTTATCTCTTCTCCCCCGGGAGATCAGTGTTGAGAAAGCTTGACCTCTCACTTACCATTTCAAATCAAACCTAGTGTAATAGTGGCTTTGGCTGTGCAATGCCTCAATAACTTAATGAAATAATCTCGTTCCCTGCCATTGTAGGTCGAAATGTAACTTGCCAAAATACCACTTAAGTGACACCTGGAGGTGAGCTGGAACAGCGTACAGTTATGTCAGAAATACCCTCCCTTCCTCCCGGCTTTCCCTGCAGGTACAGAGCTTAGCATGCTTCAGGTAATGGAAGTTTGTGCCTCTGCCTTGGAGCAGCAGCTCTTGGTTTCTATACAGAGGATCCCTGTTTCTCTGCTCACTCCTGGGCTTTTGCAGTCCCCCACAGATTCAAGTGAAGTTTAAATCAATGTTGGTTCAAAGGAATCGGTGCGAGGAGATCCCAGATCTGGAGTGGACGTTCTCCAACAGCAGCAGAGCCTCGGTGCCAGCACAGGAGTGTGCGCACAAAGAGCTCTCAGCCAGAGCAGGCCCAGAATCTGTTTTGCTTTCTCACACTTGGAGCTGGTATATTTTAAAGGATATCAAGCGGCAAATGTGGCAAAGGGGAAAAATTGCTACAGACTGTATCTGGCAGAAAACCAGCAAAGATAAAATACCATACGTTCTGTGCAATGAGCTCCTACATAAATGATTCATTCACTGGAATACAGCTGGGGTCAAACACCTTCTATTTGAATAGCCAAAAGTTATGCAAATATTTTATGTGGATTTTTCTCAAGAAAAGAAAGGAAAAAAGGACAATATATCCTATTCCAGTTTAAAAATAAAATAAAAGCTGTTTATCTATGTAACTTTTAAAAAATCAAAATCCCACAAGAACAGTGTCACTGTGCTATACACATATATTCAGCAGCTTAATAGATGGAAAATGACAAGATATGCCCTAGAGATGCAAACCCTGAAAAGATTGCTTGTTTTCCTCTGTATTGCCAGCCAAGTCTGTTCTACAAATTGCGTGTAGTGGAGATCACACTATTTCAAAATATCAAATTGCTAATTAAAGAAACTACTCAAGGAAACTTTCCAGTAGAACAATATATGCAGTGGGATAATAGTAGTCACTATTTCTTTAATGAGTTTCTTTCCTAACCAGAATTTCTTGCAATACATTCAGTGCAGCCATTCAGTTAGATTATTATGAATCACATGTGTATTATTTCTGATTTGGTATTAACATAAAAACTTCTGATGAACCATAGTATTACAAAAACAGGTTTAGTGTATAGAATGGCAATATCATTCCTGCAGATAAAAGCCTGGAAATGAAGGTCCTTATACAGCAATACAATTTAATGTTTTAGTTTCTGGGTTTAATTTGCTAAGGTGCTGAGAAATTATAGGTCCGACCAAAGCCAAGAAGACCAGAGTGTCTCTGGATGGACAGGTATGTTGATCTGCAGCATGAGTGTTGCTCTGTGGTACAGTATTGCATTCTGCAGGATCTGAATCAGCAAAAGATAATGGCAGGGGAGAAATCTTTCTTAGTGTGTGTTGTCATAATATGGTTGGTTGAGTTGGAGATTTTCTTAAAATACAAATATTTTGCTAGAGCAAAGTAATTTAGCAATGCCATCCAAAGGACAGTGTGCAGAAGCCCTTGTGAAATGATACAGGTAGACCAAGTCAAGAAAAAAAGCAGTTTAGTTGTGTAGCAGAGTGAAGAACAGAGAACCCAAGAAATTTCAATTCTCTTCATCCCAGTTCTGGGAGAAGATGGTGGCAAAAATATTCCCTTTAGGGTCTGAATAGAAGTTGACATAATGAGATGAATTTCCAAAAATATTCCAAAAAGCCAGACAGCCTTTTTCAATAGCTTGTTGAAGGTAACTAAGTGCTTCGTTTGGTGTTCTTGAAAATCCTTCATTCCTGCTCAAGAGATACTAGAGAATCTCTTTCATTTTCTCTGGTGAACAAGAACAATTTCGTGATGTTAGGTTTTGTATTCCCAAATAGCCATTCTTCTTATTCCCCTGAAGTAAAGAACACAAGCAACCATCTAAAGCAAAGAATGCAAGAGCTTCCTAATCGTAAAGGTAAGGCACTTCCTCCTTATATGTCTGGATTGGTTACTGGGCGTTAGATAAGTAGCCTTTAATGAGTCCTTGATTTGAATCATATTATCTCACTGCACAGTTAGCCAAAGACCTCGAGAATGATTATTCTTCAGCTGCCATAAAAATCTCTCCTATAGCCTCTGGTGCTCTGAATGATGTAGTCTTTTTTGTCATTAGATGTGATGATAATAGCTCTGTTTTGATAAACGCTTTGAATGGTCCTTCCATAGCTGGTGCTTGCCCATGGTACTGGTTACCACAACTCTTCTGCATTGCCTTGATGTGATTGACTACCATTCCTTTTCAAATAAGAACTGAAACAAGACCCATGGGAAGAAATTACTTGGAGGACAGCAGCTTGGCTTGGTAATTATCTGAAGACTGTGAAGACAAAGCCTTCCAAGTAGGGGATCAGCACTTCACTGTGCTGTGTTTTATACTAACTCCTCATAGAAGTATTAGAGAAATTAAATATGAGAGTTAATGTTTTTTTCCACCCATTTTGGCCAGTAGAACTGGCCCAGGGTACTGTTTTCTCTGTGTTGGCTGCAGATAGACTAGTCTGATAGGGAATTAATTTGTTGCTAAACATCAGTAGGACAGTACTGTGGTCAGGCTACATGTGCCATTGTTTTCTTGGCATCTAAGTGTCACTTGGATGTCTGCCATGAGTGTTAGTGACCTGGTGAGCTATTTCTAAATATGACCTATGGCAAATGACTGAGGTCAGGGAATATGGATCAGCTTCATTCCCATGTGTCCAAAGCACCCTGTCAAATACTGAGAAAAATATTGGAGAGTCTAACAGGTCAGACTTCACTCATCGCGTCCAGACTCGGCCCTTTTCTCTCTCATGTCTACCTCCCTCTAACAAGGAAGCCAAAATCTCAGTCACTGATCACCACCTCCAAGATGTGGGAAGATGTCAACACAGGGCCCATTTACCAGGCAAAAAAAATAGTGGATATTTTAAGAAGCAAACAGATATCCAGGATGGGACTCCTTCATTCCAGAAAGAAAGGTGGGGAGGATCAAACGCTGGTGGGTTTGTCTGCCCCATCAGAGCTGTCTTGGGGCAGCTTCGCTCCTCTCTATCTGCAAGGCATCGTGTCGGATCTGAGTTACTGGTCTGAGAATTGGCTGACACCTGATGGAGGAAAGCATAGCGAGAAGGGAAAGGTTCATGCAGGGCAGTGAATGACCTGAGAGGCCCCCATCTTCCCAGGGACCCCTCTCTTTCCCTTTATCTGACAATGGGTGTCACCTCACCCCTTCAGATGCTCTCCCTCTCCTGTGCCTTTCGGAGCTTTACTCTCTGCATCTCACTGGATTTATTCTCCTCCTTATCTAATTTTAATTAAAGATCCTTTCTCCCTTCCCCTCCCCCACCCAAACATAATCAACTGAAGAAAAATGAGCTGGTAAGTCATTGTTTTTACCACTTTGGCAGCAAACGAATGTTATGTCTGGCACGCTCGGCACCAAGTCAGAAAATGAATCAGCAGCTGTTGTGACAGAAGCTTTTTCCTGAATGGGGAAACAGAGACAAAAAGAAAACAGGCCACAGAGAGGTTTCTGTGAGGGACACTGCCAGCAAAGCATCCATGAATTAACGTGTTCGCACTTCAGTGGGGAAGGCGAAGCTGCCTGGGCCCACGCTGGCCACTTCTCCTCTCACCTTCTGACATGGCGGTGGGGCAGGAGCTGCCATTTTGTGACTGGCCTGGGCCAGTGCCCACCACAGGCTGGGCAGTGCTGTGCCCACATGGCGACACGGCTGCTGCTCTGCCACCAGTGTGAGGAGTCCCTGCAAGGGTCTAAAATGCATTGAATCACTGCTGAACCCATTAAAGAATGACCATCCTTTTGTTTATACAGGCCTGTGGGCCAAAGCACAGTTCTTGGTCCCAGGACTGCACTGTGGTGTAATGCGCTTTGTGCCCATCTGTGGGAAAAGGGTGAATTATTTCTTCAGACTCAGACCCATATTTGGTTGTTTTAAGTGGTAGTCTTGCATATGTTGTATAGCACATGGTGTGAGCCACAAGGTCCTGGAAGAAAGCGTGGTTTCTAGTATCTCTCAGATCATCCTCAGTCTTTTCTTTATCTAACAGTTAACTTCTCCTGAGGGCTTCATTTACTTGGTGACCTTTGCCACCTGCTACTTCTTTTACACCAAACGTTTGAACAGACTCTAAAAACGTTTTTGATTAATATTAAGGCCTTGTTAATGTATTGCAAATGTATTTCTACAACATCAGTGAAGTTTTATTTACTAAATAAATAATACTGGGTGAGCTAGTATGCAGAATAGACCTAGAGGCACTACTGCAGATGCAAGGCCCAGCAGAATAGGGCTATAAAACCACACAATATGTGAAGCTGGAGCTCCAGTAGGTTTGTCTGAGACTGAGCACCAGTCTTGGTGTCTTCTTGAAAAGGACTGCTTCTGCTAGTATATTTTTAAAGGGAATAACAAACCATTGAGCCAGCTGAGCTGGTCATGAGCAACCTGAATAGCTTCAGTAAAAAGTCCAAAGGGACAGTGTGTGGTATGAGTTAGGGCAGAGGTTGTCCTGAGTTCCTGGAGGCGAGTATCACAATATTTATAGCTCCCCTCGTGCCACGTGGACAAGCAGTGTGTTTGTCCTTTTCCTTCACCTATAAATTCCCTTCCCACGTCTGCAAAACAGAGTGTGCTTTAATGCCTGCCCTCTCACACACTACCAGTGATGTAGGTTGGAGCAGGGTTTTCTTCTCTGGCATGGTTGAAGGGACTCCCTCTACCCATTTTTCTCTTGCACAGTGGTGTTCACAGTCTGGTCCACGGCTTCATGGTGCCAGAAACTGGGTTTAATCAGGTTTTATATAGGATGGGTTGTTCAATGATGGGAGAGAGAACAATAATTACTGGAAGTCGAAAGCTAGGGGTCAGGTCTGTTTGATGCTTTGTGTATTGACCGAGGAGGTTTTCAGTGAAGCTGTGTACTCTGTGTTTCCCTTTCAGCTCCCTTCACTCCAGTGCCAGCTCCCTCATTCTCATCCAGTAAATGTTTTGTCTGCGCTGTAAAAACCTGCGGTCCTGTGGAAATGCTGCACATAAAGGGCTTACAACCACACATGGCTACCCAGCTGGAGAAGGAGAATGTGGCACTGATAGCCCATCCTGCTGCAGTCACAGAAAGGTGTTTGACAGAGGTTTGTTATTCATTGACCAAAGTACTGATGTGACAAATAATGGGGGGCTGAGAGCTTCAAACATACAAGTCCCCAGAGTCCTAAATTAACTGGGTTATAGAGGAAAGAATTTGTAGAAGATAGAGTGCTCTAATAGATATATGGTTACTTTTTCTTCAACTTTTTTTTTTTTTATGAGTTCTGTGGCTGGTGGACAGGAATCTGTTAGGTATCATTTTCTAGTAACCCTGCTTTTATTACCTTATATCATTTATTTTCTCATAATGTTTGAGATTCTGCAAAGCCTTCCCATCATATGTAGATGCAGTGGTGCTCCTTGCTTGTGGGGCAGCAGCTCAAGGATTCCCAGCCCTGCTGGAGAAGGGACAGGACCAAGCAACAGCTGTTACCCCACAGCTTCATCAACTCCTGAGTAGCTTCATTCAGCACTGCTGAAGTCAATGGGAGAGGGGCCAGTGTCTTCAAAGCAACTTCACTTGAATCATTCCTGAGCAGACTTTAAGTTAATTGATCCTATTTGCAAATGTGAAAAGGAGGAAATAACATGAAACTGGCAGGCATGCCACTCCTGTTGAGGTGGCATATAGAAGAAGCCCTTTCAAAACAGCCCTTGAGTATTTAAAGAGTATTGTGCCTGATTCTTAAGTCATGCATGCAGCTTGCTTTGTATGCTTTAATGAAGTTGCTCCTGATTTGCTCTGGGCTGTGATTATGTGGGAGGAAGATGAAACTTATTGATTCTCTGAAGATTTAAAACCCAAGCTGGGGGAGGGCAAGGTGCAGTGAATTTTCAGCACTGACCGGCCATCTGTGCAAGCACCAGCTATTTCCTAACCAACAGGTCGAGTCCACATCCCTCAAATACATTCTGCCGAGCCTGTCTGCTGTTGCTGACAACACTGGGTCCTCTCACAGCAGCACCCGTAGCCACAGCTCTGCCATTTTAAAGACTTTCGGGATTAGGCCAGGGCTCCTGCACAGCTGCGATGTCTTGCCCCTATTTTACATCCACTGAAAGATTTTTGAATGGACTTCAGAAGCCATTAGGAACCCAAATGTCGACTTGCACTTGCAAAATGTCTCTGGTTAATGTTTTCCTACTGACGCTCTGCTTTGCTCCCCGCCTGCCAGAGTTTCCTGTGACCTATTTGAAATATCACTCTCCTAAGTGAAAATGTGCCTCTCTTTTTCAAACTTGCAAAACTCACAAAAATAAATAGCCTAATTTGGCCAGTTAATAGCCCTCTCCTGGGGCTCCTCTCAGCAACTAAGAGGCCTTTTAAATACAACATTTGTGACTGCGTCATTAAAGCTCTGCATGATCCAAGCAGACTAAACCGAAAAGAAAGAAATGCCTTATTTGATCTAAGATTTTTTTTTTAAATAGTGACACTAGAGACCCATTTATTTTTAATTACACAATTGCTTTATTAAAAGCCTAAATCCTGCAGTCCCTAGTCATTGCTCAGGCAAAGCTGCTATCATTGAAGGAAGGACCTGTAGGAGTCAATCCTAAAAATAGGGCAGCTGACAAAGTCTGCCTTTCAGAAGGGTTTGCTTTAGTTTTGAAGGGTTTCCCGAGTCAAAGAGAACTTGCCTCTGCTTTGCTTTTCAGCTCTGTGGAAATTTGAAAGCTGAACATAGGAAAGCAGTCACTCCAGAAAGCAAAACCAACGGCAGTTTTCCTTTCAGATTGAGTGCGCTGCCCTTTCCACCCTTAGACACTACCCTGCACATAGCTACGTTTAGTATTTACTTACACAGTGAGGTATGCACGAGGGTTAGCTCTGGCTCTGTCCAAACATATCTCTGAGCCTGAGCCAGCTCTACCCAGGTGGGGCCTGTGCAGAGAGATCTGGGGCTGTCCCTCACACCCGCCGTGGGATGAATTCCACCGTGCCTAAACGAGCCCTGTGGAGCCTTCAAGCTCTCGGACAGACTGCCAGCCCCCAAACACTTCCCCTGTGCTGCCAAACACAGCGCCTCTTGCAAATCCTCCCTGGGATGGGGTCTGTTCTGCTTGTACGGTTACTGGCGCTGCTGAAGCAGGCGAGTCCACCAGGTCCCGCAGCACTCCTCTGGCTCACCCAGGGTAAACAAACGCAGCTGCTAGGAGACTGGGACAGGGTGAGACTGATCCCTTCCTGCACTTGTACCCGGGCTGGGCTGCCTACATGCATTTCTGTCTTTGGACTCCACGTGAAGGGCAGATCTCAGTGCTAAGTCAAGATGGTGATGCTAGCGATAGGAAAGGGAGCAGACTAGCCAGCCATACACACTGGATTATGTTCCTGGGCTAAACTCCAGACCCTCAATTTTATTATCTAATTACCCGACCGAACTCATTCATCTTTATTTTTCAGTCTTACTCTGAGACCTGTGTTTAAACGTGGCTCTGCTATGTGAAGCACTGCCCAGACAGTCTTTGCTTGGAAGAATTCATGGTTTCTCAGCTCAGATTGTGTTTTTTTAGTGTAAAGGATGCATGGCAGAAATCCCAGTCCCGATCAGTGGCAGAGGTCTGCGTTAGGCTGTGCTGAGGGCCTGAGGTGGCTGTACCAGGAGGAACAAGAGAAATAAAACAAAATAAAATAAAACAAAATAAAATAAAACAAAATAAAATAAACCTTTTTTATATCAAAAAATATCAAGGTTTAATATCAAGGTTGTGTAGCTAGACTTAGTCTTTGTCACCACTGTGACAAAGCATTGTTAGATGGCATGCAGGGTGGCTCACTGTGGTGTGTCTCACTGAGATATATATTTATATGACCAAGCACGAATGCCAAGTGTTGAAAAAATAAAAATAGAGGGTTGGGGGGAAAAAATCCCCAACAAGGCATCAGGAATTTATCTCTGGAACCTCGAGCCCATATGGGCACCAACACTGGTGTCCCCTCCTTTTGCTTTTCAGGTCAAAACAGGACCTTGGCCCTGCCCCACTGACCTTGTGTGCCCGTGGCTGGACACTGCTCCTGGCCACATGTGCCAGGGAAGCTGCGGCGTGCAGAACACGAGGCTGCTGGCCTGAAGCCCTCCGCACCATATGTTACTGCCATGCAATCCATGCAACGCACTGGGACAGAGGCTCCTCGATTAGCATAACTCTGCCCCCTGGGAGGGGCTTAGCTTATAAATATGCTGCTTTTGCTGTGCTCCCTGTCCTTATTTCCTAAGGGAATGCAGATACGGGCAGGTTCAGTGGGTGTCCAGAGCAGGTAAATGGTTAAAAGGGGCAGAAGTAGAAAACTTTCCTCCAGATCCAGCAGCAGTCGTGTTTGCTCTCCAGCTTGCAGGGGCTGGGAGGGGGGGAACGGAAGGGAGAGATGGCAGATGCTGCAGAGCGTGAGGCTGCTGGCTCGCCAGCTTGCTTTCGTTTTAGAGAGAGAGGAGACATGGGGGAGAAGCCCTCGTGCAGCCTTCCTCCCTTGGAGGCCTTTTGCAGAAGGCGCCCTTCTGGTGCTGCTTTCCCAGCCCCAGCATGCAGCCTGCTGGAGCTGAGAGGCTCCGTCCCGTAGGAGGCTGGGGTGGAAACACAGATGCTTTGCAGAGTTCAGCCTGCCCGCCGGGTGACCAACTGCTCCAACTTCTCAGCAGGCAGCACGGCCGGGACGAGCACGCGGCAGGAGCAGCGAGGGAGGTGGCGCGTGGCGTGCAGGGCAAGGAGCCCGAAAGCAAGAGCTGCTCAGCAGGGCAGCGAAGTTGTTTTGCAAGACAGGTAGGTGACAGGGACGGTGCTCCGTCTTGGCCTGCTCCTGTGGAGGAAATGCTCTGCAGAGATCTGGTGGCACTTGCAGCAGGGCAGGGATCCTTGCTCCTCACTGAGTAACCTGTGGAAGGAGCCTCCTGGAGCGCAGCACGTGGAAACCCCCGGACACAGCGCAGAAGGGGAAATGGAGACCGGTCTGGTCAGAAGGAGGGGATGAGCTGCAGGAAAAGCTGCTACATCTGGTGCTGGAGGGGCTGAACTCTGCGTGTGTCTGGTACAACCTGTCAGGCTCCCAGAAGCAAGCTGTGCACTCGGAGGCTTCGCTCAGGGATGCTTTCGCGCACAGCCACAATTCGGTTAATTTTGCTCCTCTGGTGGCTGCGTTACTTCTCCCTGCCTCGTCTCTCCTGCTCGCTGTTGTCTAGGCTTTCTCCAAGCAGAGACCAGCTGACTTTATCTTCCCAGGTGTTTCTCGTGATCTCGCCCATTCTAGCTTTTATCCCTGACCACAAGCAGCACTTGGAACAATTAACACCTTGTGCTCCTCACATCTCATGGTTTACAAGACAGGTGGTTACTAGGGCAACAGCTGCACTTTTTTCTTGCCGCGTATTGACTAAAAATCAACATTTTATATTAAAGGTAAAGAAAAATAATATTCTCTGTAGCCACAGTGAGTTACAACACCATCTCTCCTGTAATCAAGATATTGCTGAATTATGGTGCTATAAACAAACACTTCTGATATAACCACAAACACTGTGGGACATGTAACACATTGGCAGTATATTTCAAGTGACAAACTCATTTATTGTGGGGAGCGGAGAGAGAAAAACACCTTTCCAGAAGTTGCTGCAAGGAATTACAGCAAAGAATGGCCGGAGCTTAAGGATGCAGAGGCAAAGTAATTCTGTCAAGCTGACTGGAACGAAGCGCCGTGTGAAGGAGATCTGAGCAGCACCAGGAGCTGAGAAGGAGAGGACGTAGGACTTGATTACTCTCTCCCTCCCACTGGCATAAATCAGGATTGGTTCCATAGCGCTTAATAGAATTAGCATGCTGTAAAACTGGTGTAACGAAGGTGTACCCAGGAGGTTTGGGAAGGGAGCCCGCAGCTATCCCAAAGTGTTAGTAGGCTGGTGTGGAGGCTTCCTTGCCTGCAGGTGGGACTTGAGTAACAATCATGAATCGTTAAGGTGTGTTGCTAGCTGAGTGACCGAACTGCTCAGGAGCTCTGGGTGTGAAACTGGCTTGTGCCAGATGCCACGGAGGCAGAGGAGAGGCTGGGAGCTGCTTGCTAAAGAGCTTTTCTCTCTTGCTGTGTTCCAGGTGGCTGTGGGGTCTCTTTGGTCAGCGGGATTGGAAGAGAGCCATCGTCTGCTTCCTCGATGGTCTGCCAGCCCCTGTGTTTGGTGAGTTTCACATTGTGGGGCTTCTTTGCCCAAGGAGTGTTATTTTGTATGCTGTTTTATTATGCCATGACGTGCCGGTCTGTCTTGGTTGTGATCTGCTGCCCAGCTTTTAAATACATGTGAGCTGTCAATAGTGACTCTTGGCTGTGAACAGAACCACGGATGGAGAGGGGGAAGCAAGATGGGCTGGGCAGCTGCTCAGTTACTCCCTACTCACATACAAAAAGACCCCCGTGGCATGCAGCCCTAATGGGAGAAGGGAGGGAGCGATATTGTCTCCCTCCATCCCCTTAGCAATCCTGCCACAGGAAATGATCAGGTGTAGTCATCTCTGTGCACGCAGGAATTTAATAATGATTGGGCACTTGTGATCAGGAAATACCTGTGCTTGAAGTTCATTTGGTGTGCATTTGTAAATAACACGTGGAGTATGAATAGGTATGCGAAGTTTGCATGGGATTTTTCAGGGCTGTCTGTCTTCAGCAAGGGACCTTGAATTAAAAAAACAAACCCATCTGACATGGAAGGTGACCCAGCTGACTTTGTGGGCAAGGTTAAGGTGCTGTTGCTTCTGAGAAGCTTGGTTTCGAACCACACAGTTGTAGGAGTATTGGGGTTCCCTGCCTTTAGTCTTAAGTGAGTTTGCAGTTGAGGAGAGTAAAGCTCGAAGCAGTCCCTGTAGGATTTGCAAATGAGCACGCAGATGCATTGAATAGGAGCTGTTCAGCTAAAGGACTTCTGATGGTTTTGACAACAGAGCTCAAAAGTTCCTTGAATAATAGGTCTGTGATTTCTGGCAGTCTGTAAGTGCTGAACTTCTTTAGATTTTAAGGCAAATAGATACATCTTAACAAAGACCACCTTGTGTCAGCTATCCTTAAAATTATAGCACATAGATTAAAATGAATCGTGTGTACTTGTCCCTCCTGGGACACCGGGGAAGGGAAAAGCATTATCAGAATTCTTTAAACTCATCTTAACAGTATTGAACCAATTATTTTGTTAAATCTGGGTTTGTTTTCTGCCTCTCAATGAGAACATTTGAAGTCTATCATCTCCACCATTTACGAGTTACCAGTATGCAAGTGTAAAATTTCCAATTGGAACATATGGTATCAGAGGGAACAGGGGGGAAATATCTGATTACTCGCACTCCCCAAACTCCAAATCTATTGCATTTAGTATTTTGCTCACAGTTCCTGCAGGGGGAAATAAAAGAAATCATCTCTGAGCTGAGACCAAGCACTGAACATTTCACCCTGAGTAGGAATCTGTTTGAGAAACTTAGAAGCAGCCGAAAGGGGAATAGAATAGAAACTGCATTTCAGTTCCTTCACTGTGGTTGCAACGACTGGCAGAGCTCACCGACATCCCTGCTAGCAAAAAACAACCTCTGAACCTTTGTCTTGAAGTGCTGGCACTTGATTTGGGGCGTGCCTGAAGGCTGTGAAGGCCTTCTCCTGTTCGAGGAGGGACTATCAGTGGCCACGCTGACAGAAGAGACAATTTCACCTGTGCTAACTCGCATGGTTTGTGATCAGCTGTGCCATTTGTGCAGGGGCCTGCCACAGATACGGAGTGGCCTCATGCAGCTGTGTGCAGTGCCTGGGGAAGGAGAATATGCTGGCAGCTGATAGAGAGCTGAGTGGTGGTGTCAAAGGAGCCCTTGCTGGGGTGCTGGTGGGCCCATGGCATGGGCTGGCCTCCTCCCTCTGCCTAAAAGCAGGGGATCACTGGGCAAAACGTGGCTGGGCCTTCACAGCTCTCTGCTGAGTGACACCCAACTGCTTTGGAGACCCCAGGACCAGAGTGCTGTTTGCTGCCCTGAGGTTTTACACAGGGCTAGATTTCAGGTTTCTGTCTGCCCAAGGACAGAGCACAGAGGTGCTGCTGAGGCGTGGTGCTGCTGTACTACAGCCCTGCCACCAGCCAGGGCACTGGGGTGGAGCAAGGGTCCGGTTGTTCAACCCCGTGGTGACAAAACAGCTTGAAGCTGTTTACACCCTTACAGAAAATGATAATGCAGCTCTTCTTCCTGAGAGGGGGAGCGAGTATCCCTCTCCTTTGCTCCCCTGCCTAGCAGAGGCTGCTGACCGATGCTGCATGATGCAAGATGTGCTTCTCCCTCTCCATCCTGACAGCATAAGGAGGGACTAAGCCTGTAACCTTGGGAATTGATGTGACCTGCTCACAAAAGAGACGGCTTTCGCTCCAGAGCCCGGGTGGTTGTGTAGTGCCACGTGTACAACCAAATTTAGCCTTCCTGCCATTCAGACAGAAAGCAGCATGTTTTGGAGCAACTTCCCTGGGAGGGGGAGGAACAGATGTTGGAACCAGAAGCGTATGTGACAGTTGGGAGAGACAGCGTGGAAACGCACAGTTGAAAGGAGAAGTCTGATGGGAGTGTGATGACAGCAGCAGGACTCCAGTGACAAGGAGTGGGAAGGAGAACAAGCGGAGAGGAGTGTTACTTCGAAAGCCGAGCAAAGTGCACAAGAAGATGTGTCAGGAAAGCGTCAGGGAAAGGAAGGGAGGAAATGTGAGAGTAGAGACAGGCTTTGGGATCTGTCTGCAAGCATGTGTGACCTGTTGCCTGACAAACAGAGCAAGGAAAAGCTTTTATTCCTCTGCCTTCTTCCACTGGGCTAGCTCTGCTCGCAGCCAAGCTGGCCGGCTAGCACTGGTGGAGTCTTCAGGCGTCCTGGTAGCACCTGGGAGAGGTGAAGCTGCCTGGGCTTCCACCAGAGCTCTGAGCTCCTGGGGTAACACGTGCTAGGCGCTATAGGAAGGATGCTGGCTTGCCCAGGCCTTTCTTCAGCCTGCTGTCTTTGCAGGGTAGCACAGCAGCCACGTGCCTTAGGATGCTGAAAACAGGGTGGGAGCGGTGCCATCCTCGTAACAGGCTTCCCCTCTGCACTGCATTCGTCGTAAGGGCAGGATGCATGAGGAGAGGCAGAGAAGTGAGCGTGTGTGCCTCCTGCAGCAGGGAGGGACTCTCCAGCAGCGCCGTACCCTGGTGATATAAATCACCTCTCTGCAGTGTCCGGTTTTACCTTAGTTCAGCAGATGTGCAAGGCACACTGGGAGCGTGCCGCTGGAGTGTAAAGCCCCTGATCTTACAGAGACTGCAAGAGCAGGGGGAGGGGGTGCTGCAACTTCTCCCGCAGATGGATTTACGAGTGATTTTTTTTTCTGCAGACCCCTGCCTGCACGTGGCTTCACCCTCCCTTCCGCCCAGTGTGGCCTGGGAGGTGCAAACTGGCCGGTTTTGCTTTGTGCCTTCCTTTGGGGAGGGGGAGATTTTGGAGAGGTTGGCAGATACCAGCTGTGGCTGGCTCTGCAGGGAGCTGGGATGTATCCCTAAATGTTGCATGGCTGGTGGCTCCCTCCCCCTCCATGCATGTCTTGTAGGGAAATCCCAACAAATTAGGGGGCAGGCGTGGCAGTAGGACTGTGCAAGGGAAAAGGCTGTACGAGCTGGCAGCGCTGACATTTCCCATGTCTGCATCCCTTCCGATGAGGGAGCTGATGGGGAGAAACATGAGGGGAAAGCCAGGGAGAGTCTTCCCTCCTTGTTAGGACGCGTACTGGTGGCTGGAATGATTCATCCCACGCACGCAATTGTGTTCAGCTGTGTGCTCATTGTGCCAGCCATCATGTGAGGGCCGGAGTGGGCTGCGACAAAGCCTGGGGGTGCTCCAGGCTCCCCGCTGCTCTGGGGGCTGTTAGTCCTGCTGGTTTTCCCCGTGGGGAAGGGAGGCAGAAGCTAGCTTCTCTCCTGACCTGCTGCTTGCAGGAGCAGCTCCAGATGGAAGCAGGGGTGCTGGGACCTCCTGCAGGTGCTAAAAGAGGGGAAAAGACAAGCTCTTTGGGGTCTGAGGCACGCTGCTTCTCTCCCAGCTGGTGTTTAGGGACTCCTCAACTCGCCTCCAGCCCCTTGTCACTAAGCCAGTCCTTGCTGGCCGCTCTGCAGCAGGGCAGCATGTCCCAAGGGAGAGGACCACCTTCCCCAGGGACAGCCAGTAAGTTCCCCTCGGCTGCTCCCACCATCTGCTCACTGCTCCTGGGCAACCACGAGGGCCAGGGGCTCTGCCAAGCGGGGTCCCGGCTGGCCAGGCTCCTCGCAGGGTGAGGCAGCCCATCCAGCAGCCAAGGGCTCTCGGCCAAGATGCTGTAGCAGCACGAGGGTGGTTGAAGAAACAGCTCGGTGAAGGTGTGTTTATGTGGAAACCTGAGGGATCTACCTGTGCTTCCTCATCAGGAGCAGAAAGATGTTGCAGGCTCGTGGCGAGGTGGGTCTAGGTGATGTAGAGGTGATATAAAGGCAATGCAGGGCTCTCTGCTCTCCAGTGCCTGCACTGATGGGCTCAGCTGCAGCTCCTGTCTCAGACCTGGTCTGGGGCAGGGCCGTGCGTGGTTCTCATTGATCACCGCTTCCAAAGCCTCCCACATGGGCAGTGAGTTGGGGACAGCGTGGTCTGTGCTGAGGCAATGATGTGGGGTCTGGCTGTGAGGGGCAGAAGGGGACCTGCAGGCCCCCGGTGTGGTTTCAGTGAGGATGAGCGCGGAGGAGCAGGCACCTTGGGCATTTTCACCCAGGGCTGACAAACATCGCAGCAGTGGTGCCCTGTGTCCCCGGACATTTTGCTCTCTGTGGCAGAATCACACCTTGCTGACTAACTTGCACCAAATCTTGGCCTTTGACCTTGGTACGAGTCAGGAGCAGACCCAGGGGGTCTTTTCTAAAGTTACTCATGCAGCTGCTGAAATTAAAATCTCACGAGCAAGGACCTGTCTTCCCTGCAGTCTCGATTCAGAATAACAGAGTGGCCTTTAGTCTCCAGAGATAGTTTTAAAAAACCTTCTCAAGGTCTGCGCTCCTCATGAAAAAGATAATTCATACAGTACTTGCCACATCTGACAGAGTTGGCAGCCTTTGTTCAATACAGTAACAGCACTGCGCGCCGAATTAATCAGGGATTCAGCTCCACGCAGCCTCGTACCTGGGAAACAGGGCATCGCTAAACCCTGCGAAGGTGTGGGAGCGGCGGTGGGAACACAGGCTGCCTGTGATTTCTGTGTCAGCCATACCAGCCCGGGCTTGCTCGGAAGGTTTCCTTAGGACCAGCGGCGTGAGTTGCTCCTGCTGTCGCTGCAGTTGCGCTCGCAGAGCAGTATATCACCCGGCATTTTATGCTTGCCTAGGAAAGGGAGCCCGAATCCCCTTCCTGCACGGAGAGCTGGCAGACCGGGGGCCAAGGCACAACCCTTGGCATTTTTTTATTTACTGTAGACCTCTTAAATGAAGGCTGTGAGCTTTTTTTTTTTTTTTTTTCCGCTTGCCTCGTTACGGCATGGAACCAATCACTATAAATTTAAATGGCGAGCTGGTGGGAGCACACTTACCTTTTATATAATAATTGTGAGAGTGGCACTGCCGAACTGCTATTAGGATTATTCAGACCTTCTCAGATTTCAGTGCAAAACATTAGGCTGCCAGAGGTACTGTAAGGGTGTGATTATTCTAAGAGGGTAAGTAGTAGTGAGCTGCGTTGGCCAGAATTACTACAACAGACAAGTAGTGCTTAGTAGCTGGGAGTAGGGGAAGCTGAGAGGTATAATCTGCTGGTCAGAAATACAGCAGGCTGCATGTAGAGTCCAGCCTGATTTCTATCTGGATCCGCACCGACTTGATGACTTGGTTCTTAAATTATCACCGGGGATCATCTGAATCGTTGGCTGCACATGGGTGTTAACCCCAGGCCCAGCACTCCTCCAGGGAGCCAAAAACATGGAAACAATAACGCAGCAAAAACGTCACGCTGGTGCTTGAGCCAACGTGGTTACGCTGCTTCGTGGCACTGGAGGGTCATGCTCTGAATTTGATGGGGTCTAGTGGTGAAGACCTGCCCCAGGTCTGGCTGTGCTGGCAGAGGAGACCTGTGAGCAGTGCTGAAAAGGGACATGGTGCTGGGGGGGGATCTTGCCAAGTGTGCCCAGCTACCCTGCTGTGGGCATCGTCCTCTTTCCGTATCACCTCAGAAAGGACAAGGCATTGGCAACTTGTTCTAGGAGGCAGGGAGAAAAGAGCAGCGCTGGATGCACACTCCTAGGCTGTCTTGATTTTTCTCCTGTGATTGAGATTTTGATTTTGCATCCCATATGATTTTCCTGTTATAACACACGCCTCTTGGCTGTCACTATAACAATGCCTTTTCTTGGCAGGGAAGGCAAATCTGAAAGGAAGCTGTTGAGCACTCTTCTGTGTGAGTTCCTCAGACGATGGTTGTGTTTCTCCCCCTCGTTCCACCCGTTTTCAAATAAGTTTCATGCTGGGAATAAATCTGAGCGCATAACAATAATGTTCAGCATATGATAACCAAGACAATTGTATATATACAAGCAGCCACATGGAAAACAAATGAGCTGATGGAAAAAAGTGCAAGATGAACCAGAGACACAGTTACCATTTTCACAGTAAGACCAAATAACTTTGCCATTTCCATGTAACTACCCTTTCTTTTTTCCCCCCCAGGAAAATAGGATTGTGAAATACATTTTTAGTTACTATTTTATTTATTTTTCTCAACAATTTATGTGATGGTGGGAAAAACCTCTCTCCCATCAGCCAGTATGCTATGGGCCAACTACACCTAAGGAACACAAAGCTGAATTCTTCCCTGAATTTCATCTATGAAATTCTGCTGAATTCAGTGGCGTTTTGTAGCTGGAGCTCAGGATTTTGACACTAGTATATGAGTTAAAGAACAGAGAGGTCTAAACTATTTGTATATTTTTAAATGCCAAATACGCTGGGCTGCTGCTGCTATCTTGAAAATGTGCTGTCTCTAATGATACAGGAAAGGACGTTTGGCAGGTTCTTGATTTTTTTTAAAAAAATCTTTTCAGTGTGTTTGTCTTTCTTTTTATGATTGAAGCCATTTTTCTTTGAAAGGCATCTACTTTTAGTCAGGGAAAAGAACAAAGTGGAGACATTTGGGGAGAATTTTAACAAACACCTTTATCTTAGGATGAGAAGTTGTAATAATAAATTAAAAAAATGTTAATCGACTTCAGTGGAATCTCTGTTGGGCATACAATACACACCCCTGGTCTCAATAGAAAATGCCTTTTAAACCCCAAGTGGCTTAACAATCCTGAAAGAAAATTGAAATAGTTGCAAACTGGGGAGGAAAGTACACCAAGAATCATCTTAAAGGAAAGTGAATATACATACCTGGGCCTTTATAAGGATTTGTGCATACCCAAACAGTACCATTTTAGAAAGGCTTTCACTGTAACTGTTTGTTATTTCCTCATTGTAATGTTCCTACACTCCTGTGCAAAACAGGAATTAAATATGTTAACAAAGCAGATGTGCAACAACTGTGAAGCGATGAGAATGCTCCAGGAGTACTCGGCAGAAATTGCCACCCTTTATTATTATTTTTTCCTCCAAATAAACTGTTCCTTCCACATCATCAGGGGTACGTTTACACTCCTGGTGGTAGCAACTAAAGTTACGTTGTCATAGGTATGTGATGAGGGGAAATGCAGGCTTTTCAGTAATGTAAATATACACGTGGAAGTCCCAGCTGTACATTGCAACACTCCCCTTCCTCTCCTTCATTGCTTCAGCATCCTTCTTTACTCTTCCCCACTGGCCCTGCATGTAGTACCTCCGTGGCACAGCAGAAGGATTTAGCCTCATCTGCTTCGGTTTGTGCCCTAGTGCCTTAGCCCAAATCCATCCTCATGGCTGGGCACTGCTCGGGAGTGACCTGGAGCTTTGGTCCTTCACAAAGTCTTCCACCCAGCCCCAGTAGCTTGGGCACTGCTAGCAGTTTGGCCTGTGCCAGCACGGATATCCGTGAAGGGGATTTACCCAGTTATAGCCGTGGGATTTGTGGTCCATCTCTGTCTTCAGGACTCGAGGCAGCAACTTCCAAGGTAGCTCGGTGTGTCTGCAGGAGCTGCTGTCATGCCTTGATTACAGTGTAGCTGCAGACGAAGTGCAGTTATTGAAAATATTCTTCCTTCTTGATAGTTTAATTGGTAGCATTTAGTTAATTGTGTGTATTCTCTCGTAGCAGAATTAAATCTAGAATTATGCAACCGATCGGTTTTTCAGAAGCGCGGAGTCACTCCAGGCTGCCGTCACGGGAGAGCCCACCTGAATCACCCCACAACTTCCAGTTGTGTGAGCTGCTGTTTGCTGTCTGTTGCTATGGTGAAATGATAGCGCCAAACTGATACCAAAAAGGAAGCAATATTTTCTGAACAGATTTATGAGAAAGGAAGAAGCAGGTAGGGGACAAAGAGGTTACGGGCAGGGGAAAACAAAATAGCTGAAGGGACTTGGAGAGGCTTCCTAAGCCAGTGTTTGGCTGTTTGTCATTCCCTTTAGCTGAAGGTCCACCTAACCCTTTAGAGAATCAGCTTGTGCAGTGTCACTCTGGTGGGTTATTTTTATAAGCGATTGCGTGTTGTCCTAGACTGTAAATATTTGTTAATTTATTTGCATTTTTTCCTTGCTTTTAGTGAGGATACATGCATATGGCAAAGTGTTCATTTCATAGCTTTGCAGTCAGTTTTAGAAAGCAGCACTGTGCTTGTCGCAGGGCAAGAAAACTGCTTTGGTCTCCTCCTTTGCCGGACTGGTGCTGTTTGTGTCCTTCCTGATGATTTTTTAACCCCTCTCAAAGCTCTGTTGTGCTGGCAGTGCGTTTCCACCGGGCTGGAATCACCCCATGGCCTCCGGTTCTCTTGCACCTAGACCTTCAGCCTACTTACGGTGCCAGTGGGAACAGCTGGTCAGTGCAAGGCAGTCCAGCAGCTGATCGATCCAGGAGCCTGACCAGGGTGGGAAGAGGCAGACAGAGCTCTTGGTTCACAGCTCGCATGGAGAGAGCTCGTTCCTCCTCCTGCCCAGCCAAGAGCGTGGTACGTCACTCCTGATCTCAGCAGTGACACAGGCATCTGGAGACGGGCAGCCTGGCTGTAGCTGTTACAAACAATTGATGACTCTGGCCAGCCTCAAAGCTGCATTCAGAAATGTGTTGGGAGATAGTGGAGCACCAAGATGATGCCTCTTGCAGAACAGTCTCCTCTTTCTTTCATTCGAGCGTTCGTGGGTTTAATGTGTCATCTGGTCTGCATGCAGCGTGCTGACCCTGTCCTGCTTTGAAGTGCGGGTGGTGGTGGGACAGCCAAAGAGAAAAGGACAGGCTCTCGTGTCCAGATGTCACTTGGGGGAGTGGGTGAGGGGTGGGGGCAGTCATGGGTTTGGAAACAGCCATTTGATGGTCTGAAACCAGCTCTGACAACAACAACACTTCAATGCAGGGAAATAAGTATGCGGTGGCAGCTTTCTTGTCCCAGCGCCAAGCCTTCTGATTGCTTCTGTTAGCATCAATTCAGTGCTGTCCCAACCAAGCCTTGGCCATATGATCACCAGCCTCTTTCTAATGTGGGGTCGTGTCTCCCTTTATATCTGGTCCTTTGCTGGCCTGCTGTTGGGTTGGAATTGCACTGCATTCCTAATGGAGTTCCTCGGTCTGCTGTCACAGCGTGATTGCAAGAACTTGTGTTGCATTGAATGTGGTCTTGATTGCTTGCCAATTAAAGTGCAGGGAGAACACTCACAGTCTTCTTTAAATTTACATCTAGACTTGATCTCCTCTGAAGGCATGGGAAACTTGTAGAGATTCTTTCTAGTTGTCCCCTCTTCCTACCTTTAGTATTTGGCTTGGTGGGGTAGGTAGATTTTTTTTTTTTTCAATATCTTTAATATTTTTTGTGTGTGGAAGCAGAAACCCCCTCCTGAAGTTGGATTTCGCTCATTGCTTATACCCCAGGTCCCTTGGGGTTACATGGTTTTGGGTAGGACCTCTTTAAAACGAAGTTACACAGAAGCAGATGGTCCTGTGGTAGCTGAGCACGGGGGGAGACGCCTGAAGAAAGTGTGCTGCGGCAGGAGGGATGTGTTAGATGGGGGAGCAGAGACGAGCTGGGCGTGTAGGGATGCAGCATGCAGGGGCCGTGCAATTTCCAGGGATCTGGTCGCGTGGGAGGTGCGACGCTGCGGTGGCAAATCTCTTGGAGCAGGTGTGCAGGGGCAAACTGCCTGCTTGCCACCCCCCTGGGCAGCCTGGCAGTTTGTGCTGGGAGGGAGCCAGGTCTGAGGTGTGAAGGGAAGCAAAAAAAAAAGGGAGGGGGAGAAGGGAGAGAAAGAGGAAGAAAGAGCCGAGAGGAGAAGGGACAATGTGAGAGGAAGGGAGGGTGGGGGGGAGGCCACCTGTGAAGGTAACGGTGAGTTTCTGTTTGTTTTGCCAGTGTTTGTACCGCAAGGAGGTTTTGAACTGCTGCCTAATATGACTGTCAATTATTTTAACTTGTATTTCTCACCTCAGTCCCCATGAAGTGCATTTGACAATAATTAATTTTGTGTGTGCAACTGGGAATGTATCCTACTCCTGCAGAGGTGTCAGCTTAATGGGATATGGCTACACGGGATAACAGGCTGTGCCTCCACGTTAGGGGATTCGGAGGGGTGGAGGGGGGTCATCTGTTCATCTGGACTAATATTTTAATTGTCGGAGCATGAGGTTTCCCGTCGTTGAACTAGGATCAAATTAACCTCTGTCTCTCTGAACTCGCATGCTGGCAAGCTCCCTTAAACACCACTGCTAATTTTATTTTCTATTTTCAGCACGTATTTAAGATAACTCTTTTTGTTTAATAGGTTAGAGAGGAAATATTCTCACTGGCTGAGATCCCAGTGAGCAATTACAAATATTTTACTGTAGTTACAGAACTTGGAATTCAGCCGCAGGCCGTGGGCATCAGAAAATCCACGCGTGGAAGTCCCACGTGTTGTAAGAATGGGAGAGCTTCACGTGGACTGCAGGGATCCCGCCTCGTTTTTACTGAAGTCAGACTCTTGTTTTAAAAATAATAAGAATAAAAAAAGTTGTTACAGTTCTAAATCAAACCTCTGCAAACAGCTTTCAACTCTACCAGTTAGAGAAGGGTTAATTGAGCCTCTTCATCTCTATTGCATGTTAACACAGAAGGTCAGTGGTGGGAGAAGCTAGGTCCAAACTGAAGGCTTTTGAAATAGCTCCCTAACTAGCCTAATGAATATGCTGCTGAGATGAACAGGTCATTTAACACTTTTCTTGTCGCTATTGTCCATCCAGCCTTAAACGTTAACTCTGTGGCTCTGATAGGCCGGTTTTGCTTAAAAAGGTTTCCTGGCTTTGTTAGGCTCCTAGGAGGGATTTCCCCCCGCCCTCACTCCTGATTGCTGGCAGAACCCTACGGATGTGTTTATATCAGCCTTTTCGGTCGGGTCAAGTCTTCGCTGCAGAGTTTTGCCAGTGGGTAGGGGTTACAAGAGATGCGATCCGGCCGGGGTGGAAGCTCCAAGCGTGGTTGTAATTACACTGCTTAAGCTGCAGCTTGCCGGCCACATCGCTTGCCTCGCTAGGGTCAGGGGTTTTTGGCTACGCTGCTGGAAGGAACACGTTGAGATGTGTCCACCCCACAGCTGGTGTGCTGGAGCTGCACTGCTGCAAACCCTGGGGCTGGTGGAAAGGAGCCTTGTGCTGCTGCCACCCCCCAGCAGAGATGGGTCGCCCCCTCTGCGGTGTTTCTGCAGGGCCTCGAGCACATCTCGAGCGTGCTGACGTGGGTTATCCAGGTTGCTTGAATAAACATGTCACAGGGACGGAGCTACATGCTTGGTAGAGCTGAATATTTATCAGAGGTGTTTTCATGAACTTCCTCACCCTGTGCACAGCCGGCGTGTGTCATCTTGTTTTTCCTGTGACCCTCTGCGCCCTGTAGGTATTATAGGTGACGCTACCTGGGATCGATACAGTCAACACAAGCAGCACGCTGCTCCGACTGCCGCTGGACAAACCCAGTAAGGACACGGCATCAACGCGAATCTGCTGGTAGGCTGAAATCATCCTGAACGCTGCAAATGCACAGCAAAACTAGCCTGAGGTCAAGAACGAGGTGATGTCAGGCAAGCTTTTCACATCAAGGCAACCCGGACTCAGGCTGGGAAGCTTGTTAAAGGTCTTGAGGAATAATCTTTTACGCTGAGTCGTTGCCCTGCAGGATCTCTCTGAGGCACTCGTGGTTTCACTGGTAGGAAGGGGATGGTCGAGGGGCAATGTCTGTATGGCTGGATGAACCACGGAGCTGCTCAGTGCTGGTGAAGATGCAGTTTCCTTACTATACTCATCACACGGGTGGTTCCAGAAAGATCAGTTATCACTCTGGTCCTTTTCAGTGCTTCTGATTTCTGAGCAGCTGAAATACACCATGGGCCGTACTTTGCTAGCGATCTGACACAACTGGAGCGGGATAGACAGAGCTGTGAGCAGGCCGCCCTCACCAAGCTGTGGCTGGTGTTCAGATGAGATCTGGCTGTTGGCAGAGGAACAGGTAAACTTACTGTAGTCCTCAGGCAATTTTGGGGAGCAGAAGAAAGAGTTTCATTTTGTAACTGGATGATTTTCCTGAATTTAAAGCGTACCTATGTATAATCGATTGATTTGTCCAAGGAGACCTTGGTGACTCCAGACTCTTTCAATGCAGCCTCCCTGTTCTAATCATCCCTAGCTGAAGAGGAGATGTCATTCCATGCTGGCAGGTAGCGACTTGGCCTCAACAGTTTGCAGCTCTGTTGTTTCCTGGACCAACACGATCTACACGGAAGGGAAGCCTTCAGTGCTTGGTGACATCACCTGGACGGTACTTGGCAGGGAATCTTCTCAGCAACAAGCTACTGGAAGCATTTGAAGCTGTCTGCTTGCTTTGGGACCTTGGATTAAATTTTATGTCTCAGCCCTTATATTCAAGATGCTGCCTAGCTTGGGTCTTGCTGTGGGATGCAGGGTATGGCTGATGGTTGGTTAAAAACATGGCATGTGCTTGCGAAATAAAACCTGTCTGTAGCAGTCATGGGGGGCATCAGGTCAGATCTTTCTGAAGAGTAGGTACACCACTGTACATCGAGCTCTCCCTGCATCCTGGGACCATTGCAAACCTTACGAGAGCTGGGCACACAGAAGTTTCTTTTAGGTTTGGTTTTCTTCTTGTGCTTTCTAGAGCATGACAAGCATGTCCTTATGTCTGTAATATTAAAAAAAAAGAGAAAAAAAAAAAGAAGAGGAGGAAACCCCTAAAACTTGCCAAACCTGCACCTATAGGAGATATGGAACAAATCCACTCCCTCTCCTCACCAAAGTTAATGAGACAGAGGTGTTTTGAGCAGGAGAGTAAGACTGGTCTGCTGGTGAGCTGCTGTCAAAAGAGACAGTCCTGGCTGTTCCCTTATGCACCCTCCTTTGCCTTGGCTCTGGGACTCACCTAGCTCCTTGGCACTTGGTTCAGCTCACTAATCCAGCAGAAAATTAAACAGGGAGGGCTCGCTTCAGGGTTTTGTTTATTTTTTGTTAGGTTAGTGAGCTGCACTGGCTCCTGTAGGACTCAGGGGAAGGCCGGAGCCAGGGGGCAGGAGGAATTGGGATTGCGTGGCCTGGAAGAGGTTGCAGCAAAGGGCTGAATTTGCTCAGCCAATTTTCTAGGCTGTTTTCTTGTGCAGCACAGCAAAGTGCTTAGACACGGGTGGCCAGGTGCGATGCACGGGGCAGAGGGCACTGGGGGAGGATTTGTTTCAGCAGAGGCAATTCGGGAGGTGAGTACAAGCGTTCCCTGGGGGGTTATGTTCACCCGTTTGTTACACAGCCCTCCGCTGCTTTCAAAACCATGCTGGGACAAAACTTTAAACCCAGCTGTCTCTCAGCTACCAAAATATCTCCTTTGCCCCTTGGCCAGCTGTCAAAACTTTCCCGGCCTTCCTAGAACAAGTGTCTTAGGGAATGTTTCTCCTGGCTTATGAGAAATAGGAGGGATGCTCGGGAGATGACGAGCAGGACTGCACATTTGATGCCAGGTGCTGGTCCTGAGCAAGCTCCTCAACAGCCCGTCCATCTGGGCTGCTCTCAGCTTGGTGTGCTCGTTAGGACGAGATCATGGTTTGAGGAAGAAAGTGTTCCAGAGCAAGAATTCACACAGCTCCAGAGCCAAGGAAAAAAAAAAAAAAAGCCTTAATTATTCAACTAGTTTGAAACACTTTAAAGTATCCCTAAAAATAGGTGAGAGGGATGTTTGTCAGCTACAAAGAGATTATCCTGCAGTAGCATTCCTTGTCTTATTTTATGATGATGCTACAGAATACAGTCCCTCAGGTAGCCTCATTAATGTTTATGAATGAGCCCCTTGTTTTAAACTTTTGGTGTTAGAACGTGGAAATAGGGCGCGAGGCTAGTAAGACTGGTTTTACCATCCACGCTTTGGAAAGCCCAAGGACACGCGTGTGAGGTCTCAATAAACCTTGGCGGTTCTGCGTAGGGATGACAAGGGGATTTGGGCGTTTGTTAGACGGGCTGGGAAGGTGCACCCCGAGGGAGAAATGCAGGCAGGACTCGGGCTAAAATCCGCGGTGAAATTCTGCGCCCTTCCCAGTGGATCTGTCAGCAGGAGGCTGGCACTCCTCTGTGCCTCAGCAGGCAGTTTGTGTCGGTCTCTTCCAGCAAAGGCAACCTGTGGCCCTGTTGTCAGAGCCATAAGCCCTAAGCCGGGGCAGTGCCTGGCGAACCCTGCTGCCTGGCAGCACCTCAGCCCAGGGTGGAGGCTTCTTTGCGCTATCTGCTCCCTAAAGAGGGCAACTGTTTCTTCTGGCTATCTTAAAGGAGGGTGGCAGTTGCGCCCAGCCCATAACAGTATGCAGTGGTTTCTGAGTCTTACCGCTCCAGCCTTAAAATAACAGCTCTTTTTTTCCGAGCCAACCAACAATTGTGGTCAGCCACTAATACCAGTTCAGCCCTTCGGCAGCTCCCCTATGGGAAGCAGCTCTTGCAAGGCAGCTGAAGGAGACCTCGGCCCCAGAGCTGGGCTCGTTTCAGCCCAAGTGCGTGTGTGGAGATTCCCTTGCACGCAGCCAGCCTCTGGAACAGCCACCAACTCCTCGAAAGCTAATATCAACCAGATTGGGGAAGTGGCTTGGAAATCCTAACTCCGGCTAGGCGCGGCGGTGCTTTTACTCGCTGAACGAGCGGGTGAAGCCCCGCAGCTCCTTTCCATCGCGTGCAGCGCCTGTCATCGGGCTAGATTTTGGACTCGGCTCCTTTGCCGTCCCGCACAGCAGTGCCCAGCCCTGCGAACAGCCCCGCTGACATTGGGACCGGGACCGGCCCCTGGCGGCTCGGGGGCACGATCCGCACACAGCAGCGGCTGCCGGGGGGGCTTCCCGCAACCTCCTCGGGGGCCGCAGCATCCCTCCTCCCTGCGGGTCCCCCCCCCCCCGGGACCCCCTGCCCCGGGTTGGGGCGCTCGGCGCCCGGCCCCACGTGGCGCGCTCAGGACGCGGGCGCGCCCCCGCACGCGCCCCCGCGCCAAACTTTTCCCGGGGGCGCGCCGCCGCCTCGCCCCCGTTCACTCCCCGGCGGGCGCCCAGTTTTGAATGAACGGCCTCGGCGGCGGCGGCCAATGGGCGCGGGGCGGCGCTTAATATTCATGAGGCGGCGGGCCAATGAGCGGGCGAGGAGGTTGTTTTAAACGGCGGAGCCCCGCAGCCAATCAGGCCGCTCTCGTAGGCAGCCAACGCGAGGCTGAGCCGCGCCGCGCCGAGCCCCGCGCCGTGCCCTGCGCTCCAGCTCCCGGCCACACTGCCGCGAACAATACAGGTACGTGCGGCCCCGCCGCAACTTTTCGGGGGGCGGCTGCCCCCTGCCCTGCCCCGCCGCCGCCCCGCCCTGCCCCGCCGCCTTCCCTCGCCTCCTTCTTTTCCCCCGCCACCTTGGTTTTATTTTTTTTATTATTATTTTTTTCTCCTTTCCTTCCTTTTTCCCATTTTTTTTTTTTAAATGATAATAATATTTTTTTTTTTTTCCTCTCCCCCAAAAAAAAGTTTCTTTCCCCACCCACCCCCTCCCTTCCCAGCGTCGCACGGGGAGAGCAGCGCGCGGGTTGCTGCGGCGGGCAGGCGGCGGGGCTCCGGGGGCGCAGCGTTTGCCCCCCGCCCTCCGCCCCTGCCCCTCGGGGGGTCGCCCCCCGGCGCCGCCTGCCCCCGGTGCAGCCCGGTTTCCCCGCGCCGTGCCGCCGGGAGGAACATGGCTGGTGCGGTAACTACACCGGGACTAGAACTCCTCTTCTCCCCCGCATGGGCAGGGATTTTTCGCCGCCGCCGCCCGGCAAAACGCGCGGCGCCCTCGGCTTTTATTTGCCCCCCTTTCCCCCCGGGTGGGGATGGCCGGGGCTGGCGGCTGGGGGGGGAAAGTTGCCGGCCGTGCGCAGTGCCGTGCCCGCTGTTTATTCTGCATTAATATGGCTGTCGCTTTAGCATCTGACAGGGATAAACCCTGCGCGCTGCGCCCGTGTGTCCCGGCGAAACAGTTTTTTTTTCGGCCCCGCCGCCTCCCGGCTCCCCCGGTGGCTTCGCCTCCGCCCCCGCCGCCCTTCCCCTACCCGGCCCGGGCCTTTTTGCGGGGCTGAGCCCCCGGCCGAGCCCCGCATCGCCTCTTCCCCGCGCCGCGCCGCCCGTGCTGTGGGCATTAACATGGCTGGCGCTGGAGAGCCCGGCGAAGGGAAGAAAGACGTGTAAGCAGCGCAGCGATGGGGAGGGGGGTCGCGGCGGGGGAAATCTCCCCCCAGGCGCCCCGCCGGGGGCTCAAACCTTTCGCTTTCGCCCCGCTTCCTCTCTCCCCACCTCGCCGTGCCCTTCTCCGGCCCCGGGGGGGGCTCGGGGGGCCTTTTCGCACTTTTTTTCCTGGCGGCGCGGAGGAGCGTAGCCGCGGCTATAATGGCTGCACGGGAGCCTTTGTTACAGAGTATTGCGCTAGGCAGGCTCCGGGAAGGGGGGGGGGGGGGGGGGGGGGAGGTGGAAGCGCCTCCAACCCGCTCCCCGGCCCCAGCCCCGGCCCCGCAGCCCCCCGCAGCCCCACGGGGGGCGGCAGCGGGGGGGGTCCCCGCTCGGCGGGGGCGGCGTTTTGGCGGGGGCCGGGGGCGGCGGCGGGCGCGGGGGGCGAGCGCGGCGGAGGAGGGGGGTGCGCGGCTTTGTTCGGCGGCGGCGGCGCCGGGAGAAGCCATCTTAGCGAGCGGCGCCGGCCCTGGGCGCCCAGCGCGGCCGCCGCCGAAGCCGCTCCCCCGGTGGCACCGGGCCCCGCCGGCGGAGGGGTCCCCCCGGCCGCCCCCACGGCCGCCGCCCGGCCCCCCGCCGCCCCCTAGCCCGCCGGCCCGCCGCATTTCAGGGGCACTTTCTTTCATCGCGAGGCGCTTCACAAAATGGAAGATGAATTATTAGGGGACGGCCGCCCCGCCGCTCGGCGGGTCCCCCCCCCACACCTCCGCCGCCCCGGCCCCCGGCCCCCTCCGCCCGCAGGTGCCCGCGCCCCGCTCCGGCCGCCGGCGGTGACCTTGGCCGGGGAAAAGGAGGAGGAGGAGGAGGGGGGTGAAAGGGGGGGGGCGAGAAGATGGCGGGAGGGGAGGCCGGGACGACCGCGGGCTCGCTCGCCCCAAACTTTGCTCGCCCGAAGCCCCCGAGCCCGGCTGGCGGTGGCGCACGGCGCGGGTCGGCGCTGGAGCGCCCGCATCGGGCCGGGAGCGCGGCGGTGCCAGGGCACTGCGCGGGGCTGCTGCGCTCCGCAGGGCTGTCCTGCCTCGCCGGGGGGGAAAAGTTGGAGGGGAGGACACGGCCCGAAAGTTGGCGTCTTCCTCGCGGAGAGTGGCCGCTCACGTCCCGCTCCGTTCTCGCTGCGGTGCCGGGCACGGAGCGTGGTGGCACTCGGTGGCACTCGGTGGAGCAAGACCACGCGTGGCTCTCCACGCACGTCCCATTGTGTTTCAGACTGGACGTTCTTCGCCCAACTCCTTATCTGTCGGGGTTATTGCACTTCCCCGGGAGGAATAACCCTCCCTACCTGGGCAGCAGCTGCGAACATGGGAATTCCCCTACTGAAGGGACGAGTCTCAGGCCAGCACTGTGTGCGCTGCTCAAGCCCCAGCGTGGTAGCCAACTAAAATATTTTATATTAGTTCATATATAATGCTTGCTGGGCAGGATTTAATATGTATTTAATGTATTTAATAGCCTGTCTTTGGACACACTGTAAATATATTGGTGTAAAACTTAAATCCGATGACCAATTTCACTTGGCGCAGCCTTCAATCCAAGTCATAAGGAAGAATAATTTTAAGTTTCCACGTGGGGGACAGCAAGAGGTATTGGGGGACAGGAAGGAAACATATATAACTGATGGGAGTATAACTGCTACACTCCTGCGTGTGGATGTATGTGTGTATACACAAACATTTGCACGTTATACACACGCACATTCACACGTACACGTGTTCACTTGTTACTTTATTCCCGTCTTCCCTACAGAGTCAAGATGGCTAAAGGTGACCCGAAGAAGCCCAAGGGCAAGATGTCTGCCTATGCCTTCTTTGTGCAGACGTGCCGTGAGGAACACAAGAAAAAGAACCCAGAGGTTCCAGTCAACTTTGCAGAGTTTTCCAAGAAGTGCTCAGAGAGGTGGAAGGTACCTTAATTTGTGGCTTCTTCAAGTGACAACTTCTTGTGGTATCTGCTAGCGTGGCATACATACGTTTGAACACAGGGGACTCCTGTGATGTTTGAGTGTGTGTGCTGTGGCCACTGATGTGATGCTACTGTAAGAGTTGTGGAGGCTTCAGCCCATGGCATTTGCCCATTTAAGTGCTTCCACTACGGCCTGGGCTTTCTTCCTATTCCCAAGCAGCGCTCTTAAGTGGTCACCTCCCTCAAGACCCATGTCCTCAAGGGGGACTGTGGTTGTATATGTGCCATTCCAGCCATTTCCCTCTTGCTCAGTGTGCCAGCTGTGGCTGCTGTCCCTAATACAGGACCTTCGTCCCCGTGTGGTCCAGTTAGCAAACAAACAAATTCAGAAACGCCCCTGTCGAGTTGGTACGTGTTGGCTTGTTTACTTAAAGTTTGCCAGCTATTGAACAGTTGGGTAATCACGTGGTTTGGTGTCTTGTTTTTTTTTGTTTTTCAGACCATGTCAAGCAAGGAGAAGGCTAAATTTGATGAAATGGCAAAGGCTGATAAGGTACGATATGATAGAGAAATGAAGGACTATGGACCAGCTAAGGGTGGCAAGAAGAAGAAGGACCCCAATGCCCCAAAACGACCACCGTAAGTGACCAAGGCGTGAAATGCACAAACATAACTTTGATTTATCTTGAAGTACTTGTGACCTGCCTTAGTGTTAACCATAAAATAGGTAGATGGGATATACTGTTGGTATAGAAGTACTGGTAGTACTGACATTGTCTCGTAAGCAGCTTGTACTCTTGAGCACGTAGAGTGCCAGCAGGAGTTGTCAGGTCTTGGTACCCTTAAACTCGCAGTGATGAAAGACACAGAAATGACTGAAGTCTTGCTGCAACCCTATCTAAGATGAAATTGGGGAGGGGTGGGGATAAAGAACACTTATTAAGAACAGCATTGGGTGAAAGTTGTGTGTCTGACCCTCAGTAAAATCAAAATGTATACTGAAAAAATAACTACCTGTTAGCTGCATGTGAGTGTACGTATGAATTTTATGGGTGATGGGTGGGTGAAGGGGGTGCTGCTTGGGCATGCTGCCGTGGTGCTCACTGTCCTCTGGTGCTTCTTTCCAAGGTCTGGCTTCTTCCTGTTCTGTTCAGAGTTCCGCCCCAAGATCAAGTCCACAAACCCTGGCATATCCATTGGGGATGTAGCAAAGAAACTTGGTGAAATGTGGAACAACCTCAGTGATGGGGAAAAGCAGCCTTATAACAATAAGGCAGCTAAGCTGAAGGAGAAGTACGAGAAGGTAAGGCTAGCTTTTTCCTTGTCTCTTCCGTACGGGCTTGTGTTAGAGTGCTTCTATATGATAGACCAAGCTGAGGTGGCCCCAGTGCAACGAGCAACTCTCCCACGTAGAGCTGTTGGCAGGTAGACGTTCTCAGTGTGCTGTGTAGCCAAACTTTGAGTTGTGGCTGGACATAGGTTGGGGTAGAGTAGGTTAGAGGCATGCAGGTGAATTCCAGTGGCACAGAAATTCCCCAAACAAAGCGCAACAGCAGCTGCTCGTGCTGCTACAGCAAAGAGTTTGCTGTGCTGTTACAGGAGCTCTGTCCTGTTAGCAGGAAACTTCTAAGAGAAGTTGGGTTCTCTTACTTCTCCTCCTCAGAAAAGTAACTGTGAACGCAGGGCTCAAGTCCTCCGTAGTCTGGGGGCAGCCAAATACTCTCGAGTGTCTGCATACCTGTACGCTGGCTGCCTCCCCTCTTGGGGATGCAGCTGCAGAAAGCCAGTCCCTTCACCTTAACGCCCGCTGCTGTACAAATGCTTGATGTGTTTGCTACTTAGAGCAAATTAAGACATCCCCTTGACTTTGCAGGATGTTGCAGACTACAAGTCTAAAGGAAAGTTTGATGGCGCAAAGGGAGCAGCAACCAAAGCTGCTCGGAAAAAGGTAGAGGAAGAAGACGAAGAGGAGGAGGAGGATGAAGAAGAGGAGGATGAAGATGATGATGACGAATAAAACTGTACAATACTTGTCTCCATGTGAATACCATAGAGTAGGGGAAACACCGTAAATGAAGCACCTCTTATTTGAGATGGTGTCTCTTGCCCTTATTAGGCTTAATTAAAAAAAAAAATTGGATTCCGATCGCGTTGTAGTTTCTAAAAGTGCTCTAGAAATTGTAACTGGTTTACATGAAGTGGCCATGGGTGTAGTGAGCACCCTGAAACTGTATCAAAGTTGTACATATTTCCAAACATTTTTAAAATGAAAAGGCGCTCTAGTGTTCTCCTAACTCTGTGCACTTTGCTGTTGGTGTAACAAAGCATTTAAAAATGTTTCAAGCATTTTTTTAATTTGTAAGGTGGTGTTACTATATGGTTATTGGCTAGAAAATCCTGGGTTATAAACTGTACATATCTATAGTTTGTAAAAACTAGACAGATTCTTGTGGTACATGCTTAGAGTTATGATGCCTTAGAGGAGCAGTGATTACTGGGAAAGGCTGTACGTTCCACGGGGTGCCATGGCCCAAAGCATGCACTGTGAGGGTAGATCTATTTACACTACAGTGGGCGTCCATTTAGCTTAAAGTTGTCTTTCTGTATATAGTGAAATAGCATTCTGCTGCCATTCTTAGTTGTGGAAGGGGGTTCAGCTGGCATGAGAAGTGTATGGATTTTTTTAGTTAAGTGCGGTAGTTTTTAAACTGAAACTGTAGACATCTCTTCATCGTCAACTAAGTGAAGAGCCAGTGCAGCAACTGAAGTTCAAAAACACTCTGTACTTAAACAAATTTGCAACGTTCTGTTTTTTTTGTATGTTTAGAATGCTGAAATGTTTTTGAAGCAAAATAAACAGTATTACATTTTTAAAACTGTTCTTGACAACACTCTAAATTTCTGGTTTAAAAGGATCTTAACAACAGCGAGAAAGAGGTTCATTTTGAAGTCTGTGGCATCCCTCAGGGCTGGTGACTTAGGAAACATTCTGACTCAAGGATTAAAAAATAAAAAATAATTAAATAAATGGTGGCCAGCCAAAACTGGCTGAATTGAAAGAGATGGCTGCTCCAGCTAATATGCAATCGTAACTGTTTATGGCTGAGTGGCATAAGATGCTATGCAAGTTTGAACTTTATTACTTGAACTTGGGAGCCTAAATGAACATTCATGACGTAATTGTTTGTTTGTGTGTGTATATAGCAGCATTCAGAGATGCAGAGAAAGGTAGGTGGCTAGGAATGAGGCTGACACCATGGAATAAGTATAAAAGCATAGTTTGGATTTTTTTTTTTCAGTTGTGTTGGGTAAATTTATGGCCCAAATGCATTGCTGTACATATTAAAATGTGCCTTTTTTGTCCTGTGTTAAACTGTTTCAGACTTGTGGTTTTTTCTAGCATCTTAATTCATGGCAGGAGCGAGGCGCCTAGTCGATCTCCCTGCTGCGTAGGAGCGTGGCACAGGTACTGGGGCTGTGTCCGTCCTCTGACACAAGCCCAAACGTGACTTGGGTGCCGTGGGGTGGGAGATGATGGCAGGTCTCTTTCCCCGTTAGTGACCCTCTGGCACTGGAAAGAGCAGGTCCTTGACAATCCCGACCTGGGGGTGTTTCGCAGCCCTGGGGAGGGAGCGGTACCGCTCGGTCTCCGTCTGCCGGCTCTCACCCTGCTCTTCCCCAGCAGTGGTAGCACAGGGAAGGGAAGGCGAGCACCCCTTCGTGCTCCTTCTGTGGCTCGGTGTTTGCTTGGCAGCCAGGAGGAGATGGGCGTGAGGAGGTGCTTGCATTAACAGCAGGTCGAAGAGGCGCGCTGCCACGCACAGCTGACTTAAGAGGACAGGGTAACTCATTAGTGTAAACTCCGGGTATGGGCTGCTGCCACGGCTTCCTTTGAGCCAAATTGCAGATTAATGAGGGCCAGGCTTACAGGCAGTAAAAATAATTCGAATGTGGATAAAACAGCTTCATTGCCTAATTGGGTACATGTCTGGCTTTCTGTGACTTCTCAATAACCATAGCGTCTTGGCAAAACTGAGCCTGATCTAATGTTGAGATGGGCTACAACCTGAAAGCAAAAACAAGCAGCGCTGGGTATCAGATGAAGCCAGCTAATAAACTTTTATGGAACATAGCAACATGTGGCAAATTTTTTTTTAAGGCTAAGTTTTGGTTGGATCACTTAGAAATATTTCCATAATTGCTTAATTATGGCAATTCTTAGTGTCTTTAATGAACAACAACAAAAAGCAAGTGTGAAATTGGCTCCCAGTTTATGGGAAGTTGTGCTTTAAAAGCCTGAATAAAAACTGCATCTGGAAAAGAAATAGATACCCTTGTATTCCCTACCCTTTCCATGTGACTCGTGTCGTGAGGGAGAAGACAACTGGAGATGCCAGCACGTGGAAACTTGATGGGAAGTGGTGGAGCAGAAGAGAAAAGCAATGGCATCGTTTCAGGAGCTCTAATGCTGTTTCTATTGTCTAGTTGGCAAAATCTCCCCTTAGCCACATATGGGAATTAGTGTAGATCACTGCTGTGCAAATCGAGCTTGGCTTTGAATTAACTGCTAGTGAGCTGAGCCCCAATTGATAGTATTAGCAAATAAGAACTAGAGCTGACACCTCTTTGTCTTAGTTGTATTGGAAATCTATCGAGTTGCAGGGCTTGATTAAGGTCTTGGACCTTCCTGTGCACCTCTTCCTGCTCGGCACATTCCTGAAATATGGCATGCCTGGGGGATGCTGTTCAATACAAGGCTAGCACAGGACTCTGGGGACTGGAATTTGGGTACTGCAGATGTAGTGATGCTGCTGCTCCCCCCCTGAATGCGCTACCATTGATAAACACCACAGCGTGAATGTACATAAATAGCACAGGATTTGCCCCCTGCTCCACCACCGCTGCTTTTTGTGTTTGGAGACATTGTCATCTCAGTTACTGGGAGCTGCTTAATTCCATGCAGCTCTGTTTTTTTGACAGAGCACCCCCTAAATGTTTTGAGATGCTTGCGTTTCAAAGCAGGCACCGCTTCTCCTTTGGGCTGCCATGCAGCTAAAACTTCTTGCTCAACTTCACTCCAGAGCCACACAGAGTAAATGTGTCTCTTATTAACTCTGCTAGATGCAGGGAAGGGTAACGATAAAACAGATTGAGGGAGGGGAAGGATGGAGAGAGCCTTGCTCTTGAGTGAATTTGCTGGAGCTGACTGCGAGGTGGCTTTTGGCTCCCAAATGCGATGCGTTGCATCCCCCCGAGTGGGCTGTAAGGCAGGCTGTGAGTGCAAGGAGCTCCCTTGGGGAAGGGTTGGGGACCCCTCTCTGGATGCCTAAAATATGGGGTGGCAGAGGGGCAACTCTAGGTTTTCCTTGAAAGGAGAGCAGTGTGGGCAGAGCCTTCTGCTTCCCAAAATAAGCCCAGCAGCGTGTTGGTGAGAGCAGGGGACGCAGACCAGCAGTACAGGTTCGCTGGTACCCTAATGCGTCTGTGGGGAAGCAGTGCATTAATTCCTCTGTAATAAAATTAATTAAAAATCCTGGTCCGAACGCACATTGAGTCAATTAGCAGTAAACAGCTCCCGCTCTAGCAGAGGTCCGCAGGAAGGTGGGAGCCTGCGCTGGGGATACCGGCGGAGTCACAACACCTCCGTGTCTGTTCCCTCTGAGGGCTGGTTGAGCAGCTTTATTTATTCCCGATAAATGCTGCCCTACAAAACCCCATTTGGGGTTGAAAAGGGGAAAGCCCATTTGCCCCAGGAAACCCCAAACAAGCCCTGTCTGAGGGATTTTGGAAGTGTTCTTGGACGAGGAGGAGTGGCCGTCAGCAGTGACATGTTTGTTTCTCTCTGCTAGGGCTGTGCCAGGTTTTAATGCAATAAACTGAATTGCAAATCGTGGCCGTGCTGGAGAGCAAAGCAGAGGGACCCGCTCACCAGGCAGCTGCTCTCTGAGCATGATTCAGCTTGTGGCAAAAAACGGGCAGCGTTTCTGGCAGGGTTTGCGTGCCCTGTGAGGAAAACCCGGCAGGGTTACTGCCTGGGTTATACCTGGTGACCCACAAGCATCCGATCCCCCTGCTGGGGCTGGTATGGATGTAATAAAGCGAGATGAGGGCATAGGGTGGCTCCCGGGCTGTGCTAACGGCCTCATTCAGAGCTGGGGCTGCCAAGGGCTTGCCCTGAGGCCACCTGGGTCCCTAAGTGGGGCAGGAGCAGGTGAGAGGACGCCCGTCCTGTAACTGCCCCCTGGCAAGGTGCGATTTTACATTGCTGGCTGAATCCAACAGGCAGGAAAATCACCTTCAGGAGCTGAGAGCTGCTGGGGGGAGTCCCAAAGGTGTTTGCTGCTGGCTCCTGAGCCCTGCAGTGCCACTGCGCTGCCCCCAGACCTGGCACCTCTCGGCTGGGTGCTCCCCTGCACGCCTGGTTCTTCCCAGTCCCTCCCCTTAGAAACCTCCCAGGGGCACTTGAAGTGGGAAAAAAGCTCTTTTTTAACATTAATGGGACGCGTCCTGGCTTTGTTTGTTAGAGCCTATTACCTGTAAGTGGTTTTAACTGCTGCTTTGTGAAGCTTGGGCTGTGCTTTATGTTGGTGTAGAAAATGAACACGCGTGGCAGGTGTGGGGGATTGCTTGATTCTCGCCTGCTTAAATACATCGGGGTGGTGTTTGCTTCTCATAAGCCTCAGAGCTCGGGCTGGGCATCCTCCCTGGCCTGGGCTTCATCAGCTGGTTGCTGGTTCCCTGTGGCAGCGAGCCCTCACCCTGCCCATGGTCGCTGCCCTGCAGCAGGGAGAGGGAAAGGAAACGCGCTGGGTCTGCAGCGGGTTTATCTCATTGCTTTGGGCAGTAACTTAATTTTTGCAAGCTGCTGGGAGCACACTGTAAGGTGAGGAACCAGCAGAAGCCTCAAAGAGAGCCCTTTCTTCAAGGCCTTGTCAGGAATTGGGGTAGGACCTGACGAAATGGCACTGAGCTGTTAGATTGAAGATCTCGCTGTCGGTGATGCTGACCCTGGGGGGCACTGCTGCTGGTGCTCAGCTGGTTTTGGGGTCCCTTAGGGGCTGTGGAGCTGGGAGAGCCAGGGTGTGGGAGATCTTGCTGTTTCCCCCAGCATTTTTCCTGGAGGGAAAGCTCTGTTAGAGGCTCAGCCCTTCGCCTTCCCTGTTAAAACGCGATTACTCACCTGCGGGAGCACGAGGAAGTACCCTGCAAACCCAGCCCAGCCTGCACTCGACACTCCCAACTTACTGGAAGGTAAAAAATAAATAAATATACATCTAAAAAAGCAAAAACTGCTCAACAGGCAGGGATGGAGGTGACAGTGACAGTGCCTCAGGGGTGGCTGAGGGATGGGGAGTCTTGGGTTTGGGTCTGGGTGGAAGGGAGCGGGTGGTCTCACGTGGGTCTGCTGGGGTCCGTGCTCAGGTCTTGCGTGGGCAATGGGCACTTGCAGAGGTTTGAATGTATTCAGTGGGAGACAACTCCTAAATAAGAGGGTTCTTCCATATTTATGTACTCGCTCCAGACTCTTTGCCTCTTTCCCCTTGTCCTCGAGGCACACACGGCGCTCGGTGTGCGTGACACGGCTGCGCGCGGGCTCCCTCTGTGACTTCTGCCTTTCGTGGGGGAGAAACACGTCCAGGAAGGCGCAGGGCCCTGATGACAGGAACCAAGTGCTGCTAAATACGGACATCCCTTTTTGGACTAAAAAGTCCTTTTTGTACCATGCATATTTCCCCTGTTAATCATTTCCTTTTGTTCCTTGCAAACTTTGGTCTTCCGAGTTGTAGGGGGAATTATGGCTGCCCCGTTTGTCAACTTTCCTTTCATTAACCCGTGTGGTTGCTGTTTTCTTTTCATCCTTGCACTCTGGTTACTCACCCTTTTCTTTCCCTTTTTTTAAAAACTGTCATATTCGGCCTCGGCCGGTCTTGAAATATTGGGGATTTTACAGGCCATAGAGCCTTGCTTGGTCCTGTTCACCGCTTTTGTGCCCAACTAATTGGCTTGATAACGAAGGCGAAGCGCTTCTCCTTCGAGGTGAAACATGAGGATGGGAGGGAGAAATATTTGGAAAAATATTCGGGCTGGGTGAGCCAAATGCATCAGGAATCAGCCAGGGCTCAGACAAAGTAGGGGATTAGGAGTCTGGGGTGGGAGAGCCACACGGACATCTGGAAGCCTGCCGGGCTCAGGCTGCAGGCACTGAGAGGCATCCACATCTTCCACATCTCCATAGATGCCTTCCAAAATAATAAAAAAATATAAAAAATTAATAATAATTTTATTTGCCCTGCCCTCCCCAGGTGGGAGCCTGGGTCACAGAGCCCCAGCGGGTGTGGGACAGGTTGGGGTTTTCTCTCTTTTAATTGGTGATGAAACATGAATGTGTATATATGTATATATATATATATATTTTTTTTGAAAAATATTGGACAAGGAATTCTGAGTATGTTGATGTGTTGTGAACACGAGTAGCCAAATAGTGGCTTCTTGGCTTCTTCTTTTTCCCCCTCCCAGAAGCCATCTAGCTACCTGTGGCTCAGCGTGTGCTCTGCTCCTCCATCCTCCTCCTTCACCTCCACAGCTTTGTTGTGCTCCTGTTTCCATCCCTGCCCACACTTTGTCCTGGGTACACACACACATACATAAGCAAACCAGCTCCTTTCCTTGGTGCTGGTGTTGTGGAGAGCTGGTGTGTCACCCCGTGGCATCAGAGGTTGTGGGGTGGAGAGGTTGAGGCCGGGGGAACGTTTTCCCCAAAAAGCACCTGGAGCTCCTGCGCCGTGCCAGGGATGCTCCTGTGGCCGGGAGTTTGCGTTCCCCTTGTCCTCAGCCCCGAGGAGAGCCTAAAGCCTCAGTCAATAATAAGCTTATAAGGCAGTAAATCTTGGTAATGAGAAAAACAGAAGACGGCATCTGCTCAACACGGCGGTGCTGTGTATGGTCGGGTAAACAGCTACCGAAACCAGTCGCCTGTCGTCGCAGGGTTACAGCCGGAGAGCTGAATGGCCTGGCAAGACTGGTGGGGTTTGGGGGTGCTCTGGAGGAAAAAGGGTAAAAGCAGGGGAACGTTTTGGCATCCCTGACACATCTTCAGAGATGTTGAAATGAGATGCGCCAGTGGGTGACAGGAGCATGGGGAGGAGTGGGACATGTAGGCAGTGTCCCTGTCCCCATCCCACACCTGTGCTGGGGGTCCCACCCTGTGCCCACCCTGGTTTGCAAACCCGGTTAGCCAGGTCTGTGAATCCAGGGGAGGAGGGGAGAGGTCTGGGGAAGGGATCTGCATGTGATGTGCACTGCCTTTATGAATTGGGTCTTTAATAATTTACATTACCAGTTTAATACTTTGAATACAAATTATCTCGCCCATATGCTGTGCTGACAAACATAAAAATGGAGTAATCAAAGCTGTAATAGCACTACAGCAAAAAGACATAAAATGCCACTAGAAGGCTTAGGATAAATTATTGCCTGCACACGCTAGCTCTATGGCTCCCTGGTGCCAGTGGATGCATTGCAATTTCTTCCTCAGACTTTGCGTTTGGGCTCGAGGACTGGATCCGTACTGGGAGCAGCGCCTGAGCTTCTGCTTAACAAAGAGGAGGAAAGGAAAAGGCTCGGACCCGTTTGATAAACGCCGCAATTTCAGTTCTGCCCTGGCGGTTCCATGGGCTGCGAAGAAAATATAGCCCTGGTCTTCGTAGGGAGCCCCTTCCTCCTCCGGCAGGGTTATTTGCATGTATTATAAACAGCAGTGTTGGCTTGCCATCTTCAGGCAGCACAAACGCACTGCACAGCATCCCTGCGCATCCCCGGTGCTGCTGGACCCCCGCAGCTGCCGTGGCTCTGTGCTGCTTCCCAAAAAAATCACCAGCGGGGGGGGGGCTCCGGCAGCACCAAACCCTCACCGAAGGCAGGGGAGAGGGGCAGCTCGTCCCTTGGGGCCCCGGCTCTGCAAGGGCTTTCGCTGCCCACATGGGAGCGTGTCCCTGTCTCCAGCTCCGCAAAGAAGTTTTGGGCGGATCGGGACCGCAATGAGAAACAGCCCCGTCCTCATCCGGAGCAGGATTTTCAGCACAAAGGGCTTTATGAGGCTCACAAAGCGTGGCATCTGGTTTTACATACGAGGTAAGTGTCTCCCCCTTTTTTTGTGTGTTTCGTTCCCCATCTGGCTGCTGACCCTCCCCATGCCCTTGGGTGTGCGCCATCTCCATCCCACACCTTCAGGTGTGATGGCAATGGGGCCACCTCCTCCACGTGGCTTGTAACAAATCTGCAGCATCCGATGGGAAAAGCCCCAAAATCTGTGGCTAGGAATGCACTTTTCTGCAAGCTTCTCTGGTATGACAGCTCCGGGACCTTCCTTCAAGCCCCACTTGGTTATTCTGGAGATCTTTGCGTATTCTCACCCTTTAATAATGTCTTTAAAGCTTCTCCTGGAGAGGCTGAGTAAATTTATCCCAGGTCTTTCCTTTGGGGGAAGCAAAACCAAGCCAAGCCCCAAGACCACAGCCTGGGGCTGGGGATGCCAGCTTTGGGCAAGGCTCCCACCACAGCACAGGCAGCCCTGGAGCCTGGTTTTGCTGCACATGCAGCCTCTTCTTCTGTCTGCATCTCCCTTTTTTTCTTTTTTTTTTTTTTTTTCTCTCCCTTTTTTTAAAGGACTCTGCATCCAAGGCTGCCGTGTGGCGATGTTATTGTTAGCAGTGATTTCTATTTCCATAGCTCCGGGAGGCAGAGATCAGAGTCCTGCTGGGCTGAACGCTGCGCGTACCGTAACAAAAAGGCAGTCGTGGTGCCAAACAACTTCCAGCTTTCTCCTTAGTGTAAGGACCGTGGAATTAAGATTGCCATAGCAACATCTTGCTCATATTGCATGTATAGATATGACTTGTCAGTCTCGTGTGTGCGTGTGTGTGTATGTATACAAACCCTAAATATCTCTGGCACCTTTTTCTGCTGTTGGGTTGATGCCTTGTGTGTTACAGATCTCGGTGCTCTTCCCCCACCACATCCAGGCTTTCCATCCTCCTGGTCTCTGCGTTTCCATCCGCTGTTTTCAAGCAAGCCAGCTGCCAGGAACGCGATCAGTGCCCGTGTGCTCCTGTCGATGCTTTCACCCAGCAATTTGCAGAGCTCCCTGCCTGTAATCAGCGGCCGAAAGCACCGCGCTTCGTAGGAGGAAACATCTGGGATGGCTGCTGGATCCGGGCAGGCTGTTTCCCATGAGGATGATGAAAATGAGCCTTTGCTAATGGGGTAACTGAGCCCCTCGCTGACACACAGTGAGGGTGTCATTAGGACACTTCTTGCACTGTGGCTGGTGATGAGCGCTAGTGCCCAGAGCCCTAAACCAGCCTTTTTGTTGGGGCTGAGGCACGGCCAGGGTACAGGCTCAGCTCCCTTTTCTGAATGTAGCTGGTAGGGAACTGGGGGAGGCCCTGTGGTGTCCAAAAGCTGCCCTCCAGCCCTTCCCTAAATGGGGCAGGACCCCAGGCTTGTGGCTGGGAGGAAGAAAGGGCAGAGTAAGGGAGGAGAGGGGCTGAGAGCCACGGGGAGCAGCAGGAGGCACCCCACAGCATCCCTGCTTGGGGGAGGGTGGGCAGGAGGACAAACAGGGACATTGTGCCCTCTCCCCTCCTCTCCTTGATTTATTGTCCTGCTGTGGGACACCAAACACCTTGAGTAACTCGTGTGCTGTTGGGCAATGTAGGAGGAAAGCTTTTCTCAGAAAATAAAGCCCTTAAAACAATTCTTGTTGGCCACAAAATACGTCAACTGAATCTGAACCTTCCTGGCCTGACAAAATGGGGTGAAAAGGCTTTGGCCAAGGCCATACAAACCATGTGCACAGTTCAGCCTCTGCCATACAAACCATCCCGCTAGCAAAAGCCTTTTTGGCAAAGGGGGACTCTGGTGCTCCGTCCCACAGCAGCATTGCCCCTGTCACTGTGTACTCAGAGTCCCGAAGGAATACAAAGTTTTCCTTCTTTCCCTTGCCATTTACTGCAGCTTTGGGCAGTTGGGCTGAATGAGCAGGCTTTTCGGGTGCCAGACAAAAAAGCCCATTAAGGGGCAGCGAAGTGTGCACACCGCATGGGGCCGGGGCTGTGGGGATGAAGCAGGAGGGGGCTGGACATGAGGCTGGTGGTTTGTCCTGAGTTTCCGTGGCATAAATGGACCCGTTTGTGTGTCTGTCTCTCCTGCAGAGGCCACTCTGGATTTCCCAGCCTGGTGTTGCTGGATCCGACCCCTTCCTGGGGGCTGCACAAGGGCCAGTAATTATTTTGGTAAGCATGAAGAGCTCCCTTGAGCCAGCCAAGGGAAATGGATATGTCGCTGCCGCTAAGCAGGCTCAGCCAAAAGGACAAGATAAATCGGCCCTAAATATGCCAAACAGCATAGTGGCATTTGTGGAGAACAACCGTTATCTTTGTGTAGTTGACAAAAGTTAATTGTCTCTTTTGCACTGACAAAAATCAGCGTAGCAGTCAGCCTGTCCCCGTGTAGGGGGGGGAAATCCTTCATTTATAAGCAATTCATTAAGCAGCATTAAAGCTGTCTCTGAAGACAAAATAATCTTTTTAAAGAGGACTCAAGGTACTGAGAAGGAAGATTAATGCCTCAGCTACTTTTCAATTATGCAGGGTTTCAGTTGTTAGGGTGTACCTGGATTAACTCTTCCTGAGCCGAGCACCTTGGCAGGCACTGTGCTGATGGGCGATGCTCTGCACCTAAAAATAAAAAATAAATAAAAGGTTTGGGAGTATTTTGCACCAATTGTGTTGTGTTTGGTCCTGGTGTTTGTACCTGTAACCTCAGCTCTGTGCCACGGGAGCTCTGATTGCTGACCCTAATTCAGTTTCCTTCTCTTGTGATCATACGCGCGATCCTTGCACGATCAAATGAGCCTGAATTCCTCCAACACGCTGCAGGTATTTTTCTTTAGTGTGATTTACGTCAGAGTTTCTGGCAGAGTGTAATTAGAAAAGGTCTCATTGATACCCCCACCACCGTTTCTTTCCTTGCTGCCGCTTCCTCGAGTGCCAGACTCCTCTTAATTGAAGCAGCGACGAGTCCATTTAGCAGGAAGGTGGGAGGAAGCAGCCTGAGAACGATTCATCTAAATCACCCCGCCGATGCAAACAGTTGCTCACTACATCTATCATAATTTCTTCCAAGTGTTGTACGAGAGATTAGTGGCTGTAACCATGCAGATGCATGCATGTGCCCGGCACAGCTACCCCGACCTGCTCATCTAGGGCAGCTGCAGAAGACAGCTTTGTGCAGGTGTCAGTTCTGCACCAAAAGAAAAACCTTTTTATTATTGTTATTATTTGGAAATGTGTCTCCCTCCACTTCACACTGCTGTGCTAGGAAATATTTTTAAGTGTAAGTGAGGCCAAAATCTTTGCTGGGCAGCTTTGGTGCTCCTGTGGGTGCCCTGGCCTGGGAGAGAACCAACAGAAGTCCCCCTGCCCTGCAGCTGGGGGGGAGCAGTGGGGGTTAATGTTAATTCTCTTCCAGTTACTCAGCAATCAGCTGGTAACCAGTCAGTATCAGTAGGCAAAACCCCGCCAGACGTCCCAGCTCAGCAATCTCCATGCTGTGGGGCTGGAGGGCAGTGCCAGCAGGAGGTAATCCTCCTGGGTGGGGGTCTGCTGGGGCTCCTGAAAGCCTCCCCAGCCAGAGAAGTGATGGCATTGTGCACATCCCTGCAAAGCACTCAGAAAGGCAGCTGCTTTTCCCTGCACTTCGGACACCACCTTCATTGGTTTCAACCTGCATATGAGCTCCAGGTCTTCTGATGCCACATCCCAGCTCTCCACGCCTAAAATACATCTGAAAGTGACTTAAAAGTGGTGAAAACGGCACCAGATCAGAACAGAATGAAGGCAAAAGTTGACAAAAGATGCATCCACGTGAGCTGCGTCCAAACTGCAGGAAGGTTCTGAATGCAAACTGGGCAGAAGTCTGTGAAGAAAACTATTTGGTTTCGATGGAAAGAAAACATTCGCAATATTGTGTAGAACGCAGCGCAAGCTCACCCAAAGGGCTGAGCCTCAAGCTGAACTACTGTGTTTGGCAATTTGAAAATGCACTGTTTTGATCGTTATAATGAAAGTGAAATAAAGTAAAATAAAATAAAGTAAAATAAAATAAAATAAAACATTTTTATTCAAAATGGAGTGCTCTCAAGTCTCTGTAAAAGGCAGCTTAAGGCAGCCTGACTCAGCCAAGGCCAGAGTGCAGGAGTGGGGCTTGCTCAGGGTGCAGCCTGGCTGGGGCACCCCTGGGTGCTGCTGCTTTGGGATGGGATGGGATGGGATGGGAGTAGTTGGAAAGGACTTCAAAGGCTCTCCGGTCCACCTGCCTGACCTGGGGGCTAACCAAAAGCAAACCCATGTTCCTGAGGGCACACCCGGGGGGTGACCCCCCCCCAGCCCCGCACCGTGCGGGCTCCCCGCCGCTGCCCCCCGTCGCCGCGCGGTGTCGCCATCCGACAGCGCTGCCGCTGCCCCCCCCCCAGCCCCTCCCCGCCCCGCCCCGGGCCCCGGCACCGCCCGGGGGTGGGGGCGACGGGACCCCCCCCCTCCTCCAAAAATAAAAAATAAATAAAAAAAAAATCCCCCCCCAAAAGCCCCGCAGTAACGGGAGCTGCGCATGGAGAGGCAGGGGGGGAACGGGAGCTGCCGGCCGGGGCCGGGGGGGGGACAGGCGGTGGCCAGGGCTAGCAGCGGGCTGGCGGCCGTGCTGATCGTCACTATCGTGGTGGATGTGCTGGGCAATGCCCTGGTCATCCTCTCGGTGCTGAGGAACAAGAAGCTCCGCAACGCCGGTGAGTGCGGGGAGGAGCGGGGGGACCCGTGGGGACGGGGCGCGGGGAGGTCCCGGGGTGTCCCCGGGTGTCCCCCGCTGGGTGCCGGTGTCCTGGCAGCCGGCAGGGAGGGCTTGGGTCTGCCGTCAGAAGTGGGTTATTTCGGCAAAGGCTAGGAGAAAATTCGGTAGGAATTGCTCCGGGGGGAGTTTCAGGTGGTGCCGGTCGGATGCGCGTGGTGTTAGGAGTGCTCGGGCTGCTTTTACGTGCGAAGGCATAAAGGGACCTGTGCTGTTAGAGCTCACTGCATGGTTCGGATGAAATGTTCTCCGGTGGTTATAAGGTGGGAGAGAAAGTTGTGAGTGCTCTGCAGGTGCTGAGCTCCCTTCTCTGTATCTCCGTCTTCTGTTAATACGGAGTAACTCAACAGAGTACAGTAAAAGTAGCTTTTTCCTACAGGATAACTAGTAAAAATGGGTGAGCCTGATGGGACAGCATCCCCCCTCCTTGCCCCCACTATTTGATTGATTTATTAACGATAGTGCTCAGCTGCTGGCTGGGGCAGGAGCTGGGTGCAGCACCCCCGAGCTCTGAGCCTGTGTTTGCCCAGGCACACAAAGCGTAGCCCATAGGATCCCCAGCACATAAACGTGCTGCTTTCTGTTCGCTTTGCTTTAACATGGGAGCATGGGGAGCTTGTGATCAGAAGGAAAAATAGATACCCCCTATCTCTCCCCCCAGGGTAACTGGTGGTGTATGTTCTCTGGCTGAGAAGTGCAGCAGGCAGGTTTGAAGCCATTTAGCTGCCTTTACCACCTGTCTAATTGTTAATCAATTGGGTGCATGGCAAGTCTTAAGCCTGCCTCCTCTGCGAGTTAAAGTTGCTAGGAAGTGAAGGAGAACTACCTCCCCTTTGGGTTATAACAGAGATACTTTCAGTCTAAGTACCACTCAAGAGCCAGGTGCCAAACACATTTCCAAGCTTTGGTTCGTGCATTCAAGGCTCAGCACACTTAAAAGGTTGAGGATGGTGGGCAGAGGCTCTGGAAATGCAGTTTTCCAGCTCTGCTGAACTCTCTGCAAACACAGGCAGGCAGCCAAAGCGTGCACACCTTGAAAGCCCCCGTCTCGCACCCGCGCTGCCCTGCAGAAGGCTGCTCCTGCTGCCTCCTTTTCCTCGGTAGCAGCATCGTCCGCTCAGGGAGCCGGAACCTCTGTAGGGGCAGTCAGTGGGGTTATGACTTTAATTAGGTCACCAGGCTCAGCTGGATTTAATCCCCTTGCTGTACTCCGTGTATGTTGCTGTGAGGCTGTCATGCTGGCCCAAACCCAACGCAGAAGTCCGCACGTGTTATGTGCGCACCGATACCTGTGTCAGCCAAATGCCTGGGCTGGGAAGAAACAGCAGATCGGCCTGACAAGCCCTCCTGCCATACAGCCGTGCTGGCCAGCACTAATTGCATTCCCATCTCCTCACGCTTTGCCATTCCCTGGCTCTGCAGGACCGCAGCCGGGGTTATCGGCCTGCGCTTCCCAGGTCAGCCGGCCCGAAATGTTGGCACACCACAAGCTTTGTGTTGGCTCATGGGGGGGTTATTTATTGTTCCGAGACCTCTGGAACTTCCTGCGTGCCCTGTGACATGTTTCTTTTCTCAAAGGCAGCATTAGGGAGCTCCTTGGTACGTGTTCACGTTTTCCAGTTTTGCAGATGTGGAAAATGTTTAGTCGTGCTGAATGCCTTTCCCACTTGCTTCTGGAATTCGGAGAATTTGGTTATATCAGAAATGTAAGTCATCCTTATCTGCAAAGAGAAAAAGAAATGCTTATACTTTCTACATCTGCTGTATCAGGACGGGTAATTTCCCTGGACTTTCTTTTAGTGTCAGCCTGTTGTATCGATAGATCACTGCCTTTTTCCTGACATATGTTGCCGTTATTTTTTGTGATATTGTTTAGCTTCCTTTATAAAATAATTTGCTTTCTAGCTACTCATAGTGGATTCTCTATTCATTACTCATTTCTTAATTTATCTCCTGTCTTAATTCTTTAACAAAATAAACTTTTTCTGAATATAGTATTGCTTTTCAGGAAGGAGGAGGGCTCTACTGAGGTATCTTTAAACATCTCCCACTGTCCCATTCGTATATATTTAGGTGTTTTCTCTCAGTTATTTTTGTCTGATTGTTTCTAGTTTGGGGAAATGGACCTTTCAGAGGCATCGCATTGGACCACGTTCAGTTTTCATATCTCAGGTGCAGTTGGGAACTGTACTTGGTTTCCTCCCAGCTCCTGCAGGATTTCCTTGTCCTAGAAAGCTATTGACTGTATGTAGGTGTTTTGAGATGATTTTTTTTTTCTTTTTAGCACCACAAACCCTCCAGCATCTGCCACAAGCCTGAAACGACATCGTTTCTGTACATCGTGGGTAGCTGCTCAAGGAGCTGCTCATCTGTTCTGCCGGTTCGTTCCTCTGTAGCAAACTCCCACCAGGGCTTCTGATTTATCCTGACCCCCTGGAGTATCAGAGGATCTGACATGGGGATTGTGGCCCTCTGGGCTCAGCCCAGGGAGATGTGACACTGGCCAGGGAACTGCAGGAGGGCCGCTGGGACTCCACGTGGAAGGGTGACACCCGGCACCCCCCTCTTAAACAGGGATGCCACCAAAGGTGTGAGCTGCTCAAAAATGTCCTTGCTGTTGGTGGGGAATTATCCGTGGCAGCATTTCCTTTTAGCTTCATTACCGACTTGCTCAGCTGGACAGTGATGAATTTGCCACGTCGAGCTGGCTGCCAGCGATGCTCCTGTGCCATCAGCCACAAATGTGGATGCAGCAGCGGGGCTGCTTCAGGGCTGTGGTGTCAGGGTGTGTTCCAGTGGGCTCAGGGGGCTGCTGTACTGGTGGTGTACTGGTGGTGTAATGGTCCCTGCTGGGCTGGTGGCTCCTTGTCATGTTGTCCTAGTGCTGTGCCACGGGCACACACAGTCCCTGCAGATGTTCCTGGGCTGAAGACTTCTGTAGTTGTGGCCTGCTGGCTAGAGGTTTTAGTTTTTTTTTTCCAGTCAGGTGAAGACCCTTCTCTCCAGCCATATGCGTGCTTAACACAGGTTTTTACTGTGTGCTGGTGCAGGTCTCAGTACAGCTACCCTCAAATTAGTTGAAACAAAGTTCCTCTGATCAGGAAAACCTGCACCAGACTCATCTCCATCTCTTGGGGACTCCTCTGGCTGAACTTTGCTTTCTGGTTTTGAGGCCACGAAGGAAGGGTGTTTCTGCATGGCTGCCTCCAGACCAGCATCCTGTTTTTGTGCACAGGCTCCTGCAAAGGTGCTGGGCACCAGCCCTGTGCCTTCTCCTTCTCCTCTGTGCCGCTGTCAGGCTGTGCTTTCCCACGAAACACCACCTCGGCTGCGCCCAGGCTTTGCACAGCAGGAGAAACGCGGCCAAGTTGTTCGTGTGCCAAGCAAAGTCCCAGCCTGCCTCCCTGGGAGGGCTGCCCTGCACGCCCCGCAGCAACAACAGGCTGGGCTGGCCCAGGGCTGGGTGCTGCTGAAAGATTTGGAGGGACAAACACTGGCTTTGGCAATAGCAAATGACTAATGGCCTCGCTGACAGTCCTGCCACACGAGCTGGGACCTGTTTCAGGAAGAGGGAAGGTGGGCATACATGCTCTGTTTACTTTTTTTTTTTTCTTGTCTCCATTTTCTTTGCGTTTTGTTTGCTTTTCTTTCTCTGTTCCACGTGGGTGATGTTTAATCCCATCCAAGTCCAGGCAGAGAGCAGCAGGAGGAGGACAGGACCGTCCTGGGGGCTGCCTGGCAGTGACAAGGCTGTGCCCTGGGGCTACTCTTGGAGGAAGGCATGGAGGAAAACCCCCCGTGCCGTGTTTTTTTCCCATTTGTAACCATTCCCATTCCTGAAGTCGGAGCTCTGGTGGTAATACTGGGTGCTGCTGTCTGCCACCACCCAGCCTCAAAGATCAGTCCGTCCAGAGGGGCTGCGACCAGCTCAAGGGAACACCTAGGTGGGAAAAGCAGGGTTTTTTGTGCAGGGCAGAGAGGGAGTGAAACTGGCTTTGCCCCACCTAATCAGGACAATAAGCTAATTAGCTAATGAGAGGAGTCTTCCCAATGTGGCTGTACCCTTGGAAGATGTTAATTAAAGTCTTGCTCAATCCCAAACTAGACAAAGCCTCTGTGATTAGTGTGGGAGCAAGGAAAAACCAGCGGCTGAACGCCAGCATTGTGTCCCGCAGCACAGGCACAGCCTTCGCCTCCTTCTCCTAAAAAGAATATATTTGCTTTGGAATAAATTATACAGAAATGGAAACGGAGCAGTGGGCAAGCAGCAAATAGGGCTTGCAAGGGGTTGGAGTGTTTCTGCCTTTCCGTGGAGGCGTCTGCCCTTCTTCTCTTACATTTTGGCTGCAGTTCTCTCCCTCGTGCTTCCTTTTTTGAGATAAATTTCTCCCACAACTGGCTGGGTTTCTTCTGACTGATCATTACCCTTATAAAACCATTTGGGGCATTCGCATCACATTGCTAAGCCAGTCTTTCACGTTTTTGTCTCACCTTTGAAGGTGATCCCTTCGCACTGCCGGGCAGACACCAGCCTGCAGCATCGCAGATTTACCTAACTCAGTGTAGATCCAGATTCATTAGATCAGAAAACTTCCCTGAACAGGGAGCAGGACAGACCATGGAGAGCTGAGCACTTCTTGACTTGTTGGCCTTGTTCTCTCGTCTTATTCCTTATCTAATCAGCAAAGCAGGGTGACCAGAGGCTGTAAACGATTGCAGATTAAGAAAGTGCAACGTGGAAATACTGATCTCTGGGATAAAAAAACAGCACGGGCCCCAAATGAAGGGCTCTAGCAGTCACACGGAGCACAAAAACTCAACTTGGCTTGTGGGGATGAACTGTAAAAATTCAGAGGTGAAGCAGGAGGAGCTGCTTGCACAGCCACGTGCAGCACAGATGTGGCATCTGGCTTTTGCTCAGCATCCAACGCCTTCGGGCAGAAGCTTTGGGGGAGTTTCAGTAGGAAAAGTGTATTGTGATTACACAGCGGTTAAAAATGTATTGTTTCTTGTCAGTAGTGTATCTGCCAAACTTGTAAAGTTTTTTTTTTTTCCTCTTCCATGGCTATTTTTGTTTAAGACCTGCTTTGCAACACAGTTGGTAAAGACAGGCTTTTGCTTTAGAAAATGAAGGAAACATTGCAAATGAATAGGCAAGGCCGGAGGTATTTTATTGATGGCACCGTAGGGGAAGGCCAGTTCTGATTTTATCTGCAGAAATTCCACAATTTTGCAGCGTTGCCTGGCAGACTTCCTCCTGATTTTAGAATGGGTCTGAGTGGAAAGCTCTGCTCGAATATGGACTTGATCTTGGCATTGCCTGTGAACTTTCTTGAGATCTTCAAGTGCACATAGAGGTGCTAAGAGTTCAGAAGAGATCAGTAGTTACGTATCACCATAGACAGTGTTTAAATTCATATTTCTGCTCTGAATAAAACTTTTGGAAAAGCTTCTGTCTAAATTTAAATAAATTGTCTCTAGCAACCAGCCAGTAGCACTGAGCAAAATGTGCTGAGCTTGTGAAACAAGCGGGGATATTAAGCCACGAATAAATCATTGGTTCAGATCAGCTTGCGCTAACGATAGGGCCCATTTAAAGAAAATGCACCATGTAATTCAAAGTGTTTCAGAATTAATAATAATAATTACATTCTTAATCACCAGGAGGCAATGTTTCTTTCCCTTGCAGCTGAGGAAACCTTAGCAATGCAGGATTTACACTTCTCTAGGTGTAAGCCTCTAATTTCTCTCAAGCAATTGTATCGGACACGTGCTGTTGTGCAGGATTATTCCCCCCTGCCAAAGGGGGAAAATCAAGGACTGCAAATTTAGTTTTGTGTATTGCTTCAGGAAGGGAGTGGATTTGAGTCCTATTTCTGCAGCAAGGTTTTCTTTAGTTTCTGGAGAACACTTGGGCAGCAAGCAGGGCACTGACATTTTCTCACACGATGTCTTGTATAGCGAATAAAACTTGGATCATTCACTTCATATAATGGAGGCTTTATGTTAGGCGAGTTGTGCATCTGGTCTGGGTAGCAGGGCATCTTCAGGTACAGGTTGCTTCTCCCACCAGTTTGTCACCAACATGCAGCCATCACCCAGGCGCCATGGTTATGGCTTTCGTGGAGATTCCCGAGCTTACCACCAAGTCAGGCTTCTGTGGTGCAGGCTTATCTTGGAGGAGACTTGCAAAGATTTTTGTAATATGTAAGGGTGTGTTTTCCATGAACACATCCTGTTTTCTGGCCATTGTTTGAGCCTGGGCTCTGTGTCGTGGCCGTTTTAGCATCTTCCCTCCCTGCCTGGCCTCAGCCATTGCTTCCCCACGTACTTCTTCTCCCATGAGGTCCTATAACTTGTTAAGTGAAAGCTTTGTGCATCAACTGCCTCGTAAAATTTCCTTGCGTATTTACTGGAGCAGTGTTCAAAAATGAGTGCTCTCATTAGAGAAGCGACCGTGTTGCATTAATATTACATGTGAGCGTGGAGCACTTGGCTGTGCGTCAGGAGGAGCGCTCCCCCAAGGCACATTATCGCACCGGAGCCCAGTAAATGTTTTCTTGAACTTCTCCGTGCAGCAGCTGCTGCTGCAGTTGCTGGCAATGGGACAGGAGAAGAGATGACCCTCAGACCTGCTCTCATCCTGAGAGCATGCATGACCCCCCTGGTCTCCGTATGGTGAGGGAAAATGTCACCTTACTGGGCCTCTGTGGAGTGGTTCAGCATAGTAAGTGTTGAGCTTATTTGCTCGGCTTTCTGATGGCTTTTTGATTCTTGTGGTACTCACAAAGTCCAAGACATTATTTCTATAAAGAGGTGAAAATACAGGAAACTTAAGTAAGAGAAAAGCAATTGAAATATTGGCTTTTCACAGCTTCTCCAAGACGGCACGTACTGCAGTCCCTTGCCTTAGGGCTCCATGACATTTCTGTTACTTGTTATATTGGAAATGCTATTTGCATTCATCCACTGTAGATGTATACAAATATATTTCCAATCAAGAGGTAAAATTTAAGCTGAGGGAGAATTCAAAATTACTTTATGGGCAAGTACCTTCTGTAGTTTTGATTTTTGTGTGGTGCTCAATGCTCCTTCTCCTCTTAAAACTTGAAAACAGGGCAGCGCGTGCCTTGGGATGTGATGAGGAGTTTGGAAGAAGAGCAAAGTTGAGAAAGAAGAGCTTAACTTATGATGTTGCCTGCCTACCTTCGTTAAATACATCTGTCCAACCCAGCTTTCAAAGTGATGCTCCCAATGTTGTTGCTGCAGAAGTGGTGAGATGAGTTGTGCCAGGACCAGCCCTGTTGGGAGCAAACCAGTTGGCAAAGAAGGCAGGAGGGGAGTTTTACCTTGGGACTTCCAGTGCTAAGAAGGAAGTACAGGGGCAGGAGGTTTGACCTCAGCAGCGTCTGGCTGTTCCTTGTCCTCTGCTGAAATATAAAGGAAAGCAGCAAGGGCTTTCTTGGAACAGTAGGGAAGGGAAGGATGATCTCAACTGTGGGATGTAGATTTATGGATCTCATAATAGGGCTCGTGTTTGCAAATGTTTTTCTGCTTTTCCTAGTGAGAAACAGCAGTCCAATTGTGTTCTCCCTAAGAGAAGGATCATTTATGCTCTCAGCGTGGATGCTATTTCCAATTTTCCACAACCTTTCAGTGTCTTAACAGTCTCTTGTGAAGATAGTGTGTTTATTTATTTTTCTCGATAAGGTTGTGTGCTGTCCGCTGTTAAGGGCTCTGTGTATCTTGGGGAAATGAGTGTAGGTAGGTAATCATTTGCATGATATCATGTGCCGGAGTTGAAGTCTGTGTAATTATGTAAAAGATTGAAAATGCTGTGAGCTATGGAACTGAAGAAGTTTGTGGTTTCTAACCTGGACTTTATCCAGTATCTAGTTTTGTCTTGGATGTTACATGGGTAATGAAATATATTTTGCATTATGTCATTCCAGTTTCCAAAATACGTCTCCAGAGCACTGGTAAACTCTGAATTCTGTTTTACCTTGGAATGGGGATTGGAAGATTTCTCGGATGCTTTTATGATGAGTGTTAATTATACGCGTATCATTTTTAGGCTCTCGAATCTGTATCCCCATGATGTTTGCGTAACTGTTGCAGCAGCTACAAATACTGATGTAAACACCAGGCCACATCCATGGAAAACAATCTGTAAATCACCAGGAGACTGCAACGCATGCTGGATTAGGGCTTTGCTCCCCTGGCCTTTACATAGCATCAGCACAACCATTACCTTCCCAACGCCTTCTCACTTTTGGGATGGGAACTGCTCTTCACAACACGGGGAGATGCAGAAGTGTGTGGTTTACGACCTGCTGCTTGTCCCTGGGGAGGTCCCGCTGATTCAGTGAGAGCTGGCTTCGTCTCCCGTGACGCCTCAGCCGTGAACTGAGGGGAAAATGGAAAAATCTCTGAATGCTGGTTTAAATGGCTAATGGGGAACGCAGATGTGGTGTTCTGCCCTCCCTGATGTCCCCAGGGGCAGGGCCAAGCTCTCTGATGTTGACAACATGGGTCATGCCTTGTGCCTGGAAAGTGTCAGATGTGGAAGGAGATCTGGGCTTTTTGGGTCCCCTGAGCATCCCCTGCACAGCCTCAGCTACCTTCAGCTTTGTCAAGGAAGCAAAAAAGCTTGAAATTGCAGTGAAATACGCTGCTCCTGCTGTGTTCATCCAAAAATTCTTGGCTGGTGCCAGCACGCCTGCGAGAAACGAGCAGTGAGAGCCCACACGTGCCCCTCTGCCAACCCTCCCATAGTTGGGTTTCTAAATCACAGAGTTTCTCTTTTTTTTTTTTTTTCTTGGATGGATTAACACGGATCCAGATCCAACAAGAAGTCGGCCTTCAGTGGCCTGGTAAATCGTCCTTAATTTTCTGGAATAGGTTAATTTCATTTAGGCGAGCAGAGGCCAAAAGAGCAGGCTTTTCGTGGCACTGCCAAGTCAGAAGATTAAGTCAGCATTAAATTCATTAGCAAGCCAATCTATCTGTGTTGGCTAACACTATCTCAGCCTCTTTGTCTTGCATTTTCTTTCTTGAATGGCAGTTTAGGTAACCCACAACCTTGCTGCCGTATTGTGGCATTATACAGTGGTTGCTCCACTGAAATCCAAGTTTAACATGTTTTCGGCAGATTGAGTTTAGTTTTAGTTGAGCATTGAAATGAGTCTGGTTTCCCCAGGGCTGGTTCTGAATTGTGTCCATAAGAACTTGTCCCACGGTCTGTGGTTTTGTGAAAACTGAATGCCCTGCTTTCCCAAAAAAAACTTAGGGTCACCCTATACCTTTCTAATGAGCTCAGTCGCTCACAATATCCCTGCTCTGCTGGGGACCAGTTTCCATTGTGCAGAAACCTTTTCTATTTTTTTAATGAGCCATCCACTCTCCTGTACAAAGGGAATGAAGCTGGCCTTCGATAACAAAAATGATTGGGGAAAGGCAGGCAGTGCGATCAGACACACTTCAGTCTCCTTGAGAAATGAAGCGAACAAAGATGAGTAGTGCTGATATTCTGAGGTTTGCACAGTGCCATCACTGCCTGCCCACTAAGGAAATTCAGAAAGCTTGGTGCTGCCCCCTCATGCTGTGGGACGATCTGTGGCTGCCTGGCAGCTTAGGTATTTAATTCCTTTGCTTTTTCAGTGTTTGTTTTGGACCTGATTGAAGCACAGAGCTCCCAGCCTGTTCTGGAAATCCGCATCCTTCAGGCAAAACCTCCCACTTGACCTGCAGGATACTTTTCAGTCCCGAGCACGTCGTAGCTAATGCTGCAGACCCATCAACATCTTTTCCTCCAAGTCGAATGCTTGCAGGTTTTTAAGCAGTATTGTAACACCAAGTGAGTAATGGGGAAATTTATCCTGGTAAGATTTATGGCTTTCATACTGGGGGGCTCCAGATGATACCAGATTAATGTATTCCTAAGGTTTGAGCAACCACCTGGGAATTAACACTTACTTTCAATCTGAAATCTTGGCTGAGGCCTTTTGTCACATCTGTACTAATGACTCAGTCTTCATAAGAGGTTGAATTTCTTTGCGTGGTCTTTTGAAACTAAATATGAAAGGGGAAAGATGGCCCTTAATTTTAACAAGTTCCCATTTGGCTTAACAGCTGCTGTGAGCTCTGCCTTGTCTTTCTGGCTGCATTTGCCACTTTGGCGGTGTGTTTCGGGCTGTCAGAGCCTTACAGGGTTCTAATGAAGCACGACACTTCTTTTTCTTTTCCCCACAGCTGTTATTTGTCATTTGATATAAATCTGCCTCGTTACAGCCTCATTCCTGAATAAATGATAAAAGGGCAGTTATCATAAGAAGGCAGCGCTGGCATGTGAGCTCCTGCCTTGCTGCTGATATAGAAGAAGCTGTCGCTCTCCTTTTAAAGGCTGTGTTATGTAGCTGAATTTGGGAAAGACTTTGTACTCCCGAGGGAGACCAAAGCAGACCTCTTCCCCTGTTCTGCCCTTCCCTCCTGTCTTGTCCCAATTAGCAGCCGCGGTCCAAGCCCCTGGTGCCAGGATGCGTTTGTTTTTGGGGTGGTGAAGTCAATGTGCTCCTGGGGCACATGATGACCAGGGCAGGGTGACATGCTGGCTGAGGTGCTCCAGCCCCATGCTCCTGCCTGGGAAGGCTCCTGGATGATTCAGGCTGGAGCCTATTGCAAGGGCTGGGCTCCTCATTGTGTGTACATCCATTACCGAAGCTCTGAACCCTGGTTCCTTAGAGCTCTGATGTTGAAAATCACTCCCTGGGTTCCTTACAACATCCACAGGCACTTGACTGGGCTATTTCAGTCCACTGGAAGCTTCATGTGGTGTCGAGGACGGTCCTGCTGGGCTGAAGATGACCTCTTGGCTCACAGGATGTTGCCTGAGCTGCCGAGATGCAGAAGCCTCTGTACTAAGCCCAGGCTTTGTTTCATCCTGATGTAGCTCCTTAAATATTCTGTCACTCTGGAGCTTGTCGACCAACAAAAATACTTCATTGGGGCAGCTAACAATGTGGGATTTCAGCAATGAAAGGGAAAATGAGTGAATCCTGCTAAGCAGAGGACACAAAGGTTTACAAACGGTTCTGAAGGGACCAGGAGGCAGGAAGTCGTATCTCATGCTGGATAAATGACAGCTCTTTAAAAATGCTGTCAGTAGATAAGGAAGGCCTAGGGGCGGGGGAGATGGCTTTTCAGAAATGGCACGGAGTGAGCGAGGTTGGTTTTATTTATTTATTTATTTTTAAAATTAGGAATCTTGGCCATTTCTCTTGCCTTCGGAGAGAGAGCCTCCTTGGCTTGGCTCCTCCAAGCCTCCTTGGCCTGTGATGGGAGTCATAAGGCTAAATGAAGTTGCACACTACTGCTTTGAAGTATCCTGGTGTGGGTGTTAAGCAGTTTCAGAGAGAAGAAATCCCTGTGATTTATTTCTTGCTGAGAAAACTTCAATGGAGATAAAAAGGCAAAGGGCAGAAAAGTTTGCGGATACACTTAAAAGCCCCGTCACTTGATGATTATTATGCAGTTGTAAAGTAAGTCTGCCCCCAGCATTACTGTCAAGAAACTAGGACTTGGGGTATTTCAGGATGAGGCAAGCTCAGTTTCACATGGATGGCTTTATTTTATTTGTTTCCAGCATCATTTATTTATTTATTTATTTACTTACTTATTTTCCTTTCTGGGGGCAAAATGTTGTTTGTTTAAGACAGAATCCAGTGGTATTGTGCTGGAAACTGTCGATAGCAGAGGTATCTGCTCAGTTGTGCTCCACGAGTGCAAGATCTCCCACTTACCATGCACATTTCTCTGCCTACATGTGTGGCTACTTACTTCGAGAGGTTCTTCCAGTAATTTAGGTCTCATAGGCCCATGCAATCTTACCCTCATTCACCCAATTGGATACTATCCACCATTAGACTTCCTACAGAGGTCAGTGTTAGAGCACACCCATTTAAACCATGGGCTTATGTTAGAACACGTTTAGTGTGGACTTTGCTGCAAAAACTGCTTTTCTCTTGTAATATTCCCATACATTGCACCTCAAAGATGATTAAGCGTCACAAGTCGTTAGGAAAAACAAACAAACAAACAAAAACCCCCACAAAAAACACAAACAGAAGCAAATGTTCTCATACAATTCACTTGGGACTCCCATTTCCAAGAGTTTCTCGTACCATCAATAGCTCCTTGTTGCCAGTCCTGTACCCAGACTTGATACAAGTTCTGTAAGTCCTGTGGAATATCTAAAGTAAAGATTTTACTGATGTTCTGGGAAACATTGTATTTTGGACTTATTTCTGGGAAAAATAAGAAAGTCCTTTAGGGCTTGCCTTTTTATTATTATTATTATTTTTATTTGAGGTAATTTTTTCCAGTATTGTTATTATTGTTATTGAATCAACTTGAATTGTTTGCACTGAATTTTTGCCAGCACAATTGTATCAGCGTCCCTGCAGTGTTCCCAGGTGAAAGTAACTCTCTGTTTCTGATGGGATTAGTAGATAGTTGTGAATGAACCAGAAGGTCCAGGACAGATTTTCTTTCACTTTCTGGTCTCCTACTTACATGCAGGGCTTCTTTTACAGTTGGCATCACTGTGGCCAAGCCAACAAATGATGGGTCTCTCTTCCTCTGTCTGCAATGCAGGGAATATCACTCCCGTTCCTAGCATGTTGTGATGGCAAGATGAACAGTAATTCAGGTAGCTCAGCCTTTTTTCTAGCTGGGAAAGGAAACAGCTTTCTTTAGACTGAGAATGGGAAAAGCAGACAAGCTGTCTCTAGGCAGACAATCCCATTTCACCATCCCTGAGCTGAGGACGGACACTTGGAGCACAGATGCTTTCTCTTAGTGTGTGCACCAAGCCTAACTCTTTTCTGTTATGTAAAGTCCTTCTATTATTATTCCTTCGGTTATTGATTTAGGCTTTGTTATTTCATAAGTTGATTACATTTTTTGTCTAAAAATGGCCTTTATGGCAAGTGAATCATTTTGATGTTAATCTCTTGTTCTTGTTGGACACAGCGCCAGAGGCGTGATGCTGCCAGGATCAGTATGTGTTAGAGGTCTGTCTCGAGCCTCCGCTAGAAAGTGAGGTTGAATTTGGGGCAGCGTTTTGTCTTGTGCTGATCTGTGACCAGACTGAGCTTTTTCTCTGTTGCCTAAGTTCAGCTTGCTCTCTCCTGAAGCTGGGAACTGTACGATACTGCTTTGTTTCAGGGCACTTGGCAAACCAGTTAATAAATGCTAGGCTTGGCGAGTTAACATGGGCTGGTAGAGCTTATCTGTGCTTGTGCATCCTAGTGTGTCAGGGTAAATGTAAGGGCATCAGCCTGCATGGGAACGGGCTGCTTAGTCACGCAGTACCGCTCGGCAGTGATTTCGGTCAGAAACAGAAGGCGGTGAGCTGTTGGTTTATGGTCCTTGAAGGCTGAGATGCTGCAGCCAGCACTGTGCGGGCTCAGCTGGTGCTGGCAGAGGTGCTGAGGCTTGCGGTGTAAACCAGAGGCTGGCTGTGAGGGCCTCCTGACTCCCACACCTCCCTCCATCGGCCTCACTGCGGTGCCCTGCAAAGGCTACGAGGTGCACATGATATTCCCAAATTTGTCTTCACCCTAGGCATTTGGAAGGGATGCAGGGAGGAACCAGGCTTCCAAGTTGCTAACTGGATAGGGTTGCTTTTAGCACTTATTCTGCATATATTAAGAGCCAGATCGAGATGATCATGTATATTCCTCCTCTTTTTCTAGCAAAACCTATTGCCGTATTTGCATCCAGGCAAAACATCACAGTAACAAGAATTAAGTTTAGAAATCCAGAGGAATAACAGCATTGGGATTTTTCCTCATGCAAAATGCCAAAACTTCAATGAAAACACTGGAAGAAGTCATTAAAAGGCACATAAATGAACAGGAAATGTTATTTTCTAAAAGTTTAAAAACTGTTGGAGTTAGGTAAAATATCAAATTTTACCTAGTTTCCTCTTTCTTTTAAAATACCTTCAAATAATATTTTCAGGAAGGCATGTCTGAGCTGAGCAGGATGTATTAGGATTAATGTGGAGTAGGAGGGTGAAGCTTTTGAGGCAGGGTTTCTATGGGATGGTCTGAAAGCTTCTTTTTGTTTTTAATATATCTAAAACTCTGAAAATGAGGGTGTTGCTCTGCACTGGTACCAAAAGAGGAACACCCCTTTTGAAAGGTCCAGAAGAGGAGGGAACAACTCATTTTATTCAGTTGAGAGCCAACGTCCACCTCCCATCTGTGACACACCAAGGAAAAAGTGCCCATTTCCATTGTTTCCAATATAATGGTAAGCGATAAAATGGAAGATAGGAAACCATGTGAACAGGGCCGCTTGTATTTCCACGCATTTCCACAGGCTCCTGAGCTTGAACACAGCTTTGAAGCTGGCTGGCCATATCCAAATGAAAGTTGTGAGTCTCTGGAGTGTAAACATTGCAATGATTGCCCTTCGCCGCACGCAATTAGAGCAGCTGAAGGCACGGCTCAGATATGCTTTTGACAGCAATACAGTTAAAGGTTGTGACCTAAAAGCACATCTAAAACCCAGCCCTCTGCCAGCAGTGCGAGTAATTCCTTTCTCCAACCAGCGGACAAAATAATACGTGGAGCGTAAAAAAATGAATGTGATGGAAGTGCCTGGGAGCGGGTCCTTTCTACCTCAGTAAGTACTGTGAGGGTTTTCTCCTCCCGCTGGGAGCAAGCCTTTCCCACAGATCCAGAGGAAAAGGCAGCTTTTGTTCAGCTGTGGTGATGCACCGAGGAGCTGGCTGATGAGGCTTGCAGTCACGATGCCAAAGTGGTGCCGAAACACCTTGGCCTTGCTCCTGCATAGATGCCATGGATGGCAAGACAGGGGAGCACCATGCACCCACAGCTTTCCTTCTGGGAACGACACCAGCACTGCTGGTGATGCTCATCCTGAGCACACTGCTGCTGTCTGGCATCACGATTGTGCTGAGAGAGACATTTGCCAGGAAAAAGTTCAATGGTGGTGGAAGTTTATGCTTTTGTCTAGGACTTTCATTGTGTCCTTACACTGGATATTTCCACGTTCTCTAACGTTACGTTCTAAGCGTGCTGTGGTCCTTCTCTCCTGGCTGTTCGTTACCAGCAGGACCATTTTATGCAGCACAGTTGGAATTTGAGAGCTGCTGGCAGCCTGACCGCATCATCTGCCAGTGACCAGGCTGTGTCCCCTCCTGGTGGATACTGGATAATTGATTGTTTTTTCTCTTTCTCTGGTTTACTCCTGTCTTTGAATAGGCTTCATAAATAAACATATAAAATCATCAGTTAGAATTTGTGGATCGATGAACTAAATAACAGATATTTTATTTTATTTTATTTTATTTTATTTTATTTTATTTTATTTTATTTTATTTTATTTTATTTTATTTTATTTTATTTTATTTTATTTTATTTTATTTTATTTTATTTTATTTTATTTTATTTTATTTTATTTTATTTTATTTTATTTTATTTTATTTTATTTTATTTTATTTTATTTTATTTTATTTTATTTTATTTTATTTATTTTTTTCCTGTTGCCTGGACCTCAGGGAGAGTGTTCCTGGTTTTTGAGTTGTCAAACACTTTCTGTTGTCAAAATGTCAGCCTGGACTTTCTTCTTTGCCATTTTGTGCTGCATGTGTGATTGTGTGATGTTCTCAGGGCAAGTGACATTGAGCTAGACCCCTGCAGGAGGCTCAACCCTAATGCTCTTTGACCGGGCAGTTACTTTGCTCCCTGGAGTGCCCTTTTGGGGCTGGGGATGTTGGAAATGCTCCTCAGTGCGAGGGCTGCAGCATTGGCTGCCCCAAGCACCCCGGTATTATTATCGGGCCAAAAGAGCAGTCAGTGTATGATAACGTGGCTGCAAACCCTCAGTGCCATCTTTATAGTATAAAGAGAACAAAATTGTTCTGAAGGTGCTTGCTGTGAACTGCCACTTATTTCGCAGAGCCAAGCGTGCTCTTCGTGTCTGCCGAGTGGAAGTGGAGGTCAGCGAGGTACAAGCAAATGCTTAGCGAGTAGCAGGTAAAAACAAACACGGAAAGGAGGCTGTCAGAGCTAATACAGAGCCTTGTTGCACGTTGAATAAAGCTTTTAAGACTTTATCTATTTTGCTTGGGGCAAACAGTGCATTTTGTTTCTGTTTTGCAGCTCTCAAAGGTTAAATAGAGAGTATTAGGTTATGGTAAGTGGTCATCAGAGGCTTGCTTTACAGTCATGGCCTATTAAATTGTTTACTGAGCCTTATTACAGACAGATCCTTTTGATGCTGAAGAGAGTTTTAATTCCAGTTCACCTCCTTCTGGACATGAGTTTTTCAGAAAACCTGGAAAGAGAAACATGAAGGTTAAGGTGCTTCGTATTGCAGGCCACAGATAGTGAATTGTCACCGCAAACATACTGGTCATTCCTGGAAACTTAGCATTTTGTGTATCTTGGCATGTTTTTCTAACCTATCCTCTAACACTCTCCCTCCTTAACAAGGAAGGCGAGTGTAAGTCTGGTAACAGTGAACGAGGCTTTCGGATATTCTATTTGGACATTTTTGGCTGTAAAAAAATAGTTTATTTTAAGGCAAATTATTTTAATCTCTTATTTATTTTCCTTTTCAACCCAGCTTCTAGGTTCAGGATGCCTAAAACACAGCCTGTGTGTCTTAGAGGACAGTCCACAGGTGCTGTGGGATCAACAGGGAGATCGATGCAACTGGAGCTTGGGCACCACGGGATTTCCAGCAGCCTCCTGAGGCAGGCAGGGCCAGTGACCCTTGTATTTGCACAGTGATGCTCAGTTCATCTTTGTAGAAGAGTGATGTGCATTTGTATGGAAGTCAGGTGATGCTTGGGCAGCCTGCCATTGGGGACCTTTGTGTATGTGGCTTATTGGGTTTGCAGAACTCTTTGCAGGATTTCCACGCATATGAAACCTGGTGCCAGGACTTGACAGTAAGTCCTCAGATAACCTGTGCTGTCAGATAATCCAGGCAAAATGGGTTCCTGGCACTGCCAGGAATCTGCTGTAGTACAGCAGCAGGCTGCCAGAGTGAGCAGAAACACAAGTATGGGAGTGATTAGGGGAGCTCACAGAGCAAAGTAGGGGGGCAGAAGGTGCTCTGGGATAAATCCCCTTCTGTGGTACCTGCACGTGCTTATAACCTGACCTGCTGCCAGGCTTTAGATTGTTTAGTGTTTCAAATAATTTGCAGATTACACTGCGAAAAGGGTATTGTACCCCTATAGTCCTGTGTTGGACCTGTGGCATGTGAAAAGGCTTCAAGTTTCTGTGAAAAGGTGGTCAGGTCTGTGCTGCCATTATGCTGGGGCAGAGATGGAGCACAGAGATGCACAAACCAATTCATACCACATAGAAGTTTAAAAATGTGTCAGAAAGTGTGGAAATTAATGAGGAATTATATCCGTATGTTCACGAAGAGAAAAAGATGCATCTGAAAATAGTGCCACAGAAGCACGTCACTGAAGTTTGAGATAATGTCCTGATGGTATTACTTGCAGGCAGGACTCCTGTGTTTTATAGTGGAAAAATGTTTTCTAAAAATAATAATAAATCAGTAGTGACATAAAAAAGATGATTGACAGGAGATTGTTGTTTACTTTCTGTAACAGCCACACATTAGATTGCTTCACATTGGGTATTTAACTGAAGTTGACTCTTATTTCAATAAAAAGCAGCCATTTCCCATATTTTGGAGGGCCTATTCTGCTTGGAGGCATGCAGCGTGCCCCCTTCTCAGAGTACTCAGTTGTTAACACGCTCAGTTTTTCAGGACCGGCTGGCACGTGGCTGCTGGGTGGCTCTGGCCTCCGTGCTCACCCACCAGGAGAAAAATATAAAGCTGACCATGCTGCCAAATAGAAGGGAAGTTGAGTTTATTGCTGTGAAAAGGTGCAAAGTTAAGCTGTCTGACCTGATTTTTATTTTTTTTTTTTAATTTCTCTGTATTTTTACATTTTCCCAGCTATCCAAGTTAGTGAGGAAGGACTTGCAGAGGCTGTGATTTCTCCCAGTTGCTGGCAGGGATGTGAGGCTAAGAATTTTCCCTAAACTTCCCCAGAGGAGATTCTGGTGCTGGGGACACATTTTGCTTTTTGTTGAGGAGGCATCTTTGTGACTGAAGGAATACAAATTCGCTGCAGAGCAATGCTCCCTCTCTATGTGAGTGCTAAGCCTGCGTAGCCAGAGCAGCCACAGAGGCTGCCTATGCGAAATCTCTCCCTGCTGAGGTTTTAGCCCTTCGCGTGTCCTTTGCTAATACTTGTTTTGAAATGATGCTTCATGTCAGCTGCCACAGCTCGGTGCCACCGTGGGCTGTTCTCGAGTCCGGACTGCTTCCCGGCCGGTGTGAAGTGGCCTCTGCTGCCTGACGGGGGCTGTTGACTGGTGCCGATAGTTTTTGTTGGGAGCAAACATAGCAAGGAGCCAACTGCGATGGTGATGCAGGCGTGATTTCTGACAGCCCTTGGATATGTTTTCCAAATGCCAAAGCCAGTGACCTCGTTGAACTGAGATCTCAGTGAGCCTCTCCACAGATAATACAGAAAAAGACGCATTTTTTTGTTTTGTTTTATTTTTGAGATAATCTGGTAGACAGCATGCTATGAAGGTTTGAAGAGAGAGTGCAGGTGTGATCAGTGAGCTGGGGTGTCACCTGTAACACATAGCTGCATGGATGTTACTGCCTTAAATCTATTAAACATATCCTCTACCAGTACTCTAATAATATTCTTCCTACTACTGCAGATTTATCTGCAGGGGGTGATGTTAGGAAAAATGACTTTTCCTAGTGCTGTCCTCTATATTGCTGAGTTTCTCTTGAAATGACAATTTGTCTAATCATCAGAAAGCTGAATTTTGACAAATATTCGTTACGGCATTATAGCTGGTCCTGTAGTTATGCCAGTTCTCTAAAGACCTCTTGCTTCCTTTCTTCAGGAAAGTTATTAGTCCATACATTTTAATTTAGGATTTTATTTGGGTATTTAGGAAGCCTGTTCAAAGACAGGAGGAAATAACAGCTGAGCTAAGGCTAATGCTTCCAGCTTAGATCTTTTTTAGGAAGGAATACACAGGTTAATAATGCCCAGTTACTCCCTATTGCTGTCAGTAGTACAGACAGCAAAGTCTTATTGTCTATGGTTTCAAACTCCAAATGGGAGGCAGAGTGAAGCTCACAAGCAGAGTTAGGCCCAAAGAGGAGTTCTGAGGTGGAAGTTGTCTGTCCGGACCTCCGCTAACCTCTCGTGGTCTCTTCTCCTTTTCCATAGGCAACATCTTTGTGGTCAGCTTGTCTGTCGCAGACCTTGTAGTGGCAGTGTATCCATACCCTCTGATCCTGAGTGCCATTTTCCACAATGGGTGGACCATGGGAAACGTCCACTGCCAGATAAGCGGGTTCCTGATGGGCCTCAGTGTCATCGGGTCCATTTTCAACATCACCGCCATCGCAATCAACCGCTACTGCTACATCTGCCACAGCCTTCGGTATGATAAGCTCTTCAACCTGAAGAACACCTGCTGCTACATCTGCCTGACCTGGCTGCTCACCGTGGTGGCCATCGTGCCAAACTTCTTCGTTGGGTCCTTGCAATATGACCCCCGGATTTACTCCTGCACCTTTGCCCAGACGGTGAGCACGTCGTACACCATCGCGGTGGTGGTGGTCCACTTCATCGTCCCGCTGTCCATCGTGACATTTTGCTACCTACGGATCTGGATTTTGGTGATTCAAGTCAAACACCGGGTGAGACAAGACTGCAAGCAGAAGCTCCGAGCAGCTGACATCCGGAATTTCTTGACCATGTTTGTGGTTTTTGTCCTTTTTGCTGTGTGCTGGGGACCATTAAACTTTATTGGCCTTGCTGTTTCAATTAATCCTTCCAAAGTGCAGCCACACATTCCAGAGTGGCTTTTTGTCCTGAGCTATTTTATGGCCTATTTTAACAGCTGCCTCAATGCCGTGATCTATGGGCTACTTAACCAGAATTTCCGAAAGGAGTACAAAAGGATACTGCTGACACTCCGGACTCCCAGGCTGCTCTTCATTGATGTGTCGAAGGGTGGGACGGAAGGGCTGAAAAGCAAGCCATCTCCAGCAGTAACGAACAATAACAACCAAGCTGAAATAAACTTATGAGCCAGAACAGCAGCAATATTTATTCTGGGTTACCCGTGTACATATAATACATAAGCCTTTCTACCTGTGCATTTCACAGCTCTTGTTGCTGGACCCCAAATGGCCACCCCCTTCTCATGCAAGGAAGGAGTCTGGTACTTTTAATGCTCAGCTTATCACCATGACATCACGGCTTTGAGTAAGGATTTTAAGAATGGAACAACTGCCCTTTACCTTTTTTTTAATTATTTTATTTTATATATTTTTTTCCTATGCCATCATTCACTGTGTGCCTAATAAATTGCTTTGGTTGCTTCTGCAACAAGCATGCCACTACCCTCAAAAAGGGAAGCGTTCAGAGTGCATGAAAAAATGCAGCTATATTTGAAATGCAACCTGCAGAATTGCTGTGTAACACAAACCAACTTTTCTCACCTCCCTCTGAATTCTGTTCCTTAGCATTAACATAACCCAAATTACAGTAATCAAAGTGTAAACTGCATGGCTTCGTATCTTTTCAGTTAGGTTAGTAATGGTGTTAGCCAGCAGGCGTACATATGAGCACAATGACTTCCACTGCGCGTGTGTTTGTTTTCCTTTTTCCTTCTATTACAGCTTAGTAGCTGGCCTGGGCTGAATGCAAGGCAAACAGAAGCCAGACCTAGTGAGTGTCTGATGTGCTCATTTTAATTGAATCTCTACAGATATTAAGTACCCTTGCACTCTCCTTCCAGGCCATGAACAAGAGTATATAGCACATGACATAATCTAATTGCAGGAAGATACTTGGAGCCTGATTCTAATTTAGGCAGTGTCCTGCCATGGCTTGCATTCATTCCAAACATCAATCAGAAGTTCCTTCTGCATGAGCATCATAAAAAAGATGAACATAACAGAGTCCTATCCGCTTAATGCAGATGCAGGCTTTTAATAAAAGAGGAAAACTGAGTTCCGGTGATATTTGCACTTGGCCATGAAGGCAGAAGGGGAAGGAAGTTTTTGTTCCAACTATCTTCCCTTTTGCCCACCACATAACATGAATTTGATGGGGGAAGAGAGGGGAGAATTTTATTCCGTTTTGTTCATGGGTGAAGCAGTGATTAATTCATGGGAGCTGGGAGAAGATAGCTACGGAAGCATATTCACGCATCAGTTCTCAGTTAACACCTGAACTTTGTTATCTTTGTCATTGAAAACCATGTCCTGAAGTGCTGGGAAGGCCAGTATCACATCAGAAACAAGCACATGGGCAGAGATAAGGCTGCTTCTTTAATGAAGTGTGTATAGGGGGACTGATTGCTGTCTGTAAATACGACTTTATTTTTCCTTCGACTCATTGTGAATTCAACTTCTTACGGTTTTAAATGAGCAGAACCTGCTTTGAAACAGCCCCATTAAATCAGCAGATAAAACTCCCCTGGTGCAGCTCTGTCTTCAAGCTAGCAAGCCTGGCTTGGTGCCGGTGTACCAGGGGGCACAGCGGGAGCTGCACGAGGGGTGGGAGCAGGTCTGAGCCCCGTGGGTATAATAAAGACAGCAGCCGGCCTGCTCCTGATCAAAGAGTGCAGCCTTCTTCCAGTGACTTAAGGTACTGATTGCAGTCAGAGCAGGTTCATAGGGCTGAGTCCTGAACTGCCGAGAGCCTTTGTGGTAGCACACAGGTGCCTCGAGATGAAAGCAGGCAGGATTTACAAAAATCCATAGGCAGGCTAAGTGCCTAATCCTGAGCAAAGGTCAGCCATTTCTGCACTGCTTGTTGAAAGCATCCTGTTGCTGAACGCCCCTCCTGCTGAATATTTTGGGGGAAGAAAAGTTGAAAGAAATTGAGCTCCTTTATGGATCAGGCCAAAAAACACTGCATGGTGCATTACTTCAGTGCAGCGTGTGTGCTGCCCCGTGGCAAAGGTTGCTGTGATGTGAGCAGGTCTCTGTCTTTGCTGAGCGCCCTGGCACTTCATGACATTTTCAGACTTGAACATCTCCGCAACATCAGATGATTATTGTTTTAAAATGCACTGCAGCCAGCATCCCATAATAGGAATCAAGCTGAGGTCTGTTTTGGCCTCTTGATCTGCCTGAGCATGGCCAAATAAAGGTATATTGACCCTCGGAAATAACATGGTCTGTTTGCCTTCCAGCAAAACCAGTCTGGACAAATTCACACCATTTTGTGCAAACAAGGATGTTTTGAGTCAAACTAGGATAAGACAAGTGCAGAGAGGCAGCTGCAGCTGCAGTTAGTGCTCCTGCCATTGCCCAGGGAGTTGTCCCCTGTGCTGTGACCAGTCCTCAAATTAGTTTCTAATTAGCCACAGCAGCGTTAGTCAGAATCACATTAGCAAATAATTTTATCTGTTCAGCACCAACCCAAGCCAAGTACACTCCTTTCAGACAATCACGAAGGATCCTTTACAAGTTTGCCAAATGTCTCATAATCCCCCACCGCTGGGGTTTCATCCTATGGATCCTTGCCTTTCTAACTGAATGTTTAATGCAGGCAATGCGGTATTTTTCCTTTCTTTAAGCTTGGATTTGCACTATTTCTTATTTGGGCTCCAAAGTAACAGCCAGCGAGTGTTTGAACCAAGCTGGGTAAGCCAAAGAGGTCCCCAACAGGCACACAGTGGGAGCCTCTGCTGGTGCCTGGTGGGGAAAGGAGCAAGAGGAGCACCACAAGCATCTCCCAGGGGCTCGTGGAGTCCCTGCTGAACCGAACTATGCAAAGTGACAGGGCACCTGCCCCTCTTCTGCTGGATTTGCAGGGGACAAAGCGCCTGCTGCTGCGAGGTGGGGGCCCTGTGCCACCCTGCAGGCTGGGGATGGGTCCTATGATGGGCTCCAGCCATCAGACAGCACCGAGAGCTCGCCCCAGCACAACCCGTTCAGAAGTGTTTTCGGAGTCCCAGCGGGATGATTCAGCCGTCACGGCTGGGTTCCTGAGCGAAGTCCTGCTGGGGCTGGGATCTGCAATATAAAACATTAAGAGCAGGGAATGCTGGCTTCAAACAGAAAACACTGTGCCATTTGCTAGCACTTTGATACAGAGACAGTACTTAGGATAGGATAGAATAGATTTTTATACTGAATTATTTTAAGACTACCCGAGCAGCTCCTTATTTTTATGTTAAGAAATGGTTAACAGGGTACAGAAAGTTTATTTTGTTAACATTTGTTTACAGAAAAAGGGAGGTGTGTCTTAAACTGTGAATCCTGAGCAGAGTCAGTTTCCCCATGATAATCTAGCTTTAATCCAAATTGGAGCTTTCAAGGAAATCCCACAGCTTAAACTACACTCTGCCAATTCCACCTGTTGCATACTCTGCCTTAAGTCTCAGAAACAGCATTGACCTCTCCTATAAATAGGATTTATATCACTTGCTATGGATTTGATCTGTCCTGAATACCGAGTCTAGCCCCAAACCCTGAGATTGTTGTAGTGGATGTGAACTTATGGAGAGATGGTATTGCTATGAAGTAAGATTAATCTCTTGCCATGAAGAATTTTTTTGGGATGTTGCTAATGAATGTTGTTTAATCTATTTAAGAGGAATGTAATCGGTATATTTATATATGAATATATATTGCATATACTGTTTCCACTTTGTTATTTGATTAATAAATCTGCAGTATACTTCCTATTGCTATTTTTTGTTCATGAAGAAGATTTGTTCCCTTTACCTGTTAAAACTGTAATAAATCTCCCATTGGACTGCTTATTGATTTTTCCCTTTGCAGTTATTTTTTAATAAATATTTGGAACAGCTTGGGTTTTGTTGACTACCAGAAAGCAGATTGAATTGACAAATATAATTGGTTAAAATAGAGATTGAGTTCAGGCGTACGTCGGATTCATGAGTTTTTCTTCCAGGCACCTGTAAGCCAGCAGCCTGATGCACTGCAGTCATCCTCTTTGTGGAGGAAACTCTCTTTGTGTCGTCTCATCACTGTGTGTCCCTCCAAGGCCCTTTGCCTTTCTCGTGTCTATGTTCTGCAGCTGTGAGATCATGGGTTGCAGCCTGCTCCTTTTTTATAAGCCGTTTCTTGCCCAGTCTCAGAAAGGGCTTTGCAAAAACCCTGCTGTGGCTGCATTTTTATTTTAAAAATCAGACAGCATCCAATGTGCTTCTTTTGGGCTAGTATTTCAAATTTGGGCTTGTGATCAATTTGTATTATGCTCTGAAAATAAATATTTAAAAATATTTCTGAAAGGGCAATTAAACTGGAGTTATTAAATCATCAGTAAAATCTTAAGATCTTACTGATCTTTCGTTAAGAAAAGTGTATCCTAAATTAGTAAATTACTTATCAGAGAAAGCAGATCTCTGTTCTTGAAAGAAATGTGGCATCTAGCAATTAGCTTCTACTGAGCTGTCTACAGAGAAATACAGACTTTCATTTCATTTCATTAACATTTCTTCCATATCTTAGGCACGCTGAGTATTCATTGGAGGCGCACTGACTGCTCCTGTGCTGGTGGCAGGACTGAGCAGAGGCTACAGGGTTCTCGGTGCTCAGTCTCAAAAGCTAGAGATGAGGTTGCACTGGTTGGAAAGTGGAAAAATAAATAAACATAGAAATAGCTGCTGTCCTTGCTGCCTGCGAAGGAAAAGCAGCATTTCATTGCAGCAGCAGGATAAACATGAAAACTATCACATGAAAACCATGGCTTGCCTCTGTCTCATTGGTAGGTGGTTATCTTACTCTAGCAGATGCAGAATACAATGTCCCCTTCATTGCATTGCCTCAAGCTCACAATTTTGAAACGGGCTTATAAAATTTAAAAAATAAAAAAGGGGGAGGAAAAAAAGCCAATGCTTGAAAATAAACATGGAAATATGCCTGAAAAGTGCAAAGCTCCTCTTTAAAATTGGCTTGCAAGGCGTTAATTCCTACTTCATCATGGACGAGGCTGGACTTGGGGAAAAGATATAAAGGTAAGTTCCTGATGGAAAGAAGCACATTTTAATTGTGGGTTTTGCTGCATTCATGCAGTTCTTCAGCTGATAGGTCCTGTCCGCAGGTCGCAGCAATTGTACTTCCAGGCCAGCTTGGCCAGAGATGTTTGGCTGGGGGTCTCAGTGCCACTTCCAAGGTGAGGTTGGTGGAGTACAGATCGTGATCCAGTCACAGCTGCAGCTGGAGATCTCTGTTTGATTTACTACACAGACAGCGCCTTGCTCCCGTTTCCTAACAACGCGCCATGTGCAATCACCCAGTGGACACTTACAGACAGTATTTGCTCTACATCAGTGTGACATCAGGAGTGTCACTGACCATGGTTCAAACATAAATATACACATATGTATTTGTTACTTAATTTCCAGTTTTGCTTTTTCAATATCGCTATGAGCATATTTCAATACAGGCCAAACTCCTGGTGAAAATAGGTTGGGCAGTTTAAATTCTGCAAACTCGGAGCTCTAGTGAGAAGCAAGTTTGATCATGAAAGGACTCCACAGAGCTCTACAGAAAAGCACCAAGTTTTTCTTTTACTAATAAAACCATCTGTAGTAACACGGATACCAAAGCTGGTGCTGTAACTGAAGCGTGCAGGACGATTGCTTGAACAGCCCACAAGCCAACACAGAAACAAGATGAGGCGCAGCTGCAGCACTGTGTAGTAACAGCTGAGAATTGCTGTTAAAACAGAAAATCGCTGAACAGGAGCAGGCTTGTTGAACAAACAAGGAGTGCTATTTGTTCCATGACAACCCAGGGCAGTACTATTACTTATTTTCCAAGAGGCATGGGAATTCATCCGCTGCTTCCCCTGCAAAACTTGCAATACTCAGCGATGTAACATGCTGAAAAAATAGATTTTATGATAGTTGCAGATCCCCAAATGTCTGTATTTGTAGTGATCCTAGAGCACCCTTGCACTGGCTCGTACCTGCTATTTCTACCATGAATGAATTGAACTCTCTGTCAGAAGTGAGGTGGTGTTATTTATTTATGTACTTGCTAGAAAGTATAGTAGCTGGGAGATAAAATACAGCTATAAAAGACAAGAGATACCATAATTCAACTCCAGGATAAGATCTCACTCATAGTGACTATCTGGAAATCAATATTTGTCCTAATGCATTTACTCCCAAGTTTATAATTTATATCATGAAGGCAGTCAATAAAGAGCTGCTGCATATGTATTTAGAATTTTATCAGCAAAATGTAAATTACCGGCCCTAATGCAATATTTCTTACTATAAAAGCCCTGAGATAAGAAATGCAGCATGGGCTCTTGGAAGAACTCTGTGATGAGATATGCAAATGTTTTCCTTGGTGGTAAGATCCGTAAAATGTGTACTACTCATGAACTACATTTGTGAATGGAAGCTCCATAATATCGTTAACTGAATTTTCATTTTGCAATGCTTGCTTATGATATCCATTATTCAGATGCTATAAGTAAAGCACTGCACAGCAGAGATAGAATTTACAGTATGGGGTCAGTTTCCAAAGAAAAAAGGGGTGGTCTGAACCATTAATTTAAATATGTTTCCATGTGATCTCCCAAGCATGTTATTCTGATAAGGTTTTTAACTCAAATAATAACTTCTAAGAGGCCAGGAAAACTTTAATGTCTTTGAGATTAGAGGCAATGGCTGTGCAATCACTGCTTGCCTCTTAAATAGTCTGAGCCATCAAAACATATTATAAATCTTTCCAGCTGAAACACCATTTATTCTGCATGTAGAATATTTTATAGGTAACATACTTAATAAATTGTGGTTTATTGCAATTGTAAATTTATTTAAAATTTGTAGTTTGTAATTGTGTGGTCTATTGTCATTGTAAATTCTATCTGCATTGTACTCTTCTGCTGTGAACAAAACTTCAGAATTTCCTTGGAAGTAGGCTGCAAAATTTATCGTTTCTTCAGCTGTAAGCAGGTTGCTTTGCCTTCAGGTAGGGGTTTCCAGTGGTTTTGATAAGTGTGTAGGACAGAGGTATTAATCTGGTGAAAAGTGGCAGCTGTTTTTCAATTAATTAAAAAAAAAAAAAAGCATTAAAGAAGAAGAGCAGAGCAATTTGCTGGAAGGAAATTAAAAATGTCATCTGTGTTTGAAATGAGAGAGGAATGTATGGAGGGGCTATACGTGCTCAACCCAGGGCCTGGCCAGGACGAGGAAGTTAATGAGGCCTTTAATATAAAAAAGGACCCTGGGGTTTTCATGGTGCTGGGGCACGTGCCCGGCATCACCTCCAGCTTTGCCTCGCTCCTTGTGGATTCCCCCTTGGGTCCATGGCCTGTCAGTGCCAGGTTTGTTGAGAGGAAACAGACCATTACTGGATGTTTTGCTTTAAAATCTATTTGAATAAACGTATGTTGTAAGTAATAAAACACAATCAAAACTGCACTGCATGATGATGAAGAATTAGCACATAAGGGAATATTGTAAATAAAGCTACAGAAACATATAGGAAAATGGGGAGTACTTCTGGACATGTTAGGTACACAAATGTCTTGGTAATTGATACAAAACTAGTACGATATATTTTTAAACAGCATTTAGCTTTCTAATTCTTTTGAAATACTTAAAAACAGCCATTTTCAACCCTACCATTTTATTTTATTTAATTTATTTATTTATTTTTTTCCAGTCCCCCTTGCAGCATCCTGGCACTCTTGCCACGCCAGCATGGTGCAGGAAGGAATTTCTTTGAGCTTCTCCAGCAGGAGAAAACACTTCAGAAAAGGTGGCCACCATCATGGAAGCCCCTCAGGGGTAAAGATAAAATGAAAGGAAACTTTTATTTATTTTTGATCTGTTCTTAGGACTGTACCAGGGTAGCCTGGCTTGATGGGATCAGCTGTAGAGCCCTCTCCTCTAAAATATGGGGATCTTCCAGTGATTCACAGCCAGATCCAGATGAAAATGCTTCCCCTTTCCCCTGGCACTAATTTAGTTTTAACTATAACCAACTGGTTCTTGTAAAGCACTCCTGAAGGAGCGGTGGGGATGGAGGTCTGGTGCAGCTGGGCTGGTCAGCACTGAGGGCTGCACCTGGGCAGGCGGCACCCAACCCCATTCACTTAAATTGCCCTGAGGAGAGACTTTTCCTCTCTCTGGCAGATGGAAAGAAGGAAATTGTGGGGTAGCTGCTGTGCCCCTTCCAGCATGCCTGGGTCATAGAGCACCATGGTGGGGTTTGGCGTGCTGAGGTTTTGCTGGCATGGACTCACGTCAGGTTGTGACTGAGACTGGGCCTGGAGAGAAACCTCGCTGAGGTAGGAAGGGGTAGTCCTGCCCCAGGGGCTGAGGGAGGTGAGGTGCAGTGTTTTGGGGGCTGTGGTGGGGAGGCTGAGCTGGCTCGCTAGGGTTGGGTTTGCCATTGTGAGGGTGACTGGTGGGACAGGGGAAAGGCAGCGTCTGGCAGTGCTCCTACTTGTTTTGTGCTGTGCTTCAGACAGTGCCCTCCCTGTGCCATTATCTTGAAGCACTGAAGGCATTTCTTCCCCACAAGACTCTTTGCAGTATCCTAGACCAGAAATCAACCTCTCCATTCCTCATTCTCCATCTTCCAAGCAATGGAGAGGACACATTGTAGTAGCTCTCATCAGCAGCACTGAAACATCTCCCTTTAGATTTCAGGACAGGCCCTATCCATGCTGTTTTCCTTGTTGTATAGAAAAACATATAGACATATACATCCACCCTGGGTTTTCTAAAAGTAATTAATACTAATCGTAAGTTACAAAGCATTGGCTGTATAAAAGTTTTGATTTTTCTTCATGGTACTTCAGAGCAAATGGAAAATGCGCCAGGGGCTGATAACGCTTCCCTGCCCGTGGGGAAACATGTCACAGTCACTGGTTTATCTTGTTTATTTTGACGTTTTACTGCCTTAAACTGCTCTGTAACATAAAGCACATGCAGAGTGGTTAGAGGTGAGGTCTTACAGATTCACTTATACTTGAACAGCTGAAAAATCAATAAACTGCAAGCAATGAAGAAAAATGTCCTTTCCATGCATGTAGAAGAGAGCTGGTATTTTTATTTTTACTGAGGAAACATTAGATAATGCAATCAGGGAATGCAGGGATTTGCACTTTGCGTACTAGTGACTGGGGAGTGTAAAATGTGCTTTTTCTTAGCTGCCATTCAGTAGTTTTCCCTCTGCTTTTTTCCAATAGAGAAAGGTAAATTTAGTTTTTGTGGCCCAGAACTGCACAGGAAGAGAACTTGAGGGTTGTTAATACAGAAATTGGACACTTCCTATTCTCAATATGTTTAAAAAGTGATGTTTATGCAAGATGAAAAGTGAGACAGGTCTTGCTGGTTGGTCTGTATGAGTCCAGCTCTGCAGAAGGGCTGGGCACTGCTCAGTGCTTTCCTGCATCTGGCTTGGTAAGAGCTCAAAAACGGGGTGCTTCTCCCCTGCTGATCCCCTCTGTAGACTGGCAGGGTTTGGCAGGCTTTATTCTGGAAAGGGAATAAAGAGTTTGCCCTGTAACTTTTGGTGCTCAGGCCGACAGTGTCTTTTGAGATGCCAGACCCTTCCCCTGCTCCAATCTCTGATGCTATAACTTTGGAAAGCAAGGAGTAGTTGTTATGATGCCCTATGAGGTTTTATTGCAAGTTCTCATAACTGATTGCTTGCTGTGGAGCATGTTTGTGGGTCGTCATTTGAAGAATTACTCATACATGCAGGTGACCTCTTTGAAAAGGCACTGAGCTGGGCTGGAATGGCAGAGTCATTGATAACAGCTGGGAGGGTAATGATCTCTTGATCTTCATGCTTCATGGAGTATGGTAATCAGCCTGTGGGTAAGGAATGAATGTCACCTCTGAAACTGCTGTAATTTGGGGCTGCAACATATGATACTTATTACAGGCTGGGATGAATTATAGGATCATTGAATATCCCAAATGTAGTTTCTGTAGGTTTCTTCAAACTGAATGCTTACCTGTGATTTGGTCACAACTCGACCTCCTCATTGTATAGACACATTTAAAATTCAGCTTTGTGTGAATCATTCAAGTGAAATGAATACCAAGCACAAATGTCTGGGTTCAGAGCTTTCAGCTGAGAGTTTTGGCTCTGTGTTGAAACATAAATTAATATTAGCCATTAAACATTTCTGCTGCTAATTAAATGGACTATTTGTTATGCATAAATCATTCATGTTTCACTTTGCAGCCAGATGAAATTTCATTAAGATGCCCAAATAACAGAAGGGGGAGCAGCAGCTATCATTCTGGGGTATTTTGGGGTTGAGTTTACTATGTTGCTATCTTGTTCTGAATAATAAATACTTTAATGATCTATCTAGTAGAATTCACTTCTGTTTTGATGGTGATGTTAGGATGACAAATAGCTCAGCAGAGAAGAGTAAATTAGAACTGAGCTCAGAGGTGACACTTGGATCTTTAATTCCATAGTTTCTTTAGTCATTACAGGGACACAAAAATTACAAGGACACACAAAATGACCTAGATAGCTTGTATACAAGCCTGTGTGTCAAACCACATATCAAAAACATGGATTTAAACTGCAGTTTCTTTGTGATCAATACTGCAAGGCTCCTTCATAGCATCCGTTCTCATTGTTTTTTACTTGGTAGCTGCCATTGACTTTGTTTTGTGTAAACTTGAAGAGAAGATGCTGCCTGGTAGCGGGAGCAGAGGACTTTAAGCAGGGGTGACAAGTCAGGAGATCTCACTTCTGTTCTTGCCTCTTTCTCACATGGTTTGTGACCTTGAAATGAAGTGTGCTATAGTTTTTCCCTTTGGTATGGAGGTACAATTAATTACACTGCAAAGTACTGAGGATGGGACGATTATCGTTTATCTAAGGGAATTGCACAATGATTAAGTCTTAATTTGCTGTATGATTTCTTTCTCATTAACCCTGCTGAAGCAGGAACTTTGAAATGAAAATCAAAGGTGAACAGTGTTCCTGGAAGGGGAGAGGACTTGAATAAACTGGCTGAGACAAGGCTTTGCAGACACCTTGTATTAATGGCCTGGGACAAACCCCAGGACTGGGAGTACAGCTTGCTGTACACTACAATGGTCCCATGATTTTTCAATTGATGCCCTTTGGGAAGGGTAGGGAAGTGTGTAATGGGAGAAAAAAAAAACAAAAACAAAAACACACAACCAAACACCAGGTGACAGAAAAACACAGTCACTAAAGGAACAGAGCCAGCTGAGTTTTGAGATCTGGCACTCTAGCTGATGATTTTCCCCTGAACCTGGTGTATGGAAGGCAGAAATACATGTACGTGTAACTTACTAATACGTAGTGTGTAGGTTGGATAGGGAAACCCCAATAGCTTGGAAGGTTAGTAACTTGCCAACATCAGCGGTTATAATGGGGAAGTTATCCTGGCAGGACACTTGGATGGTGGGCAGTGGCCAGAAACAGACCCAAATACCTAAATGAGGTCTGATCTGCCCAGCCTTAAAAGGAGTAGGATCCTTTGTCTATAACACAGCAAGGGCTGAGATCAATCAGAAGTGGGAGAAAAGACAGACCAGATCTGTGTGCCATGCTTAATTTGATTAAATGTGTAATTATCAGTAACACATTAGAGTCCAGCCACGCTGATTCATAATATCTCTTATGTTTTGTTGAGCTGTTTTAATGCAGTCATAGGACTGGCTTTATTCTTTTTTTGTTTGTACTAATGTATACTGTCTAATTCTGGTATATGCACTCTTCTCTACCTTAAATGAGTCTGTTCTTTTGGTGGAAACAATTAGCGGTCATGGAGCATTGTCGTATTTGCTGCAATACTGTTTGGCCATGCTGAGTAATTCTCTCCCCTAAACCTGGGTCATGCATATGGATTTGTGGGTTAAACTCCTACTGTAAGAGTAGTAGGCAGAAAATGGTAGGGCTGACCTTTTTTTCCCAGTGGAGTGAACAAGGCTAATTCCATAGAAAGCTGTGGCTACACTGATGTAACACTATTGCAGGAGGTGAACTGTCCCAATCGGTATGGTTTTTCATTAGTTTGGAACTGGGGCTTTTAGCCTTCTGAAGTTATATTCATGGCAACAAAAAATGGAAATGAGAAGCGATCTGATGTTGCCAGTGTAACTATTTAAAAACAACCAATATTAGATTTCTATAGGAGTTGATTTGCAGATAAAAATGACTAATATCCATAATATTTGTGGGGAAAAATAATGCTTAGCTAGCATGGGACTAAGGATTAAGCTGGAGCTGCTGTGTAGAAGCAGCAGCTCTTTTAAGAAAGCAATGCAGGAGCTGTAGCCTGTGATGCTGGAGGTCAGTCTGACTGAACTGATTCCTTCCAGTACTGAAAATCATTTCCTTACTCTACAAACCTACTTTGTCTGAATTGGGTATCCTCAAATCTAATTGTATTTATAGAGAGAAATCAAATCCTTTATGTATAGGTGATGCACCAAGCTGCTGTGGGAGCTGATGTTGCATTTGTGTAGATGCTGAAGTGCATCTTAAGCTTGAGAGAGAACCTACCAAAGTGAGACCTAACTTGTTCTAGAAGAATGTTATTGCTTGTCACAATTAACTGTAAAATCCCATGTGCATTTCTTCAATTCATTAGCTAGGCCAAGCTGACACTGCTGGTAATTTACTGCAGGTGGATTTTGTGTAGATGAGAGAGGATATATTAGGGGTAAATGTTTTGCAGACAGGATCACAGCACAGGTACAGTGAAGTTAAATGTTCGATTGTATTATCTGTTGGCTTTTCTTATTTAGAAAGATACCTAGAGCATTTGTAACATTTCTGAAGTGATTTAATTGTTTTCAGGACCAGTCAGCTGTCTGAAATTCCACCTAAGTACCTGTGCCTGGTGTTTCTTAGAGCTGGCTTCAGGCAAGCAGTTTGTTCAGCACCTTTCTTAGCTCTTTGCTCAGTGCCTTCAACACCTGCCTCCCCCAAACCCTTGTCACTGGGGCACAGGTGACTTCAGTGCTCAGATGTGGCCATGAAATGATGTGTGCCAGTGGGCTAGGCAAGGATCCTGAGAAATATGAGCCTGAGCTGAGACCTGTCCCACCTCAGCACTGTGCTAGGCTGGTTCTGGGGATCTTTGGTTAGAGCCTGCCTTTGGCTCTAGCTGAGGTATCTGAATGTTATTGCTATGCCAGCAAGGAAAAACCCCATGTTATATTTTTTTCTGTGAAAGGATGTGGGATTTCTTCATTTGACTTATTTCTAATAAGCAGCTGGCTAAATCCAGCTATTAAATCAGGTGAAATTGTATTGTTTTATATCCTCTCTTCTGTTAACAGTGGAGCCATAATTTAAAAGGGACAAGTTAGACCAGTGAACTCTGCCAAGCTGCAGATGAACAGTGATTCCTCCCTGGTCACAGGATCTATGTGCTCGGTCAGTCCAGAGCCCTGCAGTCATTTGTGCCAGCAGCACTGTCACGTTGCCTTGGGGCTGATGGCTTGGCCCATGGGATGTGCTTCTGCCACCAAGTCCCGTGCAGTCCCAAGCATGGCTTGGGAAAGGCTGCAGATGAGGCTCTGGTAGGCAGCCAAACCCAGGGCAGTGCTCATCTGATGTTTATTTTTAACAACTCTTGGAAGTGGGGAAAAATGTGCTTTGGAGTCTAGTGGTAGGAAATGGGATCTAAGGAGTCTGGAGGAAAGAATGAAATATGCTGGGAGTCCCGAAACAATTTTTTTTTTGCTAATCTGATTTTGGTAACAGCTATTGTCAAAAAAAAAAAAAAAAGAAACAACATTCTGAAATGTCCCTTCATGGCATGGTTCAGCTTAGATTTTGGTGAGTTGTTAGAGCTGCAGTGTTTGTGCTGCTACAATCCAAGGCCAGTTGGTACTTCCATTACAAACCTTGATTCCCAAGAATCTCTAAACTTGCCTGTAAAACAAGTAAATAGCTGAGGGAAATAACACGATTCTTGGGAGCGTGTCCTCTTTCTGTTTTGCAGAGCTGCCATGTGTTTTATCTGGTGTTACAGCATTAGTGTCATCTAAACAAAGTATGGCCAGTGGAAAAGCAAACCAAACACAACTGTGATCATGAATGTTGCTCTAGGACTGAAGATGGCTCCTGACTTTTTTTTCCTGCCAAGAACTGAGGGCCTTCTCATAGGGTTGGAGTTGTCCTGTGAGGAACTGTGAAGTGTTTTGATGAGTAACATCACTGGAAGTGTCACTGAGTGGTGTGAAGTGCACTTGTAATGGTACTTGGCAGCGTTAGGCATGGCACTAAACAAAATAGCTCCCATTTGCATATGGGTTTGATCTCGGTATTATATGCTTTGCAAGTCTGGCTGAGTTAGATGGGTTAAAAAAGGGAGAAAACAGATGTCAACTTGCTTCGGTCAGTTGAGATGTCTAGTAAGTCTTACTTTGTAAAAATAAATAAAATAATGATGCTGATGTCTCCATTGATGTCCCTGGAGGTATATCTGTTTGTAATACTGTTTGACTACAGAGATAGGAACCAAATTTGCTCCAGAGCCTGTGCTTGTGTCGGTTCTCCATTCATTAGCTGCTGATAATGCTTTCTGCGAATCTTTAGCTGGAGTTGCTACGATTTCTTATTTGAAAGGATTGATTCTTCTACAACATCTAGTATTATTAGACAACATCTAGTATTATGAGTCTTGAAATTAGCTGCAGGTCTTGGACTCTCTTCCATTGCTAGGACTAATTGATGTCAGTTTTCATCTATGAACCCCTTCCTGTTTGGAGGAGTTTGTACATATCCACATGTACAGAATGCCTGTCTAAGCCATCATGTCACTGGCTGTCTGGGAAGCGTTGTGTTCTCCTGTGAAGCATCTTAATTAGTTTTGCCTTTCATGTTGACATCCGAAATTCTAGGCTTGAGTAATGTATTAGACTTCCCCCTTGTTTGTCAAAACAGAGCAACTTCTTCAGAGCAGAACATAATGTAAATGCTAATTAAAACTGACAAGTCAAATTGATACCCATTTCAACTGGAGGAAAAAACTGACTAGGAAAAATCCATTCTCTCATTACTGAAGTTGGCTGAAACTTGATTGCTGAGATCTGTGGGGGCAGGCTGAGGGCCCCTGCTCTTTCCTTTACTGGTCCTTGAGGTAGGGGGCAGCTACCCCGTGACTTCAGGGAGAAGAGCTGTTGCCCAAGGGGAAAGACAGCACCTCACTCCTGTAGCTTGATTTCAAAGTTGCTGTGCTACACTTAGCAAGAGATGGCTTCGGGATGGTTGCTGGCAGAGTGGCTCTGGCCAGATGTGATCCAGTGGGCTGATCTGCCCAGATTTCACAGGTAAGCACTGAGACTGGTGGCCACCACCACCAAACTGCTCTGGGGATTGCTCTGAAGGAGCTCCTTGGTTTTAAGTCTTGGTTTTAATCTGTGTGAGCCTTGCCCATGCTGGTACCAGCAGGCTGGTGAAAGCAGTGCCTTTCAGTTGCTGTTTAGCAAGGTGGGGGGGGGGGGAAGGTGCTGCCCACAGAGTGCTGGGTGCTGTCACGGCTGACAGCAGTGTGGGAGCACTCTTCATATAGCAGGAAGTTCAGCTGGCTGCTAATTACTACTTTTCCCTCCTCAAGAGGCAGAAATTATCATAAAAACTGAGAGCATTTTTAAGCTTAAAACAGGTTTTCTTCCATCAGAGCACTGCATTGTCTGCAGTGCATCCCAGTGTTGTGGTAAAGGTGTATTTTTGCTATATGGGTCAATAAATACCAAACACTTACTTAGTGGGTTGTATGTGGGTCTGTCAAACCAGCTGGATGGATTTGCTTGGTGGTGAGGCATGTAGATGTTGAGACAACTTTGTGGATAGATATGTTGTGTAACTCCAGCGTGCATCTGCCTTTATAAATATGAGGATATGTTCTGATTGTGTCTTAAAAGAACATTTGTGGTATGATTATTAGCATCTTGTATTCTCTTTCAGCCTGTATCTGCTGCTAATGATAGCATCTAATCTATTTTTTCCCAATCTCTTGGGAAGACTCTTCCACTTCACTCCAAAAGCCTGGTGCTTTCTCATGGCCATCGCTCTTTATGCCACCTCTGGGACCCATTGCTGTGTCAGCCCTGTCTGCCTGGCAAGTAAAGGCTGCTAGGAGAGAAAGCCACTGCCTGCTGTTTCCTTCAAATCGACTCCTGTTGTCTTACTGGCGTGATGGAATATTACTTGGGAAAAACTCATCGCTTTTCTTTGTTTGGCTGTCTTATGGCTTTAAAATATATCCTTCTTTCCTCCTAAACCATTGTAGTTCATTATAGTGGCTACAATGGGCTGTCTGTCTGTGGTTTGAAAACTGAACTTGAGACAAATATCTGCTTAGCTTTTTCTAATGGGAGCTGTTTGCTAAAAGCAAAGCTCTTGTTTACAAGTCCTTCAGAGCACAAAGCACTTGGGTGAGGAGCTCCACGGCACTCCGGGGAAGCCAGCTGCTCTCATCCCTTTTGAAGGATGACTCCTGGAGCGCCCTACTATGGCAATCTGCTGAAGATATTTAATGAATCCTGTTCTTTTTGGTGCCTAAACTTCTCCTGTGTGAGCAGAATATCCATGCTTTGCAAGTGCAGGGTGAAGGCCAGATGCAGAGCTGGACTGGTGCCAGTTGCAGTCCTTAAAGTTTAGGTGTGGAACAGGGAAAAATGTGCAGTGTGGCATGTGGAAAATGGTCTCAAATATGGAGTTTTGAAAGGCAAAGCTGGGATCAGGAGATGGCCTAAAATGAGCCTGGTGGAGCTATCTGAAGCCTTGGTTATGTCTACAGGCCTCCTCAGCCTGGAGGACTTGCCAATGGCTCCCAGTTCTCAGTGAACTCCATCTCTTCTAACCATTGTGGACTAAACCCCAACAACCTGAATGCCCCACTGAAAGCATGGTATCACAGACTTCATCGAAACAGGCTCAGGGCTCATCTTTAGGCGTCAAATCTGGGTGTTAAAGCTGAAGAAACACCTGCTTCCAGTCAGCAAGATGGACCGTGAAGAGGCAGAACTGAAGAGGCTCTTGCTTTGTACGTGAGGTAAGTGAGGCTTCTGATGCCAGCCAGCAGAACCCACATCCTGCCTCTTGAGATGCAAGTGAAATTTGGGAAGAGATGGCTTGGTGCTTAATAACATACCTTGGGACATAACCACAGTGCTACCACTGAGCCTCCTGGAGTAAGGTATCTTGAAAGAGGCTCTGGAGAGCAGGAGGAAGAGCAAATGGCTGTGAGCTACAGAGTGTACATTAGAGCAAGGACCTTCCCCGTGGCCTGTGTTCACACCAGGCTGCTGCTGCAGATGTCTGGCTGGTGGGGGAGCTGGATGCTCGATTTCTGCTCCCATAGAGCTAATTTTTAAAGATGGCTAGAGAGGTTAAATCCCACAGAGAAGCACTAGAAAAAGGATTTTCCTAAGCCTGTGAAAACAGCAGCAGTCCCTTGGTGCCTGACTAATGTGGGCTCCCAGCACAATGAGCACGGCCAGCAACATCAGCAGTGTTATGTACAGCTCCAGTGAGCGCTAATGAAATAGTCTCCAGAGGCTTTCTGTGCGTCTCTCTAAATATATATTGATAGGTAGGTAGATTTATTTGTAATCATTGGTAAAGAGTTAATCCTCAGTTGGTAGAAAAACTATTTCTGGTGATAATTGCAGCCTTATTACACATCTGTGAAATGCATAGAGACAGCTTAGGGAGTTACCTGGGCATTTCCAACATTCCCTCCATATTTTTTCCAGTTTCAGCAATGGTGTGGATGGAAGATAAATTGCTTTCAGAGTGAAAAGTGAAGTGTGATGTGAATGCAAAGCTCCATACTAATTAGCATCACATTAATACTGGTTTTATTTTGAATAAAAGTGAAATCCTAAGTGAAAACTGCCCTGACAAAGACTCTGCCCTTTCAGTCCCATCTGGGTTGGAGCTGGGGTAAGGGGTGCAGCAGGAACTAGCTTCCTACATGTTCCACCAGGTTAGGATTAGTCTGGCCTGGGCAGGCAAATGATGAGCAGAGCTGTGGCAAGGTCAGCTGGCCCGGCAGGAGGAAGGAGATGCTGCTGTGACCTTTGTGTCTGACTGTCAGTCTCACAAGGTGCTTAGCCCAAACAAGGTGATCCTCCAGCCCTGCTCTGGCCTGGGGGAGCCAGGTGCTTCTGCACTAAAAACATACAGAAGTTAAAAGTTAATCAGCAATGGCTTGTCAGCTGCAGTCACTGCAAGTGTGCAGCTCTTCGCAAGGTTGCAGTGTGTTCCTGGAGAACAACTGAATAACTAATTTCATGGATGCTCAGCTGCAAGAGGGATGGCTTTAATGCAAGCTCGGCTTCAGAGCTGAGGGCAGTGTATGCTGCCTGGGGCCTCTGCCCCTTAGCCCCTTGAGTGGCTGGGTTTGCTGGAGGTGCTGTTTTGTCCTGAGACACAAAACCACTCTTTTTTCCAGTCTATTACCTCCTCATGGTAGTGCAACCCAGTTGAAGAGCCATGCTAAAATGCAGACAGACGTGCCTGAAGCTGCATTTAACTGACTTTATTCTGAATGGATATTGGCAAGCACCCTCTGGGCTGTAATGCGGATAGCTAATGGCATGCTCGATGTGTATCTTGGCTTGTTAGTTTAAGCAGATTCAGTAAAGTGGCTGAAAGATGCTCCTCAGACATATCATAGGAGGAGCTAGACCTTTTCCTTGGCCTTTTGGATGACAGCATTATTCCTTGGGGCTTGGTTTCCTAATCTATGAACTTCTGAATTATTTGTGAAAACTACATACAATTCCTGAAGATCTCCTATCAGCTGAGAGGAGCTCAGCCCACTTATCAGTCCTCTTTCTGGCCAGAGAGATGCTGGTACCCTGGTTAGAGCCTTAGTTCATATCTGGTGGAGTGGGATTCAATCTACCAGATGCAGAAATGATCTGCTCTAACATCTGGCTAGTGTTAACTGTCAGTAACACCAAGCAGATAGAAATCACATGGCTTATTTTGCAATTGTATTGATTAAAATGCAATTAAATTGCCTAAATACATGCCCGGTTTTCCACTTCATGGGCTTTTGAAGGCTAATATTTGTGCTGGTGTTGCATTGGATAAGTAAAGGTAGCAAAACAAAGGATGGCAGATAAAGGCAGAACGTGTTGCAGCTCTAGATGATCTGCAAGTCATACTGGAGATCTGGGAGTACTGAAATGCTGCTGTAATGAATCATTGTTTTATAAACAGCTTTGCATGTGTAACCCTACTCATAACCAAAATACTCAGAAAACCTTTTCTCTAGAGGTGGGGAGGTATAGTACAATGTGGGCTGGATGTGTTTTTCTAACTACTATTCAACTACATTTTTTCATTTGCTTTTAACACTAGCTACTGCTATTCTTGCTCTCTGGTGTTTTTCCCAGCAGATATCTCGAGCTTTCATTCCATAACATCTGGTTTCCCATTCTGAGTAAAGAAGTGCTGATAAGACCAGGGATGTGTCTGTCTGGAGGTAGATGCTGGAAGTTCAAAACTGCAAAACACAGGCAGAGACCTGGAAGCACTTTGGATTACAGCTGTGGTGATGATAATCTTTCAAGCATTAAATGGTGAGCCTGAGCATAGCTTCCCTTTAGATGAAGGGACAGAATTATCTGGAAATGGAGAGCTTAAGCCTTAAAGGCCAATTCAAAAGGAAGCTTTTGAGGTGAGATACACTTAAGATTAACTTTACTCATCTATACAAATGCTGCACAAGCAAAATCCTGCTTTGCTATGTTAGACTGAGAAAGCTGCAGTGTTGGCAGCTGCTGAGGCCCTCTGGTACTAGGGCAGAGCCAGCTGGGGTGGAAGGAGCTCTATTTCTCATCTGAGCTGCTCAGCACTTGGGTGCCCCTTCCCTGTGGCCCTCTGGCTAGCCAAGCAGGCCTGATAACTTGACCTCAACTTGATTAGAACAGCTTCTGGACCAGGATCAAGGGTGGGTTTTATTTTGCCCTCTGAATGCCTGAATTACGTCAATGGCTTGGATTTAGTTGAAAACTGAGGAAGGAAGTGGGGCAGTGGCAAGGGGGAAGGCAGCTGAAAAATATATGACTGAGGGTCAGCGAAAAGTAGAAAAAGTCAACAAAATACTTTCGAGAAATGCTATTAGTGCTGGAAAGCTGTGTCTAAATTAAGGCCACGTTGTCCTGTTATACTTAACCCCTGAATCAGCCCAGTGAAATAGGACAACTCGTGTCCACTCGTGCTGCACAGATAGTTCATGGATACTTGGCTTGGAAGCCGTGGCTTAAAGGCTGCCTCCAGCTTAAGCTGGGGTTCTTGCAAGACCTTGGGGCCTCAGGATGTGTGGCACCATTGTGTGTAGGGCACAGGACGTGCCTGAGCTGTTCTTTGTGCTTTATCCTATGTTGCATGAAGGCTGCCTGTAGGTCTTACTGCAGTGGTAGCAGGCAAGTTTTTCATTACCTATTTTCTCAGATAAACCTAGGGTTAGCATCCCTGTTGATCAGGATGTTATGGAGTTCTCTGCCTCATTGATCATCCAATTAACCATGCAAAGCTAATTAAAATGCAGACAGCAATGAGGGCTGAACAGGAGAGGAAATGCTGATGTGTTCCTCTAATAAGGGTGAACACATCACTTTCTTTTTTTTCCTCTTTGCCCTTTACTTTGTGTTTCCAGGGGCAATCAACCAGAAATAAGGTATTGAAAAGATGTTTGATTTAATGTTTTTCTCAGTGCTTTGTGTGTCAGTCCCTGGAGTTCACAGCATTGCAGGTGACAAATTCAGACTCTAGACCATATAAGCTATGTTTATAAGATGTCTTTGAGGAAATGAGGCTAATTTGGTTTGTTAGTTATAAAGCTTGACTGAATGCACAAATCCAGGTGTATTCATTATTAAAACAAAAAAAAAAAACACCTTTTAATCTTCAGGAGGAAACATGCTTGGTAATTGCTGCTTGCAAAACTATTCCTGCTTCTCCCTCATTAGAGTTCACCTTTCCTACTTACTAGCAGGAGATGCTTGGTGGCTCGGGCTGGAGATCCTTCCCCCTTGCACCCATGGAGATGCTCAGTGGGTGAGTTAGCTCGCTGCAGGCAGGCCTGGCTGTACTGTGCACAGACAGGTTTCCTTGCAGTGCTGAAAATGGGACATTATTGGAATAAACAGTGATGGCATGGAAATTACTCCTGCTCCTTCCTCTGCTGCGTGACTGAAGCAATGAGTCATGGGAGCTTCCCATGTAGCTTAGGTGGCAGAGCCTGTGTGGTGACATCTGATTTTTCTTAACATGTCTCCTGCTGGTTTTCAGCAAGCTATGTGAAGGGTTTGTTTTGACGGGGGGAAGATGTGTCAGGCCCAGGCAGGGGGCTTGTTTGCCCTCTAACGCTTCTCACTGCATAGCAAATGCCAGCTTTTCCTGGGAGAGGGATCGTGCCATCTGCGGCTTGTGAGACTCGCTCGAGCTTTGTGAAAGAATTGCTGAGAGCACTTTGCATTGGGAAGGCAGCTCAATCCAGCAGGAGAAATGTGGGTTTCTCAGCTTCTTTGAAGTGTAACTGTATTCAGGACCAATGGTGCTTTGTCCAGGGGCCTCTCACGAATTTGTGTTGAAGTCAGCTGAACCCCTTATTCAGGTACAGCATGTAAGCCATGTGAAATGAGATTTGGTACTCTTGGCTTCTTTTGTGAGATGACTGCTTGTGTTAAAAACTGCTGATGCCGGTGTAGTTCAAAATTACCATTTGTCATTCTGTCCACTCATATTTTTAGGGGTTTACTGCAGTTTGTGACAGACCTGATGCTAAAGACTTCACAGGACTGGTTTGCTTTAATTCATGTAGATCATATTGCAGTAAGTTACTTTTCAAGGAGCATCTTGTCCTAGAGCTTCTCTTCAAGTACAAGAATGAAGGCCTGGTACTGCCTACCTGTGTTCCTTAAAGAATTTATCCTAAAGCTTTGTTTAAAACACTTGGTAATGGCACTGTCTGCCTATGTATTTTCCTCAAGCCCTCTTTGCTGACAAATTATTTTGGGGTGTGTTGTGCATACTGGGTTGTTCTTCAGTCACTTTAGGTAATCCGAGAGTTACAAAGAAATACATAATATTGCAATTATTCTGCTATTAGGGTGATCAGAGCAAGGTAATGAAAAAGCTGAGAATCATCCAAACATAAATTCTTTTAATCCACAACCAGTATTTTAAATGTTTAGAACTGCAGTCTCTCACATTGCTCCTATTAACTCTATTCTACATGTCATGGTTTTGTGGTCCTGCATCTTCCTTCTCAGCAGCAAGTCATTAAATTTTTATTCCTTAGAGTAGAAGGGACTAATAAAGTAAAATATCCTTATTCGTAAATAGCTGGATTGCATCACAATGCTATCAGCAGGGACTTGTTTTATGGCTAACCTTACTGAAAGTCGCTCTTTCAAATGATGGCATGAATTATTAGCAGCACAAGAGCAGAGTGTGAGGATGGAAAAAAATTACAGCACATAAAATGCTGCTTGGACTTAATTTATTGACATTGCCTTCTCTTGATGAAATAAAAATAAGATGTTTAAATAAAAAAATTAGCAAGGCATTCAGGTGATTATGAAATCTTAATCTTGCATAGTGATACTCATTTGTTATACAGCTTAAAGGGTCTGGGAAGTTTAGCAAGGATAGTTTATAGTGATGAACTTTAAAGTGTCAGCCTTTGCTGTAATTCTGAGATTTCCCTGGTGAAATTTGGGTGGTAAATTCTTGTTGAGCTACTATTTATTTTCCATCTGAAACATTTAGGGGACTCTCTGTGGGGGAAGGTTTTCTCCAAGGGCTGTTTTTGCATGTAAACTTGAGTGGCTGTGCATGGAAAAGGCTTCAGCAATTCCAACCTTTCTTCCCTTTGAGTATCTTCTGCAGTGCTGCTTAGGAACTACCTGAGGCTTCAGCTACCTCTGTCCCTAATTACCTACTCGCTGCACACAACATCACAGCCTCTTGCACTCAGTTTTTAAGGGATCTGATGGTAGGGACCTGCTCTGCAAGGCGTGCAGCATCCTGGAGCTGCTTGGCACTTCGCTGAATTGCGTGTGCCTAACCCTGAGCTGTGGGATCTCCTCTAATAGGAGAGATGCACCACAGTGTTAATGGCACATGTTTCACAGGAACTGTGCCAGGTTTGGTACACCCATCTCCTCGGGGTTTGCAAATTACCTTTCTCCAATGGATTGCAACATGTTGTACCGCATCCCGGCTGACGTTTTGATTATGCATTATTCACTTTGAAGGAATTAATATTTGAGGCAGTTGAAGCTTTTCAGGGTATTTTTCCCCAAATAACAATTTTGTCTTTTGAGCACCTGCCAGATTCTCCATATGGCTAAAGTGTACTAGAACAGAAATACAATTAGCATGGCTTAATAAACTTCATGCATGGTTTGCTATTGCAATATCAGAAAGAAAACAAATATAGCCACTAGTGCTCCTTGGAATAACTCGGTTAAATTACTGTTGTTTGAAATGAGCTTTTTTGATAGCTTACAGCTGATGTAATTTGCATTGTTATAGGTAAAGCACCCTTCTGTATGTTTAATGCCTTTGGATTTGACACAGGCCTGTGTGGGTCTTGCATCAATCATCTCCCCTACTGAGAAGGGAAGGCAATAAGTTGACTTTTGGTGTGGAACAAAAAGCAAAGGATCTGAGGGACGACAGGGCTTTGAGATGTTAGTATGGAGCACAAGGTTTGATTTTTTTTTTTGCCTCCTTTCAGTCTTCATTTGATTTTCTTGATTTAAAGTTTTTGTTTTGAGAGCCAGACCTAGCTGGTAAACTTTTTGTTGGGTGTTATCATAGAATCATAGAATATCCTGAGTTGGAAGGGACCCTTAAGGATCATCAAGTCCAACTCTTGACACCGCACAGGTCTACCCAAGTTCAGCCCATGTGACTAAGTGCACAGTCCAATCTCTTCTTAAACTCAGTCAGGCTCGGTGCAGTGACCACTTCCCTGGGGAGCCTGTTCCAGTGTGCAACCACTCTCTCTGTGAAGAACCCCTTCCTGATGTCCAGCCTAAACTTCCCCTGCCTCAGCTTAACTCCATTCCCGCGGGTCCTGTCGCTGGTGTTAATGGAGAAAAGGTCTCCTGCCTCTCGACACCCCCTTACGAGGAAGTTGTAGACTGCGATGAGGTCTCCCCTCAGCCTCCTCTTCTCCAGGCTGAACAGGCCCAGTGCCCTCAGCCGTTCCTCGTACGTCTTCCCCTCCAGGCCTTTCACCATCTTCGTAGCCCTCCTCTGGACACTCTCCAACAGTTCCATGTCCTTTTTATACTGTGGTGCCCAGAACTGCACACAGTACTCGAGGTGAGGCCGCACCAGCGCAGAGTAGAGCGGGACAATCACCTCCCTCAACCTACTAGCGATGCCGTGCTTGATGCACCCCAGGACACGGTTGGCCCTCCTGGCTGCCAGGGCACACTGCCGGCTCATATTCAACTTGTTGTCTACCACGACCCCCAGATCCCTCTCTTCTAGGCTGCTCTCCAGCGTCTCATCGCCCAGTCTGTACGTGCAGCCAGGGTTTCCCCGTCCCAGGTGCAGGACCCGGCACTTGCTCTTATTGAACTTCATGCGGTTGGCGATCGCCCAGCTCTCCAACCTATCCAGATCCCTCTGCAAGGCCTTTCCATCCATATGATGATATTATTTCATCATATCATGCAGTGTCCATTGGTACACTTGTGATGCATTTGATCCCTCAGCTAAGCATGCAGCAAATTGCTCCTGGATTAGCATCTGAGGAGAAAACATCTCCTGATTTGTCTGAATTGTGTGATTTAAATCAGTTTTGTGTAGCAATGTCTGACAGTTAAAGGAAACTTGTTTAATTTCTGGGCATGCAGGACTTAGGCCACTGTGCTGTCTGGATGTCTTTGTACAGGCTTTCTTCTCAGTGGTCAGACTCAGCCCACTTTGGTTTTGGTTGGATTCCTGTCTGTATGAAGTCTTTGGGGAAAAGTTTCAAGAAAGAGGCTGGGAAATGAGGGAGGGGGCACTGTATGGTGTCCTCTTCTTAGCAGGCTTGCAGAGAGTTGATCTGCGCACCAGCAGGTGCCTGGTTGGATCACCCAGCACCTCCTTGGGGCATGAAGAGCGGAGGGCTCTTGTCTCACAGCCTGATACGGTGCTTTAAATTCTCCTTAGGGCCTTGCTAAGCTCCAGTTCATTTCCCTGCATGTCAGAAGCATTTACAATCTTCCTGCAAAGGGCTCCTTGTAACAGGCCCTGAAGGTACTGTGAGAGTAAGTGATAAACTGCACTCTTGAGATACCAGCAGTGCTGCAAAGGTGACTGCCCATGGCAAGTGCTCAGATCCCTCCCTGGTAGCAGGACCTGCCCCAGCTGGGGCCATGCTGAGTGCAGGTGATGCAGAAGCTGCTTCTAGCAGCAACCATCCTGCAGAGCTGCTTGTTCTGCATCCAGTGCTCCCAAGTTGTTGTTTGGCTGACCATGGGCATATTCTGCCTCAAGGAATGGCAAATCGGTTGGGTCCTAAACTGCCACAGTGAGACTAGCCAAAAAATTGAGGAAAATGTCCAGAAGTTCTCATTAGTATCCCCCAGTCCAGGGGAGGTTACCACGCTGCCTTGTTTAACATATTTATTGCCCTGTGCAGCTGTCACTGCGGTCTGTTTTGGGAGTTTTTGTGAATGTGTGCTGACAAGTGTTTTTATGGAGCACTGATCCAGAAGCATTTGATGTTTTAATTAACTTCTAGGGGCTCTGGTCTGAGCTGTTTGCACAGCCATTCCAACCTGTGCTGAATCTGTGGCTTCCGAGCACATCCTAATGCCTTGAAAGCTTACGAGTGAGTTCAGATCACTGATGTGCCCGGAATTAATGTTTCTGTTACATCATTGTCATTATCACTTCACTCCTCAGTAGTGGAGTGACAGTGTTGATGTAATTGGTATTGATTGTGCAAAAGGCCACAGGTGTAACTGGGAAGGTGTTACTTGGACAGCAGGTTGCAGATTTCCTGCCTAGGTCCCTTCCACTGTTGCTGCTGGCAGTCTGTGGGTGCAGCACTAATTGTGTTAGCTATTTTTGTTAAATAAAATGTCTTCCCTGCGAATACTTCTGGCTAGTGCTTTGGGTTGGGGCTTCATGGCTGAGCTCTGGCAGGATGTGGGTTTTCAGGGTCCCCCTCCTAACTGCAGGGGTGGTACTGGTCAGGCACACAGGTGGCTTGCAGTTAGGAACATTTCTCTGCCTATTCCTGCCCCATAAAGGAAAATACTCCAGGTAGCACAAAGCTCAGTAATACTACAAATAGGTCTGTAAGGTTACTTACCTCTCCTGGGCTGGTTTCCTTGGGTAGATCTGCAGCTCTTCAGTGCTGTGCCTGTTTGCATCCCTTACCCCCTCAAGATGTCTGGTCTGTATTCCCTAAAATACCTGTATTCCACTCTTTCATGCTGGGTTTTGTTGGTTCTCCACCTCTGTCAGTGGTGATTAAGAAAAGTAAGAGCAGTGAAGTATTCATCTTCTTGTGGCATGTTGCAGCAGGTAGAGCACCAGGTCTGACAGTGCTTTTACTCGCTTTCCTCCCTGTAGCTGGCTCAGCTCTTGGAAATGCTGCTTTGGCACCCAGAGATCCTGTTCAGAGCAGGTTTGTGCCACATGGACAAACCTCCAGAGAGTCCTGAGCTCTGTCTCCAGGCTCTTGGCCTTGATGAGTCCTTTAGGAATGCCAGTGAAACCTCTGGCATCATGCAAAAAAAGGTGATGGGGAAGCAGAGCTGTGGGTACCAGAGGCCAGCCAGTAAAGCTTGTAGTGCAGGCAGCGTACCACTGTGGTCCTTGCAATAGCACCAGGGTGAAGCTGGCATTGTTCAGCAGCAGCCGAGGCATTGAATCAGCACTGGCATGAACGGAGAGCGAAGCGTGGTCCTATTTGTTTGCTGCCTCTCTGAGCCATAAAGCTGCTCAGCTGGAAGCATCCAAGGTGAATGGCGTGCCTAAACACAGCGCAGAAGTAATTATATGGGAAGCGTAGTGGTCCCATGCCAGTGTGTATAAATATTCATATTGTTCCACATAGCTGTCATTATGTGCAAGTGCTCAGTCTCGCCAAACTTCTGCCAAAAGTCCTCACTCATGGAAATGCTCGGTGAAGGCAATCAGATGACTGACATGACCAAAGGGCTGTGGGAGGCCTTGTACCAGCTGTGCTTACACTGGTAGCTTATTCATCATTTCTGCACATGGGAAGGGGGAAAAAAATCCTGCTTCAGCTGCTTTGGAGACTTTTCCCACTGTAGGATTCCTGCTTCTTGAGGGCTGAATATGAAACCAGAGCTTTTGCCAGCTGTTAATTGTCTGTCTGCTCATTATGCTCAGTGATATTAGTGAGGTGAGAGTCTGGGGCTGCACCAGGCCCTGCTGGCAGTGCACAGACTGCTGCAGTGATGTGCCCCTGGGCACAGGGGTGGCTTTGGGGCTGCCGTGTGGCTTTGTGTTGATCCATCTGGGCTCGTGCACAGCCACGCCAGAGGTGAGAGCTTCCTCCTAATGCACCCTGCGGTGGGAGACACCTTGATGTGGCATCGAGCTGCCAGAAAAGCTGCTGAATTGGATTCCTATCCTGAGAAACAGATTAATTGTAGAGGGATGTGTGGCGTGTGTAGATATATATCGTCTGCTACCTGGGGTGAGAAGGGGAGCTGTGTGCTGTACAGGCTGTGCTGCTCGCATGCTGCATGACCATGGTCTCACTCTTATATATCCAGCAGATTGTGATGGCTGCAATCCTTCAATATGCATTTAATAAAGCTGCAAGGGAAGTTTTGTCTTTATTATTTGTGGGGTAAGCAGGACAGATGGCTTTTACACTGCAGCTTTGTGGGCAGACACTCTACCTTCCTAGATCCATCCAAGCTGAGCAAAGGAAAAAAGGACCAGATCCTTGTTGTGCTGCGAAGGATTGCCATCTCCCGCAGACATCTGCCTGCAGCCCTGGGCATGACACTTTGAACAGGACCTTACCTGGCCATATTCCAAATTACAGCCTCATTGTAAGTGGATGTTACTGCCCATCGACTGAGACGCAGCAGCTGATGGTCTGTGTGTGCCTAGTAGACTGCAAATACCCACTCTGAGTTTGTGTAAACTTGGGTTGTAAACAGAGACACTGCAATAAATACAGGCTGATACTAGAGAGAGAAGGATCAGCGCTTTCCCATATGGCTCTCACAGTCGTGTGGCTCATCTGTGCTGTTTCTGCTCCTCCTCACACTTAAATAGTGGTGCTGAGTGTGGAGGAGCGTGGATCAATATGAACAAATGCTGGTGCCAATTTAAACTCCCCTAGGAGAGAAAGGGTGTTGGCGGTTTTCCCAAAAGTATCTTTCCTTCTGTTTTCATGGTTCTGCTGGGATGTTAATTTCCCCACAGTGAGTCACTGAAGGCAGTTACAGAGGTACGACAGGAGTTTCATGCCCTAAATATAGCCTCACATCAGCCCACGTGGAGCTACCATCGGAGCTGGTGCTGAGCCAGTACACACAGCTCAGGGCTGGTCCCTGCTCCCCCTGGCTGGCGGGTTTGAGAGGGAAACAAGGTATTAGGGAGCAGGAGAAGGGTTGGCACATGTAGGCTGGGACCATAAGGCCTGAGATCGCAGCTCAGAAGGATAAATTGTATGAAGGATAAACTGGCTGTGCTTCCTGCAGTGGGTTTTCCACCTCTGAGTGTGAGGACACCCCTCAGGTTGGGCTGGGAGCTGCTGAGTTTATGGGGTCACCCTGTGCTGCTTCTGGCAGTTCAAGTCAGGCAGCCACGAACCTTTCCCCTCTGCAGGTGGGCTTTTGGGCTCTGGCCGCCCCTGCCCTGAGCTTTGTGCTGCTCACACAGATGCTGGGCTGCCTCCCTGGGCATTGCTGTTTCCCCCAGGCAGGTATTTAGTTAAAGCTTTAGTTAAAGATAGTAATAACCACGGGGGAAGGCTTAAAGCCAAAACCAAACCACCAACAAAACAAACAAAACCAACCTACAGATGTGGAATGTGAATCTAAGATGCTTCTTGCATAGCGGCTGAACAAGGGACACTTCTTCCACGATTGATATGCAAATTTCACTTGGCTAATTGGCTTTCTCAGCTGTCTGTGAAGAGTCCATGTATAATTTATAAAGGAGTGGATACGTCTGCCCCGAGAACATAATAGCTATTAACTTTGAATATTCATGAATCCCAACAGCTAATAGGGAGGCAAGCCTGTAAGTAGCTCTGACACATAGGAGCGAGCCACCACAATCTGTTTTTATTTGAACTAAAATATTCTGCAGCCCTTTGGGTCTTCAGAAAACATTCAGTTCTCTTAATCCAGAATGTTTAAAGACTTCAGATACCAGCTTGAAGTGGCCTGTAAAGATGGGAAGACATACTGTGGGTGTGTAGTGGGTGCCCTAGACACAGATATATCTTGCCAAGGCATAAAACATTACAGATTTTCCTGGCAGAGCTGGGTATATCTTTATATTCCCCCATCAGGTTTGCAGCTCTGTTTTTATTGAAGCATACTAGAAAATGGATGTTTGGGGAGGAATAAACAAACTGGGTTACTGAAATGGTTTCAATTATGTAGAATAACATTTACTTAAAGTTAAGGTCTTAAGTTCTGGTGTGCAGAATCCATAATCGATGCTGAAAAGATACAGGGAAGAGCAAGCGTAACAGAAGGGCTCAGCACTTCTAGGCAATGGATCTGGAAAATTTGGGTGTTTGAATCTATATAACTTGATATGCTTGAATTTAAAGCTAAAACCCAGAAGCTGGAGGGAGTGATATCAACTGCTGTGACTGCAGTGAGTGCTATAACATTAACAAGACTTAAGTTTTGAGACTGTGAGCTTTGGAGCACCTCCAGTTTTAACAGGACTTGAGACTCCTCCTTAACTCAAATGTCTTTGGCCAGCAGCTGCTTCTGCATCTGCTGAAATCAATAGGGAAACATTCAGTGCAGTTCATAAGCAGCTAAATCCAGTGATGTCAACAGAGGAGTGGCCAGTAAAGAAAGGAATGAAGATTTGAGAACACCCTAAAGACTGTGTATCTCTAGAAAATCAGCAATATTTCAGTGAGGACTAGCTGTGTGACCAGATGTTAGGTACCTGATCTGCCTCTACTAAATCTGGTGCCCAGAACCCAGGGATGCTGTGTTTATGCCATGGATGTGAACCTGGAAAGGTGTTTGCCATGATTTGGGAATGCAAAAAAAGGGAAGATTGATATTTAGGTAAATTCTGTAATCCCAAATGGCCTTGGTTGGCTTTACCTCTGTTTTCTTTGGCTCTTGAATTAATCCTGTTCCAAGTAGATTTGTGCTACTTGCAGCAAAGCTAGCTTCTGAGTGTGGACCTCCTGCTGGTGGACCTCATCTTGACCAACAGCTTTCTAACCTTTCTGCAGTAGAGGAATGACCGTGGCTTACCTCAAATGCTGTCCACCCTATTTCATGCTCCTGTAAAAACACAGAAGAATGGAAGTGGGGGAGAGGCTCTGTTTTTGTCCTGAAAACTTTTGTCCCTGAAAACCTCAGAAAACTGACCTCAGCCGGAAACATGCCCAAATCTCGAGTGAAGGACGTGGGGAACTAGTGCAGGGCCCTTGGTGACTGGAGTGTGAAGTTTTCTGGGATTTAATATGCAGTATGTGTATCACTGGATGTGAGCAGAGGGTGAAAAGCAGACTTCTGTGAAATAGGATCTGGGTCTGAAATGAGTATCACTACTATCTAATTTTCTTTAAAAAGGAGAAAAATCTCAAATGGTATAGAAAACAAGCTAGCAGCAGCCTGTTCTCAGTGCCTTAATGGGAAATTGTTTTTGCTTACAAGTGCATGCTGTACCAATAAATCCCAGAAGAAAGTGCTAAATGGAAGGAATTCAGAGAAAATATGTTAACTAAGTTGGATCAATCAGTGTCATCAGCTACAAGGAAAGTTTTACCCTGATCAAGAGAACAGATCCACAATTTGATTAGATGTGCCAGGATCAGTGAGGACTTGGTCTCTAAGGGGCATTGCCAAGGGTAATAGGTAGCTTTATCCGGTTTGTTGCTGCCTGGTCACTTAGTTAATACCTTACAGAGTGTTTTTTTTTTTTTTCCCCCAAGATCATACTAGCTCTTTTTTTTTTTTTTTTGGATGCAAAGCCTTCCTCTCCTCTAGGATGCAAAGCATTCCTCTCTTCTGTCTATTCTCTGCCAGCTCACAGATGGTGGTAGGTGGTCATGGTGTCTCTGGGGAGAGCTTTGATGCCACTGGAGCAGTCTGGTATTGAACTGACACCTGCACAATGCTTGTGAGAGGATTTGGGGTCAAGCCCAGACTGCGATGATTCCCTGTGATGTCTTACACCTCAGTAAGCTTAAAAGACTTGCAGCCTCCTTGGATTTTTTGTACCTCTATACCAAGGAGGGCATCTAGGACTTTGTTGAAGGGTTCCCATGCAGTTATTTAAGTTTTTAGCTTGTAGAAGATGGTGTATGGGTATTGATCCCAGGCTGTGGGAAGCAGAGCCCCTGTAGACTGCCTCCCCTGGAGCTTCAGCCCCCTGTGTGCTGAGCCACAGGAGGCACTGGTTCAGAAACTTGCCCTCAATTTCAAGTGCTGAAGTTGTCTGACTTCAGCTTGTATCTTTGGGACTGAGAGCTTAGTCTAGTGTAAGTGCATGTGGCTTTGTGCTCTGTCCTAAATTAGTACAGCTGATTTAACAAAAGTGTCTGTCTTTGTTATGTCCCAGAGTGCTGTAACTCTGCATGTCTTGGGGGGTTGAAAAAAGGGATTTAAAAGGCCCCATCAGTTCACAAGCAGGGATCTGTATGGGTAAGCAGGCTGCTATGCTGTAGGGCCAGAGCAGCTTCACCTGGAGGCACTTTGTATGTGTCTGGGGGTCAGGCTGGGTTCAGGCCTTGTGTAAAGTCTGGGTAAAATGCTCAATGTGTTTGTGATGTGTATATAACTGTGATATATATGTGTATATAGCTATATGCTTTCTTACATGTATATGGCTGTATGGTTTCTGTCTCTTCTGCTTGTTGGAGAGATTGCTCTCTAAATTCAGTGGAGGCAGATTCAGTAACAGGGATTACCTTGGTGGTTGCTTTTTGGGGGGCTGTGCAACCTGTTTTTACATGGTTTACATGAGTCCTGAAGATGAATGTAGCTGCAGATTCCCTGATGTCTAACAGGATTTATGCAGCACACAAGATTACAAACAGTAATCTGAACTGTACAGCTCAGAAGATGACATTTATTTTAAGTTCAGTTTTTGTGTCTTTGCTTTCCGGCAGATTAATGCTTTTGTTTTGAACAATGGCTAGTCAGGACTCTGCCAAAAATATCTCGGGTGAGGAATGGCCAGAGGGCATCAGAGAATTAGGCTGAGCTAGTATCTCTGATAGGATCACTGACATGTTCTTTTAGGTTTGGTGGAGTTAAAGCAAAGTGCAGGAATGAAGGTGGGGGAGGTCAGACAAGCCTGTATAGCAGGGTTTGTGCTGGGCATTGAGGAGCCCTGCTAAACTCTAGAGCCATTTAATAGGTCTTAGATCTCTATTCTGTATCAGGTAGCTTGTGTGCTTATTTCTAGGAAGCCTGGGCATAAGAGCTTTAACACCCCAGCACCTGGAGAATCTGGGCCTTTTCCTGACTTGTTATACCTCTGTTTTTTCACAGGGCCTGACCTGTTAGCCCTTGCGTGTAATTAGCCCTGATGCAGACAGCCACTAATTGCAGAGCAGAGGTAGCATCTTGTGTGTCTGTACTTTGTGTAGCACCAGGGCCTTGCCCTGTAACAGGGGCAGTGTGGGCAGGAACCAAGCCTGGTGTCCCCAGGTATGGCTTTTTTGCCTTGGACTTAGCACAAGAACCTGGTTGCATGTTGTGAGCTGGTAATCTCATCTCAGGGAAGCTTTTATGCATAAACTGAGCTGGGCTCTGTGTGACTGTGTGAGAAGTGGGACCATAAATGCTTCCTAGAGCTGGAGTCATCCATCGTGCTTCAGCTATGCCTTGTTTTGTGGGTGGTTTAAAAAATAGGGAGCAATGCCTTACTGTCAACTGATTTTCCAGCTTTCAGTACTTTTATGGACTATGAGGTTTCTATGCCTTTCTCAGGGACATTCAAACCTCAAAGTCTCCAACTTACTGTGAAGATTTGTTTGGCTTTTCCTGAAATTACAAGGGATTATCATAAGAGACTCTTGGAACCAGCAATAAACTCTTGGAACCAGCAATAAAACTTTCCCTCATTGTTTACTGACAGCCTATTGCTTATCTTGTTTATTTCGATGACTTCTACATCCATTTAAGCAAAAGAAAAACAAATACAACTGCGCTCCTAACTTTGTGAACCAGGACTGAGACTTAGAATTGCAAAAACCATGTGGCTTCTGGGAAAGCACAGAATGCATAAAAAATAACAAACACAAGTTGAGCTAAAAAAAAGTAAATGTTAATTTCATGTTGTTTATTGGTAGAAAAGACTTGTGCCTCTTCCTCTTTCACACTTAAATAAACTGGCTAAGGCCAGGAACTTTGGAGTCAGGAAAGACAAACTGTCCAAGGCAGGGAGTCGGGCAATAATTAGCAAGTACAAAGCAGGCTGTGAGAAATCAGCTCAGTCTGAGCTGCATTTTAAGGCACACATCCTTATGATCAGGAATTAGTTTTTATACAGACACAAAAGGCTGGCATTTTGATGAAGAGAAAGGGGTGGGGGTGGATAGGCACTCTAACTTTTAAACTCTCTACCTTGGGACCAACTCGTGGAGCAGTGAAGTACTCCTGGGACAATATCCATCACTGGATGAGAGCATGGTTGGGAGGGAAAATGGAGAACTAGTTTGAGAACTAGTTTAAGCCACCTTTGTTCCTGCCCTGAGTTAGATGCAAATGCAGTGAAGAGGCATCCTGAGACCTGATTTATGATGAGCCAAGAAGGCCCACAGGCTGGGGCTGCACTGCAGCTGGGGTAGAAATGTGCAGGGTTGTGCTGTGGAAGAAATCATTTGGGGGACTGGAAGGACAGGCAAATGGGTCACCTTGTCCTTTGGACAGTGTCAGTACTAAGCCTGGGTGGCACAGGTGACCTCTGGAGTGTCATGTCTTTCCTGACATGCACAAGTCCCCTCCATCACTGATGGTTACAGGCCAAAGGCAATAGATAAGTGCTAACTCAAGAGTTTAATGATTTGTACAGCTCTTTAGTTGTCCAAAGCTGGTCTAGAAAACAAATGACCTTTTAGATAGCTTGTTCTCATTTTCCAGCTTTCTTGGGACTAGCTGTTACCTTGCGTGGTTTACTTCAAAACAAGAAACAAGGTGACACTTCACCAGCTCTCAGTACCTGCTAGGATCTCAGGTTTGCCAATCCAAAGCTTCTCCCGGGTGTTTGTATTTGCAAGAGCTTCAAAGCTGGGTGAGAAAAGACCTCTGAAGTCTTTGAATATATCTGGAGAAAATCTGAAGGCTCATGTACAGCCTGCTTTTAGGTCACTTAAAGGAAAAATACTCAGCAAGGATCAGACATGGAGAAGTGAACTTGCTGAGCAGGAAGGAAAGGGCCCTTCAGCATCTTGTGTAGCACTTTGTAGGCAGCCTCTTGGCAGGATTACCCTGAAAGAAAGTCAAAGAAGCTGCACAGGTAAAGAAGAAATATGTCCAGGTAGTCCACTTCCACTAACCTTATTGTAATTGCTTTTATGACTTTCTGACCAGCACATCTTGTTCCTGCACTGGCCATACTGGCAGAAGGGGGAGCAATGTCTTGATGAGGTGAGTGCTTGAACTGTGCTGGGTGTGAAACACTGAATTGCACTAATGCCTACTGCAAAATAGGTGATAAGTAAGGCACACTTAAAACTTAAACTTAAAACCAGAGTTTAATTAGTCAGGGGCTGATCCATGTGGCACAGCTAAGGGCAAAGCTGAGACTGTGCCTGGAACATGAAGTTGTACAGCGAGGTTGTAAAATGAAGGTGCACAGCCTGGGTGAAGAAATTCTCCTGGGCTTAAAGATTGACTTGCATCTTGGCTCAGCTAGGTAAAATATTGACCCAGGTCCAGTGAGAACAGGAAGATGCTGAAAAGAATTGTAAATGGCCTGTTTGGAGCTATAGAAATATCTGGGTAAACAGGGATCCAAGTTAATTTGAATTTTCAGTGGGGGGAAAAATGCAATTGTTTGTTATTTTTCTAATGAAAAAAAAATCTCAGGATGAAAAAACTGCTTAATTTTTACCCCATAGGCTGCTTAAAAATCTACCGGTCTTTTAAAAGCAAGAAGTCAGTGTTATGACCACTCTGCCTTCCAGTGGTGAGAATTGCGAGACTTTTAGTAATTGCTGCTGGAGTTGTTAAATTTTCAGCAAATAAACTGAAACTGGAAGCTGCTTATGTTCATTTCTTGCTTTGTATTTTGCAAATATGATGTGAGTGGTGGTGTAGGCAACATGAAAGGAAATCACCTGCTAATTTGATGTGACCTGCATGGATTTTCCCTGATGGGGCGAATCCTTTGCAAGGCTTAAAACTGCAAACTAATTTAATGCTAAAACCATAGCACTGATCCGTGTGTACTGGGCTCCAGGTGATCTGAATGCTTAGTGCACTGGCTGTAACATGATTTCAAATACACCTTTAATTTAGTGCAGTAAAAACATGCCTGTTTGCTTTAGACTATTGGAAGTCTATACAATGACTTTAAAGAATTTAGAAATGCTTTTGGTCATGACTGTCTGAGATTTCTAGCTTTTTTTAAACAATGTAGACAGACCCTAAAAATCAGTTCTATAGGAAGGCTTCTCAAAGCAGATACGGTCTACTCAAAACCTTTTTTTGCCAAGAGAACAAGAATGAAATTGTGCATTAATGCAGTATTTTACTCTTCCTTAACCCTTTGTGTTTCCATCCCTCCCTTCGTGGCTTGGACAAAACTAAATAACCTTAGATTTTTACACTTTTTTTCCTGTCCTTTCTTGTTCTTTTGTGTGGCAAGTGAGCAGTCCTGGCTTTGCTACTTTTTTATTCTGGTTTTCTCAATTTGTGTTCCTTCCAGCTAACTAACCACATCAGCCTCTGCTCTTCCAAAGAAATTATCCTGAGGCTGCTGTGCTTTGTTGCTGTTAGGTGGTCAGTGGGCTCTGGTACCACAAGTGTGACAGCCCATCCTCACCTGCCTGGGCACAGGGTGCGATATCAGCAGCCTCTGCCAGGGCACAGCTGCTGGGAAGGATGGCTCTGTGGATCAGGTTGTGACATCTGTCAAAACAGCATGGCTCAGAGGGCTTTCTGTAAGCTTTTTTTCATGGTGAAGTTGTTGGCCAAGGCTGGCACGTTGCTTTTTTGTTCTCTCTGAGAACACAGATAAGACCAGCGTGCTCCCAAAAGGCCCTGACCTGTGTGAGCTCTGTAAGGATAACACAGCGCTCACTGCTTGCAGGGTGCTGGTGGCTGAGGCTTTGTATGAGGAAAAAGAGCAAAGGAAACAAAACTTCTGAATCTATCGTATGCTCAGGTGAAGTAAAGCAGTTCAGATGGAAAACCCAGTGAGCACAGGGACCTGAAGGATGCCCTGTCCTGATGGTGCTATGCTGGTGTCACCCCCATGCCCTTTAGGGGAGGCAACCAGCTTGGTGCTGAAGGAGTTACCCTGCAGCCTGGTCCAAAAAGAAGTCACTCCTTCGACACTGCTTCTCTCACAGTACAGGATGGGCAGCAGTGGGGAAGAACCAGCTCTTTGCTGTTTTCTTCCCTGTAAGTGGTGCTTTACACCAGCTTAGATGCTTCATGAAATGACAGCGTGAGCAGATAACGGCGGCTGTGTGCTGGGCTGCCCTGTCTGCAGGGACACAGACCGAGCACGTTCACAAGAAATGTCATCCTTGGGAGGATTAAAGAGGCCCATGGTGACCTTCGCTGCATGCTCTGAGTGTCACAGCAAGCAAGGGCTGAAAACACAACCTCTGATCCAAGACTAATGCTGCTTGGGAAACCTCCCAGCGCCCTGCTTGCTCGTGGCAGTGAGCAGCATGTGCATGTTGGAGGCTTGAGGGCTGACCCTGCTCTGTGACCACAGAGTGGGACCAGGGAGAGCTGTGGTGATGCTGCAGCCTTCATGGCAGGAAATAATTAGGGGGAAATGTATATCTGTGTCCTGTCTACAGAAATGAGCACAGCTTTTCATGGCACTTGCATATTAGACTGGATGCATGTGCTTGTAAAGGTTGTGGCTCTTCTTTTAAGGATAGCTCAGAGAAAGGCAAGGTTAAATCCTGTGAATTTGGGAAAGCTGCCAGGGAACTTGGTTTGCTTTTTAATAGGTTCTGACTTTTTTTAATGCACTGCTTGGGCAGCATGATTAGCACAAGTCATAAATGTCATGGGGTTATCACCCTTCCACGAGAGGACTCTCCAGCCCTCGATGTGCTTTGCTCTGCTGCAGGCCAGTGCCTGGCACAGTATTTATGATCTTAGCATGCGATACTTTTGCTTTGTGAGAAGCGAGTTTCTCTGCTGTCACAAAAGCACAAAGCTCGCTGCACAGCAGCAGTGGGCCATGCTGTGGAGCATCATGGATCTGTGCAAGTTCTCTGCATCCAGTATGGGCCGTGGGGCAGAAGCAGTGTTATATGCTCTACTTTTCTTCCTCAAAGGAGCTTAGCTTTTAATTCTAGCCTCTCTTTAGGCTCTGACTGGCCGCAGCTTTGCCCTTGGGTTGGAAGCAATGTGTGCCTGCTCCCAGAGGGGGAACGCTGCTTGGCCCCTGCACCTCACCCCATGATTCCCCCCCAGTTTTTGCCCCAAATCAGGGTGTGGGCACTGGTGTAGTTCCATCAGGTTGTGCTAACTGATCCTCTGTGTGTAACTTTGACAGCAAATACTCCAATAAAATAACTTCAAATCCTGCAGGTCAACGCTAACCTTCCATTTCAAGTTTTCTGCCTGATATCAAGTCCTTAATGAAATCCACTTGAATGTGTCTGGATAGTGCTGTTATGGTTTTATTATTTTTCTTTTGAATTACTTAAATGGTGACCTGTTGCCTGAACCCATGTCTTTTGAAGTTACTTGGGAAGAATTTCTTCTTTGCTTTTGGCAGCAACACTTCCTATAGATAATATTTTCTTTTCCTCCAAGCAGGGCCACTTTTATAGCTCCCACAAAGTGTCTGTAGCAAGACAGAAAACAAATACTGTCTGTACTCCCATGCCTAATTAGCAAAAATTAATCAAGTGGACAGCTGGAATGTTTTTGTGCTGACGGATTTTTTTCGTAGTGTCACTGCTCTCTTTGAAGTCCAGAGAGGTGAAACAGGGAGTTATCAGCATCAGACTGGGTAAATTGGGCTCCTGGCATCATCTGAACCCACCCTGGTCCACCAGCACGAGACAGGGCAGTGTAAAAACTGGTGGCTGTGGGAGCAGTCTCTCCCCAAGCAAGCGAAGGGCTGGTAAGGAGTACTCACAGAGTTGGTGCTTATTTTTCCTACTACGTGCTAAACCAGTCCCTAAAGGACACCACGACTGGGAAAAAATACTTTCTTCAGAAATGGAAGCAAAGACTCTGCTTTCCCAGCCCTGGAATATATTTAGGAACAGATCATTTCAATTATTTTTGCCCTCTAGATCCTTGGTAAATATATCATTGTGTTTATTATTGGATTTATGCTCTGCTCTTTGGGGGGAGACAGTATTTAACAGCAGATCTCAATTTTAAGGTGAATTGACTCTCCTGCATTCAAAGAAATCCCCTGTGCCAAAAGACTGATGCTGACTGTCTCCTGAGAAATTTGCTCAAGTAATTTCATTAGTAAAAGATTTCGGGGATAGCCAAGCTCAGGAAAATTAAGAAGGAAAAATTAAATTAAAAAGGAGAATTTGCTGCTGCCTTAGCACAGTTTGTGGCTTTCCTGGTCATGATTTTATTTCTGAGACTAATTTTCAAATGTGGGGACTCAGTTTCTGGGAGGTGCTAAGCTAGAGCCTGCAGTTCTAGCAGCTGGAGGTGATTTTAAAAGCTGGCAGCAGGCAGGCCTGGCCCAGATGCTTTTGAGCATCACATGCACGAGAGCATCTCGCCATCAGGTGGGCCTTGACACTGGGGTGCTCGCTTGAGCAGTAGCTGCCTGGTTCCTGTTGAGGGTGAGGAGGAGGAAAAACCCCCTCTGAGCCCTGGGCTGGATCCTCATGGGGACCCTGGAAGCAGATGGAGGTGGCTCAGGGGTGGCAGTGGTGTCCCTGTGGGGGACTGATGGCAGCCAGAGAGTCAGACTGGATAAGGAGCACTTCATAGAGGTGATGAACTCTCTGTTGTCATTACTCAATGCGGAGTTGATTAAAAATGTGAAGGAGCTGTTCCTTCATCCACCCTGCTACCAGAGAGGTTTTGCAGCCTCCCTTTAATTTACCATATTTGGTGGTGAATTAAAAATGGAAATGGAAGGAATCTGCTGGGGCTCTCCCAGGAAGATAAATGATCTGCTTCATGTAGTAAGTCTCCTCTTTCAGTCGTGCTCCGTGCTGCTGGAGCGAGCCTGGATGGGAAATCCTGCTGCTGGGGGAGTCACTTTGGCCACATATGCATATGTCCCTGGGGCTGCTTCCTCTTTTCATGCAGTGATTTTTGCAGCTCTCCATATGCAAAGATATTTGGGGAATAAAGCTTATGGCTTCTATTCTTGTTAATTGATAAATATCAGGAGCATCTGAGCAAATTCACCCCTCCTGCTTTTCCTGCTTTGCAGTCACACAGCAGATTAATGCAGCAGCAAGAATCCCTATGCAAGCAATCAGGTTGGTAATTTGTGCCAATAAAGGGATTTATCATCTCACAGTACATGGAAACTATGTTCAGTCTTGCTGTCCGTGCTAGGGCATGTCCTGTTTAGTTGCTGGAAGACAGCAGGTTCTTTTTCCTTGCTGACTTGAAGCTGGTTTCTGTGACCTGAAGGAGCGGAGTGTGAAGGGGACTGGGGCTTTGGAAGCAGCTCTGTGCAGCACCTGCTGCAGATTGCAGAAGGACACCTGCATGAAATAACTGCAAAAGCCCAGCAGTCCCTCGTGTCCCCCAAACTCTCCTGATTCACAGTAGGTGCCTGTACATGCTGTGCTCTCAGGGAGCTGGGTTTTGGAGGGGAGACAGCGGATGGATGCTGATTATCCTCTGTCCTTAAGAGATCAGCAGCGGTTGCTCTTTCCTGGTGTCGAATGACAGAGTGCTTGCTGAAATCACGCCTCTGAGCTTGCAGTGCTTCCTCGCTGGGAATAGCAAATGAAAAGACTGCTGTAAGAGACTGTAACTTATAAGCAGACTCAGCACAAGGCTGCAGTGTAGCAGCATTTCCCTTTCTGTGAAGCCTGTAAGGGGAGCCTGGGGAGTACTGCTTGTAACAGGTCCTGCAGACTGATGGCAGGAAACCAGGAGCAGCTATGTGTGGTGTGCCTGGAAGCGTGGTTCTCTTCTCCTACATGACCAGACTACCAGTAAGCCTTTTTATTTTTTTTTTTTTTAAGATTAGATACTTCTCAGACTTCTGTGGTAGAAGTTTTCTTGCAACAAGTGCAAAGACCCTCTTCCTCATGGCTATTGCTGCCAGTTTTGCAGGCTCAGTTGTGATTCCAGGATGCCAACATGCAGTTCTTCCTTCACATGTGTGTGCATAATCTTGCAGGCCAGACCCTGCTCTTTCCTTTTTGCCCAGCTGCTTCCCCCATGGTCAGCTGTACAGCAGGTACAGGGAAAGCCAGGACAAGAGTCATGTCTTCTGGTCCTTCTTCATGCCCTTCCCTCCATCTGTTATACTTTGATCTCACACCCGTCTGGCATTCCCCCACCAAACTCTTACCTGCATCCTAGGTTGGTTTCAGTTGCTCCCTTGAGTCCTCCAGCTCTTGGCTTTGTTTTCTCTTGTCTGAATCTTCTCTAGTCATCTGTTCGTCCCCCATCAGCATCTTGCAATAGCTTCATTTGGACTTCATTGCTGGAAGATTGAGGGGGGTGTAGAGGAATTGATTCACCAAGGAGCCCAGACCCCATTTGCCTACCATGTAGGGGTGTAAAAGGCTCTCTTCTTTATTGCGTTACAAAATATGACAAAATAATTCTGCTCCTTTGGCCACCCTAGAAATGGAATTTTACCTGGAGTACAAGCTTGAGACCAAACTACTCGATTTCTCTGCAGTGCCAAACAGGTGTTTAAGCTGTTGCAATTTTGCCTAGAGCTGTGCCAGGGTCTTCAATAGCAACAAGAACAAAATTTCCAGAATTTCCTCTGCAACATCCCTTCCTGTTGCAGCCCATGAAGGAGTACTGCCCTTGTGAGTTTGACTGGCGGCTTCAATGCACAATCACTCTTTTCTCAATTTGACCTTTTTATTAAAATTTCCAGGATGCCCTAAGGCTCCAGTTAGAATTGAGCCCTCCTGTGTATAACTACTTAAACAAAAGGAGTGCGAAGGTTAGAAAGAAGCTTGCAGGGGGCTTTACTAAACAGGTGGCCACGTCAGGTTTCCTGTTTAATAAACAGAGCTAGTCTGGAAATCATCCCAAAGCCAAAGAGGTGCTGTCATTCTCATTTTCATTGTTGTATATCAAGTTTTAACTCTTAGCACCACAAAACAGGACAATGAGCTTTTTGAGCACAGTGACAGCACAGCATTACTAAACAAACCCTTTCTTCCCCAGCACCTCCTGCGGTGATGGCTCCTGTGCCTTGCATGTGTGATGTGGTTGGGTGACAGCCTCCACCAGTTGGGCAGAGGTATAAAATGAGTTTTATCCTCCAAAACCTGCTGACGCAGGCCATATATAAACCTAGTGTAGAGCAGCAGTACCTCAGGCAACAGCTTTGCCAGTGGAGTGGGGGCAGACACTTATTGGAGTGAAAAAATGCAGCTCCATAGAGGCAGAGGTTGCAAATGGAGCAATTAATGCAGTGTTCATTTCACTTGTTTTTTCACTTTTTTTTAAAAAAGCTCTATGTGGGAAGAAAAACTTCTGGGGTCAGAATGAGGCATGGATTTTCAGTAATGTGCTCAGCAGAACAGATGCATAAATCCCATTAGCAGTAATGGAAATGGGTTGCCTAGCCCAAGTAATTGAAATTGCGTGCTGACTTGGCTCTCTTCTACTGTAGTAGGTCTGAATCCCGCCTCCTCAGTTGCTGTTGGTAAATAAAATGGAGCTTGTTCCTACCAGGACTGGGCAGAACAAGTGTTGTTTTCCCAGTGTTTGAAGGCAGGGCAGGTCTGCAGCAGCAGAGCCATCGGGGTCAGTCTGGGACCTCTCAGAGAAGGCCAGTCCTCTGGCATTTAGAAAATAAAAGCAAATCGACAACAAAACCTACCACTGCCCTGTACAGCTGTGATTGAGGTTGGCTTCAAGGCCAGCAAGAGTTGTTCCTTTTTTCCTTTTTTTCTAACTAGATTTAAGAGGTCACCACCTTCTTTTGGTAAAAAGTAGTTCTTCCTTAAGAGCCTTGTGAATTTGCTCTTTGCTCCTGTTGATTTTCCTGGGGACAAGACTCCTCCTAGGAAAGGAGGACAGCAGTGACATATCAGAGCCATTACTGCCCCCAGATGTGTTCCCACAGTAGTAAAATCGTCCTCCTCTAAAGCTTGGATCTGTTCCTCACAGTCCAGGTCCTGCAATCTGCTTGGTGCCTCTCCCTAAGGATTGCTGTGAGCTGGCTGCCTTGTCCTGACTGTCGTGCTCGGCATGTGGATCCACTTGTGTGCGAGCACCATGTCTGACCTGTGCTCAGCAGCCTCGCAAGCAGATGAGCTCCTACCTCGTGTGCAGCCTTCACGCTGGAATTACTCCTGGCTGGTTCCACACAACGCAGCCGTGGGGAGAATTTAAAGCAGCGTTTCACTGACTAGCAGAGGAATCTCCCAGCAGGTGACAGGCTTAATGAGCACTGTGGAGATGCTTTTATGCTCCCTGGTTTGTGTCCACGTGTCCTGGGTAGCTCTGCAAGGAGGAAGAGGATCCCTTGCTTCAGAAGGGGAGCGGTTTGGAACATGAGAAGACAAAAGCTGTAGTGACGGTGCTGCAGGGAGGATGTGCTCCAGTGTTAGGCAATTCTCACTTGTCACAACTTCAGGAGGAATAAATCCTGTATGAGGGGGTTTCTGAAAGCTGGAAGGGTGGTGTGTTGTGCACATCCAGCAGTCTGGGGACACATCTGGCTCTGTCCACCAGCCCCTGTGGAAATGAGAGGCAGCAGTGTCAGTGAGGACAGGCTTGGTACTCCTGCTGTGTTGGCACTCGTGTGAGTAACAAATACAGTTGTAGCAGAGAAACTACTGTGGAAGTTGCAGCCCAGCTATTTGGGAATTACCTGTCAATCTTTTTCAATTACCTGACAATCTTTTTTCTATAGTATAGAAATGAGGATCTGCAGTAGAAGTATGTGTAGGATCTAGTGTCCTCCACTAGGGACTGGGACCTTACTGTGCTGAATGCAGTAATTCACAAAATGCAGCCTTCCCCCCCCCCCCCCCCCCCCCCCCCCAAAATGTTCCAGTACAAGTGAAAGAAGGGAACTCAGGTGAGATAGAAAGAATGAGGAATATGGAATGAGCATCATGGTCTGTGCACACTGACAGGGAGACACCTGTTAAGAGAACATGGTGGTCCTATAGAAAAGGCTTTTTGCATGAAAGGCTCATGAGGGTGATGTGTTTTGTGGAAGTGTAGGAACAGCTTCTTCCAGACATAAAGAATAGCATGGGAGAAGGGACAAGAGCAATCATTAGTGCAGGTCATTATTGTGCAGTTGTATTCTGCAGAAGTGTGTAGGATAAGATCATGTTTTCCATGGAGGAAGCCAATGCCAGTACATCAGTGATCCAGATGTGAAACAGCCACAGGAATGATAATTTTGGGTGGAGGTAGAAGGAAGTTAAAAGTAGAGGAGAGCCTGTGTGTTAGGGGAGGTTATGCTGGAAGTTTGCAAGACTCGGGCACTGTTTGAATATGAGCACCCAGGAAAAGCATAAAATAGCAGATTGTGACCAGCTATGAGGCTGACAGTTCCAATGCTCCTTTATCCCTTCAGGAAAAGGGAAAGGAGGTGTGTAAGCAGGCTCAGCAAGGAAAGAGTCTACAGCACTTCTTCCAGCACACCTCTATGAAGAGAATACTATGGAGAGAGCCAGGCAGTGCTGTAGGAAGGTTCCTCCCTTGGCAGTGCTGCTGGCAGAGAGAGAAATGAGTGTTCACTGCTCAGAGGAAGGACTGGATCCAAGGGCCAAGCTATGCAGAGCTGGTGTCTTCATTTCAGATGTCATGTGTACTTGCAGCCTTGGCCTGGGGCTCCCAGACCTGACAAGGCCACTGCTATGTGCCAGCTGGGTGGTGGTATCCATCCCTGTGTGGTCTCCTTATCTCTGTGGGAAATCAAGAGGGGTTTGTTTGGACTTAGCTTGCAGTATGAGAGGGTTTATGATGGGTGATCTACCATAGCTTCTCGTGATTTGCCAGTTACTGGGCTTTTAATAAACTTTGATCTGTGTTGATTTTTCTGTGGACTTGACTTCTGATCATAATGTCCTATAACAACAGGAGTCATAAAATCATTTAAGTCAAAAACATTAGCGAAGCATATTTGACCAACATGGTGATCTTTATCTGCTAGAGCCAATGATTTAACAACGAAGAAGGGAGTTATTATGATCACTTAATTATTCTTTCTTTTAGTTCTTTCATGTTTGTGCCCCACATTAGCCTTTGCTAATACGATTTTGCTCAGGGTCTCTGCAAGATTATGGCTTCTTGGACATCTGTTTATTCTGGAAGAGTGTTTCTCTTCAGCCTTCTGGAACACTCACAGCATTCCAAGTTTTGTTGGAATTCAATGCTAATAGATGTTAATGGGCGTCAGGGGAAATGGAGTAATAATTAATGCCTGTGGATATCTCTCTTCAGCCAAATTATTCTGCTGTGGGACCCAAAAACAATCAGGTGCGGTGAAGATCACTACTAGCAGTCTTGTTCTACAAACCCCTTTGCAAGAGAGATCCTCTGAGACTCCTGAACTTCACAGCTCTCCCTTGATTTGGGGCATTGGTGACTAATGCCAATATCTGATTTCTCAAGGCAGGTTTTCCTAAGCTTTTCTTTGTCTGGCATGTCTAGCTTAACTTTATAAGTTGCTTGTATTGCAAGTTTGACAGTGATTTTCCACTAAAAACTCCGTGAAGATCAATGTTGCTCTTTCCCAGCAGCATGTAGCTGAGTTTGGAAGGCTTGCAGACCATTAATTTTGGGCAAGACCTTGACTCAACTGGTGGTTGTGAAGACTATCACTGCTGTTAGGTTGCCCACAATGTTACTTTGAGATACTGGTATGATGTTTGACTGTAACAAGGGGCATCTCTGTGATGTTAAGAGCCATGGGCACAGTGGAAGAGACACCAGGAGGGGAGGGACTTACATCCCCTATGTAGGCTCCTGGTGAGTAGCTGCCTTGGTTGCTCTGGTGTTGGCTTTTTTATGATAGCACCTTGCCAGTGTGCTGCAAGATGTGTGTGAAACCCAGCACTGGTGCTGGGAAATGCATGGGACCATGCAGAAAAATCTGTAAGGCCCAAAGCCCATTGGCAACAGTCCCTGAATGTGCTTGGAGGATTTAGCTCCAGTCTCCCAAGAAAATCTGTAGCAATGTTAACTGGATGTTTTCAGATGAGTTGTGTTGGGTCTCTAGGAAAGTAGACTTACTTTTCAGAATCCAGTCTAGAATCTGAGTGATTGTGAGAAGCTGAAGGCAACAGGTGATTCCCTGTAGACAGGGAAATGTGGAAATGCTATTCAACTGGGATTAAAAATAAAGCTAGAAGCCAGTTTTCTGATACATTAATGCGGAGGACAACAGCTTGTTCAAATACTTAATGAGTGACAGAATTGGAAACTGAGTATGATTATATAAAGTGTGGAAAAAACATTATTTTGGTATTAAGAGATAAATCAAGTACCAAAATACAGAACTAAGATCAAATTTAATTGTTTTTTCCACTACTTAGAATGTCTTGGAGAGGCTTGTCTCCATTTCTCTGTTCATTTAATTTGCATAGTACAGCACAAAGGTATTTATAGAGCCCTCAAATTTAGCAAATTATAAGGCAGTGCCAATTTGTCTTGGTTAATTTGAGATAAAGTCTCAGTACACAAGACCAAAGGGAAGCAAAGCTGCTGGCAGTATTCAGTCCTGAGCTGAAACATCTTATGTGGCTGAAACACAGCCCTGAATGTTTCACAGGTCTGTAAGAGGGTGTTGTGCCTCTAGCCCAATTTCCACCTATGGCTTTTTATCTTAAGGTTGGGTTTTGGTGCAGGATTTTAAGATGCATGTAGTAACTCTGTACAGCTAGGGAAGTTGCCTGTATAAGTCTTATGCATTAGGAGTAAGCTAATTGCAATTCCAGTTGCTTCATTTCATTCATTTCATCTTTCTTAAAGGACAAATACAGTTCATTGTGGTTCTAACCTAAGAGTAAATCAGGACTTTTATGACTATGAACAGGATCTCCTCCCTCATTTAAGAGGGATGGTTAGCATCTAAATTGAAAGTTAAGGATATGTTTTTCAAAGCTCAAAATACAGAAGCCACTATTAAAATATGATTTATGTCACTCTTTAATCTGTTTTTGCTTCCTCTTCAACTGTAAAAAGCAGAAGATGAAGCAACAGAGCAGTCCTGCCGCAGAGAACACCTGTCCCTAACATATGCATGACTTAACATTTATTCTTTTCCAGCTTCATTCTTCAAACTTTTACAGTGTCCACAGTATGAAGTCTGCCCAGATTTCAATTTTTTGTTCCCGGAAGGGTGTACAGCTTATGTTCTGCAATAACACAGCTATCCTCCTCTATAGAGGGAGAGGTAAAACAATGGTTATGCTCTCAGCAAATGGCCGCTGCTCCAAGGTGATGCTTCTTGTCCAAATTAGAAGTGGAGGGGACCTGAAGCTGCTTGGTGCTCAAAGTTTAGTGGAAAATTTTGGTTTCCTACTGAAATAAATGAGAAGTATTAAGACGCATTTAGGAGTTCTGTTGTGTCTTTTAAGCAATGTCTAGGTAACTGCACATCTGAATTGCTTTGACAGTACTTCTCCCCAGGACTGCCTACACACTTAATTTGGTGCATTGCACGTAGGTGCTAATGGTACCACCTAACAAGTCTGTGCAGGAATGGGTTCTGAATACTGCAGCTTAATGGAGTGCCTGCAATTTATTTCCTGATTATTTTTCTTTAGTGGAGAGGCCTGGCGAGAAGCAGGGTTTTACAGATAACCTCCAGCTTCCTGCAGACACAGTCACTTCTGGAGGGTTCCCCATCTGAAGTTATTAAAGTAGTTTGGTAATGAGATCTGCTTTCTGCATGGAATAAATCTCCTACTTCAATCAAATGTGGAGTTCTGGAAAGAATCTGAGGGTTTTGAAATTAAGGTTAAGGATAAACTTTCCAAGAGTGACTAAAAGATGCTGTGGATCTGATTTACAGAGGTATTTAGCTGCTTGAAATTATAGAGATGTTTGCTGGGAGTTACAGAAATCTTTAGGTACTTTTGTTTTCCTTGCAGTCACACACTAAGGTTTTTGTTGTCTTCCTGTCATTTTGACTAACTGCAGCTCTGAACCTTGAGGCAATGAAATACTTTTTGCATAACGGGACCAAAGATAACACAGGCATGGCTGCAAATGGAGCTGTTCTGGAGGAGCAGCCTCCTACACCTTGTCTCAGTGGCTGTATTTGCTGAGAGATGTCTCAGTGGAGTCCTAGGCTTAGTACTACACCTCCTTTAGCTTGAATGTCACTGAAATGGTTTCTTCCTGATTATTTCTTTGGATGTTTGTTGTTTTTTTTTTTAGTCTACGGGTAACCCCAATTGCCATGGGAAATCTTCACTGCATAAAGATATCATTGCAAATCAAAGTATACAGGTTTCTCACATGAATAGTAATTTCAAGACTCTTAAAAGCTTTGTTTCAAGTAAATTCTCTATACAGATGTTTCGCATCATCTGATGAGAGCTAATTTCTGCTGCTAGATAGCACATTGTATTTAAAAGTGGAGGTCTCTCCAATGCTGCTAAGCAAGTGAGCTGAGATGGAGAGCAGCTCAAGATAGCAAGGTATATCCATGCCATCTACAGGTAGAAGAATGAAGCTGGGAATGTGCAGCACTGACATCTCCTGTGCTGTCCAGGTTTGCTCTCAAATTCTGGCAATCAGCTCTGCTGTGAGCATCCACAACCAGCTGGAAGGGGCGAGGGCAGTGCTGTGGGTATGGACCACATCGCAGGACCCAGATTCAGGTGTCACCTGCCCTTTCTGCAGTGTGGAGGAATATAAAGTCATCTGAGAAAGGCTGCTGTGGCAGGTTGCTAATAAAATCCCTGTGATCTACAGGGGAGCACAAAGGTGTTTTATGAGACAGGAAGAAGGGGGAAAAAAACTCGGTAGAGCCCAACAGTTTGTCAGGGAAGAGAAAACTTTTTAATTGACTGTCAAGCCATAACCTTGGAAACCTAAGGAAAGAGGCATCAGCATGTCTGTCAGCTCGGATAGGCATCAATCTTCCCTAGCTAGACAGCAACATGATTACATCCAGGCTAATGTCAACAGCTTGGAGGTGCAGAAAGCTGATCTGGCCCCTTACAAAGGAGGGGAGGAAGCGCATCCCACTGGTGGCTGTTTGGTCAAGCTGTGCTTCTTTTAAGTGGGCTGTTTACATAAATAGGTTGTTTCCAGCTGTTCTGTAATTAGGAAGGATTAAACCCTGTATCTCTCTTTTTGGAAGATGAATTTTCACTTTGTCATGACCTATCCCTAAATAAGGTCAAGCTGGAGAGAAACATATTTTTAGCCACTTTCTCTCCATGCTTCTGACCAGTTTTGTGGTTTCTTTTGTCTTAGCCTAAGTTATCTTGGCAAAACAGGTATGGAAGATCTGATATGAATTGCTTTTAAGTCGCTTTAATTTAACAGGAAAAATACTGAATTATCATAAAAGTTTTACTTGAGAGTAATCTGGAAAAAGTATCAGAACTTGATCTGACTAGGGAAGAAATCACTCAGTCTCCTCTTCATTTTAAAAACACTTTTCCTAACTGTTTGGTGGTTTCTGGGACAAGTCAGCAGCCATGCACATCCCAGCAAGTCCAACAAGCCCCACATCTGCTGTGCTCTGAGAAGCATGTCTTCAGGTAAAATTTATCTCTTGAGAGCTTGTCCTATGTGATCTTCATGCCATGCTTCCAGCTGTGAACCCAAACACTCTGCTGTGCTGGGTAAAAGCAGGTCAATAAAAGTCATGAGTGAGGGGCAATCTGGGGTTATTCTGGGATGGGATTGTAAATGTAATGCAGAGTGACTGTGACACGATGAGATTCCCACTGTTGTCATTCTGCCTGCAAAAAAGAGGGCTGTTTCCTGCCACTGGAAAACAACTGTTGATGAGCATGGTCTCTGGCTCCCCTTGCTTTGTTTCTGTAATCTGTCCTTGATTTTGGAGCATCTCTGCGTTTTCCTGTGTGATGGCAAGGGCCATGGGGATGAGGAGCGTGTTGTAAATGAGGTTATGTCAAGACGCTGTGATTTATGGCTGTACTATTGCAGTCTTGTCTGAGCTTCTTTGCACTACTTATCCTAATGTCATTTACCCTTATCTGGGAGGAGAAAGGGGACTTTAACATACAGCTCAATTTATATTAATTGCATTTCCTTTTTTACATGCCTGGACCAAATTTGTGCCAGCTTTTTTGCAGGAATTGAGGGGAGATAATCAACAATACCATGGCTCTTCACACAGCACATTTCAAACAATTCATATGACATTTTCTGAATTAAAAATAATTAGTAGTGTAAATGATCAAAGTGGTTTGTCAAAGGGCAAATGTCTGTGCTGATGAAATGCTCTGAGGAAACCAGCCCATTAAATCGATGATGTATGGGGCTGTGGTAGGGAACAGGCCTTGTGGGTGTTCTCCAAACAACTTGAGGTATGTTAATTTGCTCCCTGAAGCACTGATGATCAGTTTAAAAGCCCTTTGGTGCCTCTGACCTACTTTATCCCCACCTGTTCTGCTGTTTCCAGAAGCACTGCACTTTGTCTGGAGGCCCCTGTGTGCACAGGTACCACATCTGAAGGGAAGGTGTGAGTGTGCAGAGGGGTGTGAGCACCTGCTACATGGGATGAACCCAAAACTCTGCCTCACAGGGGTCTGAGAGGCAACTTCTGATGATTCAGGGGCATCCTTGGCCTCTTTCCCAGCTGCTGATGGAAGGACAAGGGGAATGGTTGGAGAGGCAACCAGCAGCAGCAGAGATTTAGCAGATCTCAGGAAGATCACTGGGTCTTGGCCCCATGTTCTTCACTGTTCACCCACAGACCAAATGTGAATTAATACAGGCTTGAAAGTTATCCCCGGCCTGTGTGTAGGTAGGTCTGGTTAAGATGGCACAGAGAAGGGTTTGATATGGCACAGGAGGGACACTGCAAATGATTCCAGGATTGTAAAAGACCTGGGGGCTATTCCAGAGCACACGTTTCATTTTTATGTGGCTCTTCAGGAAGAAAACCTGCAGTTGTCGATTTTGACTTTTCCATCACTTTCTTCAGAACTTATAGCTGAATATTCTCAAATCTGGGAAGCACTTGTCCTTGCAAATACCTCTGGACTAGGCTATGGCAGCTCTATAGCCCCGTATTATTTTGGGAGAACAGGGCTGCAGGGAGCCCACAGGACTCATCTGCAGTTGAACATACCTACAGATAAGAAACACAAGCCTTGGTGTTCCCAAGACCAGTTCCTTAGACCTGGACAAACCCTCCTCCCTGCCTTTACATTGATTTATGTGTAGGTTTTCACTTTATCACGTTACATCCCACAAGTCACATAGATGTTATGCATTAATAGCATTAACAGCACATGCAGCATATACAATTAATTGCAATCTAGGCTTAAATCCCTGTGTCCACAAAACAGGGGGCATTGCATGGATGCAGACAACTATTCTCATGTCACTTGAGGAGGTCTGCTTAAGATCCGCCTTTTAATTTAAAACATTCCCTTTTATTAATCATGGTGGGGAGAGAGACAACACCCAGCCTCCTCTGGAAAAGTGGGTTTTGTAGCCAGAAAGTTTTAGGTATGTTATGCCATGAAAGCATTTTTATTCTATCTACTCAGCTTCTTTTCCACTCTGCATGAAAACTCCTACCAGCCCTTTAAATTTAAGCAAATTAAGGGCACACACTGAACTACTTGTTATTAATATCTCAGCACTATTTTCCAATTCCCAATTCATGCTTGAAGTGGATTAAAACCGCTAATCCTTGACAAGGCAGCAAAAACTGATGCTAATTTATTGATGTACTCTTTTAAGAAACTTTGGGTTTCTCGTCTATAAATTAAATTTAAACAGCGCTTTCAAGGTCCTTCCTCATTTAGAGAATGGAGAGCAGAGATCTGCGTGCTGAAACTTTGTGTGCCCTTGAGCTTAGGGTACAGTGTGGCCAGGGAGGTGTTGCCTTAAGGGGGTGCACGGCAAGCTGTCTGGGTGTTCTGCAGGGAGTCATTTTTGAAGTCCTTGCACATCTTTCATTTCCTTGGAGCCTGATTTCAATCTTAGTCATGTAAAACTACACTGGGGCAACTTAGAGCCTGAGGAGCACCCCTGGATCTGCTCTGGGTGCTGCTGCCTTGATGTGCCCCTCAGGTTCCTGTGTCCTGAAAGTTTGCACAAAAGTGTTCATCCTGCTGGATCCCCCCGTGTTTCTGGCTCTGCAGGCCTCAGTGTTTTCTTGCTGGGCATTTCTTGCTGTATTGGTATTACCAGCATGTTTTTTTGGGGAAAAAATGCACTCAGGCTTATCTGTCCTGTCTGCCTAATACCACAAACACCTGTGGAATAAGGAGAGCAGGTGCTTGTCAGTAAGTACTCACCAGCTCACATTTCTTCCTCACGCATTGCTGCGAGGAACTACTGTGCCCAGCTGTGCTTAGAGTTATCCATAAGCCCCTTAAAGTTTTGGAAATTTGGAGGAAAGTGGAGCTTGTAATTCTCAAATAGCAAGGCTGTGGTGGAGGGGGTTGGTAATGGGAGCAAGCAGTGCTTGCCCACACTGTGGCTCTTGTGGGATTTCTGTGCAGAGATTTCCCATCTTGAGACCAAACACCCTCCTTGTTGGCCACGTGTATTGGGTGCAGTGCTAGCTCGGCTAGGCTTCCCGAAATGCTTCATTCCATTCCCAGGCAGCAGCTTTTAAATGGAAAAAGCAAATAGCGTTTCTGAGCTTGGGTATCACAGGGGTGGCAGTGAATGCTGAGAGCTGACCCCAAAGCAGGAGCCTTAGCCTGGAAAGCTCCATGCATGCTGAATTTTCTCAGCGTAGTGTTTGCTTCACTGCTAATGAAGCTGCGTGCCAGAAAGAGGGCAAGGCTCCCTCTGCCTGGTGTTGCAGCTTGCCTTCAGAGCAGGCTGGGCTGCCCCTGCTCAGCTCTGCTGAAAGCTCCCTGAGAAGAAGGCAGTGGCTAAGACAGGTAACGTTAATTACAGGCAGTGTTGGCTGCAATACCTGGAGGAGACAGGCAGTAGCTGCAGCCTGTACAATCCAAAGGGAGCTGTCTGCGTGGCATTAATTTTTAATGCTTTAATCAGGATAAAAATCCCTCTACGAAGTCTTAATGGGAGTAGCAGAAGTCTGTTTAATTTTTTGGAATATCTCCTGAAGGAGAAAACAGTAATTCCAGCAATCTCAAGTGATGACAAAATTCTTAATTAGACAACAGGAAAAACAAACCCCTAATTTTTAGCCAAGCCATTTAAAATGCAGCTGAAGCCAGGTAGAGCAGCAATTACATTATCTTTACAAACCTTTTTTTCTTTTCTCTTTTTGAAATGAGCCTTGACATGTTGCTGCTGGAACCGAAGGGTGTTTGCCCAGGATGAGGCAGGTTCCTCCCCTCCCCTGCCGTATGCAGGGCTGTGCTGGGGGCTGCAGGCAGGACAAGTGGCCAGGACCTGTGCATCCCTCTGCACCCCCAGGTGCTTTTCATGCCCATGCTGAAAAAGAAGTCCTTTCTTGCCAAAACATAAGTGTGCTGATAACCTTTCAAAGCCCAGAGCTGTATTCTACAGGTGTGTGAGGCATATGGCTTCTCTGTGATTAGCAATGCAAATTTAATCAACCAGAATAACATTCAAATGGTTGGCTCAGCACGAGCCAGCAACCAACGAGCACTTGTCGCTACTGCTGCTTTTGACAAACATAAGAACTTTGATTAAAACTTCATTTTTTCTTAAAATATAGATATCTTGTTGAATGAAAGGAAGCGATGTCCTCTGGAAGATCTGTTGCATTTCCACTGTCAATTCCTAAGAAAAACACTGCTTATGTCCAGATGTCAGCAACATCGCACAGGAAAGTCTATTGCTTCCCATCTGAAAAACAAGCCCTGTCACTACACGTGCTTTAATTCAGCAAAGTGGCAAAGTTCACGTTGATCTGCATATTTTCCTGTTTGGGGATTTTACTGCATTTCAATTTAATCTCATAGCAGGATGCTGTTTGTTGTTGCCTGACTCTCACTAATAGCCTCAATATGCTGTCTGTCTGCCATCGAACAGGTTGGGTTTATGGACTTCACTGCTGAGCAGAAGTGTGGAGGGATTGAAAACCCTCCTTGCTGCAGCAGCACCACCTTGCTAATCACCCGGGGAGGTGAGCATGGGCACCCTTAGGGGCAAGGGTGCCCACCAGGGTGCTGGCCAGAGCAGAGCTGCTCTCTGGTGGTTTCCAGAAGCTGCTGGTGGTTGGAGTTTGAACCTGGTGGGGATGGTGATGGAAAGCCAATGGCAGGATGTGGAAATGAGGGTCTAGATGCAGAGCACTCTCTAAAATCAGAGGTTGAAGCATATGGGGGACTGTTTAGGATATCTCACAGATTTATAGGCTATCCCTACAGGCTAAAATAAGACCTGGCCGCTCTTCTCTGGGTGACAAGCTTCTGCTCTGGGGCCTGTGGAGGCATCACTGTTGAGGCAGCTCTGGTCAAAGGAAAACTGTGTCAGGGCTTCTCCAGAGGATGTGACTGGGATCCCATCACCAGAAACCTATCTGCTGTATGGAGATTTGGGCAGGCTGACACCAGGTTCAACCCTAACAGCACTTCACTGGAGTTATCGCTGCTGCTGAAGGCAACACCTGATCCCATAGCCTGCATCTAAAATAGCATTCTCTGATTCCTGTGTTGGGTGAAACCCCTTTCCTCGCCCGTCTGTCTGTAAGACACACAGGGCGCTGCCCCCAGGGCCCCTTTCCCTTGTCACCTAGGCAGTTAGATGAAACGAGCATCATCCAATCAAGTAATTGTGTGAGGGCTGCGGAACTCCACATAAATACCTCAGATAATTGTGGTCGCTTTATTTTTCATTCACTTAGTGAAAGAAAATGTGAAATTATTATAGTAGCTAATTGTGGTAATAGTTCTCTTGTGTTCTCATTCATTAAGTGCTGATTGAGAATGGCTTGCTAATGACTTTGAGTTATTTCAAATAATATTTTCTTTGAGGCTAGATGCTGAAAGCCCCTTTATCTAAAAAGGTCTTTTGTGGTGCATCTTTTTAGAGAACTATTTGATCACAAAGAGTATCAAAGGATATCTGACTGCTGCAGAAACAGGGCAGCTGAGTTGACTGAAGATGCAAAGGTAGATCTGGTGGTGCATGATAATAAAAGGGCTCAGCTTATTTTGTAGCATTTTCTTTTGTAGCCTTTTTTGCTACATACAACACTGGGACAGTAGTTCCCATCTGCTGCCATGGCAGAGATTTGGGTCTGAAAGGTATCAGGGACGTGACGATAGTGTGTGGAGAGGGGACAAACCCAGGCTGGACTCCTCCCAGGCACAGGATACCCATGGGGGATGCTGTGGATGGGGTTTCTCACCCTGCATAAGGGTCTTTTCTGTGGCCTTTGATTTATGTAGCAGCCTGTTTGCAAAAGGTTTGCACAGTTGTCTGCTGCTCATATATTAGAGCTTCTGGCCTCTGGCCAGGTACATGCAGTGCCTCCTGAGATGCTGTCCCCAGCTTCCTTGAAAATCCCAGAGCTGCCACCCGCGTGCCTGCGCTTCATGGTGTGTGGCAGGGCATTGTCCTTGGCTTTTATGGGCAGAGTGGTACACTTCAGCATCTTCCCTTGCTGTGTCTCCTCTTCTTGTGGTGTGAGTGCCTGAATACCCGTGATTCTGCAACTGTGGTTTAGTTTGAGGTGTTTAGGGTGTGTGTGTTTTTTTTTTTTGGGGGGGGTTGTTCATAGAACTTGTTCAGCACTGAGCAAAGAGCCTTTGGGCATTTTTGATTCCCTTAATTGTTAATTTTTGTTTACCTCAACCTCTTGAAAAGCAAAGTACTTCTCATCTCTGAGTGGGAGATGAAGCCATCTCTTTAGCTGCAGCACACTTAAGGATAAGGGTGCTTTTCTGGTGCTCGTGTTTTCCCTTAAGAAAACATGAAACACAATGGAGGGAGTTCAAGCAAAAAGCTGAAGTCCTTGAGCTCCGAAGGCATCAAAGCCTAGCTGCTTTCCTTTGAAAATATTCGTTGGGTGGGCAATGATTATTCTTAGGCATTTATAACACCACTATGATCAGAGAGGGTTCATCCTAGCTAATTTTGTCTTCCTTTTCTTGATGCTTTTGTTTGTTTTTCACTTTGATGCACTTAACTAAACAAGCTCAAAATACGCTCCCAGGAGAAAGCACAGCTCTGGGAGGAGGTGCTGTGTGGGGCTGGGCTGCTCAGGCAGCTCCAGAGCCCGGCAGGGTGACTTCTGTGGCTTCTGCACCAGCTGTGTGCCAGCAGGTCTGGGTGTCCCTTCACCTCCATGCTCTAAATACACCCTGAGATGAGCTCTCAGACCAAACTTTGCTTCTGAGCTTGAATGTCTGCAAAAATTAGGCTTTCTAATTATTCTCCTGTTCTTGTTAGACTGGATCAGGCCAGCTCAGTAAGGTAGTTGGATATTTTTATCTTTTTCCAACCACAGCCGCAACCCTGGTGTCTGTGATAGCCGGAAGGACTTGCGGGATCGATCCCACAAACATCTATGCACAACCAGGTGTTTTAATGAAATTTAAGCATTATTGATTTCTGCAGGTAAAGAGGGAAAACCACCAGTCTGTCTTGAGCTGAGCTGTAGGCAGGAGTGAGCATCAAATCCCCCCAGTAAGCTGAGAGGTCCCAGGGATGGTGCAGGTCCTGGACCTGCTGGGTGCTTTTGCTGGTTTTCCTCTTTTTGTTTCCTTTCTTATTATTCTATCTTAATTTCTGCTAGCTCTGCAAGCTGCTTGTTTGCATATAGTTACTTCATTACACTTTTTGTTCAGATTGCTAGTTGTTAGTTTTGATTCTTTCTGTTTACATTTCATTTTTAATTTGGTAAATTGGCTGCTTTCAGGATAGCTGGAAGCCAAGAGAAAATAATGGGTTTTGGGACAGGAGTAATGAGGACAGAAGTGAAAAAGATCCCAGTGAGATAAACAGTGGTAAAAGAGGGGCAGATTTTTCCCCTCTTGCTCACACTGCTGAGGAATTTTTGCCCAGATACATCAGTCAAAAGCCCTGGTGCTGGGCATCCCAAGTAACCCATCGCCTACCATCTTTGCTCCTGCATCTGGATGGTTGAGATGTGCCACCCACTGCACCGTCTGTGTTTCAAGGGCGTTAGAGGGAGAGCTGAGGCTGGGTTGGCTGTGGCCAGGGAGGGAAGGAATCACACTGATGCCTTCCCATTGCATCTTCCTGCAGGAAAAACCATGCTTGCCATGCTGAGTGTGCTTATGTCTCTCTGCAACATTGCAGACAGTCCAAGCTTACAAACTGCAACAAGGGGCAGGTCGAATCTGCACAGGACTCCAAGCATAACTGTTTACTCTCTCGGTAGGGAGGCCTGATTACTGCTCTGGCACCAGAGAAAGGATTTGTGGGCCCTGAGAAAGTCACTCTGGAGGGGGGGAGATGTGATCTGGAGTCATCCCTTTGTGCTCATAAAGCCCAGTGTGGGAGAGATGTACCACCAGGCCCCTACAGAGAAATCCAACTGGACTGTGAAGTACCTATAGCTTGGCTCAAATGCTCTGTGATAAAATAAAGTTCTGGTGTATCTCCGAGAGCCAACTTCAGAGTCCGATCCAGCATTAGTGAAAGTGTTAAATTCCGGCACTAGAATTAGTGGAAGCAGAGTTGTAAAAGCAGTTATTAAGGGAGGTTTAACCTCTGGGTGGGAATGTAGTAGGATGTTTGGCTCCAAACACAGGGAGCTTCTGAGGACTAAAACAATGAAGGGTGCAAAAGCAGTCACATAAGGAGTATTTATGTCTCCATCAGCTAGCCATATGTGCCAAAGGGAAGGCAGAACAGGCAAAGTGAAGTGTCACACTTACTGCTGGTGGGCAGCAGAAATGCCAGATTTATTTGAAGCCTGGGACTATTAGCTACCCTCAATTATATGCAGATGATTTCGGTGATGTATGAGTACAACCCAAGTTGGAAGGCTTCACAAGACAGTTTTTGAGGCAGCACTTGTTAAGGAGTGCCCTTTACACATCACTAGCTAAGTGGTGCCTGCTTGCTGCTCCCAGCTACTGTGCCAGTTGGATGTCTGCCAGGCTTATAATGCTGCTCGGAGAGGGATCACTTGCCGTGTGAAGGTTTTTGCATTTTCTGTTATCCAAACAGACTCCCTGGAATGTAAAACTTACTCCAAGCTGCCAAGGACCCGACTCTGCAAAAAGCTGAATGCACCTGTGCCTGCTGGAGGAGCTGCTCTGACAGGCTGGGATTGGAGGCATGTGTTGGGCACTGGGATATAAAACATCCAGCCACAAAGGCATCTTTCTCCAAAGCTGCTGGTCACATCAGGATGCTCTGCTAGGCTCTGGATCTTGGGCTGGGCTGCTGTCCATGGCAATGGGTAGGAAGGATGCTCCACATCCACTTGAGGCTGTGTAAGCCATTCAGAGTCAAAAGGCACTGGCTAATCCCATCACTTGTCAGCAAATGTTTCGCAACTGTCTGGGATTTGTACTGAGATGTCACTGCTTTGACCAAAAGGCACCCAAACAGGTTCAAATTTAACCAGGTCTTGCCCCTCCTGCTTGTTTTCTGTATCAAAGTTCTTGGTGGCTTAAGGAAAAATGCAGTTTTGTCTGGTTTTAGCCAAGGAAAAAAATGGGAGACTGTTCAAAATATGATTAAATATTTAAAGCACAGTTTCTATTTAGAATCTGGCGCTTTATCAAGTTAAACAACCCATTAAGCTCATAATCACACTCCATCTTTTGGGGCACAAACTCCTTTTGCATCTTCTGAAATGAGTATTCATGTCACCACTTGGCATGCTCTGAGGTGAAATTAATCTCCCGTTGTATTGCTTCGTTTTTACTGCTGACTGAAATAATCTTTTCAATATCTTTTTCCTTGTTTATTTGCGTTCTTTTTTTGATGCATGACTTACGGAGGAAATTTGAAAACAAGTCACAAAATTGAGATCCCTGATAAGCTTTTAAAACTCCTTAAATATTCCTCCATGTTCTGCCGTCAGAGCGCTTTGAGTAATTGCTTTTTTGCTTCCAGCAGATGCAGTCAATGTCGCTTCAAGGATTGCCATGGTCTGGAGGTCCTTTTGGCATTGGATATCAAAATACATCAAGATGTGGCTTTTGCAAAGCAGCAGTAGTCAGTGCTGGGGCTGGCACTCGCAGAATTGTAGAAAGGCCAGCAGAAAGAAATGAGCCACGGGCTTCTGTAAGGACTGGGGACATGGGGGCACTTCCCAAACACTTGACAGCAGGCAGGAGACTGCTGCTAGACAAGGATAGTTTGCATTAAAAGCATCCCAGTTGTAGGAACTGGGCAGAATTTTTCCCAAAATTTTACATCAAAGAAAGTTTTTCCTTTTTTAGTTCTCTATAAATAAGTGGGGCAGGCTGCCACTTCATTTCACAGTATGTCTGCTTTCTGTGACAAGACTAACTTAGAAACACATTGCTTTTGTAGACTACGAGATGTGGAAATGATTTCAAATCCTACAGGTCTTTGCAGATGTAATCTTGTCCATGGGGTGACTACAAGGCATGGTTTATTTGCGTTAACAGATACGCAGTGAATGTTTGCAGGTTAATCTTGTGCTATATCACTATCCCTATCAAGCAGTGACTGCAGCAGGAAAGTCAGTGCTGCACTTTGTCTATTAGAAGAGATGTTTTATCAGCCAGGTAGGCAGCTGAGCAAAATCCATTATGTTTTGTGTTGCGAGGTATTTTGAGATCTAGACATAAAAGAAATGTGATGTTAGATTATTCTTTGCTCTGTGCCTCCTATTTAGAAATAGTGCCCAGCTGTCTCCAGATGTTTCCTGCCGTCATTGACAGTGCCTTGACCACATGGAGTCCAAACACATCCCGGAATTACAAGCTAGATTCTTTCTATGGCCCAGAAGTCTTTGAGGGCCACGTTTTAACAAAACGAACCTGTCAGAACACAAACCTCCTTTATCAAACACTTCCCGTGCTGACTTTCCCTAGTTTTCAACAGTCCCTTGGCTAAAGCAAGGTGCATTACACAAGCCAAGAGCAATGTGCCTGGTCTGCTGCAGCTCTTCCTGGAGTTCTGCTCTTCCCTGGTGGCTTTGCATTTGTCACAAACTTTTGTGTTCCTCTCAGGTTTCTTGTTCTCCTATGGCAGTTCATGTGAAAAGTCTGGCCAGCTTTCTCTTGCTGGCATAGGATAAACAATTGTACACTAAAGGCCATCTATAGGGTCAACGTTGCTGGGGGTTGCTGTAATTGCTAGTGTTGATTCTCAATTTCTACCTGTTAGTGCTGATCAAAGCAGCTCCCTGAATTTCTTCTTTCATCGCAGTTGACTATTTCCATGTTTTCATACTGGCTTTTTGTGAACCTTTTGGTCACTGATCCAGATAAGTCATCTAAAATTAATTCCAGTGAGGCATATGTAAGAAAGTGAACTTCACAAAGTCCTCAGAGAAGGAGTACAGACCAAGACCCTTGCATGACAGATTATGTTTGGTTTGCTGTCTGATGCAGTTTCCTGAGCAGGGGAATTATTCACAGGTGTTGCTGTAACTTGGTGGTTCTTAGAGACTTCAAGTGTTGCAGATGTAACTTGCTATTGTGGAAAAAATGTTACCACGCTAAATGAATCTTGTGCTGGTGAAGGGTAGTCGTAAACATGGAAATGGCGGAGGTGAGGTGAATGAAAAGCACTGAATTTGCATAGGTTAGGAAAACAAACAAACAAAGTTTTAAAATGGAAACCAAAACCACAGAAGTACAGCAGATTGTAGTGGGATACAAATAAAAGAATAAATGTTTATATTTTAGAACCCCATCATAGGATAATTTAGAGCTTAGGCTGTTATACTGTGAAACGATCATGCAGCAAAGAGAAAAGACTTAGGGCCATCGTTTTTGTACAGCACTTGGTCATATTTCAGTCGTCTGCAATATACTGCTAGCTTTCAGAGAATATTCTGCTCCTCAAGACAGGTAAAGAGGTGCTCATTTATGCTCCATCAAGAGCTGGGGATGCTCTCTGGGAGGAGAGGGCTGTAGAGCAGGCAGATACCACCCAGGTGATGTCTGTGTTCATAACCAGAGGCCTGGCACTTCTCCCCTGCACTGAAATGGGCTGTGAATTGGGTAATAAAGCAGGAGATGTGTGCCCATAAACTGAGCCCAGCTACTAGGAGATCTGTTTGCAGAGTGTGAGTGCTTGCTGCTGTAATCCATCCATCCATACAGATTTTGTGATGCCTCCCCTATGCTCGCCTCCTGCTACCTGTGGTGGTCTCCCAAGTAGATTTACTTGCTAAATAAAAAATACGGGACAGTAAACGTAAATTGCTGTACTTGAGTCATTTACTCAGTCCTATGTTTGACTATAGACCTTGGATGAAAATGAATGTATGTTTGGAAAGCCTGATTGCCTCATCACCATGGGAATTAGGAACTCTGGATAATAAATACTACCAATTAATACTGTATTTTTCATAATTGTTCAACAATTTCAAACTGGTTGCAAGTTTTTCCTTTACTTTCACTGATACCAACTTGGGCACAATACAACTGCAGCATTTGCCCAGTCTGGGCTGGAAACACCCAAAGACTTTGCTTGACACTAAACCCAGATCTAGATCCTTTAACAGCAGCCGCATCTTCATTTTATTTTGTCAGAGGAAGGGATGATGTAACCAGACCTTTCCTATCCAAGGGCACTTAAAGCTGCATTGGGATGGGGTGGAAGGCTCAATCCCTTCAGCAGCTCTGTGCTTCACTCCAGCTTCCTCACAGGATGTCTGCTTGCAAGGGAAAACTGCTTGTTTCCTAATCTCCCCCCTGGTGTGCTGTGGGGAGGTAGGCTGCTATTTTAAACTGTTGGCACCGCAGTGATGTGGCTGTGCTATAATCACCTGCTTTGCTTTTCATGTGTCTGTCAGCAGATGGCTGTTGTTGATGATTTATAGTGTTATATTTCAGACCTCATTAACCAACATAAGAGCATCTATGTGCTAATTTCATTCTGTCAAATATTAGTCGTAATAAACATCCACATAGTTTCACCCAGTGGGGTTTATTGACTAAAACAGTAATAAGGCTGATCTGGTGGCTCTGTTACTGAGCAGCCCGGGTGGATACACCCCTTCGCAGCCCCCGTGTGCTCATGTAACCTTCCCTGCTCAGTGTCTCTTGGATGGGAGTGAGCCCTGTTCAGCAATGCCCTCTAAAATCAATGAAATGGCTCCCCTTAAAGCCTCCCCTTTTCCCTGGTAATCTGCAGTGTCTTAAAAACATGCTGATAATGCAGCCCCCTGTGCAGGTATTCTCTTATCTGAAGGGCTCATGCCAGCATTCTCAGCTTAGGCAACAAAACCTTATCTATTTCAGGCACTCGAGGCACCATCTGTCAGCAAAGCAAGGCGAACAGCCAGCCCTCAGCAGTCAGGAGCTGTGGGGCTGGCTGTGTGCTCTGCCTTTGGGACCCGGATCCCAAAGATATGTGGTTTCCAGGCAAGATTTGGGAACGAAGGCAAAATTTTAGCAGAGCTCTTAGGGCTCCTTGCAGGCCTGGGTTAATGCTGTAGTACCAACAGTTGGATCAACCTTTGCTCATCACTGAAGGCCGGCTGTTAGTGCAACATATATATCAATAAATCCTCCTGGAATAGCAATTCCAAGTTTAGGCCCAGCCCCAGTATTTAGGAAAACTGGGTAGCGTGTTTATTAAGGGCTCCAACTGCTGTGGTGTGATTGGTGCTGCTGTTGCCCATCTAGAGGAACAGATGGCACTTCTGGGGTTTGTTGCTGCTGTCGCAGGCAGGGAGAGCGCCTGTTTAAGGGGAAATATAAAAGCACTTTGGCAGATGTTCCCCCCATGGGGCTTGGGACAAGGAAAGCAGCCTGGATGTCGGGTCCCTGCTGTCTCTAACCCAGTGTCTGCAACTACTGATGCGGATGGACCCTTTGTACATAGGGCAAAGCAAGGAATTGAATGTTGCAAGCCTTCTGTGCAAGTATTTTAGCCTACTCTAATATTTCACTGCAGCTGGGGCAGATTCCCTGAGGGAGGGAGGTTTCTTTAATGGCAGTAGCTTCTGCATCACCTGCTGTGCTAACGCCTGCTCCCGTCATGGGGCAGAGCGTGTGGTGCCCCTCTTGTTTGTGCCCTCACAGCAGAGCTCTGGCACTTGCTGAAGTGGTCACATCGCGTTGCTGATTCCAGCTCTCTTAAAATCCCCTTTGCAGGATTTTCTCTCTGCTTTGGGAGGCAGACCAAAGGGGTGTGCTGGCTGTTTGATGTGCTCTCATGGCAGCTTCTTCTGTGAAGTGCTGCAGAAGAGGGGCACGGTGGCCACAATCCTGAAACCTTTGTGTTCCTCTGTGGTTGGCACTGGTTCTGCCACTTGGTTTCCTAGCAAGGCTAAGTCTGAATAGTTTATGGTCTGGGATCGCTCCTGCCCTGAGAAGGTTATTAAGAGAAAAGCAACTTAGAGGAACTTCTTCCCTTTTTTTTTATCATTGAAAATAGTTCTGGAGGTGACCACCTATATCTGCATATTTCCAAAGGTCACAGGCCTAAAATTATTCAGGATTTACTTTTATTCTTTTTTATGCAAACTGAATGTGTAAGTTAATCTTCATTTACATATAAAACTCAAATACTGAAATAACGAAGATGAGACAAAAGTACTGAAGCAAATAAGTTTTTCTGCCACAAAACTCTATTAATGACAGTAGTATTGATATTTGCTTTATATATGTGCCTTTATAACCTGGAAAAGTTGATAGTAACATTTCTTTTTTTAGTTTTTCTGTTTTATAGTTCAGTTTCCTCTGCAGCATCTTTGGTTGTTGGATGAACGAGTAGTACGCGGTGGCTGGTGGGACACAGCTGTCCCTGCTGCAGCCTGAGACGAAGGGACAGGACTCACACTTCCCCTACTTGCTTTCCCAAAACATCCCCATCACTTAAACGTGGCAATTTAAGGAATACCAGTCGGATGTTTCCTAGTGCCATCTGTCTAAACATTGCTTTTACTAGGGAGTCAATTAATCTCCATTTTTCCTTTGCAGAGAATGATGGCTGTGCTCTGATGAGAAAGGCACTTGATAATTTAATGGGCATTTTGTCTTTTTTCTAACGAGCTGTGTTGATTTCTGAGAAGTCTGCTATTCACTGGGTGAGGGAAATGAATGAACTGAAGTAAAACATTAGAAGAGCCATTAATGTGAAGGATGTTTAATCTCTGTAAACTAAAAATAAAGCTTGTGAGCTATTTGGTTTTATTAACATTTGAATGATAAAGAAATTTGGAAAAAAATAGCATTAGTGAATGCCAAGTTTTTCAAAACCAAGATGGTGTGTAAGGAAAACGGCAGCTTTTTAAACTAAAAATTGTTTTGAAATCATGGAAATAATCATGTTTTGGCCTTTGAAGTAAGAAAAATGTTTCCCTGGCAGTGTTTGTGTTGCAGAAGGCTTTCAAGGTCAAAATCAAAAGGTTCAATCATTTTTCAGTGCTTCAGTTGGAATGAATCAGTCCCGGGCTCTGACTTTTTGACATTTTCAGCATACAGAAGTTTTTGACTGTCTTCTGTTCTAGAATATGGAAAATCTTCAAAGTCTCAAATGCGATAGGGTCGGAAAACCTGTTCCCACTCCAAGCATCCCAGTGCCTGAGTGGTTGGTGCTTGGCAGACCTGGGGGGGTCGCTGCAAAATCTAGGCAGTGCTTTAGCTCGGGGAGGTGATTTCTCCGTGTGCTGGTCACCTTGAACATCATCTGGGAGGATGACTTTTCTTTCCAGTATTGACACCTAGACAGGTTGGATTTTATGGAAAACCGGCAGCCAGCTCTAAAAAGTAGCTAGTTTAGCAGTTAGAAAACAAATCAGACTTTATTTTTGTTTATTTTAGAGCAATGTCAGCACATCTGTGCAGTGGAGCAGCAAGGTTTGTTGGCAAACGGCAGGTCTGAGGCTGATAACTGCCCCCCGGAGAGTCTTTTGGGATGTGGGAGAGCAGAAGATAGCTGTGTGGTCCTGCTGCAGGGGTGTTTCCTCATCCATGCAAGGATCCACCTCTAGCAGGACTGCAGCCAGCACCTGCTGAGAGATTCAGTGCAGCTTCAAGCAAGGAGCTTGCTTTTGTCAGAGCAAACTGCGTGCCCTGGGCTGGGACAGAAAGCTGCAGGGAGGGGATGTCGTGCTGAATTCCCTCTAGCCTCACAGGCAGTGTGTCTGGCTGAGCACGGGCAGCTGCAGGTACCTGGTGTGGCTGCTTCATCCCCCTGGCTGAGCAACAGAGGTGAGCAGGACCCACAGGCACCTGGGCAGTCCCAGACGTGGCTCCTCACATTATGGGGAGTGAAGAGCAGGCAGGGAACAGCTGAGATTTGGGTCTGTGCCCTTGTAATGAGCAGTGGACATATGGGGTAAGACTTCCTGAGAAGTGGGTGTGCATACAGGTTCCCCGCTCAGCTAAAGCAGTGTAACCAGATTCTTTCTACTTTTTTTTTTTTTATTTTTTTATTTGTTTTTATCAAAAGCTAATATCACAAGGAGGTGAAGGGAGGAACAGGAGGCATGGTGACACCATCCTGCACTAGCAGGTAGCTCTGTGATGCCTCTGGGACGCAGAAGATCTGAGCTTAAGTCTTCCTCCAGCTTTCATCTGCTCCACACAAAATGCAGCAGCTGCTGAAAGCTGAGAGCACGGCATGCCAGCGTACTCTTGTGGGCAGTTGACTTATTAATGATTTAAGCCTTGTGGGATGGAGACTGACATCAGGTGAGTGATGAGCAGGGTGTGGGTGTGCTGCAGGGAGAGGGAGAGGCTGCGAACGAGCAGCACCACAAACACGTCAAGGCAGGGACTGGGCAAGAAACAAAAGAACAGACCAGGATGAGGAAAGCCACAGGTTTACATTGCAGAAGTCTTGTTTTTCATGGTGTTTTAATAGTAAATGTTAAATATGGCAAGCAGCAAGCTGCCCATATGGGGCCACATTTTTTGTGTTTGCTGTAAATGCAAAAACGCAGCTGGAGGGGCTGTCCCGGAATGGCTGCAGTGCTGGAAGCACCTCATTTTGGCACCTGATACTTGCCTAACTGAACAGAAATACTGCAAAAAGTCTCATTTGTCTGTCACAGCACTCTCTTACACAGTAATGCATGAGACCACAGGCTTGTGAGCGATAGCATGTTTTCGTGAGCAGCCGCCACTCAGCTGGTTATACGGTAACTGCGGTGTGCTGGCAGAAGAGATGCACGTTTCTGCCACGTCACAGCGAAAGCTTAAACATCCAATGCACGATCCCTGAAACTGAGCTTCCACCCCAGCAGGAGGTGCCACAAACTGGCACAACCCTTTTGGGGTGCTGCACTGTGTTGGGCCCTGGCTCATGCTGGCAGTCCTGTCCTGTGCACGCTTCAGGGCTCTGAGTTTTATGTAGTAGTAATAATGTGGTATCCGTACAGATTTATTGTCTCTGTATTCCTGAAGTTACAGTTGTTTCTACTGAGTTGAAGGCTTTGAAAAATACAATATAATAACCTAAGACTAAACTCTGATGCTTTTAGATGGTGTATGTATGAATGTCAGAGAAGATCAGTGCCTTTTAAAACTCAGGTATTATTTTTTGCATGTCTGAGAGGTGATAGGACTTAAAAGCAGTCTCTGGTAAACCTCAAGTAATGCTTACCACTGCTGAGACTATGTTCAAAGCAAGAGAACCCCGTGGCAATCAGCCTGATTTCGTGTTTGGGACACCGAGGACATGTGATGTGGCCATCCGCCAGTGGTTTCTGTTGGCTCTCAAGCAACGCTGCAAGGTAAAACAATAACATCAGGTCATCAAACAGCGAGTAATGCTGCTGCTGGCAGCTGCACAGAGGCTGGGAATATTTGCACAGCCTCTCGGGATCCTGTTGGCAGTGCCCTGGCAGAAAAGCCAGGTCCGGGCACCTGTAGGAGATACCCAGCTGCCACGCTCTGGAGCTGAGAGGTCCTGTTGTGGTGCTGGCAGTGACTGTGCTGCTGTCATTTGCCCATAGGTTAGTTCTCTGAACGGGATTTTTCTCAACAGGATCAGTCTTGTGGCTGGACTTGATCTAGCAAAAGGGACAAAACTTTGCTCAAAGTCATTTGCTGAAACGTACCGTCAGGCACTAGAGGACCTGCTGCTGAGCTTGCTTATATTGTACATCTTTAGCTGCATTTTATATGTCAAACCCCTTCCCATTCCTTCCCTCTCTAGCTGGGAGACAGCATTTTTGAATCGAGGAAGGGGCTGTAATTCACCCTTTCCAAACAGCCCTTCTAAAACATATACACCATTCAAACTCTGCTTTTAAATGCCCCTCTCACACAGTGGAGCCAGATCCTGAAGCCAGCTTAGCGTTATTCTAATTTGGAGTGATTAAAATTTATGGGGACTAATCTGTTGCAAAGCATATGTCAGTGTTCAGCTGATCGAGTACAGTACCTGATAACTTGGAGTGATTCTGCTCTGTGATCTATAGCCTGATTTTCATGGGAGGTATTTAACCTGCAGTTATGAGAGTAGAAAGAAGTAATAAAACCTGGTGTAGGCTTAAGGAAAAAAAAAATAAATGAAATCAAAGTTATTGAAAAATAGCTGGTGGGAAAGGTTAAGGTGTTATGTTAATAACAGGAACCAACAGCCCTGCTAAACCGAGGCAGATGCGAGCTGCGCTGCCTGAAGTTCAGGTAGGGGAGGTGATACGATGGCACTCCATTGAAACTAAACCTGTTTGAGGGTATCAGAAAGGGTTTTTGAGGCAGATTTTTGCAGAATTAGTAACCTTTGAAATCCCTTGGGAGCAGCAAGTTGCTCAGCGGGATCACTGCGCAGAGGCATGCAGCAGGCTGATGAACATCCCCTGCTGCAGGGCTGGGTGCTTTGGGCATCCCGGTTGCTTTGGGGCAGCTCAGGCCACCTGGACTGAGCTGGGGTCTGACTCCTGTGGCCATGAAAATGTCAGGTCACAGATGGAAAACCCAGCTTCAAATCCTGCCTGGCATCACCTGGACAATTCCTTACAAGAGCACATTGTGTGTGCCATTTTTTGGGTGCTTCCCATTCTGCTGAGCTGCAACTTACCCAGATTTGTTCAGTTAATGTCCCGTGCAGTGCTAAGCACAGTGTGAGGAACTCGTTTTCCACCTTTGTGCGATGAATCAAGCCACCCTTTGCTGTCGCTGTTCACTGAGTGCTGCTGAGGAGAGCTGGGATAGTTTGCTTTAGGAAGAGGAAATGTGCTGATGAATCAGGAGCAGTGGCAGGCTCCCAAAAGGACATGTCCCTTCTCTTTAATAAGGTGTCTTACAATGTAACCTTCTCATCATTTTTAATAAGCTCTTGCACTGTCAAGCTGCACTTGGCTATTTTTCTCATTTTCCATCTGCTTATGAAAAGGGCTTACAGGAAATGAATGATGAAGAGGGGATGCTATGAGGATGGCTGCTCCGTGGAAGCAGTCAAGCATTTGAGCATTTGGTCCATGTGGAAGGGGGCTTCTCTTTTTTTTTTTTTTTTGTTTTTTTTGTTTTTTTGTTTGTTTTTTTTTTTTGTCTAGTTTTCCAAAATAAGTTGCTAGCAGGGGGAACATGCCCTGGTAGGTATCTATGGCCCAAGTTCCTTTCCAAAGTGGGCTTGGGGTGGGGGCTAGGTCGCTTGCCAGGTGTGAACTGAGGAAACAAAGCATGACTTACCCCATGCATTTCCTTTTTTTTTTTCTTTTTTTTTTTGTGTGTTTACTGGAATCGTACCGGTGCTGATAAGTGAGAACATGATCCTCCTGGCTAGGTGTGAGCACATCAGTCAGGTTTTTTCATGAGCGTTCTTCAAAAGGCTTAAGAATGATATAAAAATGATTCATGTTTGAATTCAGTCTGAACACTTCGTCACTCTGAACTGGAAACTCTTGTTCAAAACTATTCCAAACAGTTCTGTGAAAAAGAAATTATCCAGCAGATATTCCTTACTCTATCTACCATGGGGTGATTTGTTACAGCAAAATGAAACTGTCCAGCAGTAATAATTTCAGAAAAAAAATCCTCTTCATCGCTGCAATGAGATTGTGGTCTTTATAATTTATTACGGCAGCACCAAAGAAACCTATTGCATGCACCTAACTCTTAGAGCTGGAGAGATTTCCTACAGCTTTTGTTCCCTTCCCTCTTGCAGGAGATTAGCCTGGCCCAGACATACCAGCAGTGCTCCTCCACACCTAGCTCCCAGTGATCAGCAGGGGCTGTGTTACTGGCTCAGAGACACACAAAGCAAACAAAACAGCTTATTTTTCCTATATTTATGGCAGCTGGCTCTAGCAGTGTCCATAAGTGCTCCCCAGTAGGGGTGAATCCCAGTAGGGGGGTTCAAAACTGGCCTCCAGAGAGAGCCTCTTTCTGCCTTAAGTACCTTATTAAAGTATAAATCTCTTTCCAGATAGACTAGGTTGACCCTTGCAGTGTGTTTCCTGTGGAATAGTTCACATCATAGCTCATAGTGATATTTTTGTTTGCCCGTAGGGATGAATGTGTTGTTGCAATCCTTTAGTTTGCAGTGTGCTCGGAAGAGAAAGGTCTTTCACGTATTTCTGCTTCGTTGCTCTCCGAAAATTATCAGTTTTCTGCTTTAATTAAAGGCTCACGTAGCTAAACTTAATAAGTATGTTAGCAATATTTCTTACAGCTTTGTCTGGGTAAACATATATATTTTCCATTACAGGAATGACTCAAAAAATAAAGCTCTTTAACTGCTGGTTTTGATTCAAAGGATCTGAAACAACACATTTTGGGACCGGTGAGCTTTACGAAGGGCTGCAGTGCATTCAAAACAATTCATAGTAGCCTTTCCATTGCAATATTCCTCCTTTTCTTCATGATGCCAACATCCAAAATCCTTCACTTGACAGGCTGCCCTTCATCTCACACAGCCAAGGAAAGCTGATGTGCATCCCTCCAGCACATGCCACAAACGTGAAAGAGAAAGGAGCTGTGTGCCCTAAGCCAGTCTGCCCTTGTACATCCTCGCTTGGCCCCAAGTATTCAGAAATATTCCAAGAAAGCTCTCCTGCAGCAAGGTCAGGGCAATGGCACATAGGGATGCTGTCACAGGTCATTGAGGGGGTTGCTGTAGACTTGAAAAGAAAGCAAGCCCTGCTTGGAGGGAGGCAGGAGGCAAAAAGCATCTTTCTTCGTGCTGGGATGGGGCAGTGCAGCTGCACATGGGTAGAACAGATGTGGAAGTACCAAAATCAAGGTAGAAATAATCCCACCTCCACTCATACACTGTCCTTGAAATTGTAACTGGGTTATTACTGTGATGAAATGTGCTTTCTGCTTCTTACTGTGTTTATTAGGCTGATGGTGTATGATCTATTATGTTCTTAATGATTTTCTTGCTCGTAAGTATCTGGAATTTTGTAAGTGATGAGATCGGGCAGCGTAATACTGTCACTTAGGATCCTTAACTGAAGTGAAGGGCTTGGCTTTTTAATACAATTTATATTTATGAGAAACTAATATAAGATGGTTCTACATTTTCAAAGTAATATAACTAATATAAGATCATGAAAATAGTGATGGTCAAATTTGTCAGAATTTGGTCAGAAATTATGCAAGCAGAAACTGAACAGCTGTAGGACTTGGATCCTAATTCTGCAAAATACTTCAGTATTGACTTAATTTTGTGGGCAGGGCTGTTGTCCTGTGTTTAGTCCCAAAGTCTGAAGAAAGTTACTGAGTGTTGATCAAGGGTACAAGTACCTAAGATGCTGTGTTCTGTAAAACACAGCATCTGGTTGTGAAGTTTCGTAATGAAGTCATTCAAAAGTAAGTGGTTTGCAAGAAAACAAATCCATTTAAATCCTTAGTGTTCTTTTTTTTAATTTCATAACAATTTCAACTTCATAGAACTGAAGGCTCTGCATGTGTATAGCGATGTTTTTATTCTTTCATTCCGGTTCAAGAAAAATACAAAAGAAACAATATTTGAATCCCTACTTCAAATTGCTCACTGGCAAGCAAGTTTTCCCTGGTATAAATCAAGGTATTGTCAGAATTCACTTTTCTCAAATGTCAAGGTCAGCTAGAGGTTTGTAAAATTGTTCATGCCAAGAGAAACTAACGAACCAGTTAAGAGACTGATAGAGAAGTTTGGCTCTGAATATGTTGGTTAATCACCTGAGAGCCCACTAAATATGATTTTGATTACTTTCTTGACTTTATTTCTGTGTTTAATTTGAATAAATGTGAGTCACACAAAATAATTTTGCTACGAGACGTGTCTCCGAGTCCTCTTGGAACCTTTTTTAGTTTTATGTTAAATAACTAACTAGCGTGCAGAATAATCACAGCAGTTGCTACACAGGTATTTTACACACATTGATATAGATGCAGCATAAAATTGGAATACACGCTGTACTTTAAGCTACTCAAGTGAATGGATAGCTCCAGGTGGACTTTAAAAATGTTATGAGGTGACCGTTTTCCGAAGATTAGCACCCAAAATGCTGCCATAGCTCTTAAAACTTCACTCCCACATGTGTTGGCATTGAGAGGAATGTGGGTTCAGTCAAGGGCACCCATGGAAACTTCATCAACTCAGAGCTTTGTAGATCCAACAGACCCTCGTGGGGCAAGGAGCAGGCAACATTGTTGGTAAAAGCAGGGTCCTCTCCAGAGCCTGGAATATCTGAGGGCTCTTTCCTTGGCTCACTCAGTCTCCCAGCTTTATTTTCAGTTCTCTGTAATCACCTTGAAGTGTCTTCTTGAGTTGTTTGAACTTCACTGACTTACTGGAGAAGTAACACAAGATCTGCAAAGGCTGTTTTCCTGATGAAAACCTTAAAGACTGGGCTGTTTCCTCTCCTGCTGTACCACACTCCAATCCTCTCAATTTTCACTAGCGCACAGCAAAATCACAGGCTCTGTTTTCAGCGCCACGCTCCCCTTGCCAGCTCATGAAAAAAAAGTTCCCTTTTCCTCTTCCAAATCCAGCTTTATTCCTCCCTTCTCAGGAAGGGGAATTGAGGTTTTAAGTCAGTAGCCTTGTACGTCTACTATGAAGGGATGGCAGAGGCAAGTGGTGTAATGCTGTTGGCAACTCAAATACACTCCTCCCAGAGCAAGCCTCTGGCACTGCTTTTCCGACTCCGTGGATGGAGGTGCTGAAGTTTTCCAGAAGTACTTAAATTTCCACTGACTGCAGTAGCCCAGACTGCCAGGCCATTCAAAGCCTTGCAAAAGGAATCATTTAAATAAACACGCAATCTGACCTCCCAGAGGAGGGCTGATAATTAAGCACTAATTTGAGCAACATTTTAAAAGCCATTATGGATTTTATTTGCAGATCAGCAACTGCTTAAATGGATGGCTTTAGGGCATGAGAGTTGTGCTCATCATTTTTAAATGCATAAGATGTTTTCCTTGGGCAGCTGTGCTTGGACACTTCTTGGTTGCATTTTGGAGAGCTGAAGGAGTAACAGGTTCAATGCAAGCCTGGTTTTGCAACACGGATATATTTTAATCAGGGCTCAATTGCTGACAGTGTAATGAAACGTGCAGATTTCTCATTTCTTTCACTCATCAGGAATGTAACTGGTGAAATTGAAACAGATAATTAGACCTTACAGCAAAACAAAAGAACTTCTGGTAGAAAAGCAAGTGGAGCCTATTTTCCAGTGACATTTTGCTGTATCCCACAACTCTGCTTGATGCCTTAGATATAAAAAAAAAAACAACAACAACAACAACAAAACAGGACTGAAAAAAATGTGGCTGAGTTCCTCAGAGCCCTGAGTGCCGTTGCCTGCAAGTGATGAACTGCCTGATTTGTGCAGTGCTAGCAAGAACGCTCGGGGAAGAGTTAGCATCTGAAGGAAAACACAATAACACTTTAAATCTTGGCCTTGGCTAAGTGGCAGCCTGCATTAATATATAATGGTATGGGCTAAATCAAGCACCATAAATATAGAGGACTAGCTAATGTTGGCTCCACGTGGATCCAGAGCAACTGAAATATTTTCTACTGGGAAAAAGCCCGAACGGAAGAAGCCAGCTTGGTCCTGGAAGACGCACAACACCTGCTTATATAAATACAAACTACTGGCTTTTGCCTAGAATAAAATGTGCCTCGATTATTTTCAAATTACTCTGTAATTATGATAGAAAAAATGAAGAGGAGTGTGTCTGTATTACACTGGACATCTATGAACTCTGAGTCAGGCAAGGCTACAGCTGGTGCTGTACTTTCATGTGTTTTGAAGTTAGGAGCGCAGATTTTGGGGCTATCAGTAATTTCCATTAGTGAGTTATCCTCTTCATCTTCAGCACTTTCTGGCAGCGATGGTGATGCTGAGACTGAGCACCATGCACGGTCATGTGTTAAGCAGGAGGGCAGGAGCCTGAGCGTGGGTTTGTACCTGAGCTCTGCATTCAGCCGGACCTAGAGCTTGTGGTAAGCTGTGCGGAGGTTACCACAAGCACTTCTCCTGTGACGGAGAGTGCACAGGTTGGATTACACGTTTGACAACACATGCAAGAGCGTGTGATGTTTTCTTGCTGATAAAGGGATGGTTGGACAAACAGTCCCCAGCGATGACCCACTGCGGAAACCCCAAGGAAAGGGGATTACTGGATGGAAAAAGCACGTGCAAGATCAAACAGGCACGTATCGCGTGGCTTGGTACAAGATGTTACACCGCGTCTGCTGAGCAAGGGCTGGGGTTATGGGGCAGCTCCAGTCTCTGTGGGAAAGGTGCAGACCATGCGAGACAACCGAATTTTCTGCAAACATTGAAGCATAACATTGGTATTAACCTCTGTCAGGCTCCCAAATACACCCAGGATGCCTGCCTCTTCCTGGCTAGCAGGGAATGACTCACGCCGTGACCCAATTTGGCCTATTTGGGACCCAGCCAATTCCCCAGCTGCCTGCTGTTGAAGTAGCTCTGCTCGAGCAGCGGCAGCTGGGAGCCTGGGTAGTTGTTGAGGAATGCATGCTGGGCTGCAGTCCCTCTTTCTAGGGCGTGCTGCTTGTGCTGGCTGCTCTACCCTACCCCGTTTTAGTGGTATTTGGGGACTCCTGGCTCTCCAGATGATCTGGGGTGCTGTGAGCTTGCGATTTGTCACCCTTCAGCACAGCTCCTCCAGACTAGCCCAGCTGACAGCATCCAGCCTGTGGAGCCCATGGAGAGGGAGAGGATGAGATCTGCCTCCAAAAATACACGTGGCCCAAGGTGGGAAGTGATGCAGAAAGCCTGGTTCATGGTGGTTGAGCTTAGGGTGTGCAAGCTGTGTCTCTCCAGCAGTTTCTGGGAGCTGGCCTCAGGGATCCAGGAGCTTGTTGTGCTTCTCCCCAGGGCAGCTGGGCTGGTGCCTGCCACAGCCTTAGGGTGGGCTCCAGCCCCCATCTGTGCTGGGGGGGCTTCTGTGCCCTCTCTGCCTGCCCGGGGGGGCTCTCAGCCTTCTCTCTGGGAAGGTGTTTGCACAAGCCCTGCAAGGCCTTCCTGTTATCACCCTCTCTGGCTGTGTGTCTGGAGTGATTTCCGTTGCAAAGAGAGAAACGGTGGAGATCTTGGAGCTTAATTCAAGATTTTCATCCAGAAGTAATGAGGTAATTATCCTTCTAAATCTGTGTGTTGTGACGAGGCAGAAAACAATTTAGAGTCAAGTAGGGGTCATTGACTTGCTTTATTCTTGTTCCAGAATGCCAAAATGTAAATGATTACACTAACAGTGTGTCAAGGTTGTCAGTAAGCATGGAAACATGTCATGTATCTGTCCTGCCTGGAATGAAGACTTCACTTCTGTGTGCTCAGGATTCAGCATGTTAAAAGGCAGTAGGCAGGATGAAAAGGAAATAGCAGCTCCTTGCATTGTCCAGTGTCCTCTGGCTGAAAACAGATTCCTTTACTACCAGTAACCTTAACAACAACAAAAAAAAGAAGCTGTGCAGGTAAACGTACAATTGGGGGTTGGTTTTGCACCAGCAGGAGGTGGGCTTTAGGCCAATTGTGGCTGCTGTGCCTTGGCACCAGGGCCAAGGTGTCACTTGTGAAGCTACCCCAGAGGAGCACCAGTAATGGGAAGTCTGTCAGGACCATGGGCCAGGGCCTGGGTCTTGCTTCTGAGGTTGCTTCCTCTCATTTCAATAGCTCTTCCTGCAAAAATGAAGTTAACTAGACTTTCCCTACTACATACCTGCAGTGAGAAAGCAGCTGTAGAGATGCCAAGAAGAATCTGGGAGAAAATTGAAATGTGTGCTATTTTTTCCTCCCTGATTTCCAATAGATGGAGGCATTCTTCATCTAGCACTATAAACTGCTAAGCCTCTAGGTCATAAACAAGAGGAATAGTTTAAATAATAAAATGCTGGGAGGGACGTGCGTGTCAGCACCTGGAAGCTGTGCGGGCTTGGCAATAGCTCTTTTCGATCAGACATGTCCATTGAGCCTCCCTGCAGTGTGCAGGTAGCAAATTGGTACTGATGGCAGCTTAATGAGCCCGGCCAGGAGAAACCGATGCCTGCCATCGTAGCTGGGAACAAATCAATTAATGGGGCTGGCCTGGGGAGAAGCAGGTGCTGTAGGGTGGGCAGCCTGGGTTGTGCTGTTCTCTGCTTGCCCCATCCGCTTCTGGGGCCCCTGTATGCTCTGTCCCATGGTGGGCACAGGGAAGGGCTGCTTCTGCCTCCTGCAGCAGCCCTGGAGAAGGTGTGAGGCTGGGGAGAGATGGCAGCAAGGCAGGTGAGCTGGTGAAGAAAGGGGAAAGGCCGTGTGAAGAAAATGAGGATGTATTTGTGCCTATAAAATATGATATGGTTGGCTGTGAAGCAGCTAAACCTGAGAGAGGATCAGAAGGATCAAGAAAAAAAAGGCGTATAATATCACTTGCCTTGCCATGGAAACACAGGGTGTGTGTTTGTTTTCTCTCCACAGTGGTGGTATTTATTTGGGAAGTTACATGGGTGGCTGCAAAGAATTTCTTCCCATGCGCCTGTCTAGGGGAGGCTTGTGAATGCCCTTGGAAATAACCTTCCTGTCTTGTTGATTTGACAGTTGTGTATCCGAGGCTTTTCAGGACTCATAATGGACAAAACATACCAAACTATGGAAACAAATTTTACTAAGTCCCAAGGTCGAGTCGAAGTGCTACTGCAGTTTGCACCGAGCTGTTGCTCTGGTTTTACAAGCAATTGCCCCCTGATACCTAGAGCCTCTCCTTTGCTTTCATCCAGAGCAGATGCCGCTCCCTCAGGGTGCAGGGAGAGGAGACTGCAACTATAACCTCAAGGCCAAAGTCCTCCACAAGCAAATTTTCAAGCTCCAGGGTGTAATGATTTAACCCTTAATGTACTTATTGTGACTTAGGGCTTTTTGCTATGCCCCATAGCAGGAGCTGTCAGGCTTGGGCAAGCACAGTGAACTGGATATCAGTGAGCAGGGGTGTCGGGGATGGGGTAGCACTAGCTTAGAGGTATTCTGTTTCTGGAGCTAAATCTTCTGCTCCTGTACTCTCAAATGAGCAGAGTACTGATTCACAGCCCTGTGTCATCCACAGCTACTTTTCATGCTGCGATCAGAAGGAGAGTGGGCAGAGGTTCAGGGCTTCACAACCAGGCTTTGCTTTAGAGATGCAGTCTCTTATTTAGACAAGGAACTGAGAACCAGAACCCAAAAATAAACAGCTTTTATCCTTTCATGTCTTTGCAGCTCAGTTTTTTTTTCTCCTCCAAAACAAACATTCTCTCCTACATGTAAACACTGACATTTCTTTCAATAAATTTCCAGCAGAGGTTTGAAATAGCTGTCTTTGTAGAAAGCCACATTAATTGAATAATTTCTGCTTTTGACAGGAATTTGAAGATAGAAACTTGTCTGTGAGCAGAGTACCCACGGTTTTGAAGTAATAAATCAGTACTTCGAGGAACTAAAATCTCAAGAGTTCATTCTTTTTAGTGCTCCATTTATGCTCCAGTTCATATTTATACCGCAAACGACAGGTTTGTGCTTAAGGAATGTGCAAGTCGTATTTGTCTATGGGAAAGCATCGACACTTAGGAGTTGTTTAGAGCAAGTAGGAAATGAAACCCTAAGCCACAGGGAAGCAAAGTTTGAAGGAATGTTTTAGAGTGAGGTACGTGTTCAATCATAACTGTTTTGCAAATCAAAATACCCAGAAAAGCTTCAGTTGAAGACGGAGCTGGTTGTTGTTTGGCACATCAGTCAAAGCCACCCACTTATACCTGGCTGAAGCTATGTGGTTCAGTTACAACTCCACAGAAATGTGGGCCAAGTGGATCAGCCACCGAACTGTTCTGGGGAAGGCTTTTGGCTGTAAGGGCTTTGTCCTCCCCAGTGTATGTGAGGTGTGTGGCCACTCCAGGCTTCTTAGGCTAAGCCTGCCTAGTCCCAGCAGTTATTCTGATTTTTATGTTTGGAGAACTTTGTAAAAAATAAAAAAAATAATGAAACTTCCCTGTGATGTTACATTGTGAAGCATGCTGATCTGCTTTTTGTTTTATAAGATTAAAATATCCTCTATATCTCTTTTCATATTTCCTTCAAGTCAGGCTGGAATTCCCAAGCTTCTCTTTCCCTCTCTCGCTGTTGTAACCAAAAAGAATTAAATTTTGTCCAGTCTAACAACCGTGACCTTTTCAATCTCATGCGCTTGTATTGAATTTCATCTGAGCTAGGGACTTTTCTTCCGGCATCCAGAAAAATCTCTTTGCCCTACAAATAACTTTCACAAATGCAGAAGCCGGTCACTAATCAGAAGGGAGAAATGCCTGGAGCTTTGAGACTCGCTGTTCAGCTGGTGGCTGTCCACACGTGCACTGCTGCTAAGGGTGTCTGGAAGGAGGTTGTATGCAACCAGTCCCTTCTGACACAGGGATGTCTGGGGCAGGGAGGGGATCTGATCAGTGGAGGTTGAGCAGCACTTAATTTGTTCCTATTGTTCTTTCAGCAGAGGCACCAGGCACTGTGATCAAACACCGGGCTGTTGGACCGAGATGAAAGGTGTCTGCTTCTAACGTCATTGGCTAACAACGCGGCTCCTCGTGGTGGAGCAAAGTCCCCTGACCTGGGGATGAAGGTGAGGAGATGCCTTTGGGTCCTTTGTCACCAGGTGTCCTCGGGAAGGGTGCGGAGCACACCCTGCAGTGAGCCCATAAGGATGGAGCAGGGGCTGCCTCCGCTCTGGTCTGGAACCAAGGTGTTTGCTGCAGAGCCTGAATTGTACCAGGGTGAGAGAAGGAGCTAATATAGTGCTCGGCTGGTGGGCAGCTAGTCTGGCAGGGGGAAATGAAGGCAGCAGAGATGGCCCTCTGTCCTAAGCAGGCTGGGATGCTCTGTTTTTATATTTTTTGTGAGTTTGTAGCCTCACGCAGCAAAAATGACTAGTTCTTGTGAGAAGCGAGCCATATGTTGCTGCATATGGCTGAAACATCTGCATACATACCCGGGGATCTGATAGATGTGGGCAGCTTCTGTTACAAATCTAGCAGTGAAGGAATTATCTTTTGGATTTATCCATTTATTTATTTATTTTTAATCTCCAAGGCCTTAATAATATAGTAGGTAAAGCTCTTTCAGGGAAGTTGTTCTCCTGGCTTTGTCTTGATGGGATTTCATGAAACCTGCAGTGAGAAGTGCATATGGAAGGTACTGACAGCTGTTTGTCTAGGAGCTACCAGTGCTCCAGCCACCTCTAGGGATGTTTAAAGGCTGAATGAAGTGTCCAAAGCTCTTCCATAAACTGCTACTACCAAGCAAGCAGCAAAAAGGAAGCAATAGATAGGACACAACCTAAAATCATTCAGTCTAACATATCTTTGCATCTTCCATCATCATTTTTGTCCAAGGCTGATTCCCATGATATATTATTTCTTTATATTGTACTGCAGCGCACAGTGCATCCGGTGGTTATATTGTTAAAGTAAGGAGTTTGATAGGATTACAAAAGAGGTGAACAAAAAAATATCTGTAGTCATAGTAGCTCAGATGCATTGGGATAAAGCCTGCTGGTCCTTGTGCTCAGAGATGTCCACTGACAGTGCAGGACTCTTGGAGACATGGCAGCAGAAGATCTGTTGTTTGTAGGTGGAAATTTTTCTGGTTTTGTCAAAGTTATGGGGTTTTCATGAAGGAATTTATAAGGGACCAGAGATACTGATTCTTGTTGTGTTCGTACAGTACCCAGTGCAAGGCAATACCTCATCGTGGCAAATGGTAAGGGTAAATACCACAAATCAGTGAATGAAGTGATGTTTATGTGGTTCCCAGCTGAGGTAGGCAGAAGGAGCTCCTGAGGAGCCCTATCACGGAGATCTGAATCATGAAGTGTTTTTCCTAAGCACGTAGAAATGCAAGAAGACTGACCTCCTTCAGTTGTATTTGTGGTGCAAAATTCTCGATCACGTGTAAATTCCCCCAAACTTTTAAGCAGATGGTAGCTTTAGGCAGATGGTGGAGGTGGATAGGGGGTGAAGAGATGGAAAATCATCTGACAAAGCAAACGAAGGAACCGATTGAACTAGTCCTCAAATATAAACATATTCCAGGCAGCGTTCTGCAAACCTCCTTTCATCATCCTACAGAGGGTGGACTACTGATGGGGTGAGGCATATGGAAGGTGGGGGAAGGTGAGTCACCGCGCTTCGTTCACGGCTTGTGCTGCTGCTTCTTCACCTGCATCCTCCCAGTTCCCACATGCAAGAAAAGGGGGTGATAACACACGTGGACCTAGGGGGAATGTCTAAAGGTGGGTGCCCACAGTGTGCTGTTACTTTCTCTAGCCTACAAAAGGGCCACCTGGCAAAAAGCTGGTGGTGCATGAGGGCAAGGCTGCGTTTCTGCTGCTCCGGGAGGCTGCCCAGCTACCTCCTGAACAGCACTTCTGCAAAAGTGTTGAAGGCATGTGTCTGTGCCATTTTAATGCTCCAGCAGAGCTCCTCAGCGTTACGCCTGACAGGGGAATGATTGAATGTATTTCAGCACATCAGAGAGTTGACTACCCATACAGGCATCGCACCCAAACCTCTCCAACTCACTGTATTGTTTCAAGACAGCTATAATTAGGTATAATAACTGCAATCAGAATTAAATCTCCTCATAATGGAGATACTTGCTTCTTAATTCAGAATTAAAATAGTCTATTTCAGTATTGGATAAACACTTCAGAGAAATCAAAGATTGTACAAACATTTGATTTGTGGATGGTCTTGGGTGGAAACTACTGGGGGGGAGAGAAAGGAGCCCAGATTGAAGCCCTGTGCTTCAGAACAACACGAGCTAGGAAATAATGTCATCTGTTTATTCAGCGTTGCTTGTAACCTGCTATTATGTGTAAGAGAACATATGATTCCTGCAGAAGGTTTCTTGGATGGCAGAAATTCCTAAATACTATTTTAATTATCTTGTGCCAATAGCTTAGCATTTGTGGAAGGTATCATCTAATTAAACTAGAATTTTTAAGTACCAGACAGCCTGAAGACCAGTAATAAGAAACCAAGATCTGTCTGTATTGCAGATGGGATGTGCTACTCTAATAGTGTGGCTTTAGGCAATATTTAATTGAGTAGTTAAAATACCTTTTCCAGGCAGGAAAATAAGTTACCGCTCATCTCTCCAATTTATTTTAGCTACACATTGTTTACTGAGGGAGTGGCGAGGGAGTGTAGGGCTTCCCCAGATATGTCCAGGATGATTTGTTCTCCCTGTACATCATAAACCCATCACTTCATCGAGAATGGTTTCTATGTATGTGGGCGATGGGGTATATATAGCTGCAGCTGTGCTCTCCCTCCTTCAAAGGATATGCTGCTGGTTGGTGTAGTGGGATCACAGAGATCCAGTCTTTCAGTCCTGCTAGACTTTACTGTGGGCAAATAGATATGTTTAAAAAAACATATGTAATATATATATTAAAAAAAAAAAAAATGCAGGAGAACTGCTGTTTGAGATTTCTGCAGCCAGATCTGGAGTGTATGTCCTGCCAGGGCTGTGCAGTTTGCCTGAAAAGCTTTTCCAAGCTCTGGGACAGCCTGAAAATCTTCAGTTTGACCCACAGCTTTTTGTAGCTTGTGATTACCTAGAGAAATTTTCAGTTCTCAGTCTGTTATTCCTCTAGTTGCCCCAAATCAGCCAAATACACACGCAGAAATACACAGTATTGTCTGGTATGTGGGAGCACAACTTAAACCATTAGTGGAAAATTTCAGTTAATTATATAGGCTCCACGTGATTGTAGATCTCCAAGCTGTACTTTTTCCACAGTCAAGTGTCCACATCCGATCGTGGCCACGTGTGTTAGCTTCAGTGCCTTATGCTGGCTGCAGGAGCACAGCGGATATTTGATCTGGCATTAAGTCTTCTGGGACAAAGTCACTCCTCGGAAAGTCCTGAGCAGATCTGAGCCAGTCATCTGGGTTGGTGCCAGGCTGGTGTTTTGTGTCCTGTGGCTGTCATGTTTTTGATTGAATGCTTTGGGCCTAAAAACAAGATTCTTCCCATCTTGCAGAACCTCAGCCTGCCCGAATCCTCCGCGAGTTGTGAATATTTGTGAAGATAATAACACATCTGTGTGTCTGGTAGAGTACTGGACTCAGTCTGTCCATTCCCAAAGAAATTCACAGCTTGCTTTCCACTTGGCCAGTTCTCCTACCTGCCGTGGGCTGACTGAGATAACTATATTCTCCCCGGACAGCCTAAAAATCTGCTGAAATTCTGGTGGGAAGGGGAGGGTGGAGCACTTCTAGGTGTGCACACAGCTGTTAGAGCCTTTCCTCCCTAAGTGCTTTGTAGGGCAGAAAGATCTTGTAGTTATTGGAGTGTTCTGACACCTGAGAGTAACTTAAGGGACTAGAGAAAACGGCTTTTAAAATTCTAGGTGGTCTATTTTTCCCCTTGGTAAAAGTACTTTGTTAAAAAGCTAATAAAAGGTTGCTTTAATGAGTATGGATGCTTTCATCATATTGCCCAGAAACTCCACGGGCTGTCTGAGAAGATGTCTTCAGGGGAAAACGCTAACTGGAAAAGCAGACAGTGCAAAGCTTACGTCTCTGAAATGTTTCTCTCCAGACGCGTTCATCAGAGTGCTTCTGAGCTGTGGAAATGCAGCGAAGTTGGCACAAGGCCGGGAAAGCCACGCTTGGTCTGAGTTTTCATCTGCGCTGATCCCTTCAGCGATCACAGGGACGAGCTGGCTGACAGCTGAGCTGCTTCGCACTTGCCTGGAGGTGTTGAACCTGGTGCAGAGACAGGTCCCTTTCAAGGGGCGAGGAAAATCTGTTTATCTGCTGAAAGGTCAGAGCCTCGGATGTGATTGAAGTCCCAGAGGAGGCTCTTTCGCCGCAGGCCTGCTCTATGGGCAGGAGTTATCCCCTCCTGTTCTCCTGCTCTGGCAGCCAGCTCCTCTGCCTTTGACCTCGACCTTCCTTGCTTTTAACCAGACTTTGTGAGCCCTCCCGTGAGGGAGATGTTCATTTCTCTTCATTGGTTCCTCATTTTCAGCCCTGCAAGTGCTTGGCTGCGATGGAGCAGACTTCATGAGGCAGCGCCTCCGGGCTGAGGCCTGGGACCCTCACGCAGGAAGGGGTGAGGAAGCAGCCTCACCAAGCAGTGGGTTTCAGGCCGGAGGCGGCTTCATCATCCTTTTAGAGTCCAAGTGAGCAAAAGTGGGTTCATCTGCTGTGGGGAATTCCCCTCTGCCAGCACCACTGCATCTGCTGTGGGAGTTGGCGCTTTCCTAAGCCCTAAATGAAGGTGTGATGGAAACGGCGCGTGTTTCTGCAGTGGCACTTTTATTTTTAAAATGAGTGAGCCTAGCTGCTTTCTAAGCTGCCAGGAACATAAATTTAGTACATGGTGTCTGAAAGCATTTTACTAGCCAGCTCCTTTTCAACAAGCCTGTCTCTCTTAGCCCAGTTTAAGGGTAGGCCTTACAAGCCAAAGTACAGGTGTGGGACAGGAGCAGTGGGGACTAAGGCTTGTTCTGCACCCAAAAAAAATCCAAATCATAGGCGCGGTCTGCCCCATCTCTCTCCTCTCTGAATCTCTTGGGTGATGGCTTAGGGCTTCTTGAGGAAAAATAGTGAAGCATCATCAAACCAGAAAAGCAATGCAACTTTTTAATAGATCCACACCAAAGGCATTGCTTCTTTGTGCCTGCTCCTCAGTGTCCTCTGCTCTAGCTCTTGTATCCTCTGCTCTAGTTCTTGCTCTGTATCTTTAGCTGCTCTTGTCATCGTGCTGTCTCACACCCCGGCTCTGTGTGCTGCTTAAGCTCACACCTCCTGTCGTCGAGTGGCACTTAAAAAGTCTGTGTAGCAACACAACTTATTTTATTAAGTTTTATTAAGTTTTAGGACCGTGTTTTATGCTCTGAAGGAACACTTTCTTCACATAAATGCTTTGACATTTTTATAGAAATGGCTATAACTGTGTTATTTCATGTGGGGAGGAATTTATTAAGCCTGGATCTGGATCTCATTTTTATGCTATGCAAATGAGTAATAACAAGCCTTCTTCATTACCAGCTCAGTGCTTAGGCCATGGCTATTAAATTCCCACCTTCCCTTCAGTCTGCTGCTATCAGACTGCCACGTTAGGCTGCAGCCTCATCAGAATTCATAAAACCAGCCCGGCCTTGTGTTGGGGTACAAGGCTGCAAAATTATAACCTGAGCAGCAGAACATGGTATTTCTTTGCCTATTGAGAGGAGCAAGCCAGGGTATTTCAGAGCATGATGGGTTGAACAAGGGATGACACCACCTTGATTACTCAGGATTATGAAAAAATCCACAACAGCCAGATGGTGGGGGAAAGCATAAAGGTCCGGGCATCTCACTGTTCTGGTCTGATCACACGTCAAGCAGAAACACCCTGGTTTTGTAGTCCCCAGAGTAGCTGCCATTGCACACCACCATTAACATGCTTGTTTGGCAGATGGATCATCAGTGGTGTTTATGGGTTTTAAACTACACAGATGCAAGATGGGGATCTAAAACCTAGCTTTCTCTCCCATAGGTGATTTCACTCTCCAGAGACTGACTCTCTTTGTCCCAATTAGTTTGAGTTTAGACTTTAGAGTTTGGGGACTTCAGAATTTATGTCCCAGAAACAGAGCCTATTTCTCCCCAGTCGGGGATGATGACCTCAACCACTAAAACAGAACAAATGGGCTGGGCAGAGAAAATGAAGAGCGTAAATGGGTTGCTGCTCTGGCTTCTGTGAGCTCTGAAAATACCAGTTGAGTCAAGTCCCGAAGGTGAGAAAAGTAAGAGGAACATCTTATGTGTGCATGGGGGTGGGATTTTGTGTGGGCTAAGCACCAAATGTTCGGCCTCTTGTGGATCCAGCCCTGCTGGTCTGCAGTGACGTGCTGAGCGATAAAATACATATCCAAGGGAGTTCCTAGGCGTGGTTTTGTGAGAGAAGAGAAGAGAAGAGAAGAGAAGAGAAGAGAAGAGAAGAGAAGAGAAGAGAAGAGAAGAGAAGAGAAGAGAAGAGAAGAGAAGAGAAGAGAAGAGAAGAGAAGAGAAGAGAAGAGAAGAGAAGAGAAGAGAAGAGAAGAGAAGAGAAGAGAAGAGAAGGGCTTTCCTGTGAGCTGCATTTTCTTCACAGGGGAGAGCTATCAGCGCTCTTCCCGGAGCAATTCCAGGAACTGTAATTATGCTTTTGTGTATCAAGGGAGAAGTGTGTTCATACCTGACCTGGTGTCTGGGGAGATGAGGCGTTCTGTCTTGGGAAATTGTCACCTTCCGTCTGGCTGCTCTCACACAGCTATTGCCGCGCACACACTTCCCCTGCAGTGTGGTCACAGCAACCTGCCAATATTCACCTGAGGCAGCTGCAGTCTGTTCTGCTTTCGTGGCCTTTAGGTCAGACTCTGGCTGGTCAAATAGAGCTAATGCTAGTGGTACAGATTCTTCAGATCTCAGGCTGTAATTTCCGTAATATGGCATTACGTTTAAAATAATAATAAAAAATTGTATCGCAGCAAAACCCACAGATTATTTAGATAGAGAGCAATCACCTGTACTAAAGCCTAGACTGGATATTAGCACCAACATCCCCTGCTGTCCCTAAACCCATGCACAACCTTCTCTCAGCATCCTGCAGCCCCAGCTGTAAAGCTGTAGTACCTCGAAAAGGAGAGGCTGGATTATAAGACGTGGCATCATTAAGCTAACTTATTTTTTTCTCCTCCCCTTAACAGCCAGAAAAGAATTTTTTTTGAAGAAGAAACGTGCAGCCTGCCTCCAGAATGAGCCTAGAAACAGTGCAAGGCAGGTAAGTGCCCCCCGGCCGTTCATTCCCTGCTGAGCAGCACCATCTAGAGGCTGAGCTGGGCTGAACCGAGCTGAGCTGGGCTGAGCCGGGCTCTGGGGACAGGGGCAGCCCGCACAGGACCCGCTGTGTTGGGGACAGGGCTGCGGGGAGCGGCTGCATCCCCAGCTCCGCGCTTGGGTCCGCCGACAAAAGCGGGGCTCAGGGAGGAGCTGCAGGCATCGCTGCCAGCCCGAGGGAAAGAAATCCCCTCTGATGCTTGGCTGTATGAAAGAAGCAAGCACTAAAAGCATACAATATCTGAATGCCTAGCTTTGGGATGCCAAAATGCAAGCCCAGTCCTTCTGCTCCTGACTTGCTGAAGAGGCTGGAGAGTGCTGATATGATTCAGCACCGATTGCCTTCAAAGCAGGGGAAAAGCAGCTCCAGCCCAGGTGCCACTGACAGGGTGTTTGATAATCCCATGTACTCAGAAACAGGTCAACAGCACAGTGGGAGTTCGAGCCTGGGAATTCAAGGCTCAGAGTTAACCTCCACCTCATCAGGCTGTATCTCCCTATGCCATCACCCATTGCCATTTTGCACAAATTGTAGTTTTATATAAGAAAACACGAGATTTTATTTGCAGTCCCTGAGGATTTCCAGTGTCTCAGCTTTGGTTTGTAACCTGCTCTCGCAGACTCACGGCAGTGCTGGCAGAAGGGAGCTCCCAGCCAAGCGCTGGCCCGTGGCTTTCTCCCACTGACCCTTGCAAACCCCCAAGAGCAGAGGTTTCACCATCGCTCTTAGGACAACCTGTTCCTGTGCTGCGTAACCCCCCCAGCAGAGAGTATTACATCCAGGAATTGCCTCAGTCCCTGGGGTGTTCAACGGCAGTTTTAGTTCTGTAGCCAGATAGCAGATTTGAGGTCATGCATCAGCATTAACACCAGTTCTTTCTGTCTGTGTGCCTCTCCACTTTTCCCTCTCTCACTTTGTTCCCATAAGCTTTTAGTTGCTTCTCCTCAGACCGGTGTCAGAGGTTCCTCCTGTTCCTGGTGGCTGCAACTCGTCCTTTCAAACACAGCAGTGTGTTTGCTAGTTACTGCTCTGATGGGAAAGATCACAGTTTCACCATGGCAGAGAAAGGAACACCCTGATCCTTAATCAAGTTCCCTGATAACCACAGTTACATCACACTTCTATCCATTTTTCAGTGTATCAGATTAATTTTTGAATGGGACCTTCTAAATTGAAGGAGAATTGACCAAAAAAAAAAAAAAAAAAAAAAAAAAAGATTTTTTTCCTCTGGGTACAGCGCTTCCCATGTCTTAATAGGAGATTTCATGAAATGCCCATTAAAGGCCAAATTCCTACTGGCCTCAGCAGAACCACTAATAAGCAAAGGAAAGGATGGGGGGAGAAACACTTCCCTTAAACAAAGAGGCATAAGATTCAACGAAATGTGAATATTATTTATTTAGAAAATGATTGGCATATCACAGGCAGGCATCAGTGAAACAGAAGCATCCGTCATCTAGCCTTAGGCTACCGCTGAGCTCATGCTCAGATCGCAGTGTCCTGTACATGGTGTGCTCTGTGTGTGCCATTCGCTGCTGCCTTTGCAGCCTCTCAGCACAGATGTGGTTCTTTTGGGAAGATTTTTGTGTTTTACATTTTCTAACCTGTTTAACGCCTAACTTAGTGCCTGCAGTTTTTACCAGGAGGGGTGGATAAAGCCATGTTTGACACAGCAGCAAGTGGATAACTACCTCTGGACTTCTACTTAAGAAGTCAGTTCAGCTGCAGATCAGGGAGAAGGGATAGTGATCTTTTGCCATCCTGGTGAAATGTTTGGCAGAGGGAATGGCATGTTTTCTCATTTTCATGGGGATAACAGGAGTGTGTGCCTGTGTGGGGAGGGAACTCATGGAGCAGAGGTGTGAGGTAATGGAAAAAGTTACGATAGTAGAAAGCAAAGAAAATCTTGCCCAGACTTCTGCATCCCAAGGTCCTCTGAGGCTCCCTGATCTTCATCACCTTCTCAAAACATGCAGGTCCCTACACGCACGCCAGTTACAGAGGCAGCACTGATGCCTTTGCCTGTGTGTGGATACTGAGAAGACTGGAGGTGATGAGAAGTCTTCACTCAGAAGGACGGGTTCTCATGTTGGAGGGAAAGGCTGAGAATTACCGGCCTCTGCAACAGGCTGCCTCTCCCCTTTTGATGTCACCCTGCAACCACATCCCTTACAGCCAGGGTTTGTGGAGTGTTTTCCCTCACTGCCTGCTAGAGAGCTGCTCCAACAATCCCTGCCTGTCCCTGTGGCTGCCAAGGGGTCTCCAGTAGCGGGCTTGGCAGCTTTTGTCCTTTGTTAGTTTATGATGAAAATCTTGAAGTCTATAAATTCTGAACTCCTCTGAAAGCTTCAGTTGTCTTACCATGTGAGATTTAAAGGCTGTGACTTGCTTCTCTAGTGAGGTCTCAGAGGAGCCACGGGCAGGGCTTCCACGTGTCTTGGGAGAGCATCGCTGGGCCCAGTGCACAGGGAAGCTGATGACTTCCTCCCATCTCTCTGGCTCACCAGCCCTAACTTGGCTCTCAGAGATTTATCTGTCTCCAGATGGGAAGATCTCCAAATCCCCAGCTTTTCATGTTCCACATCCTTCCTGTGGTTAAAAACCAAACAGATGCATACTTGTCCTCTACACCACGCAGTCACAGATTTGCCATCATTTGGAACAAGGGCACATTATAAGTCACTACAAGCGTAGAATCAAACCTTCCCTGCAGATACTTGACTACACGGTTGTACAGTGGCTACTGCTGAGTGACACGTGCTACGTTTGCCTTTTCCCAGGAACAAAGTGGTTGCCTGTGCTCTGGTTAAAGCAAAACATTTAGCTGGAGAGCCCTGGGAAGCGACTGAGGACAAGCTGTTGATTCACTCTGCAGCATCTGCCTGGTGAGTTGCTCCTCCTTGCACCCAGCAGGAAAGCTGGGCAAAGACAGAGGCCTGACTTGCACCTCTCCATCCTTATTGATGGAAAAACTATGAGCTGCACTACTCAGTAAGTTAAATACAGACCATTGTGGCCTCCTTTGAGTAGTATTCATTCACCTGGAAGCAAAACTGAGGCTCTGGCCGGACCCAAATATCTTTTGGGCAAGTACTGGATCAGAACAAATAACTCCTGTCAGTGTAGCTGACCTTGGAGAATTTTATTAGCTAATTAAGATGCCACACGCAAAGGGCAGATTGAAACTACAGTCTCAGTTAAAATTTAGCTACTCTCTTAATTGAGTTGAAGAAGTCTGGCTTACATCCTAAGCTGTTGGCATCCTGTATTGCTATAAGAATATTACCAATCATTTTATTGGAGAATGCAAATAATATCAGTGTCATACTGATGGATGGCCTAGCATGTAACAGGATAGGGGAAAAGCTGGTAATTTTATAAAATTGTATAAATTCTGCGGTGGGTTTGGCCCAGCGTACTGGATCTCTGCAGTGTTTTCCAGGACACAGGATGAACAGGAACCGTTTGCTTTGTCAGTTCCAATGAAAATAAAATAGAGATTTTTCAGGAGCAGGGAGAAGGAAAAGCAATTTTCCTGTAATTGATGTTGTGAAGCTCATCAGAGATCCTCCACTCTGAAGACTGTTTCAGAAAAGAAATGACAGATTTTAAAATCCTCCCACATGGTGTATTCATATAGCAGTATCACTAATTGTTGTGATAGATTATTTACTCCTGAACACAGTCTTTCTTACATGTGCATGTGCTTGTCTGTATCTATCCATCTTTCTAAACGCAACCTTTCTGCTTAGCTTAAAAGTCTTATGGTTCACCTGAAGCCAAAGAATTATTTAGTTGAATTATGTTGCTCCACTAAAGACTTGTTCAAAGATCTCTAGTCTCACAGACTCACAACGCACTTGGACAAAGAATTCCCAAGCTGTTTATAAAAAGATAGTAAGAGGTCTGCTGCAAGCTGGTTGGAGTCAGAACTTGTGTTTTTTAACTCAATTGGAAGGAATTTTGGACTTTGAGAGTTTTTCCTAATCAAAACGAGGACTACGTTTCATAAATTGGTTTATATTCAGAACAGAGAATTTGCATTCATGTAACTCAGTAGGCTTTGGAAGTACTGTTACCGCTATACTGTCCTTTCAAGGACTTCACATTAAAAGTCGCTGATGTGATTGTATTATTATTACAGGTCTGCAAAGAGCACAGACCTGGGGAGGGGAAGATTTTTCAACCACTGTGCATTTGTGCATATGAATAATGGTAACAATTATACTTTCACTCCCCTTCTCAGCCATTCCTGATGGACTACAATCACAGTGCTGAGATGTAATTTTTGGTTCATCATTCCCCTCTTAGAGCCATCAGGCTGATCAGGTAACCTTTTCAAGTACTTGGGGATTTTTTATTTGTTTCTGACTCTGCAAGACGACGGTAAAATGCGGTCCAGTTCTTTGCTGAAATAATGGGGCTGGATCCAGGCTCCCCGGTACGAGAAAGACAGGGATCTCCTGGAAAGAATCCAGCAGAGGGCCACAAAGATGATATGGGGCCTGGAGCATCTTCCCTATGAAGAAAGGCTGAGAGAGCTGGGTCTGTTCAGCCTGGAGAAGAGAAGACTGAGAGGGGATCTCCTCAGTGTATGTAAATATCTGAGGGGTGGGGGACAGAAGGATGTAGCCAACCTCTTCTCGGTGGTTTGTGGGGATACTGGACACAGTACTCCAGGTGAGGCTTGACCAGGGCAGAGTAGAGGGGGAGGATCACCTGCTGGCCACCCTCCTTTTAATGCACGCCAGGATCCCATTAGCCCTCTTGGCCACAAGGGCACAGTGCTGGCTCATGGCCAACCTGTCATCCACCAGGACCCCCAGGTCCTTCTCCTCAGAGCTCCTCTCCAGCAGGTCGTCCCCCAGCCTGTACTGATACTTTGGGTTGTTCCTTCCCAGGTGCAGGACTCTACACTTGCTCTTATTAAATCTCATCTGGTTTCTTCCTGCCCATCCCTCCAGCCGGTCCAGGTCTCGCTGAATGGCAGCACAGCCTCCTGGTGTGTCAGCCACTCCTCCCAGCTTTGTGTCAGTGGTGTACTTGCTGAGGGCAGACACTATTCCCTCATCAAGGTCGTCAATGAAGATGTTGAACAAGACCAGACCCAGCACTGACCCCTGGGGAACACCGCTAGTCACAGGCCTCCAGCCAGACTCTGCTCTGCCGATCACCACCCTCTGAGCTCGGCCAGTCAGCCAGTTCTCAACCCACCTTACTGTCCACTTCTCTATCCCACACTTCCTCAGCTTTGCTAGTAGCATGTCATGGGAGACAGTATCGAAAGCCTTGCTAAAGTCAAGGTAGATGACATCCACCCCTCTGAGGTGGATCCAACCGCATCCACGGTTGAGGCCACTCAGACGCTCCTGAACCACTCCCACGTCCACCAGCGGGGAGCCCTCCATTTCCCAGACCCTTTGTCCTATTGCCAGGGGCGAGGAGTCCCGGGGGAGTGTCCTTGAAGCAAAGACTGAAGCAAAGAAAGCATTCAGTATCTCTGCCTTCTCAGCATCTCCCGTGACCAGGACACCCCCCTCATTCAGCAAGGGACCCACATTATCCCTAATCTTCCTCTTGCTGTTTACATACTTGAAAAAAACTTTCTTATTATCCTTTATCTCTTTCACAAGCCTCATCTCTAGGTGGGCTTTAGCCTTCCTCATCGCGTCCCTGCAGGCCCTGACAACACATCTATACTCCTCTCAAGAGGACAGGCCCTTTTTCCACATTTCATAGACCATCCTCTTCCTTTTGATCTTACTGATGAGCTCCTTGCTCATCCACGCGGGTTTCCTGCCTCCCTTCCCCAATTTCCTATTCCTCAGGATGCGCCAATCCTGAGCATGGAAGAAGTGCTGCTTAAATGTAGCCCAGCTCTCACAAGCACCCTTGCCTTCTAGCAGCCTATCCCATGAGATTCTCCCAAGCAGGTCCTGGAAGAGGTCAAAGTTGGCTCTTCGGAAGTCCAGGATAGCAATCCTGCTTTTAGCCTTACTTTTTTTGCCTCCACCATCTCATGGTCGCTGCATCCCAAGCTGCCCCCAACCTTCACATCCCTAACAAGGCCATCCCTGTTGGTAAGAACGAGGTCCAGGAGCACCCCCCGCCTTGTCGGCTCCTCCACTACCTGCGTCAGAAAATTGTCCTCAACAATTTAGTTATGTGTGGCAGGGACAGTGGGAGTCCCCTGTGTGATGTCTGATGTCCCCTGTATGCTGCCAGGAAACAGCTACCTTTTCCAGTTTGTTTGCGTTTGTGGAGTGGGGGACCCCATTTAATGTTTGTTGCGCAACCCAGTGTTATTTATACGGATGGATCCCTCTTCCCTGCTGCTCCCAGTGCCTTCCAGCCCTGGGCCACATCCCGCCCTGCCTAGCAGCGGCTGTGCCAGCCCTGGAACCTGCTCTGCTGGTGTAAGAAATTGCCTGGCTCTATTTGTTCAAGCCAACGTCTTGCTTCCAGTGTTGCCTACGAACACTGCAAGAAGCAGCAGGCTTTCCTGGGCTGCCTGCTGGGAGCTGGAGCTGCCTGGCTGTGCCTGCTGGGTGCCTGCAGAGCGCTGCCTGAGGCAGCCCAAAGCCGCTCCAGGGCCAGCTGGCAGAGACAGGGTGTGGGTGACTTCAGGGAGAGCTCGTGCCTGTGCCTCAGCACTAATTGCTTCTCTGGTAGAGGGGCAGGGAAATCCCCCAGAGAATCTCAGACAGCGGAGATAAACACCTAACACAGGGTAAACACAGATGGCTGGGCTATTGCTTCCATGCCTCTGTGGTTGGGATATAAAGATAGAAAAGTCTGCATTTTTTGCTGCTTTTTCCAAGCAATGGGAGCAGCCCAGTTGTACTGTCTTGGCTGGAGATTTTTTTACTTTGAAATCATATGGATTACCTAGAAAAATGATCTCCACTTCATGATAAAATCCTTTTGCCAAAGGTGAAGAGGCTTGTGGTCTGTCTCAGCTGAACAATACTGTCAATTTTTATCGAATAATCTACTGTGAAAGTAGTTGTGACTTTTTTTTTGTGTGCTCACGTGATCAAGGTACAGACAATAAACAGATTTTTACCCTGGATGTGCTGATGCTGCGGGGCAAACCCAGCCCTGCAAGGCTCTGCAGTTGAACTCAGTGCCGAGTGTCAGAGCAGCCTGCCTGAGGGACAAACCATTCCCTCTGCAGCTCCCTGAGGAATGTCAAATTCTAAGGACTTTCCCATGCTGCCTGGTACATTGGATTGGGCTGCTTGGCTCTTTTTTATTATTATTTTTTTTATTTCTCTAGAATAGAAATGTCACTTCTATGTTTCTCCATTTCCACAAAAGAATTTTTCTCAGATCCAGCTATAAGCCCAGTAGTAGGGGGAAGCAGCTGTGGTTTGTGTGCATCTTCCTTCCCCCCCCCCCTTTTTTTTTTTTTTTTAAATAAAAGTACTCCTCAAACCTGCAAGAGAAATCCACAGCATCAGCTGCATAGTCAGTCTTGTCTGGACAGCACTAAGCAATGTCACATACTTGCTTAATTCCTGGGGTAAGCATGTAACATGTAAGACTGATTATATTTGCCACTACAGACAAAGGGGATTTCTTCCTCTTTCACTCGATTTCAGTGTCTAAAGTCTCAGTCGCAATAGGTAAGCACAGGTTGATCTGTATCAGCTGTGGGAACGGAGCCTTTCCCACTCTTTCAATGCAGGTGCCTCGAGTATTTCACAATGCACGTGGAAAGCAGCTACTTCCATCAGTAGCCCTATGTTTTCTTTGCAAAATGACAACAATTATAGCGGGAGGTGGAAATTAGACCGGGAGACTTCTAAACTCCATGAGCTAATAAGGGCGTTATAGCTCTTTGCTCTAACTTATCCTGGGAATAGACAACAGGATTTTAACAGGGACTGTACCCCTATAAAGCCCATATAAATCGTTTATTTGCTAACCCAAAGCACCAGCATTACTCTGGTTCTAATTGCACAGAAGCTGGTGGCTAAGTCTGCAACCCACTCCACACTTTGTTTTGAAAAGTTGGGCTTTGGGGCAGGAGTATCACGAAGAATTAGCCGATTCTTATATTTCACATTTTTTGAAATGCATCTCTTTCTTCCTGGGGCACAAAGGTTTCCAGAATAGATAACAGAGAGTTTTTGCAGTATTGCTGGAGCCATGATGACTTAAAGAAAATGAAAGAGGAAAGGTTTGGTAGGAAGAGGCAATATCTTCAATTAGATCAACTGGCATCATTGGAAAAAACAGACAGTGTTGCAGCACAGAAGTCCTTATGATGCAGAAAGAGATTGAGAGCCCCTAGAATTGTCTATTTGTTTCCTCAACTCTATCAGATGGTGCAATAAAAGATCTTATCGCTTCCTACACATGCCAGCTCTCTGTGTAGGAGTTGTCCCTCCGCACTGCAAATCTGGTCACGAGCATTATGTATCTTCCTCCAACCACAGCAAACCATGGCCTGAAAAAAAATAAAAAATCTCACACCTGCTCTTTCTTCTACCCCAGCACCTCTGGGGCTAAGCTCTAACTGTGTTAAAACATTTGCTAAATCTTCAGTGAGTGGTTAACAGCCTCAAGGCTGGCTCTGCACAGTGCTGCTTGCTCACTACTAGGAAATCTCATTTCAAAAGCTGGACCCAGGGGGTCTCTCGTCACTTCTGCAGGATCAGCCCTTGTAACCTGTGCCTGTTCTGGCCCTGCTGTGGTCCTTTCCCTGCTCCAGTTGCTGTTCTGATCATCTATTTTGTATCTTTCATTTTGAGGCATCACTGAGGAAAAGAAAAACCCTTGAAAATTACATGTTTTCGCAAGCAGGTGGTTCTGTTTTTAAGTGCTCTCTTGTATGTTTTCTGCTTTCCAGCTCTGCACGTGCTGTGGGACTCCCTTTCTCCATCTGCCACTAGATGGTATAGCTCTGGCAGATACTTGTCAGCTGCTCTGCACCCTCTGAGATGAAGTCCCCAGAACAGCAGCACCCTCAGTGCTCCTGCTGAGCGCCCTGTCTGCACAGGCTCCCTTTTATGTCCTGAGGGTGTGTGGCCAGGGCTAGCAGGCTTTCTTACTGCGGTTGCCATTTGCTGGACAAATGGAAATCCGTTCACCAGCAGGCAGTCCTTTTCCAGACCTTTTTTTTTTCTTTTAATTCCAAATCTTTTTTTTTTTTTTTTTTTTTTTTTTTAATCCAGATCCTTTAAAAGAACTGAAACAAAAATGCAAACAAAACCCTATTTTTTCACGGTTGTAAAACTTTTATAATAGTTTTGTATTTCCTTTATGTGCTCATGAAAGAACATTAGCTGAACATGCAGAAAATTATTCAGCAAAATTGCTATTAGTCTAGTTGATGAAAGAATGTGATGAGATATGCACCAATTTTGTATTAAAAAGCATGACTTGGGCTGTTAGGCCTTGAGTGATTTGCTGCTTTTTCACGTTTGATGTACATGTCTCTGGTAGGTTTATGTGAGCCCGTTCCACTTTTATGTTTCCTTGTTTTGTTACTAAGCTGCCTTGTGTCACTGCTATTCCTACTGGGGAAGCAAACAGGAAAGCCAAAGCAGAAGTGGAAAGAACACCACGTATCTACCCATTAAGTGTTCGTGGCACCCACTTCCATCCTTTTCAGTCGTCTGATTTATATCTGAGCTATGCAGCGGTGTTTTTGCCAGATTATTTGTAATCATTCAGTAATCTATGAACACACAACACCTGCTCGCAGGCTTGGGTTGGACTTGGCGAGTGTCTGGCTGGGGTTTGGTCAGACACTCCTGAGCAGTGTGAGGTGTGGAGGCTTTGTGCGATGAGGCGGCATTGAACCAAAGGGCTCCTAGACGCTATGGATGGACTCAACCCTGCGTGCTTATTCACTCAACACCCCCGGGCATGCGGGAGGAGCCTTAACCAGCCCCTGTGTGCGTGTGGAGGGGATCAGCTCCCGTGTGGGGGCTGAGCGGCCATAACGGGACCCGCAGCGCCTCAGCCCTGAGGGGCGCCCGGGGCCTCCCCTCAGCGACCGCTCCCCCCCCTCCGAGCCCCCCCCAGCCCGCACTGCGGCTGCGCGGAGGCTCCCGCGGCTGCTCTAAAGGCGGCCCCGCGCATGCGCGCGCGCCTCAGTCAGGTGACGGGAAGCGGCGGCGATGGAGCGCTACGACAGGGCGGCGCTCGGCGGGCTGCCCGCGCCAGAGCTGAGGTACGGGGGGACGGAGGGCTGGGAGAGGGGGCTCTGGGGGTGGAGGGGGCTGGGGGAGGCTCGCAGTGAGGCTACGGGGTGAGGGGGGCTGGGGCCGGTGCTGCCAGGCCGCCGGGGGAAGGCCCGGGCCTAGAGGAGGGGACCCGGGCCTGGGGGGGGGAGCATAGGCCTGGGGGTGTCCTGGGTTTGCTGTGGCCCCGGGCAGGCTCCGAGGTGGTAAGGAGAGGAGCCACGCTGGGCCCGGGTTGTATGTGGGCTGGGGGGAGTGTTGGAAGCCTGTAGGAGGGGGATTTGTGCTCGTCAGCGCTGGGGTTGTGGGCTCTGGGTAGTTGGGGGGGGGTCTGCGTGTGGTGTCCGTGTGGGGAGGTGCTGGGGAGGTGTCTGAGCAGGGAGCAGGGTCCCGGTTTTATGCCTAAAGGATAGGGGAGGTTTAAAGGGGTTGGGCGTCCCAAGCAGAGAATGCTTTGGGCAAGCTGTAGTAAAGGGAAAGGCTCAGAGCAGCTCTTCTCTAAGCTGTTTAATGTGCGACTTAAAGGTATGGCAGCACGGTGTGGCCTAACTGGTAAAAAGTGCTGCTGGCTTTGATGTAAAAGCTGTCTGTGGCCACACATCACTGTCTTTTTGTGACCCTCAGACAATGAGGTTGTGTTTGTTCTTTGCTTTCCCTTTTCCAAAGAAATGTCAAGGACAGAACGTGATTTTATGCAGTATATTGTGGTACAAATATCTCTGGATAAAGCCTTTGAAATCTCAGTAGATGTCTGGGAGTTCTAAGAATCATGCATCCCTGACTTGAATTGGCTGTGATGGATATTTGTGCTTCTGTCTTAAGGACTTTGAAGGCCTTTGTGACTTTGCCGTTGAGCCTGGTAGTCCTTGGAAGTCAGAAGCGTATTGGTTGGTTTATGTATTTACTGCCACATGAAGCAATAAAGCCAGCAGAGCGGTTGACAAGTGGTAGGAGCACACCAAAACAAGCTGTACCCGTTGTTTTGTAAATACAGAACCTGTTCTAGCAGACAAATTCCAGGGAGACCTTACCAGCTGCACTTGCCTTCAACGTGATTCTCTTGGCCAAAGTCTTTTAAGTTTAGGTCTGGGAAGGCAAAAAAAAAAAAGTTACTGATGCTTTTGTGTAGTAGCTCGATGCACTAATTATTGTTATGGCTGCTCCAGTTTTCTTAGTGGAAAGTAGAAAATTATTTTAAATGTAGAGAGACAGGACATAATAAAAAGGAACTTAATTTCCAACAGTAAGCTCTTAAAAGTCATTCCTTGTACTTCCCTCTCTGAGTCTGCAGTGTTTGTCATTTTCCTAGACTCATAGTTTTTTCCGAAGGAAATAGGGAACTTCGGGAGTTCTGGGGTAAAATACTGTCATGTATGTCATTCATGTGTATCTAATACTAGATATTTAATAACATCAATATGAAATTGCTATGTTGTTAGTGTTTGCAAAACACTAACAGAAAAGTCTAAATACTGTTACCTGCCTTGTTAGTGAACTTGACCTGGCAGTCACTGCATCACTCTCAGTGCTGTGGCTTTCTGTTGCAGGCAGGGAATGCATACTCAGTCTTCACCACTTCCAGGTGCACTTAATTCCTGCAGAGTAAATGGCTTACTTCTCTGGTTCTTGTGCTGTGTCAGGCATGCATACTCTGACTTCCTTCTATGTGTAACTTTTCTTATTTATTTCAGAAATGAGGGTTCATTAACATCAACTTTAAGAACGCTTCTGTTCTTCACAGCTCTAATGATCACATTACCTGTTGGGCTGTATTTTTCATCAAAGGCTTATATATTTGAAGGTAATTTTGTTTCTGCCAATTAGCATTGCTGTTACAGAAATAGGAAAAGTTCTCCTTGTTTGGAACACTTATTTCCTTAAACAAACAAAAAATCCTGTAATGTCTAACTTGAACTAGAAAGTCATATAAATGTTTGATGCATCTTTCATTGCGTTCTGGTCTGCAATTTAATATTTACTGTTTGTTCCTCAGTGGTTTGTCATATATGGGTGCAGCATTCCCTTTACCTAAAGGGTATCTAACACCCCACTTCTTCAGAGCTGTACCAGAATTATCAGGGATATGTTTCCTGCGGTTATTGCAAACTAATTGTTTTTTCAAGATAGATTAATGCTATTTACTGAACTTCTTTGCATTTCAAAACATACCTGCATTAAGTGTAAACCACTGAAGTCAGCTGTTTTTAAGAGCAGTTTCAATGTATAGCTAAATTGGAAGGTCCTCCAGGATGGTTCTCCTTTGGTGTTTACTGCTATATGTAGTTCTGAAGGATGAAGCTGAAAGCTTGCTAAATAAATTTCAAGTGTATTTTCAGCGTATTATGTTTTGCTGTTCTTTTGTTGTTGTTTTTTAAACCTGAGGTGTTGCAAGCTGAGCCTTAACTTTAGTGTGTCAGTTAATGGCAAGATCTGTTAGCATTGCTAGGATCGGATTTGTGTTTGGGAGGGTGTCGTTTTGGTGTTTGCCTTTTTGTTGTTTCCTGATGAAAAGAAACAATGTTTTGTCTTCTGGTATTTTAAGGCTTGTTTCATGTGAGAGGTATCATGTATTTTAAGTGGTGAGTTGTTGTTTTAGAGCTTAAATTCAGAAGGTAGAAGTTCTCTAAATTGTTGTTCTGTAGATTTATCCATTATAGCAGCAAACAAGCTATGTAATTGTGTTGTTCCTCTATTTTCCTGCCCCACAGTGATTTACACTTGTGAAGAAAGGACGTTGAGGTTTATTTGGTGCTGGAGGATAATAAGAAGTGGATGTTGTAGAACTCAACTGTTGACTTGAAAGTCAGGGTATTTTATCTTAAATATTTTGCAGTGTTGCTTTATATTCCAGGAATAATTTTCAAGGTCTGCAGTTATCGTGGTGCATTCTTTCTATGAATCTTTCTGAGATCAGTCTTTTGATGCAGCAATAAATGTAAATTTTGGTCTTTTGAAAAAGTTGTCATCTTCTCTTTCAGCATTGACAACTAATACTCTTTCCTTCTCTTGTTTCCTCAGGTACCTTAGGAATGTCCAACAGAGACAGCTATTTTTATGCTGCCATAGTTGCTGTAGTTACTGTTCATGTGGTACTTGCTCTGTTTGTGTACGTAGCGTGGAACGAAGGTACTCGACAGTGGCGGGAAGGCAAACAGGACTGAAAAGAAAATCGTCGTCTGATACCTACAGACTGTACATACAATTTTTGCGGGTTGAATGAAAAACATTCTTCAAAATGTATAATACTTGTGTACAAAGATGAGGCTAATGTCTCGATTTTGTTCAGTTACAGTAAGACTTGTGCTTGTCCTGGATGTGTAGCAATATGTTGTCAGATGCTGATGGAAGTTGTACGTGGCTGTAGCCAGCTTCTACTAGCATGAGCCAAGGAGGTCTTTACCTGAAATCAGAATGAAGTAATTGCTTAAAAAAAAAAAAAACAAAAAAACATGATAATCCTGTAACTATTTTTGTCATTCTCTAGTGTTTTTCTGGCCTTTTCTGAGAATAATATTGGCGTGAAACAAGCATTACATTTTCAAGTAACTGAATTGCTAGTTAAAAGGCAATATATCTAACTTACTGTCCAATTGAATTCAAGATGGGATTTCTTAGTTTCCCCACTTCTGAGCATACAGTCCAGCTGTGCGTTCTTCTGTGCTAATTCCTCAGGTTACTACATGTGTGGTTACTTTGTTGGCAGAGGTGGAATAAAGGCGATGACTGAATTGGCAGCTGTTTGCAGTGCTGCACTGGGCAGAAGCTTTTTACCTTTAGGAAATGAAAGATGTCAGAAAAAGCTGAAGATGTTCTCTGAAAAACTCATTAAGGAGAAACCTCTGAAGGCTGTTAAAGTATTCTGGCTTCTCACCACTGTACAGTGCTGCTTTCTGGCATCTGTAAGTCACTTTGTTCAAATTACAGATAATCATGCAGGGTGATCAGGTTATTTAAAAAGTAATGCATGGTTAATGTGCTCAGTGACCCTAAAGTGCAGTTACAATTTGAGTCAAAATACTAGACAAGTTTTGTCTTCTGTTAGGGGAAATTACACCTCAAGGAAGGGAAAAAAATAGTAATTATGAGTTTAGAAGTAATTGCAACAATAGAACTGGTTAGGAATTCATATGTCATCTTCCTAATTTGGAATACTCACTTTCTCTCATTTTCAAATGTAATTTTTGATTATGGTGTAAAATTTAATTTCTTAATTTCCTTTTGTAATGTTTTGGGAGTGATTGTCTTGGTGCAGTGCTCATCTTTCTGCTCTTCCACAATTAATTTTGATGAAGCAAAAGAAATGGTGTAATATATTTTTATATTCCTGTGTATGTCCTTGATAATTGCTGAAGGATGTGACTGGATTGCCTGTAGTGAAGGAACAACAGTAACGGCTGTAACAACCCACATGAATGGGCAGTGGAGGAACAAGCGAGATGTAAGGGAGAAAACAAGCTGTACGTGTCCTTATGAAGCAGAACACAAGTGATCACATTATGGCAAATTTGCTTTTCTTCATAAATATAAACTTGTACAGGGTGGATCGATGCAATATGTTGATCTTTTTTCCCCTCATTTGTGTCTGGAGACTTTCTGTAGTAAAACCATGGTGAAATTCGTGTTATAGAATAATCTGAATTTCACTTCTCTGTTGTGCCGTGTTAGCAGGCTACTTACTCTGCAGATAAAAGGTTCCAGCAATGCGCACAGGATTCTACTAATGCTGTTGATTGCTTTTAAGCTATTGTATTTGAGGTCTTTCTGTTAATTTGAGTTTTCCAGTTTGTTGTATTAGTTGAGCATTTTTGGAAGTGTTTTGCTTAATAGACGACTTGGAATGATTGTGTTGCTACATCTGTCTTTTGTAACACAGACCCGTAAGCGAGACAAATCAGGTATCTTTATGCAGGAGCTAGAAGAATGTGTTTCCATGGTTCATTCCTCTTACCTCCACCCCAACCCTGTATGTGCAAAAATACACACCGTGTACTAGGATGTAGCTGAAGCATTACCAACGACCTCTACAGAGGAGTGTAATGCTAGCACTAATCAGTCTTTACTTTTTTTTTTTTTAGGAAACATTAACTTTTCTCATCCAGAAGTCCATTGCTAGGTTGCTGCCAGCAAGCTGGAGAACAGCATCTTAGCCCTGAAATACAAATTTCAGTAGTTGGACATTGCCATGTTGGCTTCCTGTTATCCAGTTTAGAGATGCTGTAGAACAAATACTGCTTTTTACTAAGGAACTACCCTGCAATACAAGGTCCAGTAAATAAATGCTTGTGCTGTACAGTTTTTAAGTAATATCTTTAATGATGCTCATGAATAGCACAGCTTACAAGTAGATCAGAGATCAGCTATGGCATTGTTCAATAGCCACAGTCATTTATAACAGTATAAATGTGAAAAAAAGTTGTTCTATACTAGCTGGGTCTAGTGCTATATCTATTGTTTCATGTACCAGAATTCCTAGACATTAAATTAATTTTTTAGGAATAGTAAGGAAATAATTGCTTATAATTATAACAAAAATCTAAAGTTTGACCTGTGCTGTACATAGAGCCACTACAATATCTCAGCAACTGGTGATGGGTAACAAGAGCTGAGCATTAAGCCATCCATAGGAAGGTCTTTGCCTTTGAAGGTAATGCTTTGATCCCCAGTGTTCTCCCTGAGAAGAGGTAATTCCTGAGTCTCTGGACAGTTATGGACAGTAATGGTCACGGACTACTGGGTTTTGTGTTGCCTGTGCTTGGAAGCTGAAAACCACTCAGGTAAGTGGCGCAAAGACAGCAGTCAAGTGGTGGAAATACACCATGACTGGGGAGCCCAAAGAACAGAAACTGCAGCCTTGTGCTGTAGTGTACATGGAATAGATGCTTTGCTGGGACTCCTGTTGTGCCTTAACAATACTAAGATTTATTTTATTTCAAGAGCTTTATTGCAGTCTCTTTGGGTTGTGTTTACTTCCCTATTTCCTCATGTCCCTGTTAATGTCAAAGCTAATTCTCACCTTTTTTATTGTGTAATGGTTATTGTGATTGTTGTAGAGCTTAAATAATACCGTTTAAATGTGGAAACTGATCAAAGCTGTGGAGTAATCAATATTTTTGTTGTGGTGCTTTTATTTTCTATTAAAATGATACACATTTTGTAATGATGTAGTACTTTAAAGTGGTGCTGTAATTTTGTTCATTTTATTACTAGGAATGGATATGAAACAACTGTTTAAAAGACAAAATTGGGAAGCGTGGCCTTTCAGTACTTGAAAACCTTCTCAGTAAGAGTCCATTGCTTTTGTATAGGTTTACAGTTACGCAGTTTTAGCTAGAGCAAGCATTTTGAAACTGAGTTTGCAGCAGAAATTTCCTGGAATGTTTCCCAAGATTATGAAGAGTAAAGGTAATAGGGGAGATTGAGAACTGGAAAATCAGGAACTTCTCAAAATCAGTTTAACTTTTCTTCTGTACTTTTTATCATCTTCCTGTTTTTTAATGTCTGCAGAATCCTGGTGTATTCCCAGCCTATGGAAGCATGCAGGTGATTGACTTTGGTTTGTGGTTAATGATGCCTGATTTAATTCATCCGTGAGCTGTTCCCACTGAGTGGGAATCTTCCAGGGAAATCGATGATCACATTAACAGGAATTCTGTCATAACATTAATGTATGCACTTCAAGTAGTCTTTACAGTATACTGAAAGAAAACAAAATACTGCCTACTTTAGTTTTGCTGTATAACAGTGGGCATAGTAATACAGAACTTAAACAACCTCTTGTGTCATTTGCATAATTATGATTGTCAGACACAAATTGATGGAAATCTGAAGGACATGACTTTTTCATGCTGTATTAGCAGCGTGACAAACTAGATGGCAGGCTTCTCTCTCAATTTCCCATGATGGGGGAGGAGAAGTTGTGCTTGCTGAGAAATTGTATTCTCACTTAATACAACGGTGAGTAGCAAAATGTTTGAGATTATTGCAATTCTGGTGGCTTTCAAACAGCTGCACGGTTCTTGTAGTTAAATAAACTTCTGACAGCCCACACAACAGGACAGGGTGTGCTCAAAGCCTCCAGGCAGGGATACTGTTGGTAATAGTTCAGGTGAGTAGAAGACAGGACAGGAGAGGGCCTTGAAAACAGAATTTGCACATCTTATTTCTGGGTAATGTACCTGGGTATGGCTGAAATTGAGGTAGGCTACTGCCCATGGGAGAGGAAGGAAGGGTCCTGTGAAAGCAGAGGAGTGACTTGGCATAGCATGAGGGCTGGCGTGTGCTGGCACAGCGTGGTACGTGATGGCTTAGGCAGCATATGGTTTTGTTCAGAAGTGTTTATCCCGTTGTTCTTCAGAGGATTATGCAGAGTCACTGATCTGAAATATTACATGTAAATCATACAAAACAGCAAGCCAGCTCCATTCGTAACTTTCAGCTAAAGTTGTTCATAGGCTGACAGCCGTGCATCTCCTTTTGTGCGAATCTGGGGCACGCTTGCTCAGCCTGCTGCTGTAGAACTAACATCGTTACTAGCTCTGAGTCATCTCTTAGGGCAGGGTCAAGCCCTTGGAATGGAAATACTTCTTAAATAAAACACCACAGAGCAACTGCCACCAGTGTTTCATTAGCTGTAATCAACTGTCACTTTAAGGGAGGCACGAGAGCTTCTAATTCACAGTTCACAGGAAGCGGTGCTTGCTGTTCCCCTGCAAGGGAAGGCTCCCTTGTGCTTGAGTGGGGCCTGCAACAAGGAAATACTGTATGATTTGGGGCCCCCACAGTCATTCTGATATCTGAAGGTGGCTGCTACGGTATGAATTGCTGAGCTGGTGGGAGGGCTGAATTACAGTGCTGTGTAGCTGTGCTGAGCTGGGGGGTTAGATGGAACAGAGGGACTTGAATCTCACGGGACTTGAATGCCATTTAAATGTGAAATGGTAAGAAAAAGTATGGGGGAAGTGATTTTTCTAAAAAGCATCTTTTTCAGATGCTGATCTTCCAGTTTGTACTGTGGAAAGAAGGAACAGAGCAATGGTGTTCCCATTTCTGGAAGGCAGGGATAGCAAATGAAGTTCTGTAGTGGAGGGTGACTGGGAGAGGAGCTTGGAAAGTCACACAGCCAACTTGTTGGCTGGCCCGGTGAATCCCAGCCTGGGACTGAGCTTTCTTGTTGCTGCCTGTCATGTTTCAGGAAACTATTTGTCCCACAGGCTTGTGGTTGGTGTGTTCCTGTTCTGAGTGGTGCCTGGTGTTTCTCAGGCACCTTAATTTCTACCGGGCTTTTACTCTATCACTGACTACATATCAGCCTGGAAGAAAGCTGTTGATGCTTTGAGTTGGTGTATGACACTGTAATGTAATAGTTTTAGTGTAAATGCCCCAAGGCATAGACACAGGGTGTGTGTGATTAATTAAAGCTGCTTTTAATTGAAGGGTGATTTATGAGTGAGAGTAACAGCAGTGAAAGTTAAAGAACAAAAACTGTGGGTGCAGGCCCGTGTTGCGGGCACCGCGGAGGAGCCGTTTAATAACGTTGCTGGTTTTCAAACTCAGGATGCAATTCATCTCTGAACTTCTGTGATCCATCCTTAATGCCAGAGTTCTGATGCTGGAGATGAACTGTAAATACCAAAGTTTAGCTCTCTATCTGGAGTGTTTCAGGTCATTTCAAGGGAACGAGTCCTTGAAGTATTTATTGGTGGTTTCCAAAGGTGATTGTGATGATTTGGGTGTTTGAACTGCTTTGATGGCTGTTTGTGTGTTAGGTACAGCTGTGTTTAAATGTGGAGGGGCTGTAGCCCGGATGGCAGGTTCGGCAGCATCCTTCAGACTTGCTGTGTGGGTAGCAAATTGTTTGTGCTCTGTTTACTGTTTGCTTTCATACTTAATGGCTCCAGAAATGTTGTTAGAAATAATCTTGAATAACAGATGTTTAACTAAGTGAAAACTGGATCTTTACTTGTTTTTTATATTTGAAATAAAATTATAATAGCACCTCTCATCACGATGATGGCTGATCTGTTACATGTTAAACCAGTTCCTTTACATTTAGCCAGCATTTACTTCCAACCCATTATACTTCTGCAAGCAGCAGCAACTTCCTCACTCTTTTTTAGCACTTCTCCCTCTTTACATCTCCCAGCTATTTGCTTCTAATATGAAGCACTTGGTAAATATTTTCTGCAGTGAGACATCTGTTGTGATTCCTAGTTAAGATTATATTGAGCTTTACAGGGAAGGGTGAGGGGTTTTTATAATATTTGACAGGGCTTTCCTGCCCATGTTTCTTCAGAACTGTTAGTGATCTTAGCCCTTATATTTGAGACTTAAATGGTAATGCCAGGGAGAAAAGTTTCCAATTTTATAAATGATTCTTAATTGGATAGCCATTTCTCATGGGCCCTGGGAGAAGTAATGAATAGCACTAAAATAATAGGATGTTTGTGTTGTCATAAGCTTGCAGAATACAAAACAGTCCAACGCTGCTTCCAAATATAATTTTGTCTCAGCATACTACAGAAAAATGCACTGAGTAGCAGATCTTCGTGAACGCAGTGAGTTGACTGCTGTCCTGAAGAAATCACCTTATAACCTGATGTATTATGCTAAAGGAGTTCTGGGGAACGAACACAGCAAATGCGTTTAAGTGGAAGGAGAGAGGCGCTCAGTGCAGTCAGCACCTGGTAACTCATGGGGTCACCAGACCTGTCTTTCAGCTGTCTCCATAAAAAGGAAAAAAGAAATCATACTTCTCATGGGTGTAGACACACCTCAGAGAGGTAAAGGGATTTGCCTTGTGTTATGTCAGGTCACACATTTAAGATTGAAGGGTGGGCATGGAAAGGGACTGGAACTTGAATCGTCTGATCTGCTGGCAGCAACATCTGCCGTTTGCCTCCATCCATCCACAGTGATTGTAGGGATTGTTCTGGTCAGATGTTGAATCTGTGGATATCAGGAATGTTAGCTGATTTTGTGTAGTTTGATGTTTTCTTCAAAGCCTGTTCAGCTTGCTCACACCAGTGCATGCTTCTCTTTGTCAGTTCTTCTGAGTATCCCACGAAATCCCTGTCTCAGCAGGTCTTCACCTTTTTTTTTCAGCTGGCTTCGGGCTTCTCTGGTCATCTTTCATGCATGCCTCATCTCTGTCTGCTGCTTTCCTCCCAGCTCCTTCTGAAATCTTCAAAAAATAAGCTACTTCATGTTTGTACATCGCTGGAGGATGCTGCTGCACTTTGCTTGTTTCCATTATTCCTTCAGTAGCATTAGCGCTGTGGTTTCATCCTGCTTTGCTCCCCAAAAACACAGCCCTGCATTTGCCCACAAAACCTTGCTGGGAATGAGCTGTGGTCAGGATGCACAGCATGCATGTGGTATCTGAGAGAACGGCTGGCATGAGGCTGGGAGAATAAGGAAGTGAGTAAATAATAAAGGAATTAGACTAATATAAATACCCTAATTTTTCATGTATGCCTTTTTGGGTACGTACACGTCTTAGTCTTAGCTCTAAGCAGTTTGTTTGGGTAAATACATCCGAGCATGACTAATCTGCATTTGTCTCCTTCTTCTCTCCTTTCCCAAAACATTGTACCGTTTAAAATGTTTCATTTTTCTGTCTATAAAAATATTCTTCTATGATCCAAAAACTTTTCACATTTTTCTAGAACAATTGGTGGAAGTGTTTTTATTAATCTTTTTATTAAAGTGCTCCTATCTGCAATACACAATGAAGGCAAGTGAATTGATTTTTTGAGACAGGCTGGCTTTTTATCCTTCAGAAATGATGACTCATGAGATTCATCCAGCCCTCATCTGTATTCCTCCCCCAGCTAATAAGTTAAATGTGAGTTTTATGTTTGTATTAAAAGGCAGCCTGTGCTTACCTCACCAGGGAGCTTGTTTGAACATTGAGTTCACGAGAGGAAAACTTTTGGCGAAGTCAAACTGTGTTTCTGGGCATTAAGGTGCTTTAAAAATATGTTCCTTGTTCTTTGAGCTTGTTAATAGTGCATATGGAGAGTATCGGGCTGCATGAGATACTCTGCTGATTAAAAAAACAACTTCTGTTGCCATTCTGAGTGACACAGTGCTGCAAGTGGTTGTGCCGATGGAATGAAGAAGGGAGCGTGGAGGCACTTCAAGTCAGCGTTGCTGCTGGTGTCCTGTGCCACAAGAAGGCTGGAGCTGGCTGCCAGATTAATGAAGCCAAGCTTGTTTAAAGCTAAATCGAGTACGGCCACGCAGTTCTGCGGTGCAGATGTGCTGTGAGCCTGCAGCTCACTCCGATGCTCAGGAAATACCAATGCCACCTACTTTTAGGGCCGCTGTGCGTGCATAGCCACAGGACTCAAGGTAGGGCATTGCTCAGGGGCAGCTTCCAGGGCCTGTTTTAGGCACAGCTCCAGAACCCAGTGTGCTGCTGTGAGGTGGAGGGCCTAAAACCTGGGAGCCATGCTGGGGCTTTCAGGATGTGTGGAAAACTCATAACAACCTGTGTTGTACTTGCTGGAGTCTGAGATGTGCAGAGAATCTTCTCTGTTACGTTGCTCGGCCTAATTTAATTTTTTAATATATTCATTAGATCAGCAGAGCTAGGAAAATAAATCTCTTCAGTTGACTTTTTAAGGGGTTTTCTCATTCCTGCTCCTGGGAGTTCTAGCATTTACTGAAACCTATAATCATCTGCAAGTCCTTTTCCAGTGCTTTACACTTTCAAAGTGTTTTGCCAACGCTAATTAGTTATGTTAATGAGAGCCAGAGGTCTCTCTGTATGAAAGCACAAGGAAAGCTTTTGCTGTGTTCCCTTTTTTTAATGTGGAGGAAGAAGTGAATATACTGTGGTCCCACATATCTATACATAAAACTCTGTGGTAAGTGCATAAAAGGGAATTATGCCTTCTCTAGAAGTCATTTGGTGTCAGTTAAATGAGGAAAAAAATTAAATTTAAAGCCAGGTCCTTTATGTGAATCAGTTGCCAGGAAAGCATCAATTGGGATTAAGGATGGAGCTTGAGGAACCAGCCGTGGTACAGACTGCTTTGGAGAGCTGGCCTTGAAAAGTGGCTGGCAGTGGGTGTTCCAGTTGCATTTTTATTTAGTTGTTATATTCTTTAGTTGCATATTTAACTGCAGACTCTGAAGCAGAGATGCTTACTCCTGTTAGAGAGCCGAGCCTGATGCTGGTTATAAGATTTGGTCCTTTCATGATGCAACTATCGTGTAACCCAGAACAGAGCTGAACTCCTGAATTGCTTTTGCCCAGGTGCCGTCAGCATCTGTCTGATGGTGCGTGAAGCCAAAGCAGTGACAGTCTGGACAAGTGTCTTGCCCTGTCTTCCCTGCTGTTAATTATTCAGCAGCTCTACAAAATAAAGTCCTGTTTTTCCAAGTATTCCTTGATGAAACCCGAAGAGGTAACGCAACAGCTTGAGAGGCAAAGCTTTGCACAAAGAAATCCACACAACATCAATTTTTCCCTTTCTGGTCACTGCAGCCCTAATACTGCCTTGCAGATGTTGCGTTGACTGGTTTACTTTTGAAAAAAAATACTTTTGTAATTGATTTTCCAGGAACAATAAGAACAGACAACTATTTCCTGCCTCTGCCATTCCCTATGGTGGGAAGGGTTGGCTGTATTTAGAGAGACTGCAGAACAGGCATGTCCATGCTCTCCGTCCGCCAGAGCTACGGGCATCTTTCTGCATTCCTCCAGCTAAGGCCAGACAGTCTGCAGAGTCCTGTTCAAAAAGCCTCTGGAGATTTTGCAGCATTTTTATTTTCCTGGAGCCCTCCACAACAAGTGTGCTGCTGTGAATGGAGTTCTCAATAAGAGAACCTGCAGAGGTGCCAGTGATTAACTGGGGCACATATGACAAAGGGTTAAGCTTTGTGTCCCACAGAGTGCTCAACAAAGAATGCATGGAGTACACAGTGTCCTCCTGACTTCTGAAATACCATCTGTAAGAATAAAGGACGAAAGCAACTTAGACCATTAACATCACGTCTTCCGATGGAGAGAAATGCTTGGGGCAGAGCAGCACGGGGGAGGAAGAAGAGACTCTGCTATGGCAGAAATGGAAGCTGAACTGCCCATTAAAGTTGAAAGACTGAAAATGTCTGGTGGATAATTCACGTTCTTGGCTTACAAACTCAGTTAGGATTTGGGTTGCAAGTAGGGCAAGCACCAAAAGCATAGGTGAGACACATCTGCTGAAAAATGCAGGGCACTGTGTGAATCACTAAGGGATGTCTTTAGAGTTTTGTAGATAATATTTAGTTTTCCTTTGGATTCCCCTTAGTTGGTACCAGCAGCTTTCCTTAGTCTGAATTTCATCAGTGATCAACTGCCATAATGCTGCGTGTGGGCTGAATGCTATACACCATTCCTAACTTATAAGCACAAGGTAAACCATGTGCCAGTGCAAAACACAATCCCCAGAATTTCCAAACACTCTTAAGATTAAAAGTACATTATAATGAAGATAGTATGTGTGCCCCAAAACACCTAATTTCCCGGAAAAGTAACTTACACAATGCATATTTTGCAGTTTGATGGTTTTCCACATGACATCCCCAAATGAATGGGGAAATCAGTAACAAATGCATACGCTTGTTGAACAAGATCTTTACGAAGCGTAGGGGCTGTTCAAATGGTTTAGGGGATGAGCGTATTTATTACAAGCTGATAATCCTTGTAACTTGTTATGTTAAAACATAAATGGATTAGAGTATAGTGTGAGGAGTGTGACAGTGATTAATAAACTGCAGAAATAAATGTGCTAGAACCATAAATGATATTGTAATCCTTTAAGGGGAAATTGCACCCGTTTGTTTACAGTGGTGGTGTGACTCTGTGTTAGTCCAAGTTTGAGTCAGTGCCTCCATGAAAATCTCCTGACTTGCCTTCCAAAACAACATCAAAGATGAAGGGAGAAAAACAGACTTGACAAAACCAGGTCACTTCAGCAGCAAGAGCGGAGTGGGCTGAGCAGCTCTGCCTCCCAAACCAAAGCTTTATTTCAGGAGCGTTGCTGCGCTCCCCTTAGTGTGTCACTGGTGCCGTTCTCAGCAGTGAGGGACCAAAAAGCATCACAGCAGCAGACAAAGGGCTGTAGGCCTTTGCCAAAGCGTGGTGTCTCCTTTCAGAGTGCTGCTCTCCTGAGATGGAGGATGTGGAGATGCACAAGGCATCCCTTCCCAGGGGATCTCCTTGGGTTCAATTAAGTTATTATCTCAGTGCAAAATAAACAACTTCTTTCACCTGGGGCTTTCCTGGGTAGGATTTTGAGCAGAGCAACCTAATAATGTTTCCAGCTCTTTGGGATTTGAAATGGTGTTCTTGCCTTTTGGTGTAAGCAGAAGGTGATCACAAAGCATGTGGGAGATCTTTAATCTTCTAGATTTACATTTTGTAGGTTTATCTTATTGCTTAAGCTTTCTGTTTCATCTTGAGCACTGGCAAGGCAAGCAGGTAAATAAAGGTGGGCCCAGAGCACATTAATGTGCTTTTTTTTTCCTGAAATCATTGGAGCAGCCAGCCCCCCCCCCGTAGCCCCCTTGACCACAGCCCCACCCTCCCATCTGCATTTCATAAGGGTATTAGTGGTGTAATTAATAGTTGTATAACAGTACCTAATTAAACTCTGATCATATAGTGTAAATTTAACTTGATTATCGTTAGCCTCAGTGAACTCTGCAGGAGATTAATCCCCGCAATTCAATCAGCGCAGAAAGCAACAGGGCCAGTCCTGCTGAGGGCTGAATTTCCAGCATCTGGAAAGGCTCTGCCCTCCGAAATCCTGCTGCGGGAGGTAGTGGCACAGAGCCCCAGGTATCGGCCAGGGGATCGCATCGCAGCCGGAGCCTCACCATTCCCAAACTGGTTAAAAGCCACTGGGCTGCCAGCAGGTTCCTGGGGCGTGCATCTTCACATCACCGAACAAGGAGTCGGTGAGAGGATTAGGGCTTACATAAGAGTTTTATGTCTGTACTGGAGCTACAGCCCCTGTGTGTTAGTGGGCTGTGCCCACTGAGAGTTCATGGACACCAGGCCCTATGGAGCAACTAAAAGCCGTGTTTTGTTCACGGTGAGACTTCAAATACAGGACCTGGTCCGTGTCTTACAGAAGCTGGTGGGGTTTTGTCTGGGGGAACAGAGCCAGGGCAATAATGTTATTTGTTTATCTTGATTTCTCCAGATTAAAACGCTCTGTGCTTTCCTGCTGCCCGGTGTCCTAAAGAATGTTTCCCTTTTCATTTGCTAACATACCAAATGAGCCTTTGGTAAAATCATCTTTTCTCCTGTCTCTAGTCCAGAAGCACAGAGCGTGGTTTTTGTCCTGTCTTTCACCCAGCGCATCTGTTTGTTTGCCGCTAATAATAGTTTAATCAATGGGGCCGATCCCGGCGTGTTCTCAGCCTGACAGTAGTCCAGAAGACCCAGCTGACAGCAGGGCTGTTGTACGCATCATTTTTTTATTTTTTTTCCAAGTGTTTTGTGCTTAATTAAAAGCAAAGAGAAAGTTTTACTCTTGTTTGCATGAATGGTCACATCAAACAGTAGAGGAAAATCTAGGCCAAGCTGCTTTCAGCAGGCGAAGGAACATTATACCATCGCACCGCGTCCTTTCGGAGCAGCAATATCTCTTAATAAACGGCAGGGACCTTTTGAACTCTCTCTGACGCGGGGAGCTTTGCTTTTCATTAGCAGCCCGAAGCCCACCTTGCCTCTCCCTCGCTCGCCGCGGCGTGGCTGTTGTGGGAAGATGTGTCTGCGTGGGATGGGGGACGAGGAGTCCCTGCGGGTGGAAGTGCACTGGGTGCACGCTCGTTGCCTACAGAAATGGTGCCGGTTATGTAACTCTCTCTATGAGTAATAAGGTAAAACTCTGACAACTCCTCTGCAGGAGGTTGCGGAGGGTTTGGTGCTCTGGGCTGATGAAAAGGTAAGTCAGGGATTTGTCTCTTGTTGCCCAGGTGTGTGTTAGCGTTGCTGGAAAGGTGCTCAAAAATGCCGGGTTTAAATGTGTTTGCAGCCAGTGGTGCTTCATGCAAGCACAGCCACGCTGCCTGAAACCCCGTTTGTTACGGATCGTTTTAGGGCATGGATGCTTTGTGAAATAGCTCTGTAACTTGTTTGTACTGCTGCTGATTTCCTCAAAGATGATCGTGTGTCTGAAACACAATTAAGAATGTGCTGTTCTTAAGCTTAAATGGCTTTCCCTTAAATTTTATAGTGGCAATAACACTTTTGAGTGAAGGCTGTGCTCGGTCAGCGAAATGCTTTCCATTTAATGACCACAAGCTGTTGGTGTTGCTCAGAATGTGACTTGCTGGGGCTTTGCTGCTGTCGTTTGCGCTTGCAGAGTTGTGCTCAGCTGCTACCTGTTTGTCCAAGCAAAAACATCTGTGTTTTCCAGCAGGTGTGTGCTGGATGCTCGTGTACGTGAGTGCGGGTACCCACCCCTGCTCTGGTTTAAGGCTGCAGCTGTGGGTCGAGGCGGGTGTGCTGCTGTGACAAGGGCTGGCTGCGTGTGCAGTGCTCTCCTGCAGAGCTGCTGTGCCAGATGGGCACTTCGCAGAGCAGAAAGCAGTCCCCGGCTGCAGCAAAGAATGCCTGGGCTTTGGGGGGCAGCATTATAGGGGTTTTGGTTGCTCTGTTAGCTCTGCATGTGTGAGATGCTGCTAAAACTGGTGGCTTCTGGTCAAAACTGTTTAAAAAATAAAAGGGTGCGGAGAAGGGCTGGACTCTGGGTGTAAGCTCAGAAGATTCAAACCGTGGGACACGGTGCCTAAATGAACCTACAGAGGCAAGGGGATCTGAATTCTTCCCAAAAAGCAGTGTGCCTGAATCCAGAGCAGCCTCAGGCTATGGGACTGGCCTTGCGAGGGTAAACGTTGTCCTAAAATGAACCGTGCAGCAGAAAAATCGCTTTGCATTAGACACAGGCTCGCATTCCCCTGGGACTGTGAATCTCTTGTACTCAATTTTTAGGCTCCCTTTTTTATTATCTAAAAGCTACTTGATGTCACCATTCTTGTCACTTTTGCTTTTCCATTTGCTCCTTGCAACGTTCAGCTGGAGTAGCAGACTACCAGGGCCCACATCCTATTTCATCTTTGTCCTCCTCTTCCCAAGCTTGTGTCTGATGGTCCCAGAGACCAGGCTGGTCCCTGCCTGGGTGCGAGGCTCTTGTGTGGGCATGGATTTAACCCGAGGGCTGCCCCTTACCCCTGTGGGCTCTGTGGGGACTTGCTGCCAGTTTTTATGCTGGGGTAGTGGTCGTTTGGCATTGCCACTGCCCTTCTGACATGTTGCTGAAGCTTTGCCGGGAGCAGCTCGGGACATTTTGTGCCCCAATCCCATCTGAGGAGCATCAGCAACACAAGCTGAGGCTGGCTGCTGGCATTGTCACACCTGGGGAAGGGAAGGGCTCTCACACAGCCCTCCTCAGCAGCAGCTGTGGGACACCTCTGTGAGGTTTCCCAGGGAGGTGGCTTCGCCATGCTACAGAAATGGCATGTCCCTTCAGGAAAAATAACATTGATAGCAGTTTTCTGCTATCCGTGGGTGCAACTAAGAAAAAATAACATTATCCCTAGAGACTGCAAGTGGGTTGAGGCAAGAAATGTCTCATGCTGCCAGCTGTGGTGTAGTAAAGATCACTCTGCAAGGCACAAATTGCCTCCAGGTGTGACCCATGCTCACTGCTCGGCTCAGCAGATCCCAGCTGGGGTTCCTGTTATCCACCAAGAGGCATAACAGAAGGGCGAGGAGGCAGGCTGTGTGCTTGTGGTGCCACGCGGCTCCCTTCTGGGTTCAGCTGGGCTCCCTTCCTTGGTCAGAAACAGCTGATAAATGTGAAATTGTGATTAGCATTCAGATACAAAGATCTGCCTTCTGCTAGCTGATCCCATTCACAGGTAAGCAGACGTTTCCCTTTGCAGGTTCTGTAGGATCTAAGTGCAGGAGGATTGGAGCAGGTCTGTGCCCCATAAGAGCTGCCTGCTGACAGCATGGGAGCAGCAGTTCAGGTGCCAGAGCCCCAAGCAGGCACACGCTGCGGGGGGCTGAGATCGTGGCACTCACCGAACTCACCCCGCAGGGAGAAGTTCTGCTTCTGGTCACACTCACTGGGTCCTGCTGCTCCTGGTGGTCTCAGGTTTTCCCCAGCAGTCCCAGTAGGTTATTTCACAATAGTTTTGTGTGCGCTTTGCAAGGATTTTTGGGGGAACCTGCTCCCTGCCGTAGTTGATGGCACCCGTTGTTTCTGCTAGGTGTAGGAATTGGATCAGTTGCACAATGCTGAGATGCTGCTACTGTGCTCTGGCAAGGGGACAGGAGATATCTGGGGAAAGGCTTTTCCTCAGTCTGTTTCATCCACTTCTGTTTTCTCCAGTTGAACCAGTTTCAGCTGGTTGGAAGCTAATGAACCAGTTTGATCCTGGACTTGGAGCTGAACCAGAACAGCTTCGGTCACAACTGAGCTGAAAAGCTCAGCTTCCACCCACCAGGCTCCCTGCTTCTGCGGTGCAATTGAACTGCAGCACAGAACTGGCCAGGAAACAAAGTAAATGCACATAACTAGTCACAAAATTAATTATAATAATTAGAACTGATGGGCAACCTAGCTGGTAACTTAAGCACAGCTGCCAAGAGTTAACCACGCCTCGAGGACTGCGCTCTGCTGTCACCTTGAGGCCAGCCCTGTCCTGCTGGGTTCCGATTGCTGCCTCTCAATGTGTCCTCTCATAGGATGGCAGGACCTTGTTCTCCTTCAAACCTCTGACAAAGTTGATTTGAAGCTGGCAAACAAACCACAAGGTTAGTGAGGAGAGGGGAATAGGGCACGAGATCGCATGAGCATTTGTCCTTAGGAAGCCAGACAAAACAGCAAGAGCTTTGCCAGCTTCTCTACAATGTAGATTTGTACACAGGAATTAAGTTTTAAATTGAACAAATGCTTAAGGCAATGAAAACTTCATGTTCAGTGCCCTGATGTCTCTTGCTGGATGTCTCCAGCACATACTACTGCGTATCTGGACATCAGGCCTCATACCGCCAGCAGCTACTGGAGAGCCTCTCCTAGCTCATTTGGTGGTTGTGTCTGGGACAGGGGTGTGTTAAGACACCAAACTGCAAAGTGGAAATGAACAGATCCACGTGTGCAGTCCTCAGGTGATAACAGCACTTGGTTGCTTCTGGGATGAGCCAGGCCAGAGCTGGCAGTGAGCAGTTGTTCCTCTTATAGCCCCCAAGTGATAAAGCTGAACACGTCTCTAGGTGGTTGTGTGAAAGCAACGGGGGTGTGAGTTTTGCAGTATCTCTGCCTGAAGTTGCTCTAGGAACTCAGCTCTGAGAGTTGCTGGTCTTGACTTTTATTTTATTTTTTTATGTGCTTCTAGGATAAACTGAAACACTCTCTAGAATCCAGGTTAGCAGAACATGGGAATGTACACGCCTAAGAACTTGCAGTGTTAACCCAACTGCGAGGTTATAAATAACTGTAAAGACTCGAGTGAAAGCATCAGTGATAAAAGCAGGGGGAAGGGATGGGCCTTGATAGCGTTATCTGTGCAGAGAAGAGGCTTTCGGATAACGGGAGGTATCTGCATGTCTCCTGGTGAAACCTTGACATTTTAATGGTGTGTTCTTAGTGCCACCCTCTTTAGCCTTGTTGCCTGTTTGTTGAATTGGAGAACTGTAAATATTTGTATTTGTTCATTGCTGCAAGGGTAGGTGAACAAAGGTCCTTGAGAATTTTTAGGGCCAAGCACTGTAAAACAAGAGGGAACGGCTGGGAGAATAACTCTGGGCAAAGAGAGTGAACTTGCTGGGAGCTGGCCTCAGAAGTGCCTCAGCTTCAGAAAATAAAAGCTTTGCTTTTGGAGGGAGGATGGGAAAGAAGGAAAGTGACTTCCGACATGCAAATAAAAAAACTAGATTAAATAATTGAGTGTTCATCCATTTCAGCGTAGCTCTTGGAAGATTTCCCAGGATGTCTTTAAAGAGCTCATTGTTAAACAGTGGGACGTTCTTTCCCCACAGGTATGTGTTAAAATAAAAACATTTCATTTTCTTCACTTGAATCACACAAAATTCTTCACATAGAGTTGCTGGGCCTGGGGATTACTGTGAAGGCTTTTGGGAAATGGCTCTGCTGGGCTGACTTCCATGAGATGCGCCGTGTCTGTGTAGCTCTACAGTCCTGGGTGTTGTCCAGCAGGGAAGGGGAGCAGCTCAGCACACAGTCTTGCCCGCCTGTCTGTAAATGGGAAACCGTAGGTTTGACTGGAGTGATGTTTAAACCTTTGTGTCATCAGGAGCAAAGTTGGATTTTTCTGTTCTTTAAATCACCCTTTTTCAAGACATTTAAAACAGTATAGTATTTTTTTTTTGCCTCAGTCTGATTGGCTAAGCCATTTTTTTTTTCTAGTTCAAGTGTTTTGTTGCAGAATTAACATATATCTAATTACTTCCAAGCTTGTTTTAACATTATAACACAAATATATTCACATAGGAAGCAGTCCTCCGTTGTTTACCTGAAGAACAGACAGGCTTTTTGCTGATATTGAACCCCATAAGGAAGGCTCTGAGCCCTGGTGGCCAGGTCCTGCTGTTCTCTGATACCCTAGGGAACCTAAGGAAGACCAATCAATTGCAATGTTTTCATTGAATTTAGTGGCCCTGTGATTAGATCGTCATTCCCTCTATGGACTCCAGGAGTGGAGTAATAAAGGATGAATAATGAAGGCAAGTACAGGGATTGTTTCCATGCTGAGCTGTGCCAGTGCCTCTGGCATGCCTGTCCCTCGAACCTATTTGCTGCTCCGATCTCATCTTGTCTAGAATTTGACTTTGAGTCTCCGTGGTGGGTGGATCAGGCAGCCCCTTGCCCAAAGCACTACTTCAGCTGTGTGAAAAATATTTTGCTGGGCAGTATGTTTATCAATAAGCTGATTCTGCGTGGAGATGGAGCACCACGTCTGAGCTCTTGTGGCAGGGCTAGCTGATGATGTTGGACAGCGAGCAACTGTCACTTCTTGCCACATCTCCCATATTGCAAGTAAGCTGATTACAGCATGTGGTTGAGGTGGGCAGAATAGCAGTCTAATCCATCACAGGGCTCTACCCAATGTCAAATCTTGAGTCTGTTCTCAAGAACACGGAGAAATTCATCTCAGAGGCACAACGAAAGCTGAGGAGCAGAACAGTCACCAGCTTTGCTGAATAAACTCCATCAGTGTGAGTGTTTGAGGGCTTGAAGACCCGCATCCCTGAGCAGCAATAAAATAGGATTTGTGAGGAACAGAAGCAACACAGAGTCTGTCTGAAAACGTGTCCTTGTGCATTGTTTGGAAATGCAGCACGTTACACTTGCAAGCAACCTGAGGAGCTGGAACAGTCTTGTATAGAAAATGCAAATGCATTGAGGCCCAGCTGGTAGTGTAGGGCTCTTAGTAAGGCTTTCACCTGAAAGCTGTGGCGAGTGGTGTACAAAGAGACTCTGAGCCATCTCTTTCTTTTCACAGTGTAGCAAGGTGCCAATCCCTAAGGCAGAGATAACTGTGACTTCACCTGAACCAGTACAGGAGTAGTCCACCTAGTTGTGGCTGTACCCTTCTGCACCGTCTCACACTGGTGCTCAGCTGTAGGTCGTCCTTCTCTGCTTCAAGAGGTATGACCGTCCCTTCATGCTTTCCTGGTAAGAAAGCAATGGCATGGCCTGACTTCTCCATCCCTTTTTAAAAGGGAAATTTTTCCCATATATTATAAGACGTAATGTCTTTCAGAAATGATCCCTCCTGTTTTAGCTCTCATTTGGCCAAAGCACGTGGCACATCGTTGAATCTGAGTAGATAAACAATTGCGCTGGTGGAGGTGCTGCTTAATATTAAACTGTCCAAGGCAGTTGCTGAATCAGCTCCTTGATCTTTGGCAACTTTTGTACTACAGCAGAGTTTATAGATGGAAACGTTAGGTCCTATATGGTGTCTTCAGGTGATGCTGCAACATATGGGGCACTGTGGCTCAGCTTTATGGAACAATGAAACTCACCAAATGCTTTGAATGGTTTCCTCCCCACAGATCTTTGTATCTGCTCTTAACATATTTTCCTCAGTAGCATTTCATAGGGTTTAAGAACATCTTGGTTGTGTTCCCCTTAAATTGTCCTGCTGTCTGTGCAGTGTCTGGTGTGTATGGGGGGCTTGTGAATAATGCTGTCTTCACTGCAATAGTTACCATGTCGAGTTTGAAGGCTGTCAATCAAAATATATATCATCTCATGGGTAGCTGTTTGAGACCTTCAACACAGGCATTTTTGTGGCAAAGTAGTTGAAAGCTGATCTTTTATGAAACTTTCTTCCAGTGTTAGCTTTCAACTGTGCGTGATTTTCCGTGCAAGGGAGGCTGGGAGCAAAGGAAGCGCCTTTTCAAGGGCAAGATGTGCTTGAGCTGGTCATGAAAGTGCACCCTGAGGGCTGCTGAATCAGGCTGTTCATAAAAGTCAAGAGCATTTAAATGTACAAGATGTTTACGTCCTTTCTTGAAGTGTTATAATGAGGATGAAGTGATAGCATCAGGGAAACGGGGTCAACGGAGCTGAGCCCCACGGAAGCACATGCCCGGCTCCTCCAGTGTTTACCCCGGGATGTGTTTTGGTTACTGGCTGCTAAACAGAGAGGAGCTGAGGGCGCGTTATCACCGCTCCAAACTGCAAACAGTTTGTTGCATCTGACTGGAGAACGCATCGTTGGTGGCTTTAACCAGCTGTAATGTACAGGTTGTTGAAAAACACAGCTCTGTTACCATAACAGCACTCTTATTTTTATCTTCGGGAGGAAATACTTATTGAAATTACCTTTTAGCTACCAAAAGGTGAAGATATTTCTAACTGGAATGGTACCCATGAGTACACGTAACTTTTTTTTAAGGTAGAAAAATGTCTACTGATAGGCCTATGCATTTGGGCTGTGTGTTCTCCACAGTCTTCAGTAGTTCAGAGATGTTTTTTTTTTGTTTTTCAATTGCTTTCATGATCATTAGGAGGTGATGGACAGTCTGGGATTTTGGGTACTCTTTAGATGGTTCTTTAGCATGAGGCTTCCAAGGATCTGCATGCCAAATTGCCACTGGAGGCACCCAAAGAGGGGTTTATGCCCAAAAAGCACTCCCAAAAAGAGCCCACCTACAAGACAGGAGATCCAGCTAAACAGGGCTTTTAAAGGCCTTACCGAGGAATCCATGAACAGCGCTGGAAAAAACCTCCCTTGCCTCAGCTTGACACCATTCCTGCGGGTCCTATCCCTGGTGACGAAAGAGAATAGATTGGCACCTGCCCCTCCGCTCCCCCTCGTGAGGAAGCTGTAGACCGTGAAGAGGTCTCCCCTCAGCCTCCTGTTCTCCAGGCTGAACAGGCCCAGTGCCCTCAGCTGCTCCTCATACGTCTTTCCCTCTAGGCCCTTCATCTTCGTCACCCTCCTCTGGACACTCTCCAACAGTTTCACGTCCTTCTTGTACTGTGGTGCCCAGAACTGCACACAGCACTTGAGGTGAGGCCGCACCAGTGCAGAGAGGGACAATCCCTTCCCTCAAACAACTAGCGATGCCGTGCTTGGTGCACCCCAGGATATGGTTGGCCCTCCTGGCTGCCAGGGCACACTGCTGGCTCATAGTCAGCTTGCTGGCAACCACAGCCCCCAGATCCCTCTCTGCAGGGCTGCTCTCCAGCATCTCATCGCCCAGTCTGTACGTGCAGCCAGGGTTGCCCCGTCCCAGGTGCAGGACCCGCGCGTCCTTCCCGTGCACACTGCCGTGCCCCATCATGGTCGCCTTCTCAAGCCCTTACTATGTAGGTAGTGGAAAATCAAATAGTGCTGTCCTACTGAAGCCATAAAGGAACTTTGCTGGTGAGATTCAGTTTGCCAATAATCTAAGAATTGTTACTAAATTAAATTACCTGGGTTGGGAAGCTGGCGTTTCACCCCTAATAACAAGTCGTCTCAAAGGAAGGTGAGTAGCCCTACTGATCATCTTAGGCAGGAGTGAGTTCAGGTTTATGTGGGCCTATTTGTTTTAGACATTGAACCTTTCATGGAAGCTGGGTCCTTTCCAGGTATTGCAGTCTGGGCATTCTGCTGAGTCACTTTTCACAAGTTTAATGCTATTTGTCCCACATCCAGGCAAGTCCTGCCGTGGGTTTTTTGTCCTGAAAACCCAGCTGGCCTTAGGTTGCTTGGCCTGCTCTGCCTGGACCCAGGGTTTGTTAGAGGAATTTAATTTTAAATAACATTTCCACGGTCTAGATCTTTATCATGTTTAGAAGATAATTTATTCTGAAAGGGTTGCTGATTGCATGTGAGCTCCTGCCAGCTCCTACAAGCACGGTTGTGTTTGCACGAGCCAGAGTTTGTCTGTGGGAAGGTAGGCACTCCGCTCCCACCTCCGTGCAGATGGGGGCAGTTTTACAGCCTGGCCTCATGCCTCGTAAAAACTGCAAATTTTCTCTGGGCTCTCCCAAAAGGTACTTCTGTGGCTGTTCTGATGGTCTGATGTTCTCCAGCTGCCCATAAATGCGTGCTAAAAATGTTGATTTTGCTTTGGGGTGTTTTTGGTTGGTTGGTTTGGGGGAACAGGGAATATGGGGCTTGGCGTGTGTGGGGATATTTTTGAGTCGGATGCTGTTGTTCAGCCTTCTTCATAATGATGCTACACCCAAGGAAATTCAGACATGTTAGAAATAACGTGGGTAATGTTTAAAATCTTGCTCCCTACTGAATGAAAACCATTAAAGCACAAAAGTTGTGAAAAGCTACGCTGTGTTGTCTACTTGCATAGCAGCATTTTAAATAGGGATGAACCTAAGCACTAGCTCAAGTTTTACTCAAGTATTTGCTGAATAAGGATCTAAATTAATTAATAGTATCAAGTAATGGTGTGAGAACTGTGGAGGAAATCCGGGGCTGTATTTTGTGAACACACAAGCCCATCGCATCACAACCCAAAACCAAAAAAATTCGCTTTGCATTCGCTAACACTGAATTTAGGTGGGTTGCGCTGGGTTTGCATTGCGAATGGCTCAGTAACAATACACCAGGTGACAGCGCTGTTGAAACAGAAAATAGCACAGGTGTTTGGAAACACTTCTTATATGGGAGAAAAAGCCCCTTCTACATTCCTTTGTGAAATAGCTCCAGACAAAGCACCAGCACAAAGCAGCGTGTAGGAAAAGAAAGAAGTGCATTAAGGTTTCTCTGTATCTGTCGCGTGACTCATCCAAACCTTATGTAAATATGCTTTCTTTTAAGCTGTATTTATCTTATAGAGGAATCAATAGTAATGCTTCTCTTTCCTGGGCAGCAGTGATGTAGGCAGCACAAACGGTATTTTGATGAGCAGTGTTTTGTGCATCCATTGCTCCTGTGGATCTCAACAGGCAAGAGACCAACTAAAAGCACTTCCCTGTGACTATTACTTGGGAACATAAACTAAAACCTGGACCCCAAAATCTGGGGTGATAATGCTATGTGATCTATTTATGCAAAGACAGATATGAGAGTAACATGGTAGTTTAAAGTAACTTTACTCTTTTTTTTTTAACCTGTATGTATTTCTGTATGTGCTTCATCAGGTGGTCCACGAGAAGGTTGAGGGGCTTTGTTAGCAGAGTTGAAACGTGCCTGAGACTTGTGAGAACCAGGCTGGAGCTGGCCACTAAGAAGCGTCAACAGTGTCAGAAGTTAATGTGACAAGTAAAATTTGGGCTCTCTGACGTTGTACCAAGGTCTTCCAGTGCCACAGAGCTATGGCTGGCCACCGTAATGGTGAGCCCAGAAGCAGGCCTGTGAGTTTTGTCCTTGCTCTCTGCTTTCTGATCTTTTTTGTGCCTGCTATTTGTGTAATTCCTCTCCATGGATCCCATATTTTCATCTCAGGAGCTCACAAGGCAGAACAGAGCCTCTTGGCTCCAGTGTCCTGACCCGCTTGTGCTTCGCCCAGGATGGAGTGAGTTATTTTCTCCCATGCAAATATTTACTAAGTGCGCGGGGGAGAGTTCGCATACAATTTGTTGGCGTTACGCCAATCAAGATTTATTCTGTTGTGTGCCTTGGAAGTTTAATTAACATGAGCTTTGCAATATGTGCTGGAAAGTAAATAACAGGCACATCTTTATTTACTTAGCAGAAGAGTAACACTTCCTTAGAAAATATGAAAGCTTTCCCTAGTGCACGCGGCTGTATTTGCCAGTACCCTGCAAACCAGCCTGCAACACGCACGCTTCTTAAATCCCCTGTAAGCCCAAATATCAGGCTTAGGGGAGCCTTAAGTGCTGCACAGATCTTGTGGTGAGCCTTTGTGCAGGGGGAGAGCTTCATCCCAACAGCTGAAGGGTGTGCAAACAAGCAGGCAAGGCAGAGCTATTCAGGGAAGACACTTCAGATGCACGGGCTGATGCTGCTCTGCAAATTTTATCATGTCAGTTATCAAAAATATGCAACATGAGCGGAATACCCGCAACTGAACAGTTCTGATGTGAAGGACTTCTTGGCTGTCCACTGCATTGTAAATCTCATCTGGCAGCATTTTATAACGGGAGTCCTGATGTAACCTTTGGCAGAGAATTGCAGATGGCAACCATGTGAGAAGGCTACTGTGCTTTTGATGCCATCTGCACTGTAATCAACTCTGTTAAAAAAAAAAAAAAAAAGTCTTATTATCAGTGCTACATCATCCTTTGATGTCTCATCCATGAAGTCTGGTTCTGGGGCCTGGCAGATTACCTACACGTGAGGCTTCCATCGTGGAGACCAAGGTTTGGCCTGATCAGTGGTGAAAAGTCAAAGCCAGAGGTGGGAGCTCTGCTTAGAGATGAGAAATTAATAATAATAAATAAATAATGAATCCTCATTAACTTCTCAGGATTGCCTTTGCGCAGGGCCAGGTCTGGGTGTACATGTCTCAGGGTGTGGGCTCAGACCAAGAGGGGAAGAGCTTCCGATGGGGACACAGAGGCAAGGGTGGGTTTTCCTTGACTGCATCCCTCAGTCGGTGCAGCCTTTGAGCATGAAACGACCTGGGAGAGCAATCTCATGGTATTGCCTGTTTTCCAAGAAAAACTTTTGTTTCCTAAGTGGCTAAAATGCATGTAGCCACGAACTTCACTAATAACATGACTTTTACAGCAGGCTTAATGGCAAGAACCAGATTTCTTGAGGCTTAGTTCTGCTGGCACGGGTGGGCTGAACTGAACGCACCGTCGAACTTCTCAGCTTTTCTCCATATTTCTCCTACTTATACATCACTGACCTTTCTCCCTCCTACATCTCTGTGCCTGTTTTGTTCTTCAAATATCATTTAAATGATGCTTAACGTGAGCTAAATGCTATAGAAACACTACTGATTGCTGCTGCCTTCAAATCGGACAACTCTTTGATACCCTAAGGCATCAGATTGCTAAATTGTTTTCCAGTATCCTGATACAATGAATATTTCTCCAGGTTGTCATTACAGAGAGGTAGAGATGCCTATTCTTGCATAACCTTGGAAAAAAAAACACATAATATTTGTTAATTGTGCCTCATCCCCACATACATGTTAACGGCTCTGCTGCTGTGAATAGGTTATTACTGGTTTGTTTGTAGTCATCACCCGCACTTCGATACCGAAATTGCAGCGGGTGATGTTTTTTCTCCGGACTTCTTTATAACTCTTCTTTCATCTGCCTCCCAATTTTTCTCTGCCTATTGAAATTTCATGTGTTCTGGGGGGCTGGTAACCCAGATGTTTTCATGACAATAGTGTCTTTATCATCAGGATTTCATAATTAGGCAATTATTTTTTTTACAATACAGTCATTCCAAGATTTTTGTGTAATAAGCAGTTAGATATTATAATCTGCTAGAAATGCATTTTTGTCTAAGTATGGATTAGAATAGATTTTAATTTTACAATTTCAGAGATCTAAATTAGACATTGTAGTAAAGAAAAATGACTTCTTATGTCTATTAGAGCACTTACTTTTGTGTTGTGCTTATGCCAGCTAGAGAGAAATACTTCCATATGTTTTTAATCTTAGGTTAAATTAAAATTGCTGGTAAAAGATGGTGGAAAAATGGTTTGTGATGGCAGAAGGAAATGTAGCTAGAATTTTTAAGATATTGCAGTGCCCTGTGCCTCCTGCTCTGCAATAGGGAAGTCAAAGCGTCGACAAAAATAAAATCTCAGGCTGAGCTAGTTGGAAGGTGCAGTACCTGCAAGACCTTTTGTTCTGATGATGTCAACTATTTGTTTTTCTCCCGTGAAGGTAGAATATTTGACCAAAAGTCTTTTAATTTCCATCCCTTCCTATTTTGTGTGTGTTTCAGTTAGGAGATGCACTGGCAGTATCCACATGCAAAAATGGGCATATTCCAGCAAAGAATCATTTCCCGGCGTTTCCCTAAAGAGCTCCCTCTGGTTTTTCTCTTGCTTTGTCTTAATACTCTTGTTTTCCCTGATAACTTTCTTCAGGAAAATACTAGTCCTTTCAAATACTAAGTATATATTTTTAGTCTTCCCGTTTCTTTTTTTTCTTAATAGTTTGCATTAAATGTTGATTTCTCGGGATGCTCACGGAGGGAGTTATATTTTTCAACACCACTGGAGATATATATATACTGTTTCTGTGCTTCTTTTATCCCTAATAGGGAACCGTCTGAAAACTTTATTCAAGCCTAGTCCATCTCCGTCTGCATTCTGATGGGAAAACTCCCGGTGGCTTTGGTCAGACAAAATGCCTTGAAGATCTTCAGTGTTTTGCTGAGCTGAGGCCCCTCTGGGTTCTCTCCTGCCCTGAAATGCTGGTGGCTGGGCTGAGGCACCCTGCTGCTTGCTGAAGTCTTGAAATGATTGTTTCGTTTTACTGGGCTTCTGCATAGTTCTCCCCTCGTCCCTTTTGCCATGTACTGCAGGGACTGCTTGGGTACAAACACAAGGCAGGCTACCAAAATATTTATCAGGTCTTTTTGCTCTTTTTTGTTGTAGCATTGATCCTGTGATCCAGTTCTCTTGTTTGCTCTGCCAGGAGTACTAGTACTATAATTGGCTTTCTCTTGTTTTTTTTTTGTTTTGTTTTGTTTTGTTTTTTGGCACTTGGTGTCCTGAGAATATGACATGCTGGGACTGCAGGGATGCCTGGGAGAGGTAGGGGAGCAAAGAGAGAACGAGGAAGGCTGGTGCCATTCTGAGAGCTGCTGGGTTGCTTAAAGACTGAGCTGTAGCATCTCTGAATTACCACGTCATCTTGGGATGAGAGAGCTGGAGTGAAAACAGCTAAAGCAGAGCTATGAAGAAAAAACCAGGTCTCCTTCAGGCAGTGTTCCCTACTTCTTTTCTACTTCTTTGCCCATGGCCGTGATGCCTATGGTAGTGCTGGTGCTGCAGACAAAGATTCTGGTTGCTCTGCGTGTCGGTGTGATGGGCGCCCAGGTCCTAACCCTGCTGCATGGAGCACGTGTGCCCAGGTGGTGGCTTTGCGTGACTCAAGGTTAGAAACTGCCCTGGACGTTCCTGTCTAACCTAAAATGCTTTTTGTGGCCAGGGTGAAGCAAATGATGACCACAAGTCACCAAACTCTTCCCAACCAGACCCATTATTTGCCTCTAAGAAGTTAGTAAGAGGTGACGTCGCAGTCTGAGCTAGGGGTGGCTTTCGTGTTACGTGGTGCTCAAAAAGTAGGTTACTGGGTCAGGAACAGCAAGTTCTGACTGTTTGCCAGCTCGGCCTTTTTTTTTTCCCCCACAATGTTTATACTGCTGTGACCTGCCATGCTAAAATGAGACTAAAATGAATGCAGGCAGTGCTTTCAAACAGCAAGATGTTGGATTGAGCTTGTCCTCCTCTACCTCCATCAGATCATCAGTTTGCGGCACGCATGCTTTACGGTGCCATCCTTTTGGGGAATGAAAAGTAAAGCTAAGTGGGGTCCAGTTACTGTGCAGAAAAAAAAAAAAAGTTCTTTTTAATGGTTAGCTTGAAGTCAATACAAAACTTTCTAAGCTTCTCAGAGTGCAGAGGTGTAGGGTCAGTCCAAATTCAGCAGTGGGATGGTGTGGGCACGTGATGCGACATCCGAGGGAGATCCCTTCAGCCTGGGGGGCGAGCTTTGCTCTCCAGCAGTGTTTCTTGTTGACCCCCCAGCCCTGCTCCCCCTTGCTAAGTGCTAGGAGAGGGGTGCGCAAGGGATGGACGGCCCAGCTTCAAACGCTGGAATAATCTCAGCAGTAAAACTGTTACTCGAAGCCTCCGAATATGTGCTGTGGCTCGCTGCCAGAGCTGACTGAAGAGGAAACTATGTGGGCCATTCAGCCAAGTGATTCATCGAGTTTTTGGTGCTGCTGCAAACTCATCTGAAAGAAACTAAAGAGATTTTAAAAAAATAAAAAATAAAAATAAAACAGGATTTGAGGAAAGATTGCACCTCACAAAATCTTGTCTCCTTAAATCACAGAGAGCTTTCTCCTGTGACCTTGGGCAAAGCCCACGGCTGCGCTCAGCCTTGGTTTCTCTGTCTGCAAGGCAGTGACGACAGCACCAAGTGCTTTCACCTAGACTTTTTCTGGGCAGAAAGTGACAGAAAAGAGCAGGAGTTGTCTCCGTTCCACATCCCTGCAGCACAGGTAGCTCTCCAGCCTGGCACCAGCACTCCAACAGCTGTGGCCTGAAAGTAAAAATATCAAAGCATGATCTAAAGATTCTGCTGAGGAACTGACAAGCTGTTATTATGGCAAAGGAATGCCCTAATAATGCTGTTTCCAGTCAAATGCGTGTGCTCTCCACATATGGGATTCTGACCTATGAATCTAGTTACACTTAACAAGATGTACCAGTTGCTCGGGGGACTGATAATAGGATGTAGAGGCCTTTATCTCTGTGTCACGCGCTGAAATCCAGACCAGGCCATTGGCAATTAAAACATCTTACATCTGATGTCTGTCCAAAACGACAGTAAGTGCAGAATGAGTCCCAGTGCAGCAGCCAGTGCTTAAACTTTTGGGAGTTCAGATTTGTTTTTTTTTTTTTATTATTATTTTTATTTTTTTAATATTTTTTCTTTTTTATTATTCTCCTTTTTTTTCTTTTTTTTTTTCTTTTTTTTTTTTTTTGTGAGGGGGGCAGTGTCTCTTGAAATCCCATCCCCGCCTTGTGCCTTCGTTAGCACCACAGTCAGCCGTCGGCAGCCAGGCACGCAGCCAGCCAGACGTGAGGCTGTGGCGTTTTCTTTCCCTAAAGATGGTTTCAGAAATGAAAGCTGAAGTACGTCAGAGCAAGGCCCTCGGGAGAGCAGCCAACGCTGGCTCCTCTCACGCCGAATTTGTTTTGGGACTAAGTACACAGTTGTGCTCTCTTGGCTTCTTAATGCAGCAGCTATTTAGGGATATAAAAATAATAGCTTGTAAAGAATGAGACATGTGTTTCCTCTATTTCTTTCGCACACGTGAAATATCCAAAATACTTATTTTCTGGAATTATTTGAAAAATGGGAAAACCTTTACTTACTGCTGCAATGTCATTCAGACAGGCAAGTCTGTATTAATTATGTTAAAGCTTTATATTCCATATATCTTTCCCATTCATTTATACCTGGTAAGGTTTCTTTTTTTCTGTCTGAAAGCAGCCTATGAATGTGGAAGGCTCCACCATTGCCATCTAACCCAGCAGGGGCTGTGTGAAAGGAGGTATTTCTTTTCCTGTCCTTAAAACAAGGCCGCGGTTGAGACAAGGTCTGCACACAGATGTTTGTGCTTGAGAGGAGTTTAGAGCAGCGAGGGCCATTTTCATCAGTGGCTGGTCAAGCGCAGAATTCAAATTCCCTGAGAGCTAAACTTGGACTTTTAGCAGAGGTTTTTGTGATCCCTCTTTGAGAGGAGGGGAACTGACTCCGCTCAGAGGCTGAGGAGCTCCATCTTTGTCACCAAGTGCCACCACGTGCCTCTGGCTGGCACTGGTGATGTTGATCCCTGATTGCCTGGAATATGTTAGCAAAATTTGCTGCAGCTCTCGAGCAGCCACTGCCTTAGAGGAGTTCTTGGTCCCAGGAGATTTCCTCCAGGTGGAAGTGCTGTGGCAGGAGGGCACTGCTTCTCTTTGCTCAGCTTTGAAAGGTGCAACTTCCCAGCTGTGGCTCCTGGGGGTGATTTTCCAAATGGCACACTTGAGCAGCAGGGCTGGGCATCTCCTGATTCCCTATTCTCAATGTTTTGGGGAGATCTGGGTTCATTCATCAGAGTTTACATCCCCTGTCAGGCAGATAACAGCGTATCCACCCGTGCATGCAGCCTTTATCTGGTGAGAAGGAACTGCAGGGCAGAATCGGCGAGCCAGACCGCTCGCTGGCTGATGCGTATCGCTGCGGGTCTGCTCGCGGGGCTTCACTCCAGCTGAAGGCATGGCACAGCCCTTCCTGCCCGCAGAGCTCCAGGGAGCTCCACAACTACTTCATGTTACCTTTTGGCCATCTCAGTCTAAAATTTTGGTCTGTAAGTTTGGACTTCGTGAGAACCAGGCGGGATGTGAGCTGGGGATTTCTCCCTTCCCCAGGCATGTGTAATACTCTTGGTGTTCCAAGAGTTGGCAAGCATTTTCCTCTTTTATTTGTAAGGAGGACCCTGTGATAACACGGGAAGGCTGTAGGCTGATGATAGCCCTGCCAAATCCATGCTGCTGCTGTTCCATTTGCTAACCCCAAAGCCAGGCCAGCTGCCTGCAGGCACCTGAGGTGATGCTGCTGGAGGTGGCACGGTGCTGGCGGTCCTTGTTGCTCATTGCTGAGAGGAGTTGGTGGTCCCACTCCATCCATTTCTTCTCTGGTGCTTGAAGTGAAAGGGAACTAAGGGCTGGAAGGTGATCTGCAGAGCTTACAATAGAATATCATGAGTATATCTGCAGGGTGAAATCTTTGCTGCTTGTTTGTATTTTGAATTTCAGAAAGCGCCAAAGAAGAAGAGAGTGAGAATCTCCACCATGAGTGAACTGGAGAATTGAATCTCTTTTCTTTCTAGGTTCTCCATCCTACTACCCATGCAGAGACTTGTTATAATGCTGCACTTATGTTTTCCATTTTTGTGTTTTATAGTCTGAGCTGATGACAGGCAGAGGTGCTGCTATAGGACAAGCACCTGTACAGTATGCAGAAAGGCAGAAGCATCCACTTCGATACAATTACTGAAAACTCAGCTTTTTTATTTTTTTTAAATAGAAGAGGGCTATGAGACATCATACCACATTCACGCCAGCTCTTGGGCTGAGTTAGGTTAACAGAGATGAGTTTTAGCATTAACCACATTCTCTTCTGTGTGTGTGTATTAATCCTAAATTATTCTTACAAACAGTAAGCAATAAAGGCAAATGAATTCCAGAGTAGACTTTTTTGGCACCCCCAGGGAATGATTAACCTTCTAAACACCAGGCTGGTAGTGAAGTTTTGGGAGTCTGCAGCAGGCCATCCCCATCTCTGTAGCTTTTGACTGTTTAATTTTTCCCCATGAAGCACTGAGTTAAGGAAATTAGCTGGGAATTGGGCAAATCAGCCTTTGTGAGGGAACATTTGAATGTGTCTGGGGCTACTGCCAGCACGTGTGCCTGTGGGAGCTGCTGCTGGGGGTCGCAGGAAAACTTCTGGTGCTGCAGAGGGACCCAGCCTCCTGCTCGAAACAGGGCTTGCTTCGAGGGCTGGGCTCTGCGTGGTGATGAAGCCGTCCCTGTTTGGCCCGCTGTCCATCAGGAGTTTTCTTCAAGCTCTGGATCCCCTGCAGCTGAAAGCCTCTGCTTTGGTCTCGTAGGAAATGATTTCACTCCTCTGTCCTTTGTGGCTTGGGGTTTTCCACAAGCAGGACACTTGCCGCTGCTCCTCCGCCACAGCCAGAGGTTACTGAGCTGCCCACGTCCTGCTAAAAATAGGAGCTGGTGGCTCCAAAGTACTTAGGCACATTTTCATTAGCGCATGCTATGAGCTTTCTCCCAGCTATCCCAGCCTATTAATAACAGCTCCGAAGCCTTTGGTTTGCCTAAATGTTTAGGAAAAATCACTTTTTCCAGACAGGGGCTCTTGGCGTTTCTGTGCTCTGAGATCAGAGCTGCGATCCTCCTCATGAGCTCGTTAAATGGCGGGGGTGGCACTTTGCTTGTGTCCCCCTTTCTCCTGCTCTTCCCCGAGGAGCACAAAATCAGAAAATTTGGACGTGTTAAAGGGTAGGAAACAGCAGGGAGAGGGAAGAAATAGCAGGGAGAATAGAGCGGGGAAAGAAGGTGTCCTTTTGTTGTACAGGGATTAGCTGGAGTCAGCTTTCAGATACTTTTTAAATAAGGCATTCTCCTGGAAAATGCAGGTCCTGATCGATTATGAAACCCTCAGGGATTTTTGAGGTCAGAGCCCCCATGGGAGAGGGGAAAGCGAGACGGAGCAGCGGGGCCATGTGCAAATCATTTCATTACCTCCCGGTGAGAAAGGGGGGCAGAAGAATTCGTGGAGTTTTGTTTCTGGTTTCCAGTAAAAATGTTCTCTTGTTATTCCTATACACGTCTCATTTTAAAAAAAAAAAAAAAAAAAAAGTTGAAGATGGGTGGTTGGAGGCTAGATAAGGAGGGTAGTCCTGGGTGGTCAGTACAAATAACGATGTGCAGATGATGGAGAAAGGAACAGACCCACAGTAGGTGCGGCTCACCCAGACCCATCAGCCTCAGCATCCCTGCCCCACCTCTGCACACTCATCCTGGGGGTCAGCTTTCCCCTTTTACCTGTCCGTGAGGCTCGGGCCCCCAGCTTTTTCCTGCCCATTGCTTCCCTGCCAGTCTCTTCTGCATCTGTGCAGGGTCCTGCTCTCCCCTTCTGCAACCTTGTGGGTGAGAGGGTTCGGGCTGATTCCTGGCAAGCTGTGGAGAAGCCGCCCTATTTTTGGTCTCAGCATTACGATTCAGCCCCTGCTCTGGCTCTGCAGCCCTGTTGCTTATTTGCATTTTTCTGTACACGGTTCTTTCCATTTCCACGCATTAATCTGTCTTTGTTAAGGCTCTACCCCACGCTGAACAGACAGGAGGCACAGATGGCTTAGTGCGGCTTTTTTTACTTTTTTTTTTTTCTACTCTTGATTTCTACAGTTCATTGAACAGCAGCAATGTTTAAGTTACATAAACCTCGCATATCTTTTATTTTCAATGGAAATTGCTCTTGCTTAGCCTAACCCTCCACTAATCGCCTTGTGCTCAAGAACATTTCAACTTTATTTTCCAGTTCGGCATTTTGTTGCGCTGTGAAAGGGACGGCACTTCCACTTCCACTACGGAAATAATCCCAGGCTGGCTAGGAAAGGGAAGATTATTTGGTTCCCTGGGGGATTATTTTAGGATGTACTTGGGAAGTCTTTTTTCCTTGGCACTTGTTTAAACAGATTGATGGAGAGGATGCAGTCCTGGGTCATGACGATGCTCCCAGGCTCGGGATGCCCGGGCAGTACCATGCTGGAGTTTTACCTGTTCACGGCATACCGTAGAGGTGTCCCCGTGCTTGTTTCTTTCTGGCCACTCATTTTTCCCCGAGCCTGGTGGCATCGGGCACGTGGCAGTGACATTTTCCTGCGTGGGGAGGCAGGGCTGGTGCTCAGGACCGCTCTGTGCATTGCTCTTCTTTAAGTACGTGCTTCTGCCCCCACTCCCCGCGCTGCACGTAGTAATTGGAACTGATCCATTATGTTTTAAAAAGCTGGGTAGAGGCCTGATCTATAAAATACAGATCTGTCATACAGACAATGTAGATTTTTAATGTGCTCAGCCTTTAAAATCTCGTGTTTTGACTTTTTTCAAGGTTTGCTTTTTGGCAGTTCAATTGCAGCGCACACTGCTGGGGCTTATTTAAGGGGAAGAAAGGACATAATGTACTTACAAGTGTAAATGATGTATGTTTATTCCCCTGAACTGAATAAGTGGCAAACCCAGAAGGTGAATAAGATAAGCTTGTCAACCAGATACTCTTAACTTTCTTTCCAGCAATTAAGATAAGGTTCATACCTCCCTGTCAGCTCTGCCGTACAATAATACCAGGTAGTCGTGCAGCTCTTGTGCTAACAGAGGATGCTGAAGGCACTTATCCCAGCTCTGCGATACAGAGCCCACTCAAGTGGGATGGCAAGAATTTAATGTAGATCATTGCGTGTTCTATTTATATTCAAAAATGGCCAGCTTTGTTTCACGGGGCAAATTCTAAATAGTTCCTCTGAAGTCACAGAGCCTAAATTTACACCCTCAACGTTTGATGAAATCAATGCCTCTCCAAAGTGTTCTCGGAAAACTGACTAGAATTTCTCGTTTCTAGATGAGTTTGCTTATGTTATTTCAGAGGAAAATATTTACATACGCAGAGAAAGAGAGGGGGGATGAGAGTTCCTCTTTCCTTCCCCCAGCTCCCGGAGGCGGCGTGGAGCTGGATGCGGCCGGCGGTGTAGGGTGCCTGGCCCTCGTCCTGGTGGCTCTGGGACAGAGGAAGATGAGAGATGCTCTGGGCACATTTTGGTTTCAACCACCACCACCGGATTGCGTGGAGGTGATGGGCCTGACTGACCCACTCTCAAGTCCGTACATCTACAAAATACTTTCAGTAAAGTCTTGGCTTCTGTGGCACGATCTCCGTTGGCTTGAACTCCGCTTGTACCCGTTCCCTTCTGAGCTCGGAGATTCATGTTTTGGCACATCCCCTTGAACAGCTCCAACCAAGTGTGAAGGGAGGCACGGAGCCGTGCTGCAGTGCCGAGGGATTCCCCGCAGCAGGCTGACCCTGCAGCTTCCCGGGCAGCTGGGTTTGCATTAAGGTACAACGTCCTTGTGCTCACCCACCGCTTATCCAGCCCTCAGTTGGGTTAATGTGGTTATAATAATGGTAGAAAAGGTGTCTGCAGCATCATTAGGTGCAGTCCCAAGGGTGCTGGTGGTGGCCAGTGATGCTCATGAATGACTTCAGCTCCCTCTTATCCCTCTGTGCAATATTTGGAGCTGTGAGGATGAGCTGCTGCTTCTGGCTCTGTACTTCTTCATGGTACATCTTCATGGCAGCAGCTCCTGTCCCCGTGCATCTCACTGAGAATTTGGTTAATGTGATGTATTTTGTTGCCAGACCATCAGAAGGAAAGGAAAATGAAGGTATTACCAGCATTCTCGTTTGTTGTCTCCATGGCAGTGAAAATAATATCTGGGCCATGCTATGTTAGGTAATCATAGACAATTGTTATTAGAAGCGTACCTGAAACATCAAAAACCAAAAGAAATAATTGCAACCCAAGCAAAACTGGGGCCAGATCATGCCATCTTTCCTTTCCGTTTCATAGAATCACAGAATCGTAGATTTCTAATGTATTTGGATGCATTGCAACAATGTTGGTCTTTTCGTTAGGCAGATTGCTTCTCCTTTTCTAGGAAAGCAATGCAGGAGAATAAGATGTTCCTTCCTTTTCCAAATTACAGAAGCAAAAAATGCTATCTTTGTGCAAGCTGACTACTAAAGTTCTGCGAGGTTACTACTGTGAATACTGCTTGAAATGAGACTTCAAGCTTTGGCCATATAGATATATATTTAAAGTTCATTACTATTTGAATACACAGCAGGACGGATTCAACACACACTTCAGAATAAAATGTACCATCAAAGCACAATCTGCTGTCCATCATGCAGGGGTTGTGAAGATAACAAAGTAAACCTGCCAGCAATTGCTCTTTTGCAGCAAGTGCTGGTACATTTTTAAGCCACTTGCAAGCCTGTTAAATAACTGGCCATCTTTTAAGCTCAGGCACCCCGGAGTGTAGGAGGCAAATAATTCTCGGGAGGATTTAACACAGTTATGTAAAATAATCTGAAGCCATCCTGGTTGCTCCAGAAAGATTATAATTAAGCAAGTTTTTTTTGTTTTTTGGTTTTTTTTTTAATGTTTGCTATCATCAGTTGATTTCTCTTTGTACCAAAACAAAACAAAAGTCTTGTTCTCATTTGTTTGAGAAGCAGTTTCTGTTCCTCTCACAAAGGGGAAGGGGTTTTGGACGTGCTGCTGAATGCGCTGCTGAGAAGCTGGATATTTATGACCCAGAATATATTTTGAATAGTAATTTTTAACATCTGATTACTCTTCTGTTCAGTTTGACTCGAGAAGCCCCCATGCTGGGCCGCGTACAAAAGGCTCGGTGCCCACAGCCCCCTGTGCGAGGGCTGCTGGGAACAATCCCTTGGGCTGGTTTTCAGCCTTGCTTGGCTCGGAGTTGGAGGACCAGATTTTTTCTGTAGGAGCCCATGGCAAGTAGATTTTAAAGCAGCCCTTTGGCATCCTAATGCACGGCTAAGATGTGCACAGAGCGTGTGCCTGGCCCACGCTGTGCCTCCATACTGGCACAGCAGGGTATGGATGGGAATGCTGGACCCGGCTGGGACTTCTGGACTTTGTGACCTGCTGGGTTAGCCCATTCCTCTCCTCTCCTTCCCCCCATGTGTATTCTACCCCCTTGTTCTCCCCTGCCGTCCACATGACAAGTTTTCCCCTATCCTGGATACAATAGGCTCTGTCACGGGTTAAAGAGAATCCATCACTGTGCCAGCTGGCCTGGGGGGAGGTTGGCTATCTGTGCCACTTCGGGAGCTGCCACGCATGTGATGAATCTGCAGACCTCAGAAGGAAACCCTCAGCTCATGTTTGGCAAGCTCCTAATGAAGGCAGATAAGCCACGGCGCCGCTGACGCTCTCGTGCAGCTGTGTGGTTAAGCCACGGTGGCAGGAGTGAAGGGAACGCTGTGGAATATCCAATGGGTACCCACGTTGTGAGATAGAGACGGCGATGCTTAGCATGCCTCAACATCAGTCATGCTACCATTTTTTTTTATATTCCACTATAACTAAAGCAGAACTTCTCGCAGGTGACTGTGTCTAGAGTGGTTTGGATGCCCTGTGATACATTCACATATTTTCCACTGCTGAATGGAACTGAAAAAATCAGTCTGCTTGTTGCAGATGGTCTAGATTTCTGCATAGCTGCTTCTCTGGTACGTGGGGCTTTCAGGTTTCGCTATCGATTAGAGCAGTCGCTTTTCTAATTAAAAGAATTCCCAAGTCTAACTATTGACTTGGGCAGTAAATGTGCCGGGTTATCACTGATAAGAAGCTTTAGTCAGAAAAAAATGTTGCCTTTTCTCTCAAAAGAGGTCAGTGTAACTTGAGTAAAAGAGTGTCCTAAAAATCCGAAAACAAGCGAAGGAAATGAGAAAGTAGGAGTCAGGCGAATGCAGCTTATGTAATTACGGCAAAACAAGTAGGACAGGGGAGAGACCCGGGCAGCCAGGCTCAGGGAAAGTACAGTTGCATGTGTCCGGGGGCTGCTTTCACTCCGCAGAGGCTTTATGGTTAAAGAGAGACCAACACACTTGCCCATCATGAAATGACGGTGGTGGTGGAGGTGTCGCCCTTCAGGATGAGCTTTCACAGGGCTTCAGCATACAGCTCTTGTGGCAGATCAAGGGAGATGTTAGAGATGCGCTTCATCCCGTTTAAATTATTCCTTCTCAGCTCTTACCACCCCCACACCCAAAATTTTTTAACAGCATGAATTGTGTTATGGAACACAGAATTGCCTGCCGTGAGATTGAAGTTACCGGCAGCCACCCGTGCCTTACCCGACAAGCTGCTTGGGCACAGGTAACAGTGAGAGATCACAGAGTGCCACCACAGTTTGGCCTGGAAGGGATCCTTAAAGGTCATCTAGTCCAACCCCACTGCCATAGGCATATCTTTCACCAGGTCAGGTTGCTCAAAGCCCCGTCCAACCCAGCTTTGAGCACTTCAATCTGTGCAATCCTCATCTGAGTACTGGAACTGGAGTCTGACGGAGCTGCTCTCCCTCCGCTGTTTCTAGGAATGATCCTAGATGTTTAGCATGGAATAAGCAGTGAGATTTTAAGTAGCTGCAGTCAGGTGAGATGAATCCTGCCCTGGGGAAGCTACATTCCTCAGGGTAATGCATAGGTAATTGCCCTTGCATGTTTACACCTATGGGCATAGGTCTTGTAGGTGGTTCTCAAATGTGTTGTGGTACTTATGGGATTTGCAACGTTTTATTTGTATACCACATCCATCACCTGGGGATGTGAAATTCCTGCTTATAAGTGTCAGTAGACAGATATGCTTCTGGGCCAACAGAAATGAACGTACATCAGCAACAGAAATACAAAGAGGCAGTCTTGGCTCTTGTGCTGTATTTGTAGCTTTGCTATGGCTCAGAGCATGTTTAGGAACTGGGCCCTTTTGGTGCTGAACAAACACAAAATGGAAAAGCAGTCAGAGCTCGGAGGAGTTTCAAGTGTAGGACAACGTGAGAGGCAATAGGTAGATCCCCGACTGATGGGAGAAGTGCAAAATACACAGGAGTTTTGCAGAGGGTGGCTCCAAGGGGCCGCACTGAGCCACTGTGCCTAGTCAAATCGGGCCTGTCCTGAAATATGCTCCTTCATAACCAACGTCAGGATTGCCAACAGTAAGGTCTTAGTAAACACGTACACTTAGGGAACAATACGTAGAGGAAGGGAGCATGTCTTTGGACATGCTCTTTTCACGTCATTAAATGGCCTTTTTTCCATTCTTCACCTCAATTTTTTCAACCTCCTTTTGCTTTCAGAGAGCTTTTCCTTACACCAGATGACTTTTTCCACTTCCTTGTATAAATTTTACCCTTGTCTCCGGTTCTGAAGTATTTATAGCTCAATGGCACACATAACCATTGGGCATACAGTAATTTCTCTTTGAATACTTTCCATATCTCTCCCGTGTGCTTTTCCACCCACACATGTTCCATTGCCTTATCCCCAAGGATATCTTTATTCCTCCTTTATACTTTTGGTTTCTCTATTGTGTTTTTCATGCCTTTCTTCTTGATGGGCTGGGTGTTTTTGCACATCACAAAGCTTGAAAAAATTTTCCCTTCAGACTCTTTTCTTAAACCAAATCCTGTTCATCTGATATGCACACGGACTGAAATTCAATCCTGAGTAAAAGAACGGCCCACCTGCTGTGGGGAAACTATTTTGCAGGTTTTGAATGGGACAAAGGCCTCACATTGGCCTCCACAGAGGAATTAACTTCACCCACAGAAAGTCCTATTGGCCACAGTGCCAGTTTTGACCTCTAGGGTTGTAACTGTGTCTAGACATTTTTGTTGTTGGCATTTTCTTTCCTATGGTATTTTTGCACCAAACCAGAAAACTGTAATTCTTTAGGGTCGTCTTTTTTTTTTTTTTTTCTTTTCTTTCCAAATATTGACATGGCTTTTCTGGTGAAAAAGTATGAATAATGGTTATTCCAATTTTTCACTTATTTTCTTCCCATTTCTATTCTATTTAGTCTTGTAAAGTAATATAAAGGGAATGGCTACCCCGGCAAGTGCATTGCTCTTGTTTCTGTATGGACTAATAGAGTCATGCTTCAAAGGACAAAGCTGGAAAGATAACGCTCGCAGGACTGAAAGCAGTGACTGAACAAGACTTTAAGAGTCACGGTTAAATAGCCACAATGCTGTAGTTAGAAGGAGTACAATCAGGGATATTAAGCTGTATTACTTTTTGTTATTTGGCACTCATTTGGTACAAGCCTTCCTTTGATTCAAGAAGGGTGATGAAATGCTGCAGAGGACTTAGAGAGACTGAAGGAGTGGAAAATGTGTATGATGAAGGACTCGAGGACTTCCACCTGGCTGGGTTAGTCACCCTTTTAGGGGTGACTTGATTGCAGCCTGGAAAGGCCAGTATTCCCAAGCTCAGTTGGCCAGTATTTCCCAGGTCAGTTCAATTTGCACAGATCATTGTGGTTCATCAAGAATTGGGACATGTCTTGTGCACCTCTGTGTGCAGACAGCATATAGTGGCCAGTGTTCATGTGCCATGCTAAGTTGGTTGTGTATCACTGGTCTAACACTGTCCTTGAGCCCAGGCGGCATTGCGTGTGCTACTTTAAGGCCCAGAGCCCAGGTGAGGTGACCACAGGAACAGTATTAGCTTTTATAAATGCTGCAAAGAAATATAACACTATGTGGCCTGATTTTCAAAGATACAGAGCACCAGTGATGAGGTGAAATTTGGCTATCGTTTCTAAAAGTTAAACCATAAACTAATTAAACCCGTATATCCCTATCTGCTTAGTTATTTTCCCCACTTAATCTAAGAGGAAGAGAGAAGTTTCAGGCTTCTCAACACTTTGCAGCAACTTTGTGGCATGATCTGAACTCTGAAGACCCCGAATAATCTTCCCATCGCTACTCCTTCACCCTCTCTAATTAACTCTGCTTTTACATCACCAGTGCAGTCTGCTATATAACACGGGCCACACAGATTCCAGGAACAACCCCCTAGAATACACCCACCTCCATTCCCATCCAGAGCTGCGCTAAGCCAGCCACGAGCACATCCTGCCTTTAATTACACCGGAGAGGTCTTGGTGATTTGGTGTCCTACATCAGTATTAGGAAGCTTGGGCATTGAATTGCTATAAATCAAGAGCTTTGCTGCTCTCACAACAAGCCCAGTGGGAGCCTGGCTTCCTCAAAGAGCTTAATTAAAGAGTGCTTATTGTTAGCTCACCCCTGTAGCCCATTAGAGCTCCACAGAGATGTCTGTTCTTCAACATCATTGTGAAAAGTGGGACAGCCCTTGCTTCTTCGGAAGCTCTGTGTTCCTAATCACTTCCTTATGTGTCAATATGGTCCTGGTGATCTTATGGTCATGTTGCAATTAGCTGCTGATAGGTGTGAGCAGGGCACATCTGAATAACTGTTTATGGAGATGCTATTGGCTGGACAGTTATTCAACACAGCCATAATTTTCCACATCGTATTTCTCTGGCTGTATCTCAGCGTGCTTGGAAGAGCAAGATCAACGTGTGACATTTCCAAAAACGCCTTGTTTTTTCCTCAGAAACTTGAAGGTTCCTGCCCCCGATGAATGCAACCCCTTGTGGTTTGTGGAAAGTGAGAGGAACTCGGGTTCCCACCTCACTAAAAATTCAAAACGTTGCTCAATTTTGGCTTGAAATCCACGTCACATGTTCCATGTCCGTAGTGTAAGTGGGCCCTCATCGGCCTTGTCCTTCTTGAGCAGGGGGTGGTTTGTGCTTTAATACGAATAACCACCAGCTATAGGACGCTAAGCTGCACGGTTAGAGGAAAGGGTGGGAAGGGAGCAGTAATGTTTTAGGGCTGGGCCGTTCGTTTGTGTTATCGTGTGAAGAGAGGGCTGATGTTGTCACTTGGGTTTGACTGGCACCACCTGTGGTGCAAGGCCACTCGCAGAGTGGTTCCCAGGCCTGTCCCATCCCCACCCCACGATATTCTCTGAGCTGTGCAGAAGCCATCGCGCACAGTCATTGCCCGGTGCTGAGAGGGAGCTTTTTAATTTGGTTGGGAATGGACACTTCTCCGCCTTGCCGGGGCAGAAATGGCCACCTCCCCTGACGCCGCGCTTGGGAGGCGTTGCGGTGGGGCATGTTCCTCTGCTCTGCCAGGACGTTGCACAAGGCCCGGCTCTTCTTGCTAACCCACATCTCAGAGGAGCTGGGAGGATCATTGATTCAGGTTTGTCCATTACTAAGTATTATTTCCCAAGGCGTTTATGAAGCCATCCTACCTCCGAATTCCAATCTGGGTAAGTCAGAGATGTTTGGGAGCTTCAAAAGACAATTTGGACAGCAGAAATCAGAGGAAATCTCGTGGATCTCACTGTACTTATTTAGCATATTCCTCTTACGAGTTTCTCATCCTTCATGATTGCAGGCATGAATCAATCTAGTATTTATTTTATTTAAACTCTGGCCAACTAAGTGTGCCAAGAAGATTAAGGAGAGAAGTGTAGGCTGTCATCCTGCCAGCGGCTGTATCCAATGCAAAACTGACTTCAGCAGAGCCATCTGATAGACAGGAGGCTCTTTGCAGTGGTATTGCAAGGAAAAAACACGCCTGATTTTTGTTCTTCGCTGTTACAGAGGTGTTTTGTGAGCTTGCTGTGGGAACTCACATCCTTCGCTGTATGGGAAGCAATCCACAGCTTGCCTTAACCATGTGCATCAGCGCTGCCTTCCTGACGCGTGCTTTCTGTCTCTTTCCCAGCGAGGGACGTAAGTGTTTGCAGGATCCTCACAGAGGAGGAGTTTGTCTGGGAGACAAATTGGTGCTGGAAGGGAAGCTCTGCCTGTCAGCAAGTTACATGCTGCAGTGTGCGAAGCTGGCAGCCACTTGCTGATGCCTCATGGCTCATGTGATGATTTGTCCAGAGTCCCCCCACCCTGATGCTTCACTGGGATGTTTTGGTCCAGATATGGATCTGTCCAAACACAGATTCTTTGGCTGCCTTTGGGTACAGGTAAAGAAATGCTGTGAATCCCACTATGCCCCCACCCAGTCCCCAGATGGAAAATCTCCCCTGGCTGCAGCCCTGAGTAGCAGGCAGGCAAGAGAACAGAGGCTCTGCAGAGCACTATGCACAGTGCCTGAAAAATAGGTGGGTTTCTGACATGAGGCAAACTGGTGGCTTCCCCACAGCCACGTGTGGAGATGGAGATCCCCAGAGACATGGCAAAGGGAAAGAAAACGTGGCTCCAGTCCCCTCGGTGTGGAAGTGATCTGGTTTTGTGAGGCCTGTGGTGGAGGTGGGCTCCTGGTTTTGAAGCAGAGATGCTGAGTGGCAGAAGTTCCTGAGTAGGCTGAGAGAGCATCCCCTGAGACAGTGCCCAGCGACTGAAGTGATCAGCTCTTGAGCAATGTGTGTAACGAGTGATGAAAAGATAATTGTCAGCTCCTTTGGGCACAGTGGTGTATTTATAGAAACAGCCAGCCACATCAATCCAGCCCATTTCATCAGGCCAAACCTCACTCCGTTCCTGTTACCAGAGGAAAGGATGTTCCCCTGGTCTGCCTGAGTTGCTAAATGTCCAGGGATGCTCCTCCTGTGCCGGGACCTACAATTCGGCTTTGCCAGAGTGATTCTGCCTCGGCAATGTATTTTGGCTGTTATGGCCCAAGGAGGGGAGCCAACACCCTGTGCAGGGCAGCACACACAAGTCATTGCCATGGGGAACCAGTATCACTTTTCTTCCTGTGCCTTTATGTAAAACTGCACTTTACTGATGATGAAAAGTGGAACGTAGCCAAGCATGGGACTGAGGTGAAGAACAGCAGCACACACATTGCTGTGAGGCTGATCTATTCCAGCAGCCCATCTTTTCCTGTTCAGGCACTACTTCCAAGGCTGGAGCACCAAAGTAGCTTCCTCTTGTTGGCTGTGATAGCTGTGCTAGTGGAGACTGCATCTTCCTCTATTTTCGTGCCTTTATTGCAAGCGGATGACTCTGTTCCGCAGGTGCTGCAATCCAGAGGTGATGTAGGTTAGTGCTGTGCTTGATTGCCCTCCTGACCGATACATTTTGTGAATGTTTTTGTTGAGTGTGTTAGTCATAGGTATGGCCGTGCCACATCTGGAGTTATTATCTGTAGAAGAAAAGCCCACTTGTGCTGCTAGGTTATATAAAATGGAAAGAGCTTGAAAGACATAGGGCAATAGCACTACCATTATCTTTTTAGCTTTACGTTTGTGTGAAGGAGAGATTTAAAATTGCACTTACATAAAAGGGCTGCAGGCATGAATTGAGGATACTGGGTTGAACTTCAAAATGAAGAACGTTTAAGTTACTATATTTCTACCTTAAAAGCAACTATGAAATAAATGAACATAGCTATGTATTAACTGTAAAGACTGGTCTGTTTGAACAAAAAGCAGTCATTTAGCTCAATTTGGTAATTGCATTAATAATGAAAGCCTAAACGTAGTTTTTTTTTTTCCTATTTAAACAGAACTTACCCAGTTTTGAATTAGTCTGCAACTGGCATATTATAACAATAATTAGTAACAATAATTGATTGTTACTATTAAAAATAATATTATTAATAATAACATCCTTGTAAAATATCATAGGAAATGGCCTATTAGATTTTGCCACAATTCACCCTAAAAAAACTTTTTTCTGCCCTGCATTTCTGGGAGAAGAGCTCGTGTAATTTCTAGTAATTCTGGACTGGAGGCAGAAGTTCTCATTTCCAGTGAACTCCAAAATAATTTGACTGAGGCCAACGATAACTCTTAGAAATAGTAACTCCCACCTTCACAATGCTTTATCGGTGTTAATGAGTACTTCCCCGTACAAGAATAGCTCAGTAGTTATTATAATGGCAATTTTAATGACAGGTTGAATTCTGGATGCTTTTGCAGATGGAAGTGTTGTGTTCAGTGTTGCACTGCAGAGGCACTTCCTAGATACCAGTTTCAGGATTAGGTTTATTAGTTTTATTCTGGAATTGAATGGATTAATTAACTGGAGAATGCATGGATCTTCTCATTGTATATGATATTTACTCTTCTCTAGTATCTTCTCTACTTCTTGCCTGTTCAACTGGTGCATTTAGGTCTCAGCTCATCCTTTTAGAGGATAATGACAGGCTGCTCAAGGCTGCCTACATTAGACTGCTGTGTCTAGGCTGATTGTGCCCCAAATTGAAGGGTATCAGTTAATTTTGGCAGGGTCTGAAATACGTTCTTTCATTAGCACCAACCTGGTAAGTTGCACCAAGTTCAAACTTGTGGAGCTGTAAAAAAAAATCATGAATTCCATTCTGTAAGGGTAAAGAGTGAGACCAACACTCTGTTTGGCCTGGTGCTAACAGCAGGTAAGAGCAGCACAATGCATGGGATGCCCCAAAAGGTGCTGATGGGTACAGATCAACATCCCACCAGCCCAAAATGCAGTGGCATGAGCCTCGGCTCTCTGCCCTCTCTCCTTCAAGTCGCCAGGACTCTCTATTGTGTTCAGTGTTTCACACACTTGTGTAGTTCCATCAGGGGACCCAATCAGCCCCATGAGTTGTACCTATCACCTTTCACTGTAAATTGGCAGATTTCCCCCTGATAAACTGACTGAGCGAGTTTCAAACCTGTCGGCTCGGCCTGTCCCTGTCCCCAAAGCAGCCTGGACTCTGCCAGCTGCTCCGTGTACCTGCCGTACACTCCAAAACAAAGGTCTAAGACTCTGAGGATGGTACATGTCATGGTACTGCTTCTTCCTAACGCATACCCAAAGCTACTCCTTCCTCCCCACTTTAACAAGATTAACTATAATAGTGAGTAGGATGAGATTCTCCTTATTATTTACTAAAATAATACTGGCAAGAAAATGCTGGCTGTATTTTGCATGATCACTTCTCAGTGTAAAATACTGCGAGGCTAAATATATTCTTCTAAGATACATGCTCTGGGCATCTGTTTTCATGCTGCGTTCTCTCTACAAGCTGCACAGAAGATGCCTTTCTTTGACATCAATGTATGCAGCGTGGGTAGATATGAGAGGAGAATTCTGCCTGAAGATTTCTGTTGTCTTTTTGTTCAATCAAAGGATATGACTCTAATTTCTCCCATTTGTAAACTGCACACAAAATGTAGTCGTACGCTTGGCTGGAAATCTCGGTTTTTACCTTTCAAGGTATTCTAAAAATAGTGTTCAGGCCCTGCAGCCCCCAGAGTTTGAATCCAGTGCTCTAAGATGCAGGGTAGCCTAAAATAGGGTGCACTCCTCATTGCACACAGCTATTGCCCTGTGCTCCCTGGAGGAGCTGGTACTCACCAAGTCTTAATTCTCATTACAGTTTTGCCCAGTCTGTATTTCATGAGGACAAAGGAACAAGGGTCCCTCCTGTTGCCATTCTGGGAGGATTTTTAGGAAACCCAAGTTCTCTCCTTCCCAAAGTTCTCAAAGGGACACCTCTCTGCTCTCTTTAGGAAGTGCAAGCAATGCCAGTTTTACAATGGAAAAACTACCAGCTGTTTGTTCATCTTTCTTTTTCCAAGCGTCAGCCTTATGCAAAGTTTAACGTGTCTCCCCTGCAGGTCAGCAGCGCATATGATCCCACAGAGCTCTCCAAGGAAACTCTTTTCAGTCTTAGAGGATGTGCTCAAACTGACCATCAAGAGTAGGCAGCAAGCCCCAGACAATCGCTTTTGGTCTTCCAAAAAGCACATTCAGTGCTTGTTTCTAGCACGTAGTCTGGGTTCTTGTCTGGCAGATCCATCACAATTTAAATTTGTTTATATTCTTCCAAAAGAGAAAGCATCCTGATGCTGAGCCATTAAGTCCTGTTGTAGTTGTGAGCAGTGCCTACCCAAAGAGGAAAATTCTTCTTCCAAGGTTGACAGAAGAGCCCGGTCTCAGCTGCCTCAGCTCTCCCTGTCATCCTCAGGAGGAGTCTGTCCTGTGGATATCCAAGCTTCCAGCACCCAGAATGTAAATGTATTTGCCTCTTCTTGTTAGTTTCTTCTGTGCTCTTTCAATTCTGTAGCCTTCACGTGCTGGGGCAGCTGAGCACACTGACTGCTGCTTCGGTCTGCTCGAAGGAAGCTTGCGTCAGCCTTGGTGCAGACATGGTGATGAGGGTGGCCTTGACACTTGAAGTCAACTCAAAATGACTCTGTATAAGAAGGAACAATGTTCAGAAGAAAAGGCTTCACCTGCTGATCCCAAAAAGGAACCCAAAACAAAACAAAAGCAAGAGACCATTCTTGCTTCTTCTTACAATCAATGAGGCAGAAGCCAACTCACTGATGTCCCTGGGTCTGCAAATCTGAATAAAAAGCAAACTTTCCTTGTGGAGAACAGTAGTTCTCACAGCTCCTTCTCTTCCCCAGCATGTCAGCACAACCTTAGACCTGTCGGGGCTGGGTCACAGCCAGCTTGCCCTGGTTCAAGCCCTGATCCTGGCAAGACAGTAGGTAAGCTGCTCAACCCTTCCAGCCAGCTCCAGCAGCCGAGACCTGAAATAGAAATGTACAGCCGAGGGCCGGCCACACACTGGGAGGAGGGGTGTCCTCTGGGGGAGGAGGAGGACACCTTGCTCTGGGATCAACTCGTTGCTCTCTGCCCTCAGTATGCTTTGGTTACTGCTAGCAAAAGCGACTGATGTCTGCATGGATAATGGGTTTTGCCCAAGGCGAGCAGGAAATTACAAAGTTCAGCCCCTCGCACTGTAGGTCTTTATTATAAGAGGAAACGTCTTCAAAAGTTGAGGCTTCCCCAACCCCACCACAGTCAATGACTCCAAACGTGTGTACTGAAGTTTAAAGATTAAAAAAAAGCCTTAGGACTCATGTGAGCTCTGTAATGAGATGCTCTCCCTGCTCTTAGGGGCTGTAGCAAGGAGACCCTGGGATGTGATGTGAGACCCTGAGGTGTGTGATGGGACAGGCAGGAGTGAGGCAACAGCCTGTTCCTTTCTCATCTTTAATCAGGAGGGGGCTAACCTGGCCCCTAGAATAAAATGCTGATAGGCAGTGAAGAAGCGCACTGGGGCTCCTTATCGCCCTGTGTATTTGACCCCGTCTGCAGTTTTTGACACTGGTTCTCATACCTCAAACCTTCCCAGGAGGCTTGTTCCATCTGATAAGACCTTGCTTGCAAGAAATTAGATATTTATTTACTGAAGGGAAGACAGCTAGTATGGTTTCTGAGCTGATACAAATGTGCAAACAGTGTCTATTAGGACAGTTCATTAGGACAGTCTATTAGGAACAGCCCATAAGGCACGCGGCCCTGGTTGAGGAGCTGGGCTGGGGACCCCAGTGTGTGTGGCTGGGCTCCCTGGGACAGGACATGGCACAGGCAGGCTCTGCCAGTGATGTTTGGAGGCCTCAGGATGGCTTCTTCCATCTTCACCCAAAAACTGGTCTGCCCGAGGAATATTTGTCCTTTCTGACTAAGAAACCACGCAGAGATGGTGGGCGGTCAGCATGGAAAAGAGCAGAGTGTGGAGAGGGAGGGAAAAAAAATCAATTTGAACCAAGTCCTGAAGCCAGTTCTTTGCAGAATTTACCACCCCTGGAATCACCAGGGGTTAAAGCCACCAGTCAGGCACAACCTTCTTGGCCATCAAGGCCGCTTATTCAGATGAAATCTCGGTGTGATTTATATCTGTCTGTTACTCAGCTGGGGCAGCACATGAATAGCGTTTCGTAAGATGCTGTTAAGGGATATGTTGGCTCCTTCCAGTACGTATTGGATTGCACATCTTTAGAAACAATGTAAAACGAGGGGGGAAAAAAAATTGGAAAGTAAACTAGTGCCTCCATATGTGAGTGGAAAATAATTTAATTATGAAATGAAGCTGCTATAGAGCACTGCCAAGAGGGCAAACAAATGAGAACTTCACCAAAAGGAGAAAATTGTCAGTCTTTCAGTGCATAACCATTTTGTTCTGAACAGCAGCAATTATGGAAATGTGCAGAAGAGTGTTTCACTGATGATAAATCTGCAATATGTCAAGCAATATTTGAAGATTCATATTTAATTACTGTGACTGCACAAATTAAACAGTGGAAAAAAGTTGTCAATGCTGTTTTTTAAAGCAGGGAAATGGATCTGATGCCAAGAGCAACATGGTTAACGTCGGTAACTAAAAGAGAGAGTTTCCCCACGGGCTAAACCTTGTGATGAAGAAGAGATGTCACTTATTATGCACTTTTGAACATGTTTGGAAAGGTTAAGAGGTAAATAGCCAGAACGATTACAGTCTGGGTCGGTAATGGTTTTCTCAGCCATATATTTCATCTGAGCACATTCTTTGTGTTCTGAGGCACTCGTAACTCTTGATGACAACTTGGTGGGGCTTTTTTTTTCCCCTCCAGAAATCGTTTCAATCAGGGGGTGTGCTGGCTGTCCCCGGGGCTGCTCACAGCCTCCAGCAGAGCCCGCAGCTTGTGGTGCCTCGCACGCTGTGGTCAGAGGCACGGATGCTCTCGGGGTGCTGAAATCCCTGCAGCTGCTCCACCCTGGCAGTGCAGAGTCCATAGGGCCATCCCATCCTCTTGCAACGAAAAAGTTGTGCTAGGCCAGCCAGCACTGCTCCTACTTTTATACTCAAGCTCCTGTACTGTGTTTTCAGACACACAGAACTCATATTTGATAAATAAAAGCAAGATGTTCTCCCTAGATGTTGGCCCAAGTGGCACGGGTACAAATGCCAGCCCAGATAGTGCTGTGCTGTGGGGCCTCATGTAAGCTTCCTGCCCAATTTTCTCATGTCTAAATGAAGCAGAATGTTTTTTTTTTTTTGGAAAGATTACCTTTGCAAAGTGCTTTGATACTGAAGCGCTATGCAAGAAAGCGGTAATAAATAGTATTAGACGCCAGGCAACATCGCACTGTAAAACAGAAGAATAGTCCCTGTGCCTAAACCCCCCCTGCTGAATTGCTGTCAAGGACACCGAATTTTGCAGGACGCATGAATGGGAGCGTTCCCTCCCGAAGATGCTGCGTGTGAAGGAGGTTGCGTGCTGCAGTTGTCATGGCGAGTATTCACGTTCCCCATAGCAACAGGAGCGGTAAAGGACTGCATAAAAAGCTGCATTAAGTGACCAGGGCACAAGTTAATTCTCTCATCAGCATCCTTAACTCGAGCACCCTTGTGTAGACGAGGCACTCCACCGAAAAGCAAGCCTTCCCTTCTGTTTGCGACACGTTTCCTCTTGGTGGTTTCATTATGATTCATCCGCCGGTCGCTGCGCCAGTGACACGATCTGTGCCGCGGCCGTACTGCTGCGTGGTGCCTGAATTAACGGGAGGAGATGATGACGGGGCAGCAAACCCGCAGGGAGGGCTGTTTTCGTCGCACTTGGTGCGAGTGCTGTCTAATGCAGGTCAGCCCAAGTTCTGCAAGTGAAAGGACTGAAGCTCTACAGGAAACAATGCACTTTTTTTTTTTTTTATAATTATTTTCAGAGTCTCTCTCTTGTTTTTCCCTGGTTGAAATGGCTGCTGTTCTGCAAAACCGTCAGTGTTAAAGGCAGGCAGACGTATTAAATGGGCAGGGGGTGGATGAAAGCTGTGGAGAACTAAAAGATGCCTCTCTAACACAGCAACTACTCTTTATTTCTTGATAAATATGCTCCAAAGCAAGAGGGTTTTTTGCTTTAATCAAAAGACATTTGTTGTAAACCACCTTTTCCCAAAGAATGGTTTGCGATGTTCGGAGAAGCCCTGGTTTGGTCTGCAAAGCCAAGTTGTTCGTGTACTGTGCTGAGTGCCAAATTGTGGACAAGGCTGGGTGCAACACTAAGCCTTGATGTCCGATGGTTAATGCAGAACAACTAGGAAGCGTTTTTTGGGAACCTGCCCCCGGAGGCAGACAGGACTTGGTGTGGAGGTGGCCAGCAGGACCTGTTTGTAAGCCAGGCAGGGACGCAGTGGAAGGTCTTTGGGTCTGGGTGAGCAGCGTGGCAGCACCTACCCGTCCACGTGGGCACCACAGTGGGGCCAAGAAGAGAGAAAAGCTGCATAAAGGAGAAGAAAAAAAAAAATCCAATCTTATTTCTCACAGGTCTTGCTTCTGCAAAACGACACGAGTTTCATTGCAGTGTGTGCGTTAGACTGCTCTCTCTCCAGTCCCAACCCTGCATTCAAAAGCCCTGACCTTGATATTCCTCTCTAGAGGAGGAAATTCGGGCTGTCTTGCACACTCACTTTCTGTAGAAACACAAAAATAAGACTGCTTACAGCTACACAGCATAAACTGATTTCACCAGGGTTGTTGCCACTTAATTCAACTGGCTTTTTGCAGCATGGCTGGCGGATGAAATCTGTCACAGTGCTAGTTTCTAGCGTCGTAGTCAGTTCATTGATGATGTTCAGCACCTCCTCTGCGCCCAGAAAAGCTGTGCACATTTCTGTGAGTAGAGAGCACAGTAACATCCCACGCAGTTCTGTATAATTATTGACACATTTCAGTATCGCTTAGCGGTGAAACACAGTGGTAAAGACTCGCAGACTTGCATTTTAACTTGATTTTGTTTAGGTATGAGCTCAGCAGCACAGCACCGGCAATGCCTGACACTTTCAGTCTGCCTTGCTCCCAGGGTAAGATCTCTGCTGAAGTCGGGTCATTCGGTTTATGCATCTAGAGATTGATTTAAACCCATCTGTGTTTGTAAAAAAAGAAAAGCAGAAGGAAAACAGTGGAATGTACCCCAAAAGTGGGTTTACTTCAGTGCACTTTAGGATCAAGGACATACAATTTTCTTGTGTATATCCTAAAAGACCATTATGGGAGGCATCTGGAGAGCTGTGCTCTGAGCTGGTGTCTCTTCTAGCTGGTATCCCTTCTAGCTGGTGGGCTCTGGTGTCGGGGGTCCCTTGGGACACCCAGGTTCTGTTACAGACCCGCTGGCACAGCTTGTGCCTGAGCAGCCACCGCCCGACGCACATACACTGCCTGGCTGTGGTGATTTAACTTCTTGTACTGGTTGCAGCACTGGGGAAGGACTGCACTGGGCACCTTGCCTTGGAGAAGCAAACTTTGCCTTCCTTACCAGGTGAAACCAGGCGATTCCTTTTCCCATCACATGTGGCGTTGCAGGGGGAGCACCCCACCAGCAGGGTGCTGTGTGCCTGCAGGTGCCAGCCATCCCAATGCCACTTTCTTTCCCAGTTACCCAGCTGCTGGAGGAGATTAGGACGTAGTTGGGAGCCCTCTGGCTGCGGACGAGCCTGGGCAGAGGAGAGGAGGTGAATGTCACGAGCTGGCAGTCAGACAGAAGGCAGGGATGGAGGCAGCTGCCGCTGTCCCCATCCGAGCACACTTGTATGAACAAAGCATCAGCAGAAGTATGATAGGAAATATCCACGGCTGCTGAATCCAGGGGGATTTGGCCCTTTAGCAAAACTATTATTGAGTTTTTATTCTGCCTCTCTGCTCATGAGGCCCCTCCGTGGCTAATTATACTAATCAGAGGTGATTATTCCCCATGCCCACTTAACCCATATTTAAATACAGCAGCCTGAATTTGTCGTCAGCCCAGCCTCCAGAAGATACAAACCCAGGATCAAAGCAAATGAATGCACAGGTACATTATCCTATGGGATCAAGCTAAAATGCAGCTGAAAGAGCTTTAGAGTCAGTGGATGCTCACAGGAGGATAAGGGGAGAAGGAGGTAGCCCTTCGTGCTTTTGCAAGGGTTTTTTTCCCCCCACTTCTCTGAGTTAAGCAGAATAACAAGCCACAGGAATTCAGAGAATATCAGAGAATATTTTACTCCAGTTAAGAAAGAACAATTTTTTCCTATATAAAAATAGTATTCTTTGCTTGAAGTACGATCAGCCACATTAAAAGTATTCTTTTTCCTGGCCAGATCTCTGCCTTCGGCACCTCTCAGCTTTCCAAATAAATACGAACGTGTTCCACATGCCTGCAGGTGGGCCCACTGATCGCTTTCTGGCCATGCTGCTATTCTAGCCCAAGAAAATACACCCCAAACCAGGTATCTCTCTTGCCTTTACCAGAACCATCTGCAATTATTTTCTACAAAATAAGGAGCTGGATGATGGAAATTAAAACGATTGGTCCTGAAAAGCTTTGTTGGAATTCTGTACCTAAATGGTGATTAACTCATTTGTATCCCTAATCCTTTTAAGCAGTTGCATAAAGATTTGAAGCGGCACTCAAGGATGCTCTGTGGCACAGCAAGGAGCTCCTTCCTTCCAGCTCACAGGGATGCAGGGTTTCACACCAAAGGGGGAAATCCTGTTCACACTGGAGTAAATGTGGTTTTGTCTCTGCCTTCAATGGAGTTTCCGTTCCCTTTTCTGAACCTAAATGAGAATGGGATTTTACCCCTCTTCTCACGTGATTGTGGTGCAAACCTGAGCTTTATTTTTAAGTCTTTTTAAGGGTGAAAAGATGAAGTCAAAACTATATAAGCCTGGAGAACAGATGCGTCTCCAGCGGGAGGAGCAGTCCCACAGTTGCAGGGTGTTGCCTGAAGCAGCGAGGTGAGCTCTGAGCGAACAGACCCCAAAGAGCAGCAGCAACATCCATGACTTCTACGGGGCACGGCAGAAGTCACCCCAAAGCCTGACCCTGGTTGTCATACAGGTGGCACCGCTGCTCCCCACTGCACAGGGCAGTCTTTGGGCACAGGGAAGGTTGTAATGCCACTGAAGGGAACGTGCACAGCAGTTTCTAGGAGCTTTTAGTGAAACTTCAGATTTCACAAACATGCTCAGGCTGTTAGATAAGGAACTATGGGGACAAAATTTCACATTGACAAACCCTTGGGCAGAATATTTTTCATGTTAGAAGGAAATGCGACTAAAAGATTCCAGAAACTTCAGCTAAATTCTTTAATTTCAATAATTATTCATCTCCCAACTTTGATTTTGTTAAATAACCAATGCCATCATTCAGAGCCAAGAACTTAATCTGCAGGAAATTCTGTCTTCAGAGAAGATCAAAGTAACTTCAGTGGTGTTAAGCACACACCTACAGCACTTGATCCTGAGAAAAATTAAGTGCGTGTTTAAATCAGCCTGTCCCTTCTCACTGGTTCTGTGCATTAACCTAAGCCTCTGCCTAAACATTTTCAGCACCGGGATCAAGGACCCACAGAAATCTCCGTGCTTGGAAAGCAGAGATCTGAAAACGTAACATGCAAAGACACCAAAACACCGCCAGGCTGTGAGGGAAGTGCCTGCTCATTCCTCTACGCCTACCTTTGCCATAATAAAAGATTGAAAGTCTCCTTGGCGATATAAACGTGGAAGATAAGTGCGTACAATAGAATGCAAAGGTGAAATAGCCCTGTTTATCAGGCACAATTAAAATGAATAGAGGATGACTAATAAAGAGGCAGTTTAAAATCTTTACACGACATGGTATCAAGGTAACAGCATTGTGCAATAGTGCCAGAACAATTCACTCCCCGTTCTGCTGGCTTCGCCTCGGACGCCTGAACCATGTCCCGGAGAAAGCTGCATGGCACCAGCCCCTGCGGATCAAGGCAAGGGTGTTTGTTCCATTTTGTTGTCTAAATCCCTCTCTTTCCTTTCAGTTTGGGTTATCCCAAGCCTCATGCTTACTGATGGTGCAGGAGAGCATCGTGTTGAATTTCTAGGCGCGCTCCAAAGTGAGATGGGGCTTGGGTGCTGGTTCTGCACTTGGCACTGTGTAACGCAAATGTTTCCTGGCTATGGTGTGTAATTTAAAGGCTAATTTGGACAACCCTTTGCTCCAGATGAAAGGCCAGGCATGGGAGTGGGAGCTTGCATACTGCAGCCCAAGCTAACTCTCTTTTTCTATAATTTATCCTAGGGGATTTACTTATGTTCCTCCTTTGTGTTCCCTGCTGGACTGTAGGGTTCTCCAGTGTGCCGGGACAGCCTGTAAATATATAGATATAAATACACGTATTCTTTGCTGGTTTTGTTTTCTGTCCAAAACCAGACTTCTTTTTGTTTTATAGCTGCTGACATGGCTTTGCAACACAGCATTGTTAAAAAATAACATAAACAACTCTGAGGATATGGCAGCTATCACAGAGAACAGCTAACGCTGCCCAATGCCGCAGCTTGCTGAGCAATGCAGGGGTTTTGTCTTGTCCAAAGGGCTGCTTTGCCCTTCTTGATTAACTTTTGGAAAGATCTTGGTGTGGTTTTCATCTAAAAGAGATAATTAAAGTCATCCACATGAAAACTCATTCAGCATTGCTACAGGAAGAGCAGTCCCTGCATTTGCTGCCAGCTGCACCTCTACCTGCCAGGAGAGTTGGTTGAAACACTTGGAGTAGAACATGAGTTCTGGTCAGACAGTCCTGGTACTCTGATTAACGCGTGCCGGGATATTCCAGAGGGTTTTGCTGCATCATACAAGTGTTAATGCTGTTTGCTGCACCTGCCACACTTGCAGGACGGGGGTGGCCAGGCTGTGACTCTGGGCTGCAGGGATGGCATCCCTGAAGTGTCCCAGGCACAGAGGTGACAGCAGCACCAGCACGACATGGGGCCATCACTGTGAGCCCGGCCCCTCTGCAGGTGCTCAGCTTTAGGAGTGCAGAGTGAGATCCCCAAACGCCCCACATGCAGGCAGTGGCATCCTCCAAGCGGCTGTCACCCAGATCAGCAGGCTGCCCTGCAGAGACATATCCTAACTCAAGTGAAAAGGAGAGAAACTCCACGTTTGCCAGCTACTTGTGCCTTGCCTGGAAGAGGGCAGGAAGGATTTTTCCTAAATGGACCAGGGAAGTGCTGCCCCGTTCTGTGTGACCAGGGTGTGTGCCTCAAAAACCCACTCTTAGGGGGAAAATGAGATTTGTCACTTGAGGCACAGCCACACTGCCTCGGCTCCAGTAGGAGGGAAGAAATATTACCTGGGTGCCGAGGTGCCCACTATCTTGTCCTCATCAATAGCAGCTGATGCTCCTCTGGGGTATTGCTGTAACAATGTCACTTCTCTTTCCTCAGTAGCACCGGGTTTATTCTTTGTCCTGTGGCAAAGCCTTTGGTCTAGTGTCCCCTTCGGGTTCTGCTTCTGTCCCCTGGGGTCTGGTGCGGGGCCATGCAGGCGGGCGAGGAATGGGAATCCTGGCTGAGCAAAGAAAGCTGGGAGAGGGCCACGGGCAAAGATATTGGGGTCTGTGGGTGCTGCATAGGCTGGACAGGGGGCATTTGAGAGGGGCTAAAGGGGCTGGAACAGCCCCTAACCTGTTGGTAAGAGGGTCTGCTGCTTTGAAAGGGGGCTTGCACCGTACGGGTGCGTGCCGGGACTTCGCTCAGGGGTCCCGGCAGTGCCCCCAGCCTTGATGCCAAGAGCCTTTGGTGTCCGGTGCTTGCAGAAATAAGAGAAACAGAAACGGCTCCGCTCCCCCCTCGGCGGGCTGCGGGCTCGGGGCGCTGCGGGAGCGGGGCGGGGGGCGCAGGGAAGGAGCCGGGCGAGGAAGGAAGCAGCAAACGCTGAGCCCGTGACTCACGGTGCGGAATGACTAATGCCGGCAGGGAACAGCGCGTTTCGGGCACGGGAGCGGGGCGGAGAGCCCGCTGCGCATCGCCGAGGGGGTCGGGGAGCCCAAGGGGACTCGGGGGGCGGCGGCACCCCCTGCTCCGGGTGCGCGCCCCCCGCACCCTCTGCGCGCGGCCAGGGTCGGTCCGGAGCCCCCCGGAGCCCCCCGAAATCCCCGGGGGCAGCTTGCGCGCATCCTGCGCGCCCCCCGCCGCCGCCTCCCCCGGTTCCCCCCGCGGGTGGCGGCTGCCCGTGGCCGCCGGTGGCACCGCGGCGGGAGGAGGAGCGCGCCTGTGCAGCGCCGGGAGGACGGGCCCAGCCTGTGCCGCGTTACACAACCGCCCGCCGCCACCGGGCACTTTCACAAGTCCCGCCGCGCAGCGCCGGCAGCCCTCCCGCAGCCGCTTTTGCGCCCCGCTCCGCCCGCCCTGCCCCTGCCCCACTCGTGTCCCACCTTCCCCGGGCCATGTCCCCCCTGGGAAGAGGCAGCCCGGGGCTGGAGGAGACCCCCGGTGCCGGGGGGGCAGCGCGCAGAGGTCGGGCATGGCACTGAGAGCGGCTCCGGGACGCGCATCCTGCCAGACGGTACGTGCGGGGCGCAGGGGGGAAGGGATGGGGGGTCGTGCCCTCGGTGGGGTGGGGGACCCGCCGCCTGACACGGCCCGGGAGGTCCCGGTGAAGTTTTGGGGACGGGAGGGTCGCCAGGGGGGCTGCCGGCCGGGAAGGCGTTTGGGCAGGGGGCTGCTTTCTGAAAATACGGCGGAGGAAAAAGCTCCGAAGCCTTGCGCCCGAGCGCAGGATGGAAAAGGCAGGGTGCGAAGTTAGCCCTCCCCCCGGGGCTGGGGCGGCGGGCGGCTTTAGGGACCGGTTGCATGGCGAGCGGGGAATTGGGGGGGTCCCAAAGCCCCTCTCCGAAAGCTGAGCACGCCTCGAAGCCGAGCCCGGTGGTTCCCGGCTCCCGAGCCCCAGGTTGTGCTGCTGTGCACCACCAGTGCTGCCCGACCGACGGAGATGGGGACGGGTGGCTGGAGTCGCCTCGTTTTTGGGGCAGAAGGACGGCTCGTCCCTGTCCTTGCGCTGCTGGCTTGCTGCTCCCCAGTCCCCACCAGTGGGACTGGGAACTGGGAGCGGCGGCTCTGCGTGGTGCGGGTGGTCTTCGGCGCTCCTGCGAGTGCCGGTGGGAGCAGCGGGTGGCTTCGGGAGGATGCGGTGTGACCCCCCCCCGTCCTGAACTTAGCACCACGGCGTGTACTGCTTGGGCTGGGAATTTGTTTAATTTCTGTAAACTTCCTAGGCTGCGCTGCCTTGCTGTAATTAGCCAGTGAAAAAGAAAAAAATGCATTTAGGTTTTTGATTTGCTAGAAAATGTATTCAAAAAAGAAAAAAAAAAAGAGAGAGACTTTTCCTGTAACATGCTAAATCAGAGCAAATCAGCGTGCTGGTGATGGCAAATCAGCAGAGGAGCAGGGCACCCCGTGCACTGACAGCCGTAGCGGCAGCGCTCGGGGCTCCGTGGCTGCCCAACTTCTGACACACGCGAGGAGAGCAGGGGCGGTGGTGAGGCCAGAAATGGGAGCTGGTGTGGACGGGAGGCATTGGTGTCTGTGGGGCTACCCGCGTTCGCTGCTGAGCCCTCATGATTTTTCTGGACGATGTAAGAGGAAAAATGTAAATTGCCATAGGAGTGGTTACTTGCTGCTCATTTATTCTGTTCAATCAGAGAAATTAGTTGATCTAGAAGAAAAAGTAAAATTGGTTTGATTTTTTTTTTTTAATAAACTGCAAACTTCAGTGAAATTTGGCAGTAAGACCTGCGATGGTTCCTGTTTTTTAGCCACTCGGTTTATGTCTGTATTGAATTATTTCGCTGGTTTAAGGCACACATCAAGTACTCAAAAATAGCTCAGGGTTCAAAATTAAAATTAGCGAGTGAGCAGTTCATAATTAAAGTCTCATGGCGTTGGAAGCGACACTGGATTTCAGAGATGCTGATGTCAAACGCGACTTCTGCTCATTAGTAGTATCAGAAAATTGGTACAATGTCTTTACAGTTTGGATCTGGGGCTTGTCTATACACAGAAGTGGCATTGTTTTGTCCTAAATTACGCAACTACCCAAGATTCACGTGTGGTGATACAAAGGTTTTAATGCCAACATGGCTCATTCCTCTGAGACTGGGGGAGCAAGCTGTGTGCCTGTACCAGGACACCTGATCCGGGCTCGTACCAGGATAGTGAGGGATTCTGATGGAATAGTATGTCTTTAACCAAAGTGGTAAAGCATCTGAAAACCTAAATAGTGTGGACCAGTCTTGGTTGGTGTTATTAAAATGCTGTGTTTGGGCGTCCCATACACACCTCCTTTTCCCTCGTTTCTCTGCTACTTGTGGTTGTGTGCAAGGACTCTGGCACCGAGCCCTCCTGCCCCGTGGTGGCGTGCCTGCAGCACCCTTTGGGGCCTGGTTTGTCGCTCATGTCCCACCCAAGCCTGGGTTGTAGGCGAGCTCAAGACGGTGGCGATGCCCTGCCAAGCGCCCCGTGCCCCGCTGGGCCTGCCGGCCATGCCTCCGCTCACCATAGACCCACCAGATTCGGTCAATGCACATGGGGTGCATGCAATTAATGAGAGAAGTTGACCTACTTGATTTTCCATTATTGGCTTTGGCCTTGTCTACACAGAGAGATTACACCAGTTTAGTTTAAGTCCATTTTTAAAGTGATTTGATTAACCTGGTGTGACCTCGCGCACAGACGTTCTTATTTGGGTTCATGTGGACTTATTTTGGTTGAACCTGCCCTGAGTCAATTTACACAGAACTGAAATTAGCTGTGCCTAAACTGAAAGGAGAACTTGCATCTCTGTGTTATGACAACTTTTGCATGAAGGAGGACCTTCTATAGAACTTGGCACAGAGTGAAATTCATAGAACCATAGAATCGTTAAGGTTGGAAAAGCGCCCTCCGAGATCATCTGGTCCAACCATCCCCCTACCACCGATATCACCCAATAACCTATGACCCTAAGCACCAAAAAATTGCCAACAAATCTGTAGGAGACTGGAAGCTATTCATAGCAAAGTTGTTAAAAATAAATAAAAAAGAGCAAAACCTAACTATCTTACCAAGACAAAAGAAGGAGTCCCAGTGATCCTGGTTGTGGGATGCCAAAAGCAGTGGCACCAGGCTGCTGCAACCATACGCCAGGCTTGCATGGCGTGGCTTGCAGCAAGGCTCTCCCGTGGCTCATCAGCTGCAGAGGAGGGAAAGTGTTTGTATCCTGTACACGGAGTCCCTACGCAGTCAAAAAAACAAAAAACGTGATGCAGGGAACTATAGGCGTGCTGGTTTGAATGCAATAGTACACGGTGTCTCATGACGTATTTTGTAGGAAAGAATAATTAGACATGGAAATAATGAGGAAGAAGGATAAATTGCAACAAGATTTTATCAAAAAAATGGATTGTGCTAGACTAATCTAACATCTTTTTTATATAACAGATTTCTTAGGTGGGGTAGTGCAGGAATGTGATTTATGTGAAGCCAAGCATTTGATACCATGCCCCACAGGACAGTGTTGCTTAAAAGGAAGATGGTGGTTCAATACGAGAGCTGAGAGGTGGAGAAGGAGCTGACTAAGCAAAAGGTACAAGAGTTGCATCCAAATAAAGTTGTCTGATGGGACACTGGTGTTCAAAGAGGGCCTTTGGGTTGGAAGCGAACGGATCTGCTGCTCCCAAGGACCATCAGGATGGGGCCGCGATGAGCTGGGGGAGTGCTGGGTGTGTGCCCGGCGGGACACGGGGCTGGGAGGTGGCCTTGGAGGGAGGAGGACTGGATTATCATATGAAAGGAATTTAGATGACTTTGTTGATTGGAGTGATAGAAATAAAATGACATTTAATAGTGCTGGGTGCAAAGTCATGCAGAGTTTTGTGCGTTGAGACCAACAACAAGAATTTTGAGTGTGAAACAGGCTCGTCACTGGCGGGGACAGAGGGCAGAGATGTGGAGGCACTGGGTGGCCCCGGGTACCTGTGGGCAAGTGGTGGGATTTTATCGTTGGTTTTATCATTGTACAAGAGCTTTCTGTTGCTTGTGGTGTAGTCTGTGGGGATACCGCATGGCTCTGGACACCCCCATCAAGAAAATGTTAGATTAGAATGGCAGGAGGGTGAGAGATATGATCACACAAATGGACTCTCTATGGAATGACGTGTGATTAAACACCTTAATTTGTTTAGCTCCGGCCAATTGAACAAATGAAGGCACAGGTTACAATAGGTCTTTTTACGCACAGCTGGGACTAAATGGCAAGAAGGAGGAAAAACTGTGTAAGTCAAAAGATAGCATCCACACGAGATTAAATTGTGTAAGTTGGTCATGAATAAATTTGAATGGGAAATTAGAAGAAAGCTTCCAACTACCTAAGGATTGTGGTTGTGTAATAGTCTTTCAATTAGGGTAGTTTTGAGATAGATCTTGATAATCTTATGAAAGAGATTATACAGTTAAATTAGAGAGTTCCTGGAGATAGGAAATTAAGTTTGCAGAATTAGCCCTTTGGTCTCCAGTATATCTGTATTTTTAATGCGAGGTTGAAAGGAGATTGGACCGGGTTTTGTTTGCACTGTTACATTAACCCCATGCATCAAGGCTTCTGCTGTTTTTCTGGGAGCCATGGCAAGAGAGAGTTGTCCCCATTGCTGCAGAATCAGCCTTTTTTTTTTCCCCATGTTCGCCTTCCTCCCAAGCAGTACATGTTGGCCGCAGGTCAAGGTGTAAGGAAATCCTGCGGTGCGGAGGCTCCTTGTGGTGTTAGGCTGGCACGACTGCCTGCGGTGTTTTCTGGCGTGCTTCCTGGCTTAACCTGTTCATCAGATTTTGGGACAGAGAGGAGTTTTTCCTTCAGGTCGCTCCGTGAGTATCCACAGTGTACTTCGTGATATATTTTCAGGGATTGGTTGCTAACGTTGTTTAATGAACTTTGTGTGGTTGCAAGGATGTGCAGTCTGGGCAGTGATTTTCACCCACCCTGCTTTTCCGTGTCACGGTGCCGTTTCATCATGTGTGCTAATGATGCGAACTGTAAATTTGATGAAGGATGTGAGGATGTGTTCTGGGGCTCCTGATGGTTGAAGAGACGTGAAGTCAGCACTAGAAGCATTATTTCCTGAGGTTGGAGAGCTGGTGTTCCTGTCCTCACTGTTCTCTTTCTACCTGATATTCCTAAAATATGTTGCAAATCAGCCCTGCTCTGGTACTGATCAGAGAAAAATCCTGTAATTTGTGCAGAAAAACCTCTAGAATAGATATGAGATTGCTGGCCTTTAGTGATGAGTTGGTAATTTTAGCAAGACAGTTGTGTTATAAGAAAGTTGATGCATAATGTGCATCCTATTCCTTTTTCTTATTACAGGAAAGAGAGGGGGGAAAGGGGGGAAAAAAGACAGAAAGCAAGCAGGGAAGCAAGAAGGAAAACAGCTTGACTTAGCCTGAAGCAGAGATCACATACCTGATAAACTGCTTCTTAAGAGAAATTGAAATATGGAAAAACGACAGTGCAGACGAGGATAATACCGAGGTTGTAGACAAGGAAGTGCGCTAACCAAACTCCGCGGAGCTGCTGAAACGCATCGGATCATCTGACTGTGACTTGTATTCTCAGCAAACACAGTTGTATAATTGATTAATTTGTCAACATCTCCGTAGAGCACAGCACTATGGTAACTAAGAGGCTCGCTCACCATTTTCCAGGGAGCCCTGAAAAATGCCTTGGGAGGGCGGCAGGGAGGCAGGGCAGCACCTTGGAGGTCCGGCTGGGGAGGATGGATGCACACACACGAGTGCACTTGGGCACACACCCATGGTTGGAAGCAGCCCCTGGCCAGGGCAGGAAGGTGAACTTGGGGTGGTCAGATGGTGACGGGCACTTGTGGGACGCTTCTGGGGCACCACAGAGGTGTCTTGGAGTTGGCTTGCAGTATTTGCACCAGAGGTTACCCTCTGTGCTGTGCTCATCCCGTCTCCAGGCAGGGATTTAGGCAAGCCCCTCGGGTCCCCATGACAGTATAACACCTCAGCAGGCACTTCTACACCTCCGTTTCCCCACAATTTGTGTTCCCTCTCCCAGATAAGCGACGTACAAGTCAATGTCAGCCGTTTTGCTGGGTGGCAGGTGTAGGCAGATGGGTTAATTGATTGACTAATAGCTGAATGCCAAGGTATTTGCAGGTGTGTTTATTCTTGTTTACAAACTGCCCGAGCTCAAGCAAGATTTTCAAGTATGTAGCAACGGCAGGAATCATATCCATAAAAATGCTAATCTCCTCTCTTGCTTCATCCGTTCAGCCCACAAACACACGCATACACATATGCGTAAAAGAAATTAATAAGGTTTGTTTGTTCTCTTCTGGGCTCAGCCTACTTTAATCTTATTTTAACTCACAGCGCAGCGCGGCGCATTGCTTCAGGACAATAAAGTTTTGACCGTCAGCAGCATAATAAGTAAACCATTTTTTGGAGAAATAAATAAACAAAAGATGAGCTGATAACAGCTCCCGTTGCTGTTAATTATTTCGCATAGACGCTGAAGCATTATAAGAAGACTTCTAAGTAATTCAAAGGATTTTTCTGAAAGGGATAAGCCAAACCCCTGGCCCTGCTGAAGGACCTCTCCCAGGGCATCAGCAGAAGGAAAATAGATATCCTGGGGATATCAGCCTTGGGGTCTGTGCCACCGAAGGCCCTACTGCCCGAACTGCAAGTATGTCTTCACGTCTTGAGGAGGATGCTGTGCGTTTGGTCCGGTTACAGCAAACCCAGCAATTAGAGAGGCTGTAAGAGCTGGGGAGGTTACACCCGCGCCAAGGAAGTTGGGCTGCAAACCTGTTCGTCCCGTCGCTGAGCGCAGCGTACGCAGCCATGATTTACAGTAAATTAGAAATATTCATGCTGATCAAAGTGTTTCTAATCACGTTTTATTAAGTGTGTGCATTAAGTGAGTCATGTGTGGCGAAAAGGTGGGACTTTGGTTGGCTCCGCTACTGCTGGCCATGTTAAGGAGGAGTATCAACAGTTTGCTTTACACTCAAACAGAATACTTGGAAAGGCTTTGTTTTGGAGCAGGCTTTTAACGGAAGGGGCACGGTAGGAAGTGTTAACAAAACAAACTCTGTGTGCTAATCTTAACACCTACATCTTCTGTTTAATCTTGCTTATTGCGGCGGACTGAGCCTTGTCATTAGCAGAGACAATGAGTCAATGTAGAAAAAGCGAGTTCCTTCATTTTCTCTGCATCTGAAGCTCTGGGGTTGGCCTTCTGGATGGCAGTAGTGATTTGGAGATGTGCTATTGCAGAGGGAGTGCACGTCGGCCCTTGGGGGCCAGTCTTGGGATTCTCCTTGCTCATTCTGCTGGAGCTGGGGCCTCCATGGATCCCAGTGCCTTCCTTACCTGGGGCATCTTCACGTCTCCTGGTACACGGTTCTTTTACTGAAAATTGTGTTACGTGGGGAGATTGCGTGCAATTCTGTATTGCTGCTTTCTGGAGATTCTTCAGTTTGGAAGGAGAATGCCCCAGAAGAATTTTTAGAGTAAGAGAGTGTGTGTGATTCTGCAATACTGTCCATAAGGGAGAAAGATTTTTTATCTAAAATGAGAGAAAAATAAGTGCAATTCTCTAAAATTGTCACTAAACCATTTGGAAACAAGAAATGAGGCTGGATCAGAACTCCATCCAGAGCACATGTTTTGAATCTGGAGCTGAATTCCTTATCATGGGTGTATTCATAAATGCAACTAGTAGAGCAACCGAGATTTGGAGTGTTGGATTGATTTGATGGTTGGAAATAGGCTGTTGTGGCTAGAGCAGAACCTCTTCTTTCACTCAAGGGATGGATAAAGACTAAATCAAAAGAGGATGACAACTTCTATGTTTTGATTTCTTTTAAAAGGAAAGCATATGAATATTAACAGGCTGGAATAGCATCTTTCTTAAAAGTTGTCCTTAGAGATGATGTATTATATTAATGTGAATTTGACTGCACGGTAAGTAAAATTTTATATATATAAGTCATTATCTTATTCCAAAAACTGTCATATCTTGGAAACTGTTCTGGAATTTTCTAGTATAGTCCAGTTTGAGTAAAAGGAGGTATCAGTGAACAAGTCAGATAATGAGCTGCTTTACATAAAAGGCATAATGTCCATTTATGATGTATAGAAGTCCTAAGAGAGATAAATAGACAGTTTAATCTTCTTTGGACCGTGTTTGAAATGTTCTTTTTATGAGGCATTCCTGACTGTTCCAGAGCTTACTGCTCAGACACTTTCATGGACTTCGTTTCTGTTTGACTTACAGCTCTGCAGGGTCCTTTACAGGCAAACGCAGGCAAATTTTCTTCAGTTGTATTTATTTGGTTCCTTGACCTCAAAGTAATTTTTTTTTGTGATGTAGGTGTTGTCAAACATTTTCTTCTGACCTGGTTGCTTTTGCCAGACCCGGCTGTTAGCACAAGGGACGAACAGTACCAGCAGGAACAGTCACACAAATTGTGGGGTTTGTCTTTGGCATCTTTGGCTCAGCGCTGAGGAGCTCTGCAGTTGACTTGAGAGGGTCTCTGCAGTAACGAAGTGTGTGGAGTTTGGAGCCACTGCACTAAACGCGTCTTTTTCCTTCTTTGTAAGTTCTTGAGATAAATTTACTGTGGAAAAGAGGATTGCTGGATGAATTAAATTAGATTAACTAAGCACTGTTTTTCTCCCTGTATTTCTATCAGTGTCTTGGCTTTGAGAGTTTGCCCACAGAACAGCTATTTTTCTGAGCAAAAGCGTGGCATTTACTTTTGTCTTTCCAGACATGAATGTCATGTTTTATTAGGGAATCATCTCAATCAGCTTTACTAGCAGCTGATTTTCCTCCCAGCCTTGCAACACTTGCAATATCTTCAATCAGAGAAGAGCCCTGATGGGGAAATGTTGTTGGAAGGAGGACATGCAACGCCGGAGTCTGGCAGAGCAGGATTGCTCTTCTGCATAGAGGAAGCAAGCATCTGTGAGATATTAAAAACTTTTGACAGGGATGGGAAGATAATTCCCAAGATAATTCCACATCAAGCATCACTCTGGCTTCTGTCTCCTGCCAGGCTTCCTAAGCCCTAGGTCATAAGGTTAGAGGGAGCTGTGGGCTGCTTGTGGCATCCCTCACCTGTGGATGAGGACCTTCCCTACAGCCCATCGCCACCAGAGCCGGATCGCCTGTCGTCACCCGCCCATTAAGGATGACTGCTTCCAAAGCATTAGCATTCATGTCAGGACTAGATATGGATCAGCACAGGCTTAAATCATTGTCAGGAACAGATGTGAGATACCTAATCAGTTATTTCCTTAGGAAAATGAGTTTGATTGCATGAATAGTTGTAAATATTTCATTCAGCGACTCAGCTACTACAGCTATGGTAAACAAGCTTCAGAGAGGCATTTTGTGGTACTGCACTTGATTTCTTATTCATCTACACTTCAGCGTAGAAGAAAGCAGCTTAGGTACTTTGGATTACTTTTTGTGACAGCACGGCTGGCAACCAGGGGCTCGCTTGAAGAGAGACGAGCACGCTTAGCCCTAAAAACCACACCAGCTTCAGCCTGGTTGGCTTACAGCATGCAGAATTTGCCCACACAGAACACAAAACTAGAAGAGATGTTCGTGTTAGGAAGGATGTAACACTAATTTCTGTGATCTTACAAGGAATTTTACTACTGACCTTTCGCAGCTGGCCTGGTGGGAGGAGGAGAAGGAAGGAGAAAGGTGGTTTTTCTCTCTGCCTAATTGAATGTTTTCCCTGCTTGAGTTTTGGCTAAACCACTGTGAAAATGCTTGTGATTTATAGGAGACGTACACGAAAGCAGTGCAGGAAAGAAAGTGCAGGCTGCGAGTACAGATGATGTTTGCCTCTCCAACACGGTGTGAAATCCCGAGGAAACTGGGACTGCTAGCTAAAGGTCACGGACATTTTTAACTTCTGCTGCTGGCTTCGTGCTACTGCGTAAATGTTCGTCAGGGGTTGTGCTGGCCTTGGTGATGTTACGTAGTCAGATTATCACAGGAACAAGCTCCCTTTCAACCCGTCTGTTTTGTGGGCACGTACATTGCAGTATCTTTCATCAGCTGGTTTTAATGTTTATCTTCTGAGCCAGCCTACTTTTATGGTGTTAAATATAGTATGGATGCTGCTGGTATGTGGATATATGGTTTAAGGTGCTTTGGTCGCAAAAGCCCAGAGTAACAGATTTGTGTCTGTCCTACTTCTGGAAAGCACAAACAAATCCCACTGCCTGCACCCAGGAATTACACAGGTGGTTAACACAAGAGGCACGTGCCAGCAGATCTTCGTTCTCCAGTGCTCTTTGCACTGTGTCTCAGGGGAGATGCTGTCTCACGCTGCAGCCTTTTCTGCTGGCCAGTCTCTTACCTGAGAGTTACCCTTCGAGACAGATGGGCCCATGCTTTTAACTTACTGGCTGTGATGGAGTCCTGGTTGTGACTCACAGGAGGAGGATTCTTAGTGTAAGAACATTGCGGATAAGAAATAAAACTCATTTTAAAATGTTCTGTATGCTCACGCAGTTGTTGAGGGACAGATCTTTTCCACTTTTAGAGTTTAAAAAAAAAAAACCTTGAGAGAGAATCCCCAAAGCGAAGGGGACATTCAGTCGTGCTGAGTCATATTTTGTTATTTTGGTTGATTATCCAGCCAGCCATGCAAATAAACTGCAAGGGAAAAAAAAAAAAAAAAAAGTGTGTGAATGTCTTATCTATGACAGAATGAGGACTCGGGTCTTTGTGCATAATATGTGTAACAACAATGACCCAGTATTAAACTGCTCCAGTGGCTGTCATATTTGTAGTCTAAAAATGATAACGAAGTAATAAGAGAGAGAGACATGTTGATGTTTATCTCCTCTTTTCCTCTTTCGGAGCAAAAGTTTTGCTTTCTCATTACATTTCCAGTGCAGATTTGCAGTACTGTGCAGAATGATGAATCCGATTGCAGTTAATTGTTTAAATATTCTTTTATTCCTGAAGCTTTCAGAACAAATAACATCTTTTGAGGAGGTAGTTGAGAAGCGATACGGGCAAGATATTGCAAAAGGGAATATTGGATGTGAAGTTAAAAGTGTCTCAGAGAAGAGAAAGAGAAGGTGCGGAGGTTGTTCTAAAGAAGGAAGGAAAACCAGCTATATTATTAACACTTCCAGTAACATAAGTGGCAGCAATTCTTCTTGGAAAAAAAAAAAAGTGTGAGCTTCAATGGTTCAAATCCATCCTTGGTGTAACTGCAATAGAATTAGACTTGGATCAACAGCTTTGCTGGTTCATAAGTCTTATGGGGTTACTGCATACAAATACTGTAAATGAGCGTGACTTTGTCCAAAATGCATTTAATGACTGTATTTATCGTCTGTCTGTCTTCTTCATAGTAAACAAGAAGGAGAAGGTCTTGTAGCCACAGAAAATATTTTGCATCGTGCTGTCTAACTAGGGCCATTATTAGCTGTTCTCTGCTCAAAAGAGCCGTTCTTTAGGGTAGCTGAAGCACAAACACGCTTGGTCTTTGGGACCCCTTTGCAGCCATATTATGTATTTGTAATGCAGGAAATAAAACACTGGATAGAAAATTACCACTTCAAGACAAGTGTGGGTTATTTTGGAAATTCTGAGCAATTAGGTGAATTTTCTCACAATAACACTCACATCCAGTGCTTAATCATACACTTGAAACAAGTGGGCTCAGACCTTATGAAAAGTGTTTACTTGTTCAGCTTTAAGGCACAGGCCAAGAAATAACTTGATCGGATTAGTCGGGGTTGAATAGGAACAGCAGCAAATAGAATCAAACGAGTGTGAACGATGCTGCTGTGCTCTGCATTAGGAAAATATCTGCCAGCTGCCGTTGCAGAGCATAATCCCGCAAGATGCTGACGCCTCCGGTTCCCGTTGCCCGAGGAAGCCAGGGCAGGGTTCCTCGGGCGTGCGGTTCCCATCGCTCACCTGAGTCACACAGCATTTTTTTTTTTTTAAATCCTTCTTTTCCCTCTTACATAAAAGCTGGTTCTTTTCTACCTCCTCTTTCTTGAAAGGCTCTGGACGCTTGCAGGGCCGGGGTGCGTGGCTGGTTATTCTCAGCTGCAAGATTACAGAGATGGCAGCAGTAAGGTCAGTGGGGCACGGACACGGCTCAGCTGGAGAGCAGATGCGAGGAGATCATTTAAGGAAAGCAGCTGAAATTCCCGGAGCCAAATGAGGATAAGACAAATTTTGAAATGTAAGCGCTTTGTTTAAATTCCTTTTGACTTACATGCACGTTATACCTGGAACGCTCCCGAATTAAACACACCGAGAGGGTAAAGAAGTTTTTCTTAGCTTGAACTTGGACGCGTGAAGCCAGAGATATAAAATGAGGTCAGTTAGCTCAGCTGCAGTGAATCCTTTGATATTCATTTAATGGGTAAGTAGATAAAACTCTAAGTAAGCCTGCATGTAAGACTTTGAATTTTAACTACTAGAGCTCTTTATAATTTTCTCACAGGTCTTTCACATGGGGCAGTTGAATTGTTCAGACAGCTAGTGCTGCTCCACTTCTGCTGCAGGAGAATCAATGCTTCACTGCATGGCCCCGGGGCCCGTTCTCTCCTTTCTTTTCTGTCTCTGAACCAGAGCTGAGAGGTGGGCTGGTGCTGGGAAATGCCATCGTTTTGGCAGTGTTCAGGTTTGAGATTTGGGCTGAAGTTCAGAGTTTTAACTCTGGATCAGCAGCTGAATTCTCCTCTGCTATGGGGAGGCTTTCAATCTGGTTTAGACCTATCTCTAATCCTTTTGTCATAATATTTCCTTTTTTTTGAATAGCTTCCTTATGTATTGAGTTCCAGAAATTCCAGGCTGGTGATACACATGAGAAACAGATTGCAACAGAGAGCAGATTATATTACTCAGGTCTAGGATTACGGAGGCAAAACGCTTTTTCTTCAAGTTGTTTTAGAAAGGGAGAAGAATCTTCCTTTTTTTTGATTTATCAGTAGAAATTTGGGATCAAATGAATCCTGAGCTGTCCTTCCACTGGTCACTCAGTGGTCACTTGAGGAAAAAATAGTGAACTGTTGTTTTTTTCTCACTCCTTTGCTTGGAAATCAGTTCTTATCAGTGCTACATATTAAAGTGAGTTCTAAGACTCTAGTCTGATGCTTCAGGAAGCTTATTTTAGGAGGGAAGACTTGACTGGATGCCAGTAGACAGGGCTAATCGTCGGGACATCTGGATTCACTTCTTAACTCTGCTGGCTGACCTTGGGCCAACGATTTAGGTCAAACTTTTCCAAAATGTGCATTGTTTGTAGGTGCTTGTGCTGGGTTTTGGCATTACTTAAAATTAGGCTGTAGCTGCATTTACTATTTCAAATCCAGCTTCCCAAAACTGGGACACTCATAAAAAGACAGAAGTGAAATGTGTGCCCCTGTTTCCTCACTTGTACAACAGGGATAAGCATGTTTATAGAGCATGCCAGGACTTCCTGACGTAGAAGCAGTGGAGGAGAAAGCAGCAAGATGCTTGCAGAGCATCGGAGAAGGCAACATTGTTCATAGAAAGCAAAGGAAAGTGAACAAGAACCAGACTCGCAAGACCTCCCAACAGCAGCCAAAGGGCTCCCTGGTACAGAGGACCCAGCAGATGTAAGGAAGCAGAGGAATGACAGAGGCAGGGATAGCTGGCTACCTGCAGGGTGTCTGTACCTCATCCAGCTGCCTCGTGGTGCATTGCCCAGCAGCAGCAGGGCCCTGGCTGAGTTTCCCTCTCTTGCAGGGGACGTGGCGTAGTGCAAGGACAGGGCAGTGCAGGAGAAACATGCCTTGTGCCTTCAGGATGCTCCAATTTGTGCCATACAGTCAGTCTGTGCACGCCAGAAAGGAATGGGCTGTATTAAACACCCAGTCATGTAGTGGAGGAGCACTGATAGTATTGGGCTTCTTTCATTAAATGAAGTCCAAATAGAGAAGTCTGGCACCGCCTTGCTTGTTCTTCAGGCAATTACCTGGGGACCCTGGGATGTGCTTGTCAGGGAGATGGCAATCAGTTCCTGCTTTCATCTCTGCTCATCCTGCAGCCTGTGAGAAGAAGGACTTTTAGCCAAGTCCTCACCAGAGCAGAGCAGTTGGGAAGTGGGGCCCTGGAAGCCCCAGTGACCCACTGCTGATGCATTTGAAGGCTCCTCCTTTCCCTGTGCAAGGCAAACAGCCCTCGGGCCTCACTTTTAGTTTTGCATTATGAGTTCCACCTGCAGCACAAGCAAACACAAAGCACAAATCTCCTCATCTGTACCATCCTCCAGAATCTGAAATGCATTTTATATACAAGCCGTAGAAAGAAGAAACTGAAAACAAAACAATATATATATTGTTTGAGCAGAAAAGGAGAACAGCTGAGGACATGGGTGCTGTTACTGCCTCCTTGAACAAACTGGTGGTTGATGGTTTAGCTTGAGTAGGTGGCTGATTTTCTTTATTGGGTAGTGATTGCATTTATTCTGCACACAGGGCCTAAAAGTAGGTAGTTCAATGGCACATAGACTTAGTTTGGGATGAGTTTCACCCGTAGTAAATCGAACAGAAAAGGAAACGCAAGCAGGATTTCAGGGTAGCACAACCAAAACTTGGTGTCCATCGTGTTTAAGCTGCAGAATCAAATTATTTGTTTTGTTGGCTTGCTTGTTTTTTAGCTTGTCGAGCTGCTTATTTCATTGCTGAAATTTGTTGGGTTAACTTCCCACACACACAAACGCCATCTTTTGTGATTTGCCAGAGAAGTGGATATGATAGAAAGTGCACTGAGGCACGAGACAGGGAGCCCTGCTCGCCTTCTTTCCACATTCACCAGCAGGAATGGTTGCTTAACTTTAAACCTCAGGAGACGAGCAGTGCTGCAGTCATCCTGAACATCACCTTTCCTTTGTAGAGATTGCTTTCAGTTTTTTTTTGTAAATCATTCTGAACTAAAATGCGTGTTTCTATGTGTATGTCTGTGCACCCCATGCATTGCCCTGTTGGGATCAGCCATAAGCAGAACCAGAGCTTTAAGAAAATTCCTATTTTCTGGAAATTTTGGAGAAAATTCTGTTCAAAAGGCTTCTGGTTGTGAGATTTCAATATTGCTGCCTTCTCTTTGTCTCTATGTGCCTTTCCTGGAAATAGTCACATGCAAACACACGTCTCAATTTCTGCTGAAGGATTTTTTGTGAACTGCCTTTGCTGCTATGCCACGCAAGGGAAAGAAAATTGTATGTTATTGTTTGGGGATTATTTGGCTCTAAATATTAGTCTGAGCATCCAGGTCCAGAAATACCGTGTCTGAATGAGCCAGGTGTGTTAAAAATGTATTTATAGGTTAGATATATTTTCATCATTTCATAGCACAACACACGTTTACTGGAAAGGTAGTTCCTGTAGTAACTGGCTACAAATAAACACAGGTATTTATCCAAGACAGCAGGAGTATTATTTGCATGCTCGTTTTTCTCCTCTCCTGCGTGTGCCACTGGAGTTGTGTTCTTGTACTGGTAGGGTTGTGAATCAGCAGTCCTGCCTTTTGCCATCTTTTGAGGATTTTAAGAGGCTATTAGACAAATTGATAGAGTTAATTAAATACATGCCCTTCTTGTTACAGAAGCCCTGGAGACATTTTAAATAATCTTCTCCAACGTTGCATCTTTAGCCTGCAAAGCTTAGTAAATTGCTGGAACAGAACAAAGTTGGCCAGCTATTTTCTTCAGGATCTGACAAAAATCCTAGAGAACAAAATGTTCCAGTAATCATCTTTTCTTTTCAAGTGTCTGTTAGTGTTTTTTAATCTTTCTCCCCTTTCCTTTTGTCAGAAAACAGCATACCCTAGTTAAAATAAATAAATAAATAAAGACACACAAGCAAAAAAATAGAAAACCCACAGCAGCATTGTTCCTGCCTTTATCTTTCATTTCATTTTGGTGCTGAATCACAGTGTTCTGATACAGCCTCTTTTATGGCGTAATTGTTTTGTATAATCCATTTTCTTTGGGCACCTCTTAGCTTCTCTCTGAAGCTGTTACTGCTGTAATGAATGTAGTCATAAATCTGTCACAGGTAACAAGCTAAATTTAGAGCTCAATAAACCAGGAGGGGGATGCTGCAGCTAAGCGAGCGCATTGAGATGCTCCTCTTACAGCAGTGGCAGAAAAGGTCCACTTCTGACAGATGAACAAGAGGAGGACACAGATTTTTGGGTTCTCTCATCAATTCACCACCATCATTACCCTGTTCCAGCTGCTGCAGAGATGCTGCACGAAAATACAGGCAGGAGTAGGAAACAGAAGTAAGTGGTGGAGATTCAGGGATGGGGAGGATCCTCGCCGTGTGTAAAACAGCCGGAAAGGTTCAGAGGCACTGTTTGGTTTTTCCAAATGTCATTTACATTAGCATCTTATAATTGAATCAGTAGCACTTCACTGAAAAGGTTAAATTCTGCCTTTTAAAAATTAAATCTGCTGTTTAGCTGTCAAGCACAGTCATGCCCTCCTGTTGCCTCTGGAAGAATGAAACATCGCCGTATTGACATATAAATCGTACTGCTGGAGAATGCATTAACTCTCTTATTTACGGCTGTGTTGTGCTGCATCTTGTAATTGAGGGCTCTCTGCAGAATTCATTGCATGTAAAATCCATGGAAATTATTAGCACGGCACATTCTGTAATTAAAATATTTCCTACAGTATAGATTTGAAGACTCCCGATCTGCCATGCATTACACAAGTGCAAAATGCTACAAAAATATAAATACAAAGTTTTTGTGCATAGAGAATATTTTTAATTAGATGACTTGAAATAGTTGGAGAAAGCAATCAAATTAGCTGGTTTCAGGGCTGTTTTTAGGTGAGTGATGAAACTTTATTTCCTGCTGATCACAAAGAAATCAGAGCACTAGGCTCACAGAGTGAGCTTTACCTTGTCGTCAGTGACATAGCCAAATAATTAAAATTAACACTATATTGAAGCATTCAACTGTTGTTTTCAGGGGATAACTCTTTCTAATATGTTATGCCATTAAGAGATATTCTCAAAGTAACATGAATGTTTTGATGTTTTTACAGCAATCCAATAAACATTATCTTTAGTCAAAATATTGCAGTTTTAGATAGCTCCTGAAGTCAAACAGTTTGGCAAAACAAAGAGTTAAAAAAATTCCTTCTCCCGTTCCCTCTTCAGTAAAAATTGTGCCAGAATATTGCAGAAAGGATGAAACAGCACTTTAACTTTTAGATGTGTATCTGAGAAGTCCATTGTCTTGTTAAGGCTGTCAGACTCCATTGCCCTTTCTGTAACCCTAGAAACAACTTTAATACAGTGATGTTTGAAAAGTCTAAAACGTAACTTGCCTTTAAAGTGCTTTTCGCGTTGTTTGAGACGCTTCGTGCAAGGGAAGAACAAATCTTTTCTCGCTATAGAGGGCATTAAGCAATGATGGATGTGCATTTCTTGGTGGGACACTGACCATCACCGGTTGGAGGCGGGGTGGAAGAAGCTGCTGGCAGCATCCACAGGTGTCCTCTCTCCTCACCTGCCCGCAGAGTTCAGGAGTTCTCTCCGTGTATTGCAGGAGAGGATTTTCAGGAGGCAATAAATAAATTTTGATCCCTCTGGTTAATACAGTTAAGGTCAAAGAGATTCTATCTGGAGCTGTTTAAAATACTCTTAACATGCAGACATACTTCTGTCAATAGTGCTAAGTGCCTTATCTTGCCGAGCAGTGTATACAACCCTTATGAAACTATTCTTAAGTATTCTGCTTACTATATTTAGCCCTGGCTCATAACAAGACAAAAAGCACTTAGCTAAATGTAGTCCTGAAGTGCTTAATCCGGTTAAGAATATTCTGTCCTTAGGTGTCTTCTGCTAAGACTTTTTATAGCTCACCATCCTGCTGCATCATGCAAAAAGCTTCTCCGTGGGATCGGGCCTGTGACTTCTTTTATGGCCTTTTATTCTGTCTGAGCCTCCAAGTCTGGTGCTGACCGTGGGCATCGCTCGCGTTCACCGGGGTGTCCCCAGGACAGGCCCGGGAAGCCTCGTCACCCCAGCAGCTCACATCAGCCGTGCCATGGAAGGATGCCACGGCTACTGCTGGAGACAGGGGAATTGGGACTGCCTTGCCTAATTCAGGCTTGGTGAGCATTGACTGGACGTTGTTAATGTTCAGTAAAAAGCCTGCAGTGGTTAGACAGGCAATGGGAAGGTTTCTGTGCAAAGCTTTGCGCTCAAAACTCAGGAAGAATCCTTTAGTTTGGCTGAGTTTTTGCATACTTTGGCCTGTATGTGAAAAATGCTTTCTGAAAAGTTTTAATAGATTTGTTTGTGTGGTTCCAAGTACTTTTTTATTTTTTTTTAATCTAACCCACTGCTTTAAAAAGAATATTCTCGATATCTCTGTATCTCAGAAATCGTTAAGGGTTAGCAAAACTTGAGTGTGGGCCATCCTTCTGGAGGAGAAACAACAATGTAATTTTGAAAAAAGCAACGCTGACGATGAGAAGCAGTGACTAAGATAAGAATTTCAGTTCCAATGTAGGTCACTAGGATAACAAACAAGATCACACGCTCCTTTTGAACTCGGATAAAAGCTTGTAATTTGACCAGCGTACAACTGCTGTGAGAGCAGCAGCCTAGCAGGTCCCCTGTACCTAAACCTGGCACGTAGGTGGTGTTTGCAGCGGGGACACCAGTCCTTGCGTAAGGTTTTCCCTGGAAGTTCGTGTTCTGAGCTGAAATTGCCGACTTAATCCCAGCCGCGCTTTTTACTGAAGTGCTTAGGGCTGAAACACACGAAGCGTATTATATAGCTGCATGTTTGTGTGTTACTCTGGTACTTCTGTTGTGCCAGGAGCTTCAGTCCTCTTCCAGGTAACTGCGGTGTTTATAACCAGTTTATAACCAGTTTATAACTGCAGTTTATAACCAGGGTATTACAGTTTATCTCAGCCAAGTTTTTCAAGCAGGCGGACTGACATAATCTCACGTGGGTGCAGTGAGCAAGCATTCGGCCTGTTGTCCCATCTTGCCTCCCCTACAGAGCACTCTCCCCATACCACAGGACGGGCTCTGTGTTGGCCATAAACACCAGATAGATCAGCGTTGGTGAATGGCAGATGAACTCACAGGTTCTCATTGCACACATGCCAGCTGTACCATCGGGTGTTGGAAGGACTCCTGTCGATCCTCAGCGGCCCCACACTAGTCGGGCTGTTCTTCCACACTACCGGGTCTTGTGGTTTTTTGGGTCTTCTTCTGTGGCAGCAGGTGGTGCACACAGAGCCAGGAGTCCCAGACATGTCCCAGTGTCCCTGGGTGCTCCCCAGTTACACCGACCACCTTTCTCACTGGTGGCCGCAGACCTCTTCGGCTTGAAGCGATTGCTGCTCTTGAGGCTAAGTCTCGTTTGCAACTGTGTTTTAATTGTGTTTTGCTTTTCCTTCTAGGATTAATTTTTCTCCGTCTCTATTTACATGGTGATAAGAAGTGCTGATCCCACTCCGTCAGTCTGGACTGATGAATCTGAGCAATAGAACAGGTAATGGCTCACTGGGCTTCCAGGGACTCAGGCAGGGAGAACCACCCCCTCCCAATGGCGTACATCCACATTTTGGGGCTGGAGAAACCGTACAGAAATCATACAAATCATACTCTGCCCAAGTCCCCTGCAGGGAGGGGAATCCTTGCTCCAGAGCAGGGGAGGGAGGGAGAATTTTTGTTGCTTTTTCTGTGATCAGTATCTTTGACATCCTCTCAGTTGTGGGTGGTTTAATTTCATTTGGAGTTACTGACCTGAGAGCAAAGCACCAGTGAAGAGGTCACCCTGATCATGATGGATTTTATATCATTGCACGGGGCTTGAGAGTACCGTGTCCTTACTGGGAATTGCAGCCAACTGTTCTCCTCACCTGTGCAGTTAGTGTGCAATAAAGAGAGCAGCCCACAGTGACTGCTGACAGACAGACCCCAGGGAAGCCAAGTCACCTTCCCTTCCTTTCCCTGGTTAATGCCAGCAGAGGAACAATTTCAACTTGCAGCCTTGGGTATGGGTATGAATCCCCATGGTGGGATGCAGCTGGGATGATGTGGTGGGAGTCCACCGGTGCAAGCATCGGTCGTTGGCCACAGGGCATTTCAGGTGAGCCTGTCTCATATCATCCCTCGAATCTCCTGACCGTACCCTGCTGTTGCCTAATACTAATCCTCTGGGGGATCAGCATACCTTCCTCCTGTGCCCTTGCGCTGGGACAGAAATCTCAGTTGCTCTTTAAGCATTGCAATGGATTCCAGCAGCCTAGCAGGACCAGGCACTGTGCTACCTGGCACAGACATCGAAATGAGATCAGCTCTCACATTTGCAGGGGAGATGCTGGTTCCTGTACAGAAATCAGTGCTTTGGTAGGGTTCCCCATCCCTGGTGTTCCCCTGGCTGCATCAGGTGCTGGCTGCGCTTGATCGTGGCTGGGGCTGTTTTCACAGAGGGGACTGCAGAGGCAGGCTGGGGGCTGCTGGCTCTTTTCCAGTACAGTTACAGTTATTGTAGATGAATGTTTGGGCATATGGCAAAGGTTTCAGCTCTCAAGCCTCAGTAGGTGACAGAACAGGCAAGAAACTATGTAATTGAGCGGAGGCTGGGGAGGGGGTGATAGAAACATCCAGGAGGTCATAACGTACAACCCAGTAAGCTCCATGTTCTGACAGCCTCAACGAGATCAGGCAATGTGACTCAGTAAGTACTTCTGTCCTTTCCTTCCAGAGCCCTGTGTCGTGTAAACGAACTGATGGATGAAGATGAGAAGGACAGGGCAAAGAGGTATGAAGGGATGCACGGAGCGCTGAGCTTGCAAGCTCTTCCAGGGAAGAACTGCAAATGCTGTGTTGTCTGATGCGGGTAAAAGTAGTCAGGGCACTGATGGCAGAGGCAAAATCCTGCAGTTTTCAGGCTGTGGATAGCAGACCACATAAAATGGAATTTTGTCACCATTTTCAAGCTTCTCACGGTGTATTTGACCACCCCTACGATGGGTTAATCAGCTCGGTGCTCCTTAGATTACATTCCTTTACCCTCTTGTTATCCCATGGCTATTTACCATGCTGATGCAGTACCCCAATCTGTGATTTTATTGACCTCATGCAGTGCTGCCCACCTGGGTTCCCCATGAGACTTAGAGGGCAGTCCTGCCTTAGCACAGGTAGGAAGGAGCTGGTCTTCCTTCAGAGGAGCTTGGTTCAGCTGTAATTACTCATCGTACATTAGTGCCAAAACAGAGAGGGCTGAGAAAGCAAATGCTGGATGTGAGAACCTCCAAATGCCAACCTGAAAGTGAATGGAAATGCTTCCTGCATACCGAACTCAGGCTGGATCACAGGGCTGATGTATCATCATGAATGCACTTGTAAAGAAAAATAATTACTACTGGAAGAGGTTGTATGAAAATAGGGTTATCTCAGATAGGAGCATTGGAAAGAACATTTTGGAAGAAATTGAATGGATTTGCTTTCTCCTTTATTGTTTTTAATGGAGGGGAAAACCCTAATAAAACATTCTTTAATTGTATTAATGCAAGCTGGAAACGAGTCTGTGGTTTCCGCAGCCAGACTCTTAACGTGCCCAGTTTCATATATCACACTGCTGCCACTCCAGATTTCCAAACCCAGATGTGAGAGCGTGTGCTTGACTTTGTTCTGCAATCAAATTATCTCTGCACAATGTTCTCTGGGAATGAGCTACTTCTGCAGGTACAAATTCAAGAACGAGGCATCCCTCTCATTATGACCTCTACATGCGTGCATAGTAGCTGCAAAACAGAAGTGGGCAAAAAGTCAGTGTGTGGTGCCAGGACTATTGTACTGGAGAAATTTTACCTATAGCACCTTTGTGAAGCCATCACTGGTTTTGAAACAATGAGAACTGCTGCTGAAATGTGCATAAGGATGCAGTCTTGCTCAAATGCATATAAATCCTATTTGTTACCTGCAAACATTCCTTTCTGACAGTGAGTTCAGTCCTGCTGCAAGGCTCAAGGCACCAACACTTACTCCCAAGCCTAATTTTAAAGAAATGAGCAGTCACAGCAGGGTTCAGATTCTTGTACTTAAAGTGTTTTGCTGGGACAGGGCCACTTGATCCTCCTTGGGTCGAGCTGCAGACCCTTCCTTTTACTTAGTGCCATTCATGTTTCTGTCATCCAGGGCATCACGCAACAAATCTGAAAAGAAGAGGAGAGACCAGTTCAATGTCCTCATTAAAGAGCTTTGCACAATGCTGCAGGGCCACGGCCACCCTCTCAAGATGGACAAGTCCACCATACTGCAGAGGACCATCGACTTCTTACAGAAACAGAAAGGTACTGAGGGCGCTGCCCCCTTCCCCTTGGACCTTTTCCCCTTGGAGGCACTGGCTCTGCAGCTGACCAGCAGCCAGTTGCTGCTCAGAAGATGAAAACTATTTTTCCCAAGCATCTAAAAACCCCGTATAGGACATGAATTTAAGTGAGGGTCAGATTAAGGCACAGCAGTTGGCGACAGCAGATGGGGCTAGGCTTGAATGCAGTGACATTGCTGCATTTCCCTCACCGACCTCCCCATCCCCTGGCATGTTTTATGTGCTCTCAAGCAGAGCAAGAAGGAGGAGCTGAGGAACAGCACACACCACAAAAGAGGATTTCTGCCCCCCTTTTCCCAGGTCTGGATGGGTGCAGCCCCTCCTGCTGCCTGTGGGCTTCTGCCATCCTGCAGTGGCTGCAGAGCCAGCCCCAGTCTGCTGTCAGTGATGCTCTGAGGCTAGCCCAGAGCACTGGAAAGAACATTTTTGAAGAAATTGTTTTCTTCAGTTTTGAAGGTTCCCTTCAAACTACCCAAAATGTCTCCTCTTTTTTTTTTTTTTTTTCCTCTCCTGATTTCTAATGCATTTCTATCGTGATGGCGTGGAAATTGAGTGTTGCATATAATAAGGCTTTGTATGGAGAATGATCTGAGGATGATTCCTCTGAAAGCTTCTTAAAAGAAATCGTGTTACTTGAAAATGAAAAAAAAGTCCCAATGAATGTGAGTCATGTTGCTTTTTTGATGTTTTCTCTGTAAGAAATCACAGCACAGACAGAAGCCTGTGAGATTAGACAAGACTGGAAGCCTTCATTTCTTAGCAACGAGGAGTTCACCCAGTTGATGTTAGAGGTAAGAAGAAATTAAAGCTGCATAGATTAGTGAAAAGTAATCGGTTCAGTGGAGTAGTTCAGACATACAGTTCCTTTCACCTGTGGGTCCCAGTGTTAATGATTTCTGCTTTGCTGGCACTTATAATCCAAACCTGACAGAGACCAGTGTTGTGCTAAATGCTTTGCAGACACAGAATTAGGAATATGACTGCTTCCCCTTAAAGGTAAACAGCTTTTCATTTAGGCATGAAGCCCGATTTGGCCCAGCTTTGGCCAGGTGAGAGAGGAGAAACAGAACTGCCCTTCTCAGACCAGCTACAGGAGCAAAAACTGGGAAGGATCTGAGCAAAGCAGAGCAGCTCCCATCCTCCCACATCCCATTAGCAAGGCAGCCTTTGCGTTGCTGCCACTAGCTGCGCAGGGCTGTACCTGTGCTGCAACTGCCACGTCTTTTACTTTGGTTGCTTTTACGTGTGCTCAGATGAGCCCTGATCCTGTCACCTATAAAATGATGAGCTGATGTAGAAACACCCCACGAGCCTACATTTTTATTTTCTTAAAGATGCTGCTTGGGTTCTGTACTGCCTGCTCCTCCAGCGAGGACATCTACCCTGCGTAGGCAGCTGCTGCTCTTTGCCCCACCAAAACTAGGGTGTATGCCGGGCTGAGCTGGGAGGTGCTGCAGTGTCTTAGTTACTCCTTTTCATCAGGATGTCATGACTCACCTCCCTGGAAAAGTCTGTTCATTCTTTCTGGGAATTTTTCTTACCAAACAAGCTAGTTTGTTCCAGCTGAATCAAAACAAATTTCTCCCTTACAAGTGGCCGGGGGGAGCCCTTCAATAACTGTTCGTTTGCTGGACTATGTTTGACCATTGAGCAGTTTACTTAAAATCAGTGTTTTTACCCAGAGAGTGCTTATTTTTAGCAAAGGCAGGGACTCAGACAATGAGACAGGGAGTAGCTGGCTGCGGGGAAAGATGCTGGATGCTCCCTCTGTGTAGCATCTTTGGCTTCCTGCAAGCTGAGCTGCAGAGCAGCCTAATGATGTCATTAGAAGAACTGGCTTTGTACACAGTGCTGGCCAGGCATCAGACCTCCTAGACCTTCCGAGTGTTATGGAAGAATAGGAACAGAGACTGGATCAATGGTACAAGAAGATGTTGTGAAGAACAGGGAGAGAGCTCTCAAAGAAGAAAGCACATGCAGTGATTTAGAAGGCACTGAGAACATAGACTCCGCGCCAGGAACCATTGTGAAAAGGAAAGGGAAAACAAACTTTGAAAAAAAAAAGGGAAAACAAACTTTCAAATTGTCGTGTCAGTTGCCTAGCAAATGAGTGCTTTAAGCAAGATAAATAAGGCTTTAGATCTTGTCCTTAGGAGCCATAAAATTATTTTTTTTAAATGTATTATTTTTTTCATCTGTCTCTGTTTATCCATCCATCCATCCATTCATCCATTCATCCATAGTGCTGGGTTTGCCGTGATGATATCTAACATTTCCTTACGCACTGAACTGGTTAACTATTGTGCAATTCAGAACACATAATGAAGTGACTGAAGTCACTAGGATTGTGTGGGTGTAGAAAACTTAACCACCACCATCTTGCTTCACATTAAATAAGTACTCACTGGGTGCAAAATACAAGTCAATTTAATATTAATGAGCAAATAAGTGTAAGAAGAATGCTGAATTAGACACCATGTGTCATTTTTTATTTTTCTACATTGAACCGTCATTGCCATAATTGATTCATGTTGGTTTTAGACTGTTACAGTCATCACCACTGAGTAAACTAGCCTATTGTATTGTAGTTTAAGTTGTTCCCATGCATAATTCTTTTCTTTTTCCTTCCGTCTGCCTTTTGTCACTAGGCATTAGATGGCTTTCTCATCGCTCTTACCACTGATGGGATTATTATTTATGTATCCGACAGCGTCTCCTCTCTGCTCGGACACTTACCGGTAAGTTCTGACACCACAATGCCTTGCAGAATCGCTCCCCTGCTTTAGCACAGCCCCAGCACTGCAGAGACAGGGCTTGGGTTTGTCCAGCCAAATATTTATGAAACCTGTATATGGTGAAGCTCTTCCCAGGAGATTTAAAGGTGATTTCAGGACTAAATATATGCTCTTCTAATGACATCGGGTTTTTCTACTTTGAGCCCATGGTCTTTAGTAGCAAAAATGTTAGTTTTCCATGAGAATTTCTAGACATCAGTTAATTTTTAGTATAAAAGCTTCTGCTGGTCCCTCAAAACCAATTTTTGTTTTTATCTGGTGCAAAGTGAGAGCTATGCTATGTGAGGGCAAATTGGATCCTGAATGTCCTAACCTGACTGAATGGCCCAGTGTGCAAAGAAACAAAGCTCCACGTGCAGATCAACTCAGCTTCCTTGTGTTAAGAGTCTGTGCTAGCCTGGCAGCATCTGTGCTCCACTGTAGGATGAAAACGCGTGTGGTTGTGTCAGGCTGTGCTGTGGAACATGACAAAGCATTCTTTTGCATCAGTCAGATTTGGTGGACCAAAATATATTAAACTTTCTGCCTGAGCGGGAACAGAGCGAGGTGTACAAGCTCCTTTCTCCACACGTGCTCATGACAGATCCTGTTGCAGCTGATTTTCTCAATGGTAAGCTCTTTGCTTGTCTGTTGATCAAGGAAATTTGCCAAAGGCAAGCAGCTCCCAGGGGCAGCCTGCACTGGGCCCTCCAGCTATTTAATTCTCCTGCCTGCTGCTGCTTTTGGCCTCTGTTCATATTTCTGGGTTTGGATGCAGCCCATCCAATGTTCCTACTTGCTCCCAGTACTTGATTTGGACAGTCTGTATTTTACTGTTTGCTTTGTGTCGCAGGACAGGGTGGAGTCACCCTCCTTAGATACTTTTCTCAGGGTGGGACTGAGCCTGTGAAAGGAGTGAGGGGTTTGGGGGATGAGCTTGGGTAGGAGAAATCCCAAAGGGCTTTGGGAAATCCCAAAATGTTCCTTCCTCTGCTGTTCTCCCCAGACTGTGTGCCCACACCAGAACTGGTGGTCGTGTCTTCCTTACATCCACGTGCTGGGACCCCCTTCTCCTAGCAGCCCCTCCGTTTCTTGGTGGGTTCACCATGGCCACCAGAGCTCATCTCCCTCCCTGCGGCCCCATAAGCGTGCACAGGAGCTGAGCACCCCTTGTGCTGGTTTCCGTGAAGCCAAAGAGCCCGTGGTCTGACCCATGGAGTTCAGACCTTGGGGCAGAAAGCCGAGCAAGAGCTTGGCATGGTGCCTTCCACAGCTAGCAGGAAGACTTAGGGTGACTCCAGTGCCCTTTGCTCCGCATCCTGCAGAGCAGTGCCAGGGCAGCGTGTTTCACGTGAAATCCTGCACGCGATGAAGGGGCAAACACCACCGACTTTGAGCTCGCCAGTGTAACAGGGCAACTATAAAGCTGTGGGAGAAGGGGTGATCACAGACATCCTAAAGCAAAACCAGCTGATCAGTGCTCCTGCTAGTTATAGGTTTATTTATGGGGATGGGGAGCATCTCAGCAGAGGGTGCTGAGATGCCACAGCAGCAGGGTGGGTAGAAAACCTGGACAGATTGAATATATTGAATCTATGTGCTACCATGCAGGCTGCCAATAACGTGTGTGTCTCCCTCTCTTTTTCTCTTTTCAGTGGAAAAGCAAATAGAGTTTTGCTGCCATTTAGCAAGAGGCAGCTTAGATCCAAATGAACCCCTGACGTATGAATATGTGAAATTTGTAGTGGATTTTAAATATTTTACTCATGGTGAGTTACCTCTACAGCCTGCCGTTACCTCTCAGCCTCTCTCCTTTAAAGTGTCTGTTTTTCTGTAGCCTTGTTTCAGCTGAAAATGCTGTAATCAGCAGGGGTGGAGTGTGCTGCAGATATGTTAGCAAGATTTTTTTTTCACATAAAAGCTTTGGGGAGTCTGTTGGTCAGAGGAGTGACACCAGACTGATCGTCCCTCCGTTTGACTGCCTCCATGACTCGATTGTGAAGCAGCCTACATACTCAATTAACCAACAAAATATGCTATTCTGTTTCACTTGTGGCAATTGAGTGACACTTTCTAAAGATGAAATGATTTGAGAAACTTGTAAAATCCTTGATCTTGCAAGTGTTGGGCTGCAGAAAGGTGCTGTTTCCTGGAAATAACATAAAAAGGGAGAAACTTCTGGATTTGATGTGAACAATTTCCTTGGGAAAATACTCCAGCCTTTTGTTCACCACATCTTCTGACATCCAGTTGTGACTTCCTTTGTGTTGAGAAAAAAGATTCAGGGCAGAATAATGGTACCAAGAGTTCTTTCTGTAATCTTCTTGATCTTCGATTTGTGATTTTAAAGGGATGCTTGTAAAACATACATTTGGAAAAAAAAAATAGTGCAAATCCCTCTACCTCTCAAAGTCAGCTAAAGTTCAGTGACTTTGCATCAGTTTTCCATCCTCCCTAAGGACATGCTAGCAAGGAGGCTGTAGCTGCGTGCTGGGAGCGATCAGAGCTGTCTTATGAGGCTTCCCTGCAAGCCAGGGGTGGGTGGCTGCAGCTCTGTAACTCAGAGCCTAAAGGATCGTGCTTTAAATAACATCAGTGTCTATCAGTGTGGCATCACGGTGTGGGTCGGAGGAATTTGTTGCTGGGGTTTCATCAGTCGTCCTGCCTGTCCTAACATGAAAAGAAAGGTCTCCTTCCTCTTCGTCTTAAATAAATTGTCTGGTTGTGTCTAGTGCCTACACCCTCCTGTAATGGCTTTGAGTCAGCTATTGCACGAGCTTTCAGGTCAGCCACAGAGGAGCAGATTTGCCTCGTAGCGACTGTTCGTCTCGTCACACCGCAGTTCTTAAAGGTGAGAGCTCTCCCACTGCCTTTTCCCTTTTGTACCAGAGCCAGCCCATGCTCAGCTGGAGCTGCTGCTGTACCATGAGCTGTGCTTGGTGCCCTTGCACGAGCAGCCATGCTGCAGCAGCCTCTCACAGGACATGCAGCAGTGCAAACTGCCTTGTGCTGAGGGCTTGTAAGTGAGGGAGGGCACTGCTGTGCTTGGGAGGGGGAGATGATGCTTATTTTCGAAGGAGAAAATGAAAAATGGGAGTTGTGCTTGAGAAGAGGGGGTTGTGTGATGGGATGTTTCAGAGCGGCGAGCTCAGGGGGTGCCAATAAAAGGTGCCCAGCTAACTGCTTGGAAAGTTGGAGGCACTGAAGAGCTACACCCCACTGCTCCTTGGTGTAGGAAGGCCAGCCACACTTGGAGACCCCGAGCACCGCAGTTCATGGACTCTTTCTCCCAGTCTTTAAGTGTGGCACGGTGCCGCAATGGCAGGGATAAGGGCAGCGGGTGCTTCTTGCTGGAGAGCAGCAGCAGCCTGGCTTGAGGCTGGAACCTGCTCTGTCATCCATCTTCGGTTAGCAGTATTTACAGAAAGTTGGGGAATGTTGTCTGCAGACTGCAAGATGAGGCCCTTGGACTATTTATCCTAGCTCTGAAACTCAGCCCAGGGTAAATTATTCAGCCACTTTTCATCAGTTTATGCATCTATAAAACAAGGTTTATGCATTCCTTAGAGGAAAAAAAAAAAGTCGAGTGCTTTAAAAGCCCTGTGTTTTGCTAGGGTTTATTATACCAAGATGATGCATTCTTGGTCTTGAGGGAGAGCTCCTTTTGTTATTTCGCAGAATTAGATGTCTGAATGTGCCAACTGTTTTGCAGGAGCTTTGCAATGTTGAAGAGCCATGCGAAGAATTTACATCAAGGCATAGCTTGGAATGGAAGTTTTTGTTCTTGGACCACAGGTAAGAGATTTGGTCACTGAAGTATAAACAATTTGTAGTTTAAAAATAGAAATGTTTATGTTGCTATTGCCTGACATCCCAAGCAAAATAGCTCTAATTAAGTTAAACGACACCAATGATAATATTCTGAACTTACTTATCAGGCCTCCTTAAAAGCTTTGCCCTCTTTCTTACTTAAGGCAGGTAAAGAAGCCGTATAAAGTGAAGGTTAAATGTCTACAAAAATGTCAATTTTCACCAAGACATTAAGTCACTGAAGCTGAGCACTGTGGGTCCTGTTACCTGTATTGATTTAGCTTCTCTATTCACCATCTACAGCTTCCAGGAACCCAAAAATATTTTGCTGTATTGATCAAATTTTGATTTTCACCTTGATAAATGAAGGAATTTATAAAACTAAAAGAAAACGCAATGTATTGGATGGTTTAATTGCAGATTTGTTTTTGACTGAGTGCAGCATGGAGAGCTCGGGGAATGAAAAAGGAATCACTTTATTAAGCTGATTAACAGAGGATTCATTTTCTTCAGAAGAAGCTGGAGGGTTTTGTTCTCTCTTTTGCTTCTCTGCATTCGGCATGTATACATAAACACGTTGTGAAATCCAGCTCTTCCCATTATCCCTTCCAAGTTCTGCAAAGGCAGAAATACACTGTTAGTGAGAAAGGTTGTAGGAAATAAGTTTTTTTTTGCAGGGGGGCTAAACATCTTCTGCACATTTAAATCAAGGAGGGGAGAAAGAGAATGTAACTGATGAATAATTTGCATTTCTGTAGTAAGGAAGATGCTCCGTGTGTCATACCTTGAAGCACAGGGGAACTGGCCACGCAGCAGCCCTATGGTTAAAAGGCTGTGTGGTTTGGGATGGTGGGCTTGTTATTATTCCTATCGTTGAGATCTTGCTGCAGTGACTTCATTAGACTTTAATTGGCCTGCCCAATGAGGCACGTCTTCAGAATCAGGTGATTTAACGAGGATTCCTAAAAGAGCCCTAGGCCCCTTATGTCACCGTCTGCAGCAGTGAGCTGGCTTTCCAAAGGGCTGCGTCCCAGCAGCTGCTGCGAATAAGGCACGCAGGAGCTCCTTTAAAGCAAATCAAAGAGTCTTTTGATGAATCTGGGTTATGACTCAGAGAGGAAGCTCTGTGCCGGGCGCTCGCAGCCACTCCAGTCCCACTGATATCCCCAGTGAGGAAGCCATTGTTACCGGGAGTGGATTAAGCTAATGCAGATGCTGGGACAGTTCGTGGCAGCACAAACTAAGCGGTGAGCACAGACCCAACAGCCAGAGGGGAATCATGTGGGTTGTCTCATCTAATCACTGGTTCAAACCTATCTCCAGTGCATTCCCCAGGATCTCCAGGACACTGCGAAATGTTTTGGGATATTTTCTTGTTTCTTGCTTGGTCAGCTCGCACAGTTTGACGCTGTGAGCTGCGCCATCAGTGGGGGCAGCAGGTACCCACCATTGCTTGGAACCTTTCATATCATAGCAATGGTATGTATGGAGTTGTGATAAATAGCACAACAAACACTCCACAGACCTGGATAAACCTTAAAAAAATAAAGAAAATCTGTATTCTTGGTCTACATATACATATGTGTAGAGGAAGAAATCCTGTGAACTTTGATAACGATCCATGTCTGTTCTGCATTCTCCTTATTTTCCCTTCTTTTATTAGAAGACTGGAGGGTCTAGTCCAGCATGTGTTATAGCTGAAGGCTCACCACCGTCAGGCTTTTTGCCCACTTACCAATCCTGCACTCAAAGGCTTTCTGAAGATGTTGCATTTCCATTTGAGGAGCCAGCTGCAGGCCTCAAGGCTGGAAGTTAGGCTAACAAAACACTTCTAAATTGCGCCACAAGCAAGCCAGCTCCTTGTCAAATGACAGATTAGGAGCATTTTGTTGTTACTTTCTCATTTAAGGAAATCTGGCGAAAGTCATGGAAGCATAATACTTTCCTGATCAGCTTAAAAGTTTATCTGATGTGCATCTGAAAGACATCATTGTCTTGAAGATAAGCATGTCATTAAAGAGCCAAGAGACACTGGCCAAGCTGCCAAAGAGATGGCGAGGAAGGACACTTTAATAAATACACGTATTATCATCATTAACAGAAATCTGTGTCACATGGGGAAAGGGAACACAGTGCTCTCTGAGGAGTCATTTGGATAAATAGGGCTGCATTGTGGCAGAGACCACAGTGTGCTAAGTGGGCTCTGTGTCCAGAGATTTGCCCTCAGAGAGTGGAGGCCTGGTTCCTCCCTTCTGCTGGGCAAGGTCTAGCAGATTGCTCAGACTCAGGAGCTCCTGCTGAGCCCTTGGGGGGCACAGGCGGGACTTACAGCCTCCCTGCACAGTGAGAAAAGAACAAAGCTGATAAAGGAGAGGTTACAGACCTCTTCTGGCCCTCCGTAGTTGAATGATCTGTGCCCACAGCATCTCTCCAGGGTACCAAGGTGGAACTGGGTCCTTCAGCCAGAACAGGAGACCTTCCCATGTTAATACCCAGAAGACTGAAGATCCCTGTCCAAACCAAAATGTACTTACACTTAAATACATTTTTGCTCACCTTCTTGGCCACTTTGTGGCATTCACCTTCCTGCTCAGCGGGCAGTGCCACCTCCAACCGCCCCAGGCTTGAAGCATTCCCTGCCCTGCTGACATTTCCCGAGGAAGTGCTGAACTTGCCAGGCGAGCCTCCTGCTGTCAGCACATCCAGCAGCCAAAACAGGTGGAGCAAAAAGCCAAATGAGCTCAGCGTGGTCAAATCCTGCCTCGCCAAGTACCTGTTGTGCTTGAGGCTGTGCAAGGGGGAGTGTACCTGTGCCTCAGAATGCTGCTATAGGGACAAGAGGTAAAAACAGTGTTTTTCACCTCGCAGTTTAGTGCTGTTTCATACTCATAAGCTAGCAGGTTCCAGTGGAGGCTGTGTACAAGCTCAGACTTGTTAGGGCACCTGCTTAAAAAAATAAATAAATAAATACCATGTTTTGCCTAGAAAAATGAAACATCTAGAATTGACAGCAGAATAGTCTGGTGTCTATTCAGTGTGCCAGTCTAAATACTTACTCAATTTCTGCTCTACCTGCCATTGAAATAACAGTCCTCAGGATCAGCCCCATACCTATTCTTGTTACTGCCCACATAGAAGCATTTTTTTTTGCAGGTTGCAATTCCCCAAGCTTTTCCAGGAGAACAATTACTTTCTCTTTTCCTCAAGCTGGCCCTGACACACATTGTAGCTTCCCACTTACTTTTCCCTCTACGTTCACTACCCAGATGACATAGCCAACCTACTGGGTAATTTTACTCAAGCTCCGAGTTATTATGCACATGAACACCCGTAGCGTATCTCAAGCCATGTCTCACAGGCGTGCTTAATGAATTGAGTCACTTGCGTACGCACATGCCTTCTCTACACCCACATAATGAATAGGCTGTGAACCAGTAAACACACACCTTTTCATTTTCTCAGTTTTTGCCTCTCCCTCTCTCTGTTTTTCTTTTTTTTTTTTTTTTCTCTTGTATCTGGCAATGCATCACAGTGAAAATCCACTCCCGAAAGGATGTATGAGGTGGTTTTGCTTGCTGGCATCCATCACAGCATGTTGGCCGTGGTGTCACGGTGTCAGGTGTGCTTACCTCCTGCCCTCTGCTTCCCTCCTAGGGCTCCACCCATCATAGGATACTTACCCTTTGAGGTTCTGGGAACATCAGGGTACGACTACTACCACGCAGATGACCTGGAGCTTCTCGCTAGGTGCCATGAACACTGTAAGTTCCTCTCCCTCCGCCGTGTGCCTGTGATCTCTTGTGTCACCCGTGCAGCCTGCCACTGGCATCACAAAAGGCATCTGTGTCTGGGAGGGAGGGGATGCCCTCTTCTCATGAAATAAAGACAGCCTTAGCCATCTGAGAGGCTCTGTCCCTGCAGAATTCAGTCACATCAGCAACTATTTCTGCAGCTTTCCCAAACTGGCAGATACATGGATTGAGCTTATGTTGTGTGAGTGAAATTAGATTGATAGATGGGAATCCAGATCTCCCTACCCTCTGTTCCCCATTTATAAGGGCAGCCCTGACCCCTGGGATGTTGCTGATTGTCACCATTCCTGGGGACTTTCTGTAGGCCAACGGGACCTGAGCATGTCACTGCCCGGGGCCGCAGAGCCTCACTGCCCCTCTGTGGCTGCAGGGCCACGCTGGGTTGGTAGCAGGGCAAGGAGCCTTGTCCTTGCACCAGAACATCTGCTGGCACAGTCTGAGGGCTTCCAGCCCAGATTTTTCTCAGCGTTTCATCGTTTTGAAGATTCTCTGGCTGCTGTGTGAACACAGAGAAGTGACCTGCGGGAGCCCACGAGGAGCCAGGTCCTGTGGAGGTGCTTTTTCCCAAAGACTATTTATTCCATTTTGTTACATGCACTTCAGACTAAGATACTGAACCGGAATAAAGTCTGTCCCCTAGCTGGTTTGCAATGGCCAGAAATAAAATCTAACTACACACTCTGTAAAATGCATCTTGGTTATCAGATATTTTTCCAGAAAATACCACTTAGAGATTTTCTGTTGGGCAAAGGTGCTCTGTTTGTCAGTCTGCCGTCTCTGGAAGGAGAGTTTTTTGCCACAAAGAAATGAATCTTTTTGCCCGAGAAAGTGGGGAAGGGAAAGTGCTGAAACTGCTCTGCAGTGCTGGCAGCACGATGCTGGGACACAAAGGAGCTCCGTGACTGCCAGCACTGCTCCAACACTGAGTTGTAAACCCCCATCACTGCCCTTCTACCACTGCCCCTCTACTGTACACACACGTGAGATGCTAAAAGAGAACTGAGAAAATGAGTCTTTCTCCAAATACCAAATTTCCCCACTCTGCCTCCTGCTGGCTTCCCAGCATGGTCGAGGTGAAGCGCAGTGACCCAGCGGGCAGCAGGGCCACAGGCTGCCTGGCTGGCACGGCTTGGGTCAGGTGCAGCAAACGCATAGATGGGAATACTAAATAAATACTTTATTTGCTTATAACAATGGCACTTTTTAGTGTGTTTAAAGGGCCATTCAGACAGAAGTGAGCTACTTAACCAGCTGATGTCTTTTGGTAATATACGGTTGCAGTTTGACATAGATGCTAACTATATTGAATCTATTTAGTGGCTTTCATCTCTCACCACTGATCCCCTCTTACATTATAAAAGCATAGCTGCCTAGCACACCCACAGGCAAGGATCTTTTCATCTTTCTGTGCAGATAGGCAAGGTAAGGTGCTGGTGAAATGACTTCCAGAACTTGCATCAGGACATTTGTGACAGGACCAGGCGCTGAACAATCCCCAGCACAGCCTGCTAGCCAGAAGACCTCCAAGTGCTTCTTCTGAAGCTCATCCCTACTAATGGGATCACTAAAGAAAGCAGCCCTAACAGTTAAAAAAAAGTAGAGATGTGCAGCTTTGTAGAAGTGCCTGGGTTCCTGTGGCTGGACATGCTCCCATCAGTCAGGCTGGCCTCTGTGGGCAGGCATCCTGCCCGCTCTGAAGTGAAATGGGTTTGCTTAAAGCACGCTTGTATTTCACTTTGCATTAATTACGGGTAGTTTAAATGAGCATGTTTCATTTTGTACTGACAGCAGTCTGGGAGCAATTAATGCGGTTATTTAATGTAGTTCCCCTCATTATGTTCCCGTTTTATTACAGCATCTGTGATTTTTCTGAACATATCCTGATGATGTGTACTAGGTCTATTGTATTTAGGCCAGCTCTTTAGAAGCAAACTCTCAGTTTAACTGCTAAACTCCACTATCTTATTGTTTTGTGCCATTATTAGGATCCTGACTTCAGGCCCACTGTCTCTGAAATGCATTTTCATGTGCTTCTGAAGGCCAGTGCCTTGCTTACATGATGTTATCTGTGCTTATTACTTTCAGAGAAGCCCACTAATTAGTTCTAGGAATAAAACCAGTTAGATAGTTATGCCAATTACTAGTTATAAGAACAATCTTAGAATAGTAAAGTGCACTCTTGTGAAAATAAGTAGCAGGAAAGAACCCAAATCAAAGTTCAGCATAATGTTTTTTGCCCATCATGCTTGTAAAGCCACAAGAGCCTTCTTAGTGGGGTAGCAAACTGCAAGGGAGAATGGGACCAAGTGTTTTTTTTTCTGATCTCCTTTATACGATGAACTTTCTGTAGTTTGTTTGCCATAAAGTGCTTTCTTTTTGTTTACCAGTGATGCAGTTTGGAAAAGGCAAGTCGTGTTACTACAGGTTCCTGACCAAAGGCCAGCAGTGGATCTGGCTGCAGACACACTACTACATCACCTACCACCAGTGGAATTCCAAGCCCGAGTTCATCGTTTGCACTCACCTGGTAGTTAGGTAGGAGCAAGCACCAAGCACTTCACACTACCTGTCCCGTGTACGCATCCATCTTAATGGCCCTGTTTTGTGTTAGCCAAATATTTGCTGTGCGCCTTAACACACTAAGATGGTATGCAATTGTACACAGTACGGCAGGAAATATGGGGAAAAGCATAATGTGTTCTCACCACTCTTTGGCAGCTGGTCTGGAAGCCACCACTGGCCACATATATCAGTGTTGTCTTCCTCTTCTGTCCCCAGCAATGACATGGCATCACAAGGAACTGAAGCTCACAAAGCATCACAAGGAATCAGACAGCTTTATGGGCTACAAAACCCTTTGCTCAGAGTTTTAAATATTTGTGACCTAGCTACGACCTACCATGGTAGCTGCTGTCCTGCTGGCCGTGTTCCTTGCCTGCAGCATGGCCCAGGATGCCCTCCAGTGGGATGCTGCTCTGGGCTCCGCTGTGGAAGCACTGGAGCTGCTGTGTTACCACCACTGCAAAAACAATCATTGTATGGGGATATATCTAGTGGAGGGCTTTTAAAAAATAGCGACATGCTGGTTTGATCTATTAACTTGGTTAAACATATGGCTCCACGCATCTTTCTTTACTTCCAGGAATCAATTTGCAATTTTTTTTGTGCTCCTGTCAAACATCTCAAAGAAAAAGCACAAGTAAACTGGGAATCTTTCATGTGTTCAGAAACAGACTGAGGACACCTCAATAAACAGGTGTCAGTGGTTAGAGTGCTGATACAAACTACGTGTCAAGAGCTATTTTAAGCAAATGTTAGATGGAGAGATTGCTTCTGAGTTGTCTTGCTTCTGCCATCCTTCAGGCAATTGGGCTGCACTTCAAGCTCTGAATTTATTGAGCGTGGACTTGTTTCTTCTTCTGCTCTCAGTGCCTCTTAAGCCTAGTGATAATCCCAAATAGATTTTGAAATACAGTTCTGTCTTGTACAGTTAAGGCTTAGAATGCATCACTGAAACACACACATTAAATGAACCTTAGGTTTAAAGCATGATTTGAGGAAAATTTAGTGCTTACACTGGTGTAATTAAGTTCTTCTCAGCATCTTCTCTTGCCCCCACAAAGGTTGTATCTGTTTGTATTTCAGCAGCCTTAGTTCTGACACCTTTCAGCGCCCACAGCACACAGCCACTCAGAGTCTTTAGAACATCCTCTGCAATTTATCCCAGTGGTGAATCATGTGGCATTGTTTACTGTAAATATTTTATTATTTAAGAGAAAAAAAATAGTAAGGAAAACAAATACAGACTTCTAGAGGCACATTTATGGGGATTCTGGCATCCACCTCACATTGCAGCTGGGCAGCTGGCATCTTGTGTGCAGAGCTCCCATCAGGGTGAGGGATTTTAACCCTGATGTGGCAGGCGTGGTGCTGTGTACACCCCCAGAGCTTCGCTTTTAGACAAATGTTGCCTGAAGGCACCCAGGGCCAAAATTTTCAAAAGGGAGTCTACATCTGTGCTTGGAAGGATAAGATCAGTTAATCCCACAGTCCTGCTTGGGTGGAGTGGGACGTGACACTGCCCTGTTGTTTCTGAGCTCTGGACCTTCAGTGCACATGGTTATTCATAGATTGCAAGGCTTTACCCTGATGAGTATATGAGTGTGAGCTGTGCACAGCTTCTGACTCTATGGGAAAGGTCTATCGTGACCCGTGTGGCAGGTACACTGCAGTACATAACACCCAGAGCATCTGTTTTCATGGACAGCTGAGGACACTGAAAAACTTTGAATTTTTCATTGTTTTTGGTAGTTATGCGGAAGTTCGAGCTGAAAGGAGGCGAGATCTTGGCCTTGAAGAGTCATCAATTGAACTGGCATCCTCTTCTGTAAAGGTACCATGTCTCTTCACGTTTGAATGAACAGGCTTTTAAACCACACAGTTGTCACTTCCTGATCTTAGGAAAATACCTCTTCTTCCTTTTCCTTTCCTCCCCTCTCCTTCCAAGCCTTCAGCTGGGTTATGGCTCGAGCAGATACACAGACATTCTGCACTATGTGTCTCTGAGCTGTCCCATCTTGGCGTAGGCGTAAAATGGCAAATTCAGCAGTTGCCTTGCGTGCACCTCTTTTGTTAATGCCAGCTTGTCATTAATACTCAGACAAAGATTGGAATGAAGGGAAAACAACACAACTGGTTCTTATTCCAGATTTCTGCTCTGTTTGCACCGTTGGGCAGGGTGGCATCAAGGGTAGGATTTTGACCAGAGCTGTAATTTCCATGGCTTGATTCAGCCTGGCATCCCAACACGCCTGGCCAATTAACAAGGTCATTTCAATTCATTTTTAAGTTCTTCCTCTCAATAGTTTACAAGACCAATAATCAAAGCAGTTCCAAGTACAATTATCGTTCCATTATTTTATAGAAAATCATGCCATTATTTTAGAGTAATCATTTATGGGATGCGTAGTGAAAGCTGTCCCAGGACCTTTTGCACTGGAGCAGGGGCCACCTTGCCAGCGACTGCTCTCTCCCCACAGCATGTTTGTGTGTCCGTCTCCTTCACACAATGGCTGAGATATTTTTCTGCAAACGTTAAGCTTCATCTGTTGGTGCAAGACAGCAGGAGGGGAGGCAGAGCGACTGCTCCCATTCCTTGCTCTTCTGGAGGGGAGCTCCCAGGGAGGCGTGGGGAGGTGACACGGTCTCCCACAGCCTGCAGGTGAAACAGCCCCATTATATAAACCATCTGCCAATATCTGTCCTAGTGATGTGATGCCTCCAATGGTGCTCATATTCACTGGTTTGGCTGTTTCCCTCTGGGCAGGGAGGGTGAAGGCCTGGGGGCAGCCTGGCCGCCTCCCCGGGGTGAATGCGTGCGGCCCTGCTGGCCCTCCAGCACCAGGCCCGTTATTTTCCCTCTGATGACCCTTGCTCGGCTCCCCACAGAGCCACAGCAGCTACCTGGACGTGGGGCAGTGCGGCAGCAGCCAGGAGGCCAGCCGGGAAGGAGTGTCACTGTCGTCCCACAGCTCCCGCCGCTCCTCGCACACCGCGCTCTCCGACTCCGCCTGTAGGTGCCTGGCGTGATATGGGGGGGCGAGGGGCAGAGCAGCCCCCAAAATCTGTGGGTCAAGTGGGAAACATCCACTAGCAGGGACCGAGTCGGTTCGGGGGGTGCTCAGCATCAGGGACTGAGGCGTTGCGGTGCCACACGCCGTGTCCTGTGTCACCCACGTGAGACCAGGGGTGGGCGGTTTGGGGACGCAGCCCCACAGCTGCTGGTCCATACAGGGAGCTCAGGCTCAGTGGGGGCAGCACGGGTCCGCCACCCCACCGACGTGTCACAACAAAATGTCTCTTTTCCAGCCACCTCGTCCATGCGGCACACTGACACCAGCACTCCCACCCGGACGGCGGTGCCAGAGAAGGCAGCCCTGCGGCTGGCGTTGGCTGGAGGCGCCCAGGTTGGTGCTGCTAAAGAAAAGAGCTGGCAGACCTTGGCCTCGCCCTCAGAGGGGTCTGATCGCCACCTCTGCATGTGTGGGGCCAGGGCTGGAGTGTCCTGGGGCCCAGCAACGCTGCTGGAGGCAACACGGCCACCTCCTGTCTCGGGGTTCATTGCTCCTCGATGCCAAACACCTCCCTGCACAAACCCACTTCTCCTGGGGTTTGTACATGTGAAATGGCTTTTGTCCAAACACTGAGGGTTTGCACTTCGCAGGGGGCATGCAGGAGCTCACATCCTCACATCCTCACATTCTCAGCCATCCCTGTGAAGCTTCCTGGCTTTCAAACTTCTTGCACTTGTTCCTCACCAGAGTTGGGTGGCCAGCATGAGGCGCTGCCACACCAGCTCTGTGCTAGAGGTGCTGTGGGCCTGCAATAAGGCTGAGTTGTCCTTTCTAGGCCATCGTAACTCCTCCAGCCCCCGGCGAACACCTCCCTCAGCATCCCGTGGCTCAGCCGGCAGTCCCCTCTCAGCACGCCGTGATGGTAAGTGTTTGCTTCTGCTGGGTATGCTCTGGTGTCCTGCCCCCGTGCTGGGTGGGGGGCGAAGGGTTTGTGCTGGGGCTTGTCGGGCTGGGTCCCTGCTCCCAGCATGAGCTAGGACACCACTAGTCAGTTATTTCAGTAATCTGCCCACCTTATACCAATAAATTTGCCTTTCTGGAACCAGCATCATTATGAGTGTTCATAGCAGGACCGGGCCTCCCTGTGACTTGTTCTCCACTCCCCACAGCCAGTGTACCACTTCCCAGCCCAGCTGGGGATGATGCACCAGCTGAAAGAGCAGCTGGAGGAGAGGACTCGCATACTGCAGGCAGACATCAAGACACAGCAAGAGGAGCTCCACGTCATCAAGGAGCAGCTCCAGCTGGTGCAGGACTCCAACCTGCAGGTACCTGCTGCTGCTGCCCGCGCCGTTCCCAGCCCACGAACAGGGTGCTGTGCTGTGCAGATCAGTGACAACGTTGGCTATGGCAAAAGTACTTAGAAATGAGCTCTGGATAAATTGGTCATGTACTCTCAAAGGGCTGCAGAGGTGTCTCCTGAGAGGTAGCTGGCATCACTGTCTGCTTAAGTATTTGCATGGTTTAGAAAAACAGTCGCAAGGAAGTGGTCAAGCTGTTCAGACAGCCCCTCTGCGTGGTGAGCTTGGTGGTTCAGTGGCTGGTTAATGCTGCTGTGTCCCCTCGTGCCACCCTTGTGGCATGTAACAGGCGTAATGAGAACAGAGCAGTCGTGGCTCTGAATATTTGTGCATAAGCTAACATGACTCTGTTATCCATGGTTCACTTTGCCACTGAATTTAGAGCTGTGGTGTTGTACACCCAGCTGCCACAGCGCTGTGAAACCCCAATTTTAGTAGCAAAACTGAAGCACCATCTAGTGGCAGTTGCCATATAAGAGCTGTCTCACCATTCTTCCCATGACAACCCATGCACCTCTTCTTCTTAAAGATGCTGATGCAGCAACCGATTCCCTTGGTCTTCAACAACGTGCAGCATCAGAGCCCCAGGAGACCCCCGCCGCCTCCCGGGACACCCCGGCAGCCCAGCGCCAAGAAGTCCCCCCAGCCAGGCCCGATGGGGACCAAGCACTACGGGGGCCCCCACGTGTCCTCACCGCGTCAGTTCCTCAGGGAGCCCTGTGGCACATCCTCACAGGTGGCTGGCTGCCTTCCCTGACCCCTGCCTGGCTTTTTATACACGTGCCTGCTGGCTCTAAGCGTTACATGGGGGTACCTGCCGCTGTCCTGCTCATCTCCACTGTGCTTGTTTTACTCCATAGCCTGTACTATGAAATCTGTGTCAAGATTGTTGCAAATTGTGCCGTTCAGCTGTAAAAATCAAAGCTCGGTAGCCTAAAAATGTCAGAGCCCAGGGAGTGCTGGAGCCATCCCAGAACCAAGTGGGAAGTCTGGCTTCTGATTCATGGTGCTTGCAATCACCACCCAGTGCTCCTCTGCAGTCAGCAAGAGTTGTGACTTCATAGTTCAGGGAGCTAGGCATAATTGTGAAAGAGGGTTTGTTGCTTTTTTTCCTGGCCCAGATTTCTTGGAAGGCAGCTTTGAAAAACAAGTTTGGCATCATTAGACCTAAATTCACTGCATAGATCAGAATTATAGAATGGTTTGAGTCAGAAGGGACCTTGTTGTGCTGTCATTACAATCCCTGATCAAGGATCCCTCCCCAGCTTTCCTGTAGGCCCGTATCTTCTTGGGAAAGACTTGAAGTGCCCCAAAAAATACTCATGCAGGTATGGAGGAAGCAGAAGCATTCCTCAGGGGCTTTGCACTCCCCCTCCCGTTGTAAGCTGCTCTGTTCTCCCTCGAGCTGTGCCCACGTGCTCTGATGCAGCAGGAGAGCCTGCCAGCCCCTGCTCTGCCACAGCAATAAATGCACACAGGGTGTTTGTCCTCACAGACATACAGTGCCTATCGCTCTGTTCAGGGAGAACATCCACAATTCATCGTCTTTTTCCCAACTGCACCCTTGAAGCGGTAGCTTTAGCTGTCTAACAGGGAGCTTTAAAATCTTACCTGTGTGTTTGCGTCTGCATTTCAGGTACCGCAGCAGCAGCAGCACCTCATGAGAGGAAACCAAGCCCAGCAAACGTGTCTGCCAGGGCAGACGAGCATTTCAATGCCCCTCTACAACAACCCCATGGTGTTTTCACAAGCACATCCCATTACAGTGGCTGCACAGATGCCGACCGACCTGAGTGAAAGGCAGCCGCAGTCCAACTACAGCCAGGACAGGAGCCTCAGGTACGAGCTGGCCCTGTCCTCACAGACCTGTGTCTTGCTCTATCCAAAGCTCCAGGGTCTCTTTTCCAGCCAAGATGTGTTGTGGCAAAAACATTACTCCTATATACAAAGCTGGAAACTGCCCCAGACTGTACGACCGCCTTTCAGGGAGGTATCTGCAGATATTGTCTAGGGGATCCAGCAAAACACTGTGTAAAGGAACAAGAGAAAACAGGATGCCCAGAAGTCTGACCATCTATAAACATCTATAATACATTTGCACGTATTTCTCATGTGAAAATGTATTTCTCACGTAATTTGGCAGGTTTTAGCTCACCTCCATGGGTCACAAAGCAATGATAAGCATCCTATTTCATTGGCTTTTTTCAGGGAGAATCGGTGCTTTGCATGCTTTTGGGGAGGTCTTAAGGGGCTTGTTTTTAGAGCCTGGCACTCAGCAGTTTGGTCCATCCCTGCCCTGACCATCCTCTCTTTTCCTCCACCGCAGAATGCTGCTGGACCAGTCCATCCAAGCCATGATGCCCGCTGCCAACGGCAGCGCTCAGGCCACGCTGAGCGGCACCAGCAGGCAGCAGGGAAAGTGAGTCCTTGCTTAGTGTCGTAGCAGGGCGCTTGCATAAGGTCACGCAGACACAACCCATGCTTGGAGGGGAGGGAGACGCTCATGGCAGGTTTTGCATGGCGTGACAAGCCCTGATTCCTGCAGCACCCGGGCTGCCCAGGGTGGTGGCTCTGGGGTTGGCGTCTCATGCAGTGTTTTCCTCCTCGTGGCAGATTCGTGGCGGAGCAGCAGACCTTGCCTCCCGCCGTGCAGATGCAGCCCATCACCTGCAGCACAGTCCGGCCCCCCGCCCCCTCGCCCGTCTTCTCCCCGTCCGTGGTGATCCCCCACGCCAGCTTCACCTCCCACCAGACCAGTGCCCCAGTTCACCTCCACCAGTGGCCGCAGCAGCAGGTTCAGCAGCACCGGCTCTACCTTCAGGTGAGGGAGCTGGAGCAGCTTTGTAGGTGTACACGGGGCTAGGGTTGGGGGCTGAGGGTATTTTTTTAAGAAATGGGGCTTAAGACTAACCAGACCTGGCCTGGCATGGCAACGTGCCTCCTGCTGTTACGTCTCAGCATAGCAAGTAAGTTTGTTTTTTTCTTAATCAGATGCAGTCAATTCCTGCAGTTGTTGTGTTTTGTTTCCCAACACAAATCTCTGTAGAAGGTGATTTGGGTTTTTCAGTGCATGTTTTCCATCAGTGCATGCCAAGTTAATGATGCTGCCAAGGAGAGGGGCTGTTGAAACTAATTATTAATGAGCAATACACTCTCCGAGGCTTGCTGGGTTGGCAGAGGTAAGCCATGGTCCTCCTGGCAAAGGCGATAGCACACAGAGCAGGAGGAAGAGATAGAGCTGGAAGTCGTGCTGCAGGGCTGCATTTCAGGTCAGCTTCTGGTACTTCTGTCCAGGAGGCTCAGCAGCAAGGCACGGCGTGGCTGGGCACGGAGCAGGGCTGATTTGCCTTCGTGTCTCCCCACAGATGCAAAGTCCTGAGGCGGTGCCGGGGGGCCCGAGCCCGCGTGTTTTCCAGCCGGCCCACGTCGCGCAGCAGAACCCCCTGAGCTACTTCCTGCACCCGCAGCCGCAGAGCCGCCACGCACAGGGCCAGGCCTGCAACCTGCAGGACCTGCCCGAAATGCAGCTGCCCTGACCGCAGGCTCCCAGAGGCAGGGACAACCTTAGCTCGGCGACCCGAGCGCAGGCGGAGCGGGGACGGAGCCGTCGGAGCACAGACGGGTGAGGTCGGGGCCCCACGGGGGCCGGGATGGCCCCACCAGGGGCGGATGGCTCTGGAGGACACCTTGTGGATTGGGGTTTCCATGGGGGGATCTCCTGGTGGTACAACCACCACCGAAGAGAGCCCTGGGGCTGTGAGAGGCCACAAGTGTCCTGGAAGGAGGGCACCTTCAAGAGCAAGGAGCAGAATACACACAGTGGGGCTCCTGCCCACCAGAGCTCGGCTCCAAAAGCAGCTGTAAACTTGTCGGTGAGCAGGATGGGCTTCATTTGGGAGCCACGGGCAGGCGGCAGGGTGCTGCTGCAGGTCACCAAGCAAAGCCTTGTCCCTTCAGGGCTTTGGTGCTGGAAGGCACTGTGAGGGCGAGCCCAGCGCACGCAGCACACGCAGGCCGCAGCAGTCACAGGAGGGATTGCCGTGTACATAGCTCTCGTCGCACTCTAGTAGGTCCGTCGTGGAGTTTTTTCCTTTTTTCTATACCTCAACCCTGCCGTTTTTGTTTTCCAGGAGATTGGATAATGCTGCTAATTTACATAACACCACTTTTGCCTGAATTTCTTACTGTTGTTATACCAGCTCACATCACAACTAGTAAGATATTCGTCATGTTTTACTTTGGTTAACAAGTGCAGATAAATTTATATGGTTTTTACTCCCTGTAGCCAAATATTTTTCAGGTTACGGACAAAGACTCCTTACTCTTTCTTTTCTGTCGTTTTGTTTTGTTCCAAGTGGGTGTTGTTGTGTATGTTTCTTTACATGAAAACAAGCAAACAACACGTAGACCATCATGTGACAGCAAACTTTGTGGTTTTGCTAGGTCATATTTCAATTTGACAACCCTGAAACGTGTACTCACAATGACACAGGCACTGTTACAAGCCTGTCGGGTCAGCAATAAATTGTATTTTTGTAAATTGTCACTTTTTAACTATATGTTTATATTTATGAATTGAAAACCAGTTTATTCCTCAGTGGGTGTATAGTTAAGTGTCCCTACTGTTTGTGTCTTTCCAAAGGAAAAATGAAAATGTACATTTTTTTTGAGGCATTAGTAGCTGAGTACTAACCGTGGGCACTGTTCCAGCCCAGAGCAGGAGATGGTTTAGGCCATTATTTAAGCTGTGCAGGACGGTGGGTAGCTAGGAGCAGGGTCAGCCAGCAGGGATGCACCGGCTTGCAGCCAGAGCACTGTTTGGGGACCGCTGTCACGTCCAATCAACGCTCTGAAGAGGTGGGGGTTGGTTGGGCTTTTTATTATTATTTTGTATTTGTATTTGTTGTTTCCCTGGCTCTCTGCACCACCCCAGCAGCTGCACAGCACTGCTGACCCCACAGCCTCTGGCACAAGCAGCCCTGGCTTGAGGAAACAGGGGAGCGGGCACGGTGGCGTACAGGTGGGGGTTCAGCTGTAGCTGGAGACAGTGGGCGCTGCGGGACACCTGCAGCTACAGCTCGCATGCGACCAAAAGCTGGGAGAGCCTGGCCTGCCACGGGGCCTTGGTTGCTCGGTGCTGGGAGCAGTGGTTGTGCACCCCGGGGATGCCGGCGGTGAAGAATTGGGTGTCACAGAGCAGGCGGAGGGGAGGCGCAGCCACAGCCTCCAGCAACATGAGGATGAAAACACACGCACAGAGGCTGGCACGCGTGCTAAGGACACGCTGCTGGACACCTCTGATGGCCCAGTGCCGCTGCTGGGAGGCAGAGGCCGTGCAGTTCCTGCCGTGCCCCCTAAACCTGCAAGACAGTGGCTGGGCTGCAGCGTGCCAGCCCCGTGCGTCAGCCCAGGTGGGTGGCAGTGAACCCTTCGTGGTGGTGGTGCTTGGGGTTGGGGTCTGGGAGGGACAGGAGGTGGTTGGCAGGGCTTGCTAGGGAGGAGGCAGGAGTTTGCTGGCTTTCAAAGCAAGTTCCAGGGAGCGGTTGGAGGGGGTTGCAGGGCAGCGGGTGTGCCGGACGGGGCTGTGCCCCCACACAGCCCTTCTGATGGCAGCCTCTGGGCAGGGAGGGTGGATTTGCAAGGATGTTTACATGTTCAATTGGCCTTGCTAAGAACAAGAGATGTAAAACACGCACTTTATCAGAACCTCTCCTCTGCACATGCTTTAGTTCCAGTGCCCACACAGCCACTAGCGCAGCTGCTCGTGATACCAGGTGCGGGCACCCAGCACAGCACAGGTGAACTGGGCAGAACTGGGCTCCTGAGGGCAAAGTCCCCCAGCCCTGTGGTGGGGCTGGCTCTGGCCCCGCTCAGGCTGCCTCCAGGCAGGGGCAAGGCTGGCTCAGGGCCCCGGGCTTTTTGCCTTGTATCACCACTCACGCTCAGAAGACAAATGACTAAATACATCTCTTTATTCAGGTTGAGTTGTATTCGTTTACCTCGGTGTTAGCTACGAGCTGTGTTTTTGGGACTTGTTTGGAATGGAGGGTTGCTGGTGGGTTTGGTTCACCCCCGGGTACTTACAAGAGATGCCAGGCGTGAGGTGGTCACACCGGCAGGTGGGAACATGACCAGTGCTGCCTGTGCCAGGGGCTGGGCTCTAGGGTCAGTGCTCACTAGTGTCCTGAGGCTTTCTAGCACACAAGCACCTCTATACTATCTCTCTCCACATATACAGATACACAGATATGTTTTTAATGTGCATATACGTGTATATCTCTATATATAGGCCACACAATTCCAGACCTCTGAAAACACAGGCAGCTTTAATTAATAAAGTCTTGCACTTTTAGCATATTTGTACATATAAGCTAAAGCCTGGTGGGTACCATCAGGCTGGTTTGACAAACACAGTGAGAAGTTACTGTACATAGTGTAACATAGGCCATGTAAAAAAAAAAAAGAGGAAGAAAAAATATGAAAAATCTTAGAACTGACTATAAATCTTGGTTTATTTTATATGATGTCAAATATAGATATGTTTATAAATGTTACTATTCTTAAAAGTATTTTGTAATGGGAAAAAGGAAGTGTCTTATGAAGATGAACAGTAAAGATTTTATTCTCGTCTTGAATCTATGTCCCTGCACAGCTCCATTGGATGGCAGTCTGTGCATTTTGACAAGCTTTAAAGAGATTGTACATAGTATTTTCAAAAAAAAAAAAGAAAAAGAAGAAATAAAAACATACTTGCAAGACCTCTTACACAACTTGTGCTGTTGTTATTCCCCGAGTGGTGTGGGTCAGGCAGATGATCAGATTGCTCCTTGCTCTCTAGGAGGTGCAAGAGCTGCAGCCATGGCACGAACATACACACGCAGAAACAGCTGAACAGAGGGGCTCAAGAGACTGCCATTTTCATGACCAGTGCCAGAAGCAATAAGGACAATGCATGAATTTGAAAGAACAAGGTATCAGTGTCATATATCTGCACACAATGTTTTAATGGGGATGCAAAAGTAATGCTGCTCTTCCTGGCTTTACTCACCAGCCATCTCAGCACTGAAAAAGGACAAGTTTCATGCGCTGTTAAACTAGACCCAGCCTTCAAAACTGCCTTCAAAACCTGGGTCTCCTCTTTTATTCATTTTTGGATGGGTTGGACCTAGTGTGGTCCTTGTGTGGCTCAATCCTTGCTTCAGAAAGGACTGGCTAAAAATGGTTTCAACATGACTGATGTTTTTGAACAAAATCATGACACAGTCCATCGTGAGAAAGAATAGTGCCTCAAACTTTTTTGTTCTTAAGTGAAACATTTTTTATTTAACACCCCATTTGTCTTACAGTATTCTGCATACAATACAATGTATAAAAAGCCAACCTGCCAACACCAACGTGTTGCCTTCTTGGTAAAGTGACAAAGCTATAGCAAAAAGACAAAATAGCCTATGTTTCCAGAGACAAATTAGAGTATTTCATTTTTTAGTTCAGGTAATAACTGCAATCACAATCAAGAACCCTGTATAGTACAACTGGATGAGAAATCTCTAATAGAATCAACACACAGCTATTTCTTAGTTGTTATATTAGCAAACTCTTCTAAAAAATATATTACTATATAGCCATTAGAGTGAGGAACAAGTGGCTTGTCTTAGGAATGGACTGAAACAGAGAGTGCTCATTCTGAATCACATAGCAGTGACCAAGTCCCATGAAATGCCCCTGTTTGAGTTATAAAGGGCTCTCCCCTTTCATGGTGGAAAGGGCTCGCACTTTTATTACCATCAGTGGAGCTATTCCCTCACCTCGTGTGTTCAAGCCCTTTGGGGTGACTGCGCAGAGACAGCGCCGCACCTGTTATACACAAAGGGGTTGAGCAGTCACAGAGCAGCACGCGCCGCATTGAAAGGCTGAGGGAATGCTACAGCTCTGCTGGCCATCCCCATGGGCAGGTGATTGCATCTGACAAAAGGCATTTTATGTGCATTATCAACAATAATAATGGCCCAGCCACAAGAAAGGGCTGTGCAGTGCACGCCAACAGCCACTGAGAATGTTTCAGGACAAGTAACCATGGCAGAGCTGCCAGGTCCTGCTGGTGACACTGCAGAAGGTAGTGCAATTTAAGAACTGTATAAACAGCATCACTAGTGTTAGCAATCTATATCCGAGCTACAATCATCTAATTTGTACTGAATGTTGTACATTCATTTATTTCCTATGACAGAACCGAAAAAAAAAAAAAATCACTTAATGAAAACTGTTACAGGAAAAAAAAATAAAACTGAGACGTGAAGTGATGTATCTGTACTCATTTAACCACACTGCTTCCTATTGATGAGTAAGCTGCTTAAAAACACTTCTAAAAACTTCCAAGTTGCAATTTGAATGGAAAGTCCCCCCATTGGGAAGTAGCTGAGTAGTGCTGGGCCAGCCACCCTGCAACCAGCAGGCTCCCTGCTAGCGCTTCTGCTTAACTCCCAGCTACGTGCCACAGCTGACCTCTTGCAACAGAAATGTGCTCACCCACTGAGTCCTAATGCAACACAACGTGAAACAGCATTCATCTTTGCAACACCAAATATATTTTAAATATATTTTTTAAAAATTGTATGCTGGTAAACTCTCTTTATACATAGATATGATATAGCTGACAAGGATTACTACATCACTGGTAATGGCTCTATGGTTTCTTGGACTGACACCAATAGAAACTGGTATTTCAAAAGGGTGCTTGCTCAGTTTTGCATAACCAAACCGTGTAATAACACGAGGCCATTCTTATTTTGCAGGTTTCTTCAGCACAGTCTTTTGTACTTTGATTTTAACTTGCATGTTTTTCTTTTTTTTTTTTTCTTTTTTTCTTTTTTAACAAATAAATTGGCTCTCCAACTGAAAATGTCTTTGAGTTTTAAGAATTTCATGTCACTATGCTATGTTGCTTAGCAAACTATAGCTTTGACTACCTCTTGAAATTAGCAATATCTATCACGGACCTACAAAAGCTTTTTGTCTGGGTAGCTGTCTCTCTTTTCATGGGGCTATGTTAACTTCAGCACAGCTGCTTGCATAAGAATTACTCACAGAGCAAAGCTTATCTGAGTACGTCCTGGACTAGAACATCAGTATCATCTGCTTGTATTTCTAAAACAACATTAGGAAAACAGTGAGCAAACACATTTACAAACACAGTGTTGCCCTACTTTGCCTCAGAAACATGCATATGAATAAATTAGTTTGTATGTTTTATGCATAAATATACAAATCAGATTTATATTGTATCACCTATGACTACTTTATGAAGGCTTCTAAAACAAGCTTCCTCGTTTTTCGCAAATATCTTAGATTTTTTGGAGTTACTGTTCATTCAGTAAATCTTTATATTAATACCTGAGAGTGCAGAGAAGAGGAGAGAAAATAATATACATTCATTGCTCCTGATCAAGACTGTATTCTTCAAAAGCGGCATGGAAACATTAAACCCGATTGCAATTATGGCATTTCAGCAAATGCTTGTAACACAAGTCAGAATTTCATGTTATTCCTCATTCATTTTAGTATTGCAAGAAAAACAACCAACAGTGAATGTTTTCATCCCTGTTCTGCTTCTTTGCAAAAAAATACACACAATATAAAATAATGGTGCCCTGAAGAAAATGTTTGTCATACAGCTTTAAAAGCAGTCATTTTTAACCAGTTTAACAGATTCCCAACTTACTTTGTTGTTGTTGTTAAAATACAAGCTCTTCCCCTCCTTCTCTAAACCCATTCTAGCACAAGCTACCTAAGGTTCAAGGTCAACACCCATGAGCATGAACACTGGCAGAGCTTACCTGCCCAGGATGTTTACCTTTATTTATTTATTAAGAATTCCAATTTGTATTCTAGAGGGTTTGCTGTTGCCATTAGTCTTGGCAGATAGAAAATAATTACAACAGCAACAATCCAAAGAGCTATAAAAATGAAATAATAATCACTAGTTTGAGGTGTGGACTCAGGGTAGAAAAAGGAGCAACTGCAATCTGTCTGTAGCAGTTCCATGGTCACATTCAGCTAACTAAGAAGCAGCTTAAGAAGCAGCTAAGGATGGTCTGTCCTTGGGCACTCCAAACACAAATAAAACCATACGTTTCATCAACATGCTCCTAAGATGTCAACAATGGCTCCTCTTGGAAGATAAATGACAACCACCATGTGGTCAGACAGATTTAGCCACTGTTCTCCCTTGATTTCAACAACCTATACTACTAGCCTCTGCATCCGTGTGCATCCTGGATCACCAAGCACCTTATGTCCTTGCATCTGTCCTGAAGGAGGATTGATATGAGAATGGGAAAGAAATCACAAATACAGGCTGAGCCAGAAAAATAGGAAATTAGTTTTACAGGCCACACTGCAAAAGCTGATACATGGGCTGCAAGAATGCTGTCTGAAAACTGACAATGAGGGACTGGAATCTGCAATAGTCAGGACCATCGGTGACACCAAAGCAGGGGAACAGTAAGCAGGACAACTTTTATTTCCTAACCTCAGGCTCTTGTGCCCACCACAGCTACCAGTTCAAACCTATGTTCTCAGTCTTCATCCTGCTTTTGATCCCAGCCCACATGCAGACTTGGAAATTATGCAACTAACCTGGAAGTCAACCTCTTAGCTGTTGATAACTCATTTTAAGTGGAAAATGTCTGGAAGTCATTACGTTTATCCCAGTAATAGAAATGAACCTGCAGAGCACGCACTGTAACAGCTGTCATTCAGAAAGGTTTGTCATAGGTCACGCCTAGTGTTTTCTAGCAATGTTGCATATTTTAATAACATGGTAAAGACAGTTTATCCTTCAGCCCCTGCTTGGGCTGAAACTTATGAACAATGCAAGAAAGTGATTGTGCTTCAAACTATTTTTATTTACGTCAAAGAATACCAGTAATCTGATATTTAAAGCTCAATCTTCAAACCCCCTTCCCTGTGTAAACATCGTACTCAATTTCCATAGAAACAACCTTCATTTGCAAGTGCTTTATGTGGTTAGTTCAGAGTCAAAGATAAAGCAAATTACACTCTGGTTCTTGCTTTAAGTTGCAAATTTTTAGCACTCTCTATTTTAGCTTTTATCTCGTGAGGTTTCTCAAAAAATCTCACAAAGGCTGGCTCATTTAATAAGGATGCCAGAATCTGTTCAAAGGCAAAAGACCATTCATGGTTCCCTTTCAAACTCTGTGCCCTACCGCCTTCAGTCTGCTCCGAGCTGCCTTCCTCCGGCCCTTTTTGGAGGCTTTCAGCAGAAACCTCTGTAACGGCAGCTGGACTTTTGACTGGTGACATGGGACCTTGCAGTCTTCTCCCAACTTCTTCCATTTTCAGCAGGAGGCTGGTAACCACTGCTATAGCCCGGTACAACAGCTCCTCCTCAGGATCCCCATGGAATAGATTGTAAAGGGTTTTTGAGAACTGGATGAACTGAGACTACACAGATAACAGAGGAGACTATTTAGAGAACAGCACACAACTCTCATTTCTCACTCCACACCGTGATCTCAATCCAGCACTTGCTGCTGCTAGGCACCTGATAACAACTGCTCTACTAACAGTACGGGCCTGGACCAGCCCTGATAAAACTGTGCGTCTGGAAGCCCCTCTCTTGCAGTTTACGGTAAGCTTACGTTACAGTAATTTAGAAAAACACAGTCTATGGTTAATGTGAAAGCCTGAAATTTAAGGGATCCTAAGAATCCTTTAGAAAAACACTAACAGAACTTAAAAAGAGACAAAGCAATCAAAACCAGACTTCTGTAATTCTCTGACACAGATTGTTTTACCTGATTCATTCTTGGCAGATCCTTGATGTTTTCTTCTTTTTTAAGAAGTTCATCTTGCCATTGCTTCAGATATGCCTGAATATCAACTTTCCCCTTCCCTATTTGACCAAAAGAAAAAAAGAGTGAGCAAACAAGAACTAAGAGTTTACATGGGGGATGAAGAGCAAAACAATTGTATCCTCCATGTCATTCTTTCTCAACAGAGTAGTAGGACCAAAAACTACACAGGATCAGAGTTTACATTACATGCCCCTCCTCCCCGAGGAATACACTTATAAAAGTGGATATAACGTTAGCATTACGCTAAGATCAGCATACTTTTTCAGCACACACTTTCCCAGCTATACTCCCACTTTATCAAGTTATTAACAAGCGTTTCCAGGATTCTCTACCTTTTTCCGGGCTGCTCTTCAAAGCATTACTTTCAAGATTATCTCCAGTAGATGAAACTAGAGTTTCAGAGAAGAAAAGAAAAGTTACTGCTTCGAGAAAGGAGGACCAGTGCTTCACTTCCTTTATCAAAAAATCTTTCCTTAAGGAGCAAGACCCCCATGTTTTCAACACAGATTAGGCCAAAAAAGCACACGGTAAGATATACACATATTTCTAAAAAATAAAAGTTAAAAAAAATAAAATAAAAGGCACCATGAGATTGGAGATCACGAAAAAGCTAAAACCAGCTGTATCAAGTGGATAATATTTTGTGCTCCATGTCTTGAACAACAGTGAGGACAGTGCCACCATACTACAGATAAAGTACTTTTAGATAGTTTCTAAAAACCAGAAAGGATCTCTCCTCCAAAGATGTAAAAACAAACAGCTTTCCAAATGTAGTATTTTGTTAACTCCATAAATTTAAACCCCACATTTAAAAGAAACACACACACATATACACCTTAGTGGATTTAAAATGACAGCAAAAGATTATGAAACCCTTAAGTGCCTCAAAATAATTGAGGACATGGATCTTACATTAATAAATTTTTTGAGTCAGGAAATATGCCTTTATGCCTTGAATACAAAAACTGCAATGGTCATCATTTTAATGACTATTGCAACAGAAAGGCTGCCTCCTATGCTGAGAAATGCTGACCAAATATACTCCTCTATTTCCATGTAACCATTTGGGGCCTTTGAGTTCAATCATCAGACATAACCAATTCAGGGCAGGGAACATCTCTGTTCTTTATATGACTGCCAGTGAAATGGCCTGTTACTGATGCCTGGATGTACCACCCCACACAGCTGGTTATGATAATTAACCCATGTGCTGCTACAGAAAAAACTGCTGTGAAGAAAGATGGCTATCCTCAAATTCTGCACTGCTTCGTATGGCAATGTAACTGTCTCCAGAAGATCTTCAAAGAGGATTCTTGTTAACAAGGACACGATTTGCTAGAATTCAAAACAGCTTTTGGAGGCTTTCAGAAGAAAGATCTCCATTATGCACTACAGGAAAATTAATGGAGTCCTTCCCAAATTCTGCAGGCAAAGTCACACACTCTGACACTTACCACTGAGTTGACTGAAGTGGATCAGTTCTTCTTTTGAAAGATCACCGCCTTTGGAAGGGCTTAGAGATTCTACTTCAGTAAAAGCTGAAATAAATAAGTGAATGAAGTGTTTTTAGGGCTCCCAAGCATTAACAAAGCAGGGAGAAAAAGCAAAAGGTTTGTACATATTGTTCCTATGAACAAAACAGAAAGTGTGTTTGAGTAGATTAAGTCCTCCCCAAAGAATACATCACTCTGGAAAAAATACACATCTGTATTACAGCTATGGGACTGTACTGTAACCAGGGCTAGTGAGAACAGGAAGGAAAGGGAAGCTTAAATTAAAATCATGCAAAGATGATAAAAGCCAGGAACAGCCCTCCCCAAATGCTACCATTTCTCACTCACCTGGAGGAATGTGCAACTTAAAAAGAAACTTGAGTTTGTCTGTGAAACTTCCGTTGTACATGGTATCTATTGGAGGAAAGAGGCAACCAAGGTTATTCAACTGGACCCAGCTTTAAAATACCCCCTAACCTAAACAAATACAACCCAAGGATGTCAGAACGGGACATGTATTCTGTCTTACATGGAGTATGATTAGAGATGATGCTTAAGGAAGTATCAGCTGCAGCTAAGCCTGAGGTTTGCCTACACTGAAGCAAGAACACCAAAACATTTTAGCACACTATCCTACATATTGAGGCCCTGCTTCCCAGAACACATCTGAGCATCGCTCATTGATACAAAGTGAAGAATAACTGTATTTTTCCCTTCTTTGCTTCCTCACAGCTTTTGCTTGTTTTTCCCTTCTTTCTTTTCCCCTTAATTAAATTAATCTCACCTCAACCTGTGAGCCTTTTTCTTTCCATCATATTTTCTTCTCTTTTGAGGAGGGGGAGTGAGAGAGCTGTTGTGGCAGACTTTAGCTGCCCAGCAGGGTAAAACCACCATGTAAACAATAGCACTTTGAAAACAAGATGAAAAGAATAAAGCACTAACTCCAGAAAACTTTCAGTTGCCCAGGGATATAAAGCACTGTTTATCTTACATGATCTGTGTATGAGTAGGCTTTCAGTGCGAGGAAGCATTTATCATCAACCAAACAGGTTGCGCAATGAGGTTGTGCCCTTTACTAATTTTCTGGTATTTTGATGGCAAAGCTATATTTAAACTTCATCTCAAACAGGAGATTGCTCTCCATGGGATTAACATTTCAGAGAAGTTCCCAATTTGTAAAGCTTTGTGTCAACTATTTCACAGTGAAATACAGACAAGAAAATGAGCGCACAGTTCTGCAATTTAAAGCCTTTTTCATTCACCTAAAGAACGCAGCTCCCACTCTGAAGTTTATAAATATACTTTGAGCATTTGACTTGCCATTTCACGTCTTTGCATTTAATGCCCCAAGATAAAGGCAAGACAATTTGACCCTACATTAAGAGGCTAGCCTCCTTAGGCTCCTTATCTCGTGTATGGAAGGTGATAACACCGAGGACTATTTCCAAGATGGAGTTCCCTTGTGAACGTGTTACATATGTACTGTTCTCTTACCAAGAACACAGGCAAATTGCTTGAAGTTTATAAGGCCATCAGAGCTCTCATCCATCAGTCTGAATGTCCACAATGCAAGCGAGTCTCTGTTTGCACAGTGTGACCAGGGACTTAAGAGATGACAGAGAACCCTGAACTGCTGGCAATCAACTCGATACTGCTCGAGATAAGGTAGGCTGGCATCGTGGTGTCGCAAAACAGGACTATTCACGTTCCAGTAACAGGAAAGAAAGTGCTCTTTCTGCAAAGAAAAGGTAAAAACATTTAACTGGATGAAACAACTATTTATCTGGGTAAAAGATGTGGGGAGTTAGCTATTTAATTTGTGTACGTGTAAAAAAATACACTGAATCTAGCTTTCTCCTCAATTTGTTAAAACTGTTTCACAGCCATCATACAGCTCACCATTAACATACATGCTTGAGAAGTGAGGAAGGTGGCACACTACCTTGAATAAGTCATAAAGCTCGTCAAGATCACTAGGACTGAATTTTACATCCTGGGACACAACACGTAGCTGAAACAAAACAAAGAAAAATAATTAATGAGTCTTTTCTTTTTGGAATAAGCCCATAAAACATTCACGAGATTTAACCTTACATTTAAAAAATACAGTTTGAATATTCCAGGTTTTGGCATGTAACCAATTAGGAGTAAGAATAGGGTTATTTCTTAAAAACAATCAGAAGATGATTGGAAGGAGATGACTGGAAAAAACAACTTCTCTCTGAAAAGAGACTTTGAAGCTACTCACATCATTTTCATATATTGAGCCTACACTATGAAACTCATGGGATAAAACTTGAATGCCAGATTATTTATAATGAAGTAACATTTACCTTCTGTTACAATGGACATTCAGCCCTTACCAGTGAAGCTGAATCCCCATTTTTTTAAAGGAAAAAAAAACAACAGCATTTTCAAACAAGATCTATATCCATCTTCACAAGATGTACATTTTGTAAAACGAAATACAACAGCTATCATCTTAGCTCAACAAACAGCATTTAGTATCAGTTGGTGCAAGCCACCTCTACTAAAGAAAAGAGCACTGCTTGTTTAAGTAGTCTAGTCTTATCACCAGTTATTGCAAATACGCCACTGAAGAAAACAAAAAACAGGCAAACAAAGGAAGCACCCTGCAACCTCTACCTTCATTCGGGGGTCTGAGCTGAAAGGATGATGTTAGTAGCTGAAGAGCTGCCGCACCACACACTCAAGAAGCAACCCTTATTGAAGGCAGTGCATTCAGTGACATTTGGGATTGCTTTGGAGAGCAAAAATGCAAGTGATTGATTGTTTTACTACAGCATTAGGTCTCACAGAAAAATGCATTAACAATTCAAGAACAGCAGAAAGAAATATACAGGTCAGCCTGCTCCAATCAATGCAAGTGTCAGAGAGATGGCAGCCTTTAGAAACTATCTGTGATGACAGTACTTGTAATGAGAGCAGAAGGTCGTGCTGTGACTGACAGACCGAAAACATCACAGCCCAAACCTCACTTCACAGATACCCTGCAGACGAGAGGGATTTCACCCTAAACAATGATTTATTTGGCCTTAAAAAGAGTAGCTTTTTTTCAAAATTTTCCAAGAGAGAAGGAATTTTAGCAGAGGGAAGGGTTTAGTTCTTTAAGTCACTCACCACATTCTGCTTAGTTGTAGCTTCTAATGTCTGGATCACATAAAGCCTGTTTCTGCAGCGCATACTCTCAACGTCCTCATATCGAATATCGCCGTATCTCTATGAAGAAAAGCATAGTTTTATGAAATCAACCGTTGCTAGATAAATCTAAGCAGATATTTATGTCTTTTCTGCATCTAAATACAATACAGGTAGGGACACAAAGAAGACTGCAGGAGCTCTGAGCAAAGAATCATATATTATCACACCATGATTCACCCTGAACAGTGTAACTTTTGAAAGGGTGGGTGTTTAAAAGAGTGACAAGGAAAGAAGAAACTATGGATTAGTTCACTATAAGGAAAGGCAAAGGAAAGGATTTTACTGTGCGTTGGCTCTATATACAACTTTGTTATCACGTGGTGACTAGCACTGCAGGGTATAAAAGAAAAATATGTACATGTTGTCAGACTTCAGGTTCACTAGAGTGAAGTAATTTCTGAACCATCCCTAGCTAACTCTGCGATGTCTAAAGGACAGGGAAGGTGTCTAAGGATTTGAGTAGAATAAATACATTTACCTTTAAAAAGGGTAGGAAAGTAAGCAAAAACTAGAAGAAAATTCCCAGAGAAATCCTAGAACAAATTATCAAACAATTAAAATCTAAATAGAAACAGGTAAGATAATCAATACTGGCCAATACTCTTAACCAAAATCATGTCAAATCAATTTTATTTTCTCCTATGAGAAAAATTCAGCCTTATATATAGCACTGAAGAAGTGGGTATGATGCATCTTTACTTCTATATGGTTTTTGACACTCTTCAGCAATGCATGGAGCTAGGAAGACAGTGTAACCACCATCACCAGGAACCATGTGCACAACTGGTTCTAAGACCAGACTTGGAGAACAAATCGGTGATAAACTACCAAACTAGGCAGAACTTTCAGAAGTTTTAACAGTGTTTTACTCCCATTTTTGCAGTGCACTTTAAATAAAGTATAAAAGACTTCAACTGTCATAAAAAGAATCTGAACACATGCATTTTGAAGAAAGGTTGAAGGAACTGTTCATACTGAATCAAGAAAAAGAAGAAACCAGAGCTGAAGTGGTAAGAGATGAATAACAATTTAATAGCAACAAGGATTTGCAGAGAAAGATGCAATTGATTTTCCTCAACAGCTCTTTATGAGCACCTAAGATGAGTTATACTGGATATTAGGATATTTTGCGGTTAAAGGTACATAAAAGCTACAATGGGCTAAAGTTGTTGCAGGTTCTCTTTGTCAAAGTTTTAATATTAGACATTTTTCAAGGATGATTGGGGTGTACCCTGGAGAGGAAGCTGAACTGGATGAACTCTACAGTTCTTTTCCAGAACTGTAGTTCTGTGCATGAAGACCCCTAGCAGCATATTTCTGTCATGAAACAAAAGGGAAACAGAGGAATTGCATCTTTGAGTCACAATGCATTCGCTAATCTGACATCCAGACACTGACATTGTGCAACGGCCTCACTAAGAATATAAACAAGATGTATAAACTAACTCTGGGTAAATGTGATAAATTCATATTTCTATTCACCAGTTAAGCATGACTTCTTCATACCTGATTAGACTAGAAAAGAATAAAGCTTGTGTTTGTACCTGAGCCCTAATGACATAAAGCTGAATGTAATTTCAAGCTTTGACTCCATATTTTTTCATTTAGTCTCATCTGTTTCTGAATACCTATGTGAAGCAACAGTACCACAAAGAACATCTCTGGTCACTTATTCATGATTAGTAACTAGACCTGTCTGCAGAGGGACAACTTTCCATTGCAGCAATCTTCCCATTTCAAAATTTGTTCAATGTGAATTCAACAGTCATATGAAAATAAAACCCTATACCAGAACTGAACTGTGTTGAAATGAACTGTCTAGTGTAAAAGGGAAGTGAGAAATTGACTCTCACTTTGTATCAGCAATTCTCAAACAAAGGGTTGCAACACTTACCAGCACTGACAAAATTCAGTTTCATCTGAAGATCCAAGTTTACAGCCAAAAAGGGGCCATGAGATAAAAATGGGGATAAAGGCCTGGGAGCAGGACTGTCAGCTTGGAAATGGGAGATTCACATTCAAAGATCTGCCCAAATCAATTTTCAAAAGCCATACCTAATCAAGACACTATTACAATTTTGGTCCAGTCACCTGACTAAAACAGCAGGAGAAAAAGAAAGCGAGTTCCTTTTGCTTTCTCTGTCCGTCAGTAATTATTCTCTCTCCGTGAAAACTTCAGCTTACACTTCAGAACGTAACATCCAGCACTTCGTTATTTACCACATCTATTCTTCATTTCGCAAGTATTCATGCTCATACTTTCAGACCTCACCATGGCAAGAAAGACCTGTAATAGTTTGCACTACTTCTTATGAGAGTCTTAAAGTGATTCTTCGGTATAACATTCTTGTGAAACAACAGCGACAGCAGAAATAGTGACATTTTGTATAATTAACCTAATGCTATAAAGATACTCCAAGAGATCTTGAATTTCTGTTTCTTGGCTTTGTTCACTGCACTAAAAGCAAAGCCCTCTTCTCAGGTAAAAAATAAAAATTAAAGAAAAAGAAGAGAGACACCATTCTTTAATTATAGAAATAATAGCTAGCTAATCTTTTTTGAGTGAATGCTGCAACATTTTTCCTAAAGAGATGCACTGTGGCTCTTTCACTGGAAACATATGAATGAGAGTCAGAAAAGCATCATACAGGTAAAAGAAGCCAGCTAATAGAAAAAAAAAAACTCAAACCACTAACCTATCTTTTCTATCAGCTTGCTTTTCATTTTGCATTGGATAAAGAGAAACCTATCTACAATGGATTAATGCCCTGATCTAAATCATGCCAAGGAAGGAACTGCCTAATGAAAATCTGAGGACAAAATAAGAATGAGAAGCCACTTCCTCCCCGTTATAGACCTGGGAAGCTAGAACGCTGCAGAAATCAAAAAGTAGCAAACTCAAAGGAAGTGTTAAAATACCATAATTTGTCTTCCTCACCCAACACACCTCAAAACATCCGTTTCATCAGTGCAATAAACTACACAAGCACAGTTTCCTGCACTGCCCTGTATGCCAAATGTTACCACCATCTACAATGTAATGAACCTAAAATCAGTAAATGCAAGGGCTCCTTCTCCCACACACTCTGTCGTTTAGCTGACAGAGTGGACAGCAATACGTGACCTGTGATGAAACCAGGGAACTCCACTCAGGACAGCCTAGCAAACACATTCCAGGCAGTTAAAAGAATAAACAAATACAAAACAAAACAAACCTATCCCATAACCTACAAGGTTTTCAGCGAGACTTAGGAAAACGCAGAGCCTAATTCCTACCAATCTAGAGTGGTTTTCTATCTGGTTTGTAGCCAGACCATGCAATAATGTAAACACTGCAAGGGATGCAAAACCTTACCCACAGGAACACATACTTCGTTTGACTCTCGGATCAAATCAGTAATGTCCACTTTTGGGTGGTCACTCTTTGTATCACTGAGATTGGCGCCCTGCTGCACAGCTGGAGGCAAAGGACTGTCTTTGTTGGTGACACTGTCAAAAAACCTGCGTGAAGGAAATACGCGAGATATCAGCAGGAAGCAGATTATCACAACACAAGGACAACATCAGCATCTACTGAAGAAAAAGTAGGCAGAGAATGGAAAAAATAAAAGAATATCACCATGAATAGCACCAATATGCTGTAACAATAGCACAGACACACAAACAAGGGAACTGGCTACCCGAAGAAGGTCGCAGAGCCTCTAGCCTTGGAGCTTTTAAGACCCAGCTAGGCAGTAACATGGCTGACGTGACCTAGCAGTAGTCTTTTCTGGAGTGGGAAGTTAGTTTAGAGACCTCTCGAGCTCCCTTTTACTTGGCTTTCTCCCAGCAGCAATGTACTACGTAACTGGGAGAGAGGAATGGATGCTTAGGCTGAACTGCTACTGAGGCAATTTTAATTCCCTCAGATGCACAAACCAGGACGTGCCTGATCTGCACTCTTCATCGCACCTACAAAACCAGACTAAACAGTTCCATCACAGAGGTTACCAGTTCCTTTGCCAACACTGAGAAAGCAGAGAAAAACATCTATGGAGTAATAGCTTCCTTTTTCTTGAGGCGAGGCAAACTACCGTCATTATTTTTTACAACCATCAGAATGCTGCAGGCTGGATTTACCGTGCAATGGAAGTGTTGCAGCCGGATAAAGTGTTGAAAGTCAGAGTTCACAAAGAGTTCACAATGATCATCAAAAGCGTGAGTGTCAAGTGGAAGCAGCAGCTTGTTTAGTTCGAGTGAAAATTAAAATTTCACTCCTATTTTAAATTTTAATAAATTAGATACTGGCTGAATGTGCTCTTATTGCTATTAAGTGCTAAAAATTTTAATGAGCACAGTTAGGTTCCACAATAAATATCAGGCTGCATGGCATCATAAAGTAAAAATTACATTTTCCTCACTAATTCCCATTAATTCCTCGTTTTCCTCGTTAGTTCCTACCCCACTCAAACATGCAACATATGACAAAGATAAAGAGAAGATAGGATTTTCAGAGGAAATGACATATCTGTTTGAAATTACAGCAGCTGCTACACTGCCTGTAAGAACAGCAGTTACACTGATACCTGTTGAGCACAGTCACGGCCTCTGCATCATCCTTACAAGTCAGCAACTTCTCCATGTTGTATTCCAGCACTGCGAGACCCAGCTGCAAGATTGCCTTTATTCCATCATAGAAGAAACAGTCCACCACATTGACTGCACTTTCAATAGGCAGCACACTGATAAAAAGGGTAAGGAACCAGGAGAGAGAGACCGAGGAGAAAAAAGTCATGTCCGTCATGTGGTCTGTCAACTGAGGCAGATGAACCCTGATGAGCTCCTCAAACACTGCCTGATCTACCAAGGCACCTGCAGGGAGAGGATAACAAAACCACCACCCAAATCTTAATACACAGAAGCACAGTTTTCTCAGAGCACTGGCCAGAAACCTAGCCCCTATCCTAGTGAGACTTTGATGTAAAAACAAGCAGAGACCCAGCTGCATGGCACCACTGGCTCCGTTCGCTGTGCTGGAAGCTATGCACTCTATACCTGGGTCCAGAGGCTTGCACGTTGTGAAGTATATTAGCACCCTTGTGGGTGCATGGTTACTGCTAATGATTCTCCTGTCAGTCGATATACCCTCTCTGCAATGACAGAGAAACTTCACATGCAATTTTCTTCTAGCATTTAAAGCTGAAAGCATTGAGTACCAGATCAAAGACTAAGTCTGCTCCTGGAGTAACTCTGTTTCTTTTTATTTAAGCTGGGTAAATTACAATAAATAGTATGAACTGCAGTTGCAATTCTGAAAGAAGTGTGTAATAGTCTACGTGACTACTTCACTACTTCCCTAGAATAATGACAATATTTGAAAGTCACATCCACACTCTCTTATGGAGGATCTTGGGATGTTCTGCTACTTCCATTTTCTGCTTTAAAATACTGAACCAAACACCACAGTTTCTCTGCAGTGTTCAGGCTTCAGCTCATTCCTTACACTTGTTCTCACAGAATGATTGCTTATATTCAGTTCTAGACAGACCAAAAGATAGACTGATGTTACCAATGATTCGACGATTGAAATAATCGGGTAGCATCCTTTCACACACAGCAACCAACAGCCAGAATGCTTCTTCCTCTTTAGCATACAGCAGAAGTACTGATGTCAAAATGTTCATTGCCTGTAACATTTTAACAGGGAAGGAAACATTCACATGATAAGACAATGAAAAGAAAACCGTTTTGTCATTTGTTTTATACTTCTGATGACATTTCACAGCACGTGTTCAGGGGTGTTGGGATAACCTACAGCCTTACCCAGTGTAGTATTTGTACCTCTACATCATCAAATACAGAGTATAGTATTTAAACTACATAAAAATAGCTCATGTCACGCAGTGGGATGAAATAAGCAATGCAGGTGAACCACCGAGAAGGAAACTTCTACGTATTTCTGACTGATTTTTATGAGGTGCCACAATACTGATATGGTAAACTAATGTTCAGACAACCAGTATTAAGATTCTCAAAACTGCTGTACCTGACAATATCCAATTTGGGGATTCCTGTAGGCATAAGCTGTCAGAACTCTCCTGAGTGCAGAAATTCCTGTGTCGCTTTGAAAAGCGGGATGCTCAGGCAAGGAACGACGTAAATCTCGTTCAATTTCATCAGTAGCTAATGTGCATGTTCCTAAGGATTTTTCCACCAACTCAGTGTAATAACCAGGGTTGGATGCCATATCATTTACAGCACCTGCCAATAAGTGTTATTGCACAGCATTAGAGGGCAACAATAAAGTATGTACATAATTCTCTGCAATTTATACAAACATTTCTGGTGTTTACTAAGATATCTCCAGCTGCTATTGCAGTAATGTAACAGAGTAATTCTACTGTCATTAACACAATCACTATGAAATAAAAATAGAAAAGCAAAATAAAGTAAAGCCTGGAGTAAATTTCTTTCCATATTCCAGACACTATCCATTATACAGTTGATTTTGACTTATTTTTTTTCCTGTTTCATTGCAGGGAAAAAGGAGCTTCCTTTCACCTACAATTTTGCTTAAGTTTTCAGGCAAATACTTTTCCTTTTGTAGAACTGGTGACAGATTAGAAAAAACTTGGCAACGGATTGATATTTACCTAATTCATTCCATAACTTTTTATGTCAACACAATCCAAGATAGAGATATCTGGTACCAGAAGCATACATGTCTACATAAACACTCAAAGAACATTAGCAAAGAAATCCACATTCACTTGTCCTCAAAAAGAACTACCATACAGCAGTATGCTGAATGAGTAGGTTAAAACATATTTGTTACAATAAACAGACCCTTCAGAACAGCAGAATGCTCTGCCCAGGGGAACACCATGAGTACAGGTAGTGGGAAAGGTCTCCTGAGAATCTGCAGCTCATTTTCTGAATCAAGTCAGCTTACCTGTCAGTGGCTACCACCTTTGTAAGTGTTTAAGTGAATGGGAATAACAAGTGCACAGAAGTGCCTTCTAAGCACCTTTTAAAGCAATGCCTTAATTCCCCAGGCCTCCACTTCCTCACATTAAGTGCTCTGACACAGGTGTGTTCTACAGCAGAAAGCCACAGAAGTATACTCAGAGTTTTGGCAAGAGATCCCTTATGCGTATCAAAGTCCACAATTCCTGTACACTTCTCACTCTCAACCAAGCAACAGTGTATAACAAAGAGCTACCCATACTAGAGACAAATAGAAAACATTTTTTTTTTTTGCCTAGGAACACTATCGTCTCAGAAAGATTACACCAAAACAATTGAAAAATGGTCCTGCAAACTTGCTTTTCTTTTTAGCAAGTAAAGAGACGCTGCTGAAACTGATTGTCCCCTTGAACTCATAGTCTTACTAGTTTTGAGTTTGTTGTAGAAGATGACACAGGTTTAGTTTGAATCAATGCAGAACAGAATAAATGTGTCTATTCTTTTGAAATCTTTTGAAATCTTTCTTCAGAAAGATTTAGATAAGTTGCCAGAGGAAATAAGTTGTTTTTTTTTTTGTTTGTTTGTTTGGGCATACTACTGTCAGTAAGTAACTAGAACATCCATACAGCAGAGTCTACAAAATGAATCAATTATACTTGCTAGGCAATACCTGAGAACAGCAGCCAGAGCTCTCCTCGTAAGGCCTCCGGGATCCCTCTTACCACCAAGTCTCGAGTCTTCTTTGTTCGAAACATACTGACACCGTGTCCCCGCTCGACAAAGAGGATGTTCCAGGACTGTTCTTTCATTTTTTCTTTCAACTACAAAAAGAAAAAAAAAAGAAAAAGACTACTAAGTAAACCGGAAGATTCTCTCATGTTTGATATCTGAAATGAATGCTGATCAGAGCAAAAATGTAATCCATGCATAGTTTAAGTCTGGGATACAATTGAATCTCCTACATAACCATTCTTTAAAGTATTCTTACAAGAATATTTTACATTCTTAATTCTTACAAGAATTTCTATACCAGACCAGAAAAAAGGTAAATCTAATCCAGTATTCCATCTGACAAGAACCAACAGTAAGTGCCAAAGGACAGCAAAGTCAGGCAAAATATCCACAAATTCCTCCTCCATTCTGCAACAAATTGAGGTGCAGGCACGACCTCAACAGAGGCAATCTCTCTGAAATTAACAACACAAAAACCCACAGCAGGTTTTATCCCTGCAAACTGCTTTCTGAACTCAGATAAATCTGCGTTCTTCTAACTTCACTTGAGGACTCCTAGCTGATGTATTAGGATACCAAGCAATCAACCCCTTTCACCTTCAGGTCACTTGAAAGTTAGACTTTTTCTTTACTTCCCACTTGAATAAATAAAGGGTAATAAATGTAAGTAAACTAGATTTGTAAGTAAACTGGATTTTCAAACAAATAAGCAAATTCACATTTAATGATTCTTTTGGCAGAAAAACAGAGGTACTTGTAGGATTCTTTGTCAGCTCTTTCCATGTAAATATACATATGTTTATATGATATACAAACACACGCACAAATCTGATTACAACTTGGGCCAATTTTAAAGTACCCTTATACTCCATTTTTTATTCATGCTTTATCATAAACAGCACAAAATTTTATTGGTAAAGAGCAAGTTGATAGAATAAGGAAAAAAAGACGCAACTAAGAGAAAGCAGTAGAAAAGACAACCAAGAAAAATAGGGAGAAGGTTCAGATCATTTGTGTGGTTCCATGATGGCACAAGGTAGTTAAGCATATGATTATTTGCAAGATGAAATCATACTGTCACAGATACCTGCTTAGTTATTCAGATGAAGTAACGTACTGTGACTTCAATGTGTTTATGAATTGTTCTTGCTAACAGCAATAAAAATGTAGTAACACTGACACAGATGAGATAATATCCCATGGAAGCTCAACAGGCAAAACAGGCTACTCTCCTTTTGTCTGATTCATCACGCTTTGTTGCATTACACCAGTTAACAGATTTGGAATGGAGTGAGTACAAATGGTGGAAAGCAGAGAGGGATGACATGGCATCAGTGTCATTTGTTTTGCCACAGTTTCTAAATCTGTCCTCAGTTTATCTGCATGAACTCCACATAGCAACGGGAGAGAATCAATAATCAGGGAAAACTGCAGGAGAATGAAGTCTATTTGGATTAAGGAGGGGAACTAATAGCTGAAAACAGTTAAGCCCATATCGGTTTAACATTTAATCAGATATTTATCAACTAGAGAGAACATTTTACAAAATAGCAATTACTGTCAAAATACAAAACAACTGTGTATGCATCAGAACTTAGTAGGACCAGCCATGTATGTAAAACCTGCTTCAGAGGGAAAACTAGCAAAAATTCCCTACTCAAACATAACTGAAGTAAGAGGCATTTACCTGCAGAGTAGAGGGAGGTAGAAAGTTTCATTGGCAGCAGTGAAACAGGTCCTTTGTGAGGTATAAGGCTTCTAATAAACTATTGATTATGCACCTAAAAAAGCAATTCAATTTCTCTGAAGCAAAGCCAACTGACAATTGGGTGTTGCATCCCATGAGAAGCTTCAGTGCAGAGACAGGGTGAACACTGCCACTATGTTTTCTACACATGCAGCAGTAAGATTTAATATTGCTAAAGCAATTCAAGGTGATCTGCAGAAAGGAAAAGTAGATGTTGCCCACTTCTGTTCATTGTGCTATAAAAAGCAGAACTTAAAAACCTGTATTGCTTTCATCCCTGCCAAAGGGGTGTTTATTTTCTGGTATCATAAATTCCATATCTGAATTTACCCTATTTTGCTGAAAGACTAATTTTAAAATAAAAATTGTCTTGTTGCACACATTTTGGAGAATCAAAATGAGTACATCTTACTGAAAAAATAATAATTAAAAAAAAATCTCCAGAGCATAGCTTTGTTACAAAGAAGTACAAAAGGAATGAAGCAATGAAGAAATGAAGTCAATTTCCTGATAACATTCTCCTTGTTCCCAAAGCATTTGTAGTGACTTTCTACCTTGACAATTCAGAAAGATATGAAATATGTTAGCTATCACAAAACAAACAGCCAACTCTTCCCTGAGGGGCTGGAAGAGCAAGAGGAATTAGCTCCATGAAGATAAGACATATCATTATTAAACAAGATGAGCAGAAAATTGAATGGAGCCATGAAGAAGCACCCTGTGGACTCAAAATACAGAACATGCAGATGAAAGAAGATTGGCAAAGCCCCAGAGGAAATCAGAAGCCTTGCTGGAGTACATTTGGAATATACTTAACTCCTTTCCAATTAGGTTCCAAAGCCTGTTGGCCATTTTTATCCCTTACCATTTTAGAGTCTAGATTCTCAGCATCCTGAGGATGGTAGACAGTCATTAGGGCTTCTGTACTGACGGTTTTGCTGGTATCTCTCTGACCCGTCTTTGCTGGTAACTCATCAAAATCCTTTGGACTATCAGAGGCAGAACTAGTTGCAACCTTCAAAAATAAATAAACAAACAAAAAAATTAACAAATGGTAGTTATAAATGCGAAACAATCCTTCAAGAAGCAGTACTGATCGCAGAAACTGTTTTTGTTTCTAGACTACCTTTGTTAATGATATTCATTTACCACTACCAGGCACAGTTTTAAAATTTAGACTTGCATAGGATTCATATATGCATGAACAAACTTCCAAAATAAATGAGAACCAGCAGTCCCTGTTCTGCACAGCCAGGCTATCAGGAGGCTCCACTTGAAAAATCCATCTCTACAGCCAAGAACTTAATTATAAAGGACAAAAACTCATTATGAAAATTATAATAGACAGGGAGGCCGGACCATCAAGTAAAATAACACATTAATTTAAATGGAGCCATATAGAACTATACAGAAATGCTAAGAGCATTTCAAAAACGGCATTAGAACCTGGATTGTTTTTCAAAACCTGATACAAAATAAAGCCAAAGAATCCAAAACATAATGTAACATTATTGTTCAACACATTCTCGTTTCACATGGGCACTGACTGAGTTATTTGTTTTTCCTCACCTTAAAACCAAAGCTACACAACTCATTTCACTATGCCAAAACAATGCAAATATTACCCAAAAGAAGGTGGTCTGAAGGGGAATGCCCTTGAGAAGCAGACCTTACCACTCAGGTCTCTCAGGGTTGTGCTACATGTACCCTTGCTAGCTGAACATTTCTGCTGATATCAAACTATTTTGCTTTTATTACTCCACTTGCATCTACTAACTCATAAGACGCAAAAAATTAGAGACTTTGCTGAGACACTGATCGTTTTCTTACAGCCGTCATTTTAGACACTACTCCAGCTAATTACATTTTTCTCAAGAGAAAACCTTCATGGAAGAGATACAGAAACTGCTTGCTTGGGCTGTTTTGTCATTGTTTTCTTATTTCTTATGCATGAAACTACACACAGCTTTCCTCACATCCAGAAGCACACTTACAATTATTCCATCATCTTTCTGACTCAAAGAGTCAGCTGACAAAAACAGAGCAAAACATATTTTTATATCACTCTTTATATCAGACTTTATATCAGACTTTTTTTTTTTTTTTTTTTTTTTTACATCAGACTTCAATGTGAAGGGTCTGAAAGCAAGAAATGGAAACGTGATTTAAAAAAAATAGAAAAAGACAACCTGTAATCTAGAGGTGAAGCAGACAATGTAAGACTAGAAAACCTAATTCCTAGGAATAGGTAATAAGAAATTAGAATTTGGTGAACAGTTACCTCTGTACTTATGATATGCTGTGGATTTGAAGTTGCATTGCATTTGATTTGGAGCTTTGTGACAAGCTGTTCGAAATCTTTAACCTCAGTGAAACGAAAAGCTCTTTTTCCTTTGGTACTAATGCTGACTCCTCTGTTGGCTGGATCAGCCTTATCCACCCCTATGACCTACGGAGGCAAGGATATATTAATTATGCAACTCATCTCAACAAATTGCTTCTAAAAGAAAAAAAATTAAAAACATAGACATACATGAAACAGTAGTATGACAACAGTAGCACCACACAAATAGAATTAGTCATGCAAGTAACTTACTACTTTACAGCTCAGTGGTTTAGAGCTATTTTAATACAAGGCAATAGGATTTGTGATAGTTTTTCTACAGAGTACCAAAAAAAAAAAAATCTTTGAAAGGGTTCTCTCAGCTGTAAGTACAGTATGTATCTGAATATCTTCCCTCCTATCTGCTGGAGCTGTTACGTTCTTTTCTTACCATCCAAAAACAGACAAAACCTGGCTCTTGCAAGTAATCAAACAAATCAAGTTTCACAAGAAGGAATTTCCACTGAGAATACCCTTTCAATGACAGCTGTCGTAACATGACAGTTGGAGCTGCTTTTAATTGCCACAATGGAACAGTTACAGATTAGAGCAGTTAATACACTTTAATAATGCACGTTCTTACAAGACAACAGTGAATAGTTGGAGTGGCTGTCATTGCTGATGCTTTTACATTGTTGAAAGCAAAGAATGAAAGACTGCTGAAACAAAACAACTCTGCAGTACCTGACAATCTGCATGAGAGCATTTAGAGTCAGATCCTTTAACACAGCCTCTTCTGTGTTTTTTTTTTTTTGTGTGTTTTTTTTTTTTTTTTTTTTTTTTTTTTTTTTTTACAGCTTATAGAAGTCACTATTGTTTGCAAGACTATTTACAGAAGATCAAATAAAGTCCCTTGTCTGGGTGGGGAATACCAAATGCATTGCTGATATCAGCTCTGTTCACTGCACTGTCGGGTGTCTCACATTGGCGGTGCGTACACAGAGCATACAGAGCAATTACAGAGCCTGGTTAATTTTTAAGCTATTGTATTACAAGTCCAGGTGCTGCTGAAAGGCTTCCAACACCAAAAGAATGAAATGGGACAATCACATGAGATGTCCTGGATCACATGAAGTTAGCACAGGGATGAAGGGTTTTTCCCCTAGACTTTATTCCACGGGCTAGCTACAGTACTCTACAGAATACTCTGACTGCTGTGCCCTTGACAACATGGTCCTTATTCAGTCTGTTGAGACTACCAGCTGTAACAGTGTTGGTATTTGCTCACTGAAGACTGTCAATGGATTTTCCTAGACGTTTGAATAGATGGCACTGCTGTACTACTGCAAAGAGGTGAATGGCACCACAGAGGCAAGAAAATAACATGGCAGAACAATCGTCTTCAAGATCTACTCTCTTCAATCCTTTACTTTCTATCTTGGGAATCTCCCCTTAAATCAGCCTCAAGAATTAAGCATGGGCTTTTATTTTACAAAAAAAGTATTTAAAAAATTGGATTCTGTATTCTTCTACAGAAATCAGAATAATTATGGAAAAGGCAAAAAAGACACACGGGACAGTGCTGGAACATGAAAGCAGTTCTGTAACCAGTATTGCTAATATGCACTATCCAAGGTAAGGAGAAATTATGACATCATATAAACTAAACAGATTGTAACAAAAATCTGCTAAATTGGCATTAAACTACGCAAATGCAAATCGTCTGGTAAAGCAGGCTCTGACTGTAGTTTCCATTACCTCTCTTAATGGAATGATTACACTGCACAGGCTGCCATCCTGGCTAGCAAAGCAGATGTAGTTTTCTGAAATGCACATTTTCCCATGGGTGTTGTAATGAGTGAAAGGAACCCATAAGAAGCACTCATGAACTTCCTTCAAAGTTTCTTCTTTGGGTAGCCTGAAGAACGCACTAAACTGTTCACTGTGGGCACGGCTCTCTAGGCCTCTAGATTGAAAAGAAAAAAAAAAAACACAAAGAGGAAAAAAGAGGAAAAAATAAAGAAATATTTAAATGACCTTACAAAAAAAGAAAGTTAAAATACCTTGGGAAAAGGTTACGTAAGCATCATGCTCTCCCATAATCTGAGGTGTTCATCTGGAGGGCTCAGCATTTTGCCTACAGAGGCAACAGAATGTAGGACCAAACCTGTATACACTCCCTTAACAAAATACTTAAATGCTTCACTAAATAGGAATAGATTCAAGCATGCTCTTACATAGTGAAGCACTTTGCTGAATCAGGACCTAAACATGATGGAGAAAACAAACAACAACAACAACAAAAAAAAACATATTATTAGCCTAATCCTGCTCTGTTTCCCAACCCATCAAAATAATCCATTTAAACCTAAAACAAGTTTTTGCTTGACAGAGGGCCAATTAGCTAGAAATGTAGCACATGTTGTAGACATCTGCCATGGAAAAATTCTTCACAGATAACTGCAACCACAATCAACATTTTGGTCACAGAGCACCATCTCTCTCCAGCATTGCTACCAAATTGAGGTATTAATTACCCAGGAAATACAACCTAGAACAGGTTTTATTTACTATACAATTAAAGACTTGGCTTTTTTCCCTCCTTTCCCTTTTACATTGCAGTTGCGAGGGGCTTTAACTAGGAACAAGTAAAATGGAGTTACTGGAAATCAGGTTATGACTGAAATTTATTAGAAAAATGCTTTATCATATTTTCTATTTGTATAGATAACATTTTCAACAAAGTCCCCTCATGTGAATTTAAATTACATAACAATAGACTTGCTTTTCCTGGCTGCTTTTCACAGTAACTAGCAGATCATCACTTCAACATCTGAGTGAGAATTTGAATAATTCTTTGAGTAGACAACATTTGCTTCTACAGAAACTAGACCTCAAATTGTACAACATGAAACAACCACACATCTTGCTTGAGAAGGAAGGACTCTAACCATCCGGTTATTGACATACACATCTTTTCCATTGCCTAAAACACTGCCATAAATAAGGAAAGCCACGCACCCATCTATAACTCACCAATTTTATCACCTATATCCTGTAGCAGAAAGGCCATGCAGTTATTACCTACATATGTGTATTTAATCATTTATTCTCCACCTTCTCCTTCCTCATCAGGAAACTAGCTAGAAAATCAAGAATGGAACTGCAGTGTCTATTTCTAGATGCTTCTAAAATGCCTTTTAAAAACTTCAACTACTGTAAACTGTATAAAAGGAGCCCAGTTCTGAAGGTTTAATCAGTTCCTGCTACTGCAAAGTAATAAGTTATAATGCCTCACATTACTTTGATCCCAATTTTTAACAAGATACTTGTTTAAGAGCTTTGCCAACATTTATTTATCTCCCCGAGGCAAGGATTCTCCTCCCGTTTGTCTTAAAAAAGCACTGGGCCCAGAGCAGACAGACTACGTTACCTCTTGGTGATCTGCAAGGGGTCATGAAGGACTAGGTCATTTTCAAATGTCTCTTTGTCAAAAAGCCTCCTAACAGCATAGTTTGCCAGCTGCTCCATGAGAAGGAATGTTTCATTAATGTGCAAAAACATGGAAAAATAGTGATCTTCCCCATGGGAGCAGACATGAATGCTCTCTGTCAGGATAACATTGGAAGTCTTCTCAAGCTTTGATATTTCATCCCAGGAGATAATAAGTTTTACTGAAAATACAAATATAGGCAGATCTGAGTAACTTCTCTTTAGTTTCTATCTATTAAACAAAGAACAGTGGTAGTCAACAGCACTAATAAAGTACAATTAAGCAACACAGTTAAATAATAACTCATTTGGAAAGGGCTACAAATTCACAAGGCCAAAAAAAAATAAAGATTTCCCTCACAATTGCTATAAAACAATACAATTAGAAAGACTCTTGTAGAAATAAAAACACTAAAGACACACCACTCTTTGGTGTGAATCATTCTTTGGTGCCTTATTTGTGAATCTAACAGAGGGGAAAAAAACAGGCATTTTGAAGTATGTTTCATAAATGTATTTATTTCCCTACATTATTTGTTTGTGTTTTTTTCTATTCTGTGATAACATCTATTCACATGGCAAAATAGTTTACTCAGAATATAAGATTACTCTAAATCTGAAAGATACATAGCAAAACATAAAGGGACTAAGCTTAGCATCCAGGCTCACTTACTTTCTGCTCCCAGCAAAAATGAGTAAAAGCTAAGGAAGTTGGTACTGAGATACAGCCATCCTTGACAAGGCACTCTGCCCTTCCAGTAGCTGCACGAGTAATAGGTAACCAACTTCTCCTGCTCTGGTAATCCAAAACACCTTTCAAACTTCATAAGACCCTCACGAAACTTCTCAGGATCTTCTTCTTTTACAAAAGAACCTTTTCCCTCTTCAGCAATCAAACCCTAAAACAAAAGAACCAGTTACTTTATATGTGTCCACATAGGTGAGTGTCATATATGCACCTGCATACATACAATGGAGTATTCTTATAGCAAATTTAAGAACTGCAAAAATAGTTTGAGAATCAAAACACAAGTTATAAATCAAATGTGCTATTTCAGACATATACAACGAGTTTCCCCACACAACTTAGGTACAAAATACACAATCTGAAAATAATGTATTTTCCTTACTTAATCACAAGAATTCCTAAGCTAAACATTTAGTATATGCAAAGTGAAGCATTGTACCTCAAAAAAAACAAACAAACAAAAAAAATCCCATATGCTTCCTAGGCATTATGAAATATTGTGATGTATCATCAGTTTCAGACCACTATCTAAAGGCATCTGCTGTATCATTTACCAAAAAGAAATAATCTATGTCCAGCAGATAAACAGTAACAGAGCACGTTGAAGTTAACAGCCACATACTTCCCACTCAGAAGTATACAACATTATGGTGCTGTCCTTTGACATTCTATAGGGAACATACTATTTGTGAACATTTAGAGGGAAAAAATACTTAGCCTTTCCTAATTGTGGTGCATGCCTGTTACTTACTCTTATCTTTCCCTGGACAAAGCTCGTAATATCTTCATTTGAATCAAATACTGATAAAGTGTTCATAACATTGTTTTCTAACCAGTCCCAGTGTTCTGTTATCTCTTCTCTGCTGGCTCCTGAAAGAGAAAATTAGTATTAACAAAAATTAGAAGAGACTTCAATAAGTTTATTCACAATAATAATCAACAGAATACTCAGTGTATTCCAGGTTCACAGAGTAACGTAGATAGATGAGTTCAAATCCTAAGTCACAAACCTACCACTGAACTCTTTTGTACAGCAAAAATGTATATGGTATACGTTAAAAAAGCACAGTCATGTTTTTATTTTTCATGCTCTTTACACAGCTGTATTTCTAGCCTTGACATCCAGAGGCATCTCAGCTTTGTCAACATTTTGTGGCTCAGTGCTGAAGCCTGACTTGGACTGAGAGTTCCTTAGCTCAGCAGTCCCTCAGAGCATCTTTAGCACGCTCCCAGTTCAGTAACTAGGACACTCCCCTAGAAGGTGGGAAACATGAGACCAAATTCATGAGAACTTCAAGACTTGGTCTTGCTGTGGTGCAAAAACCTTTCTGAGAAGTGTAAGGATGTAAAGGCTGTATCACTGTGACCAGGACGGTAGCAGAGAATTCTCTTTGGATACATGAAACAACCATTTATGTTGCCTACCACAAACAATTACTAGTTAGTTGTGCTCAATGTAAGTAATGGTTTTATCTCATTTTCTATCAAGCCATATTTTTATTATATTTCTATCACACTAAAATATAAGCAACCATCATTCAGGAAACACTTGTCATTCTATTTACAGCCAAGTTCTATTTGTGTCATAATTCCAAATAACTTGATGTTTTCATGCAATTAAAGAGTTCTGCAAGAGGACAGAAGCACAGCTACATCCCAGATGGAAGATCTGGTATCAGGAACCAGGAAAAAAAAAACTCATCTATTCATACAAGATGAATAATCCTTGAAATGTTTTTTTGCACCTCCAAAATTAGCAGTGTTTCTCTTCTGAACCCTCTGGGACTCCAACACACAGGAATAAGGAATGTTTTCTTCCCTGAATCATTACACACATGCAAGGGGAGCAGTATCATAAAAAATCTGTCATCACTAACCATAAGGAATGTACAACTATAGCCAAGATAAAATTCAATGTTCCAAGAATATAAATACTGCGTTATCAAACATCTTAGAGAGAAGCCGACTTTATTACGTTACTTTATTCACTTTATAGTGCTTTTAATCTAGGTTTCAGATAGCAATCGCTTACCGTATGTCACTGCAATTTCATAGCAAAGAAAACTTGTCTCACCCGAACTTCCCAGAAATAGATTCGTGGTTTGCTTCAAATACAAAGGGAAACTCTTACCTACTAGATACTTTTACGATCCGTGAAATATTTATGATAATTCATCTTACTCTTTTCACTAACTCATATACAAGTTATGGAAGTAGTAACAGGCAGTAAAGCAGAGCTTGTGCTAGTGAAACAACCTTTGAGGTCCTGCAAATTCAACAGTGTCAATTCCTTAGAAACAGGAGGTAGTTTCCATCCCATCAGATGGTGGGAAACAGGAAGAAGAAAACAGATGGAAAGAATTTATATAGGATTGAATAAAGGGAATCTAGAATATAAGTAAGTTGGTTATTTTATCCTTCACAGGAATGCTCACAAATAAAGCCAGTACAATTGCATACTATCAATACCCCTAAGTAAGAAGGCAGAATTAACTATTTCTATTTTCTCAATTTACTTTGTAAAGACTAATTGAACAATTTTCAGCGGACTCCACAGAATTAAGGCTGCTATGGGAATGAACAGAAATTGTTCTAAATACAGTTAAATAGACTGTGCTACATATGCTGGATTTGCAATCACAAAGAAATGATATAAAGAGTAATTAACACAGCAATGAATTCAAAAGCTAATTATTTTTCTCAGACTACACATGTGGAGCAATTATTTGAGTCAGAACAAGAATCAGAGGAACAGATGTGACATAATAAAGATGAAATTTTTAATAAACATTTAAATGCTTTAGGAGCACCATTTCAGACCCTTAACATGTAAAAGCAGGAAAGAAATGTAATCTCTTCAATTTATTCACTTCACAGAAGGAATAACCTGCTTTCTAACACCAAGTACAATTACATTATGTAGCCTTTTGTTCTAAAGTATACTTACGTAGAATAGAATTTATATAAATCCAGTCCTAAAGTGAAGACTACACTTAATATTTTCCCAGGGGTCTTACATGATGCTGTTAGAATTCCCTACAGTATATTTCCAATGTACTTATCAAAGTATTTTTTTAATAGCCTGTCACCATTAGTTCTGACTTCAGAAGAAGCCAGAAATTTTTATTTACTGCCAATTCACAAACTGTTCAAATTCTATCAACTTTAATATGCTGCCCCTTTTAAGTGACATGTACTGAGTTCTATTAAATTGTTATTAAGCAGTTCTTTCACCAACTACTGCCCTTAAGATAAGTCCTTGCAGAACAAGAACAGATTAGCATTACAGCATGAAATGCATAAACTACTGAACTACACATCTAAAAGGAGAAATCTGTATTTTGAAAGTAGCTAACTTTATAAAAAAAAATATAGGAAAAGGCAAATTTTCTCATTTAAGGTGAAGAAACAAAGATTTATAATAAAAGGATAGCAGCAAAATCCAATGTGACAATAGCATTGCACTTACTAGTAGAATTATATATGTACGTACATGTTTGCAGAACAGCACCTCCAAATTTTCCTACAAAGTTCATCTTTCACCACAGGCAACTAAAAAGAAGGCCTGGAGACCAGTGAAATCTAAATGGCGTGGTTTTGTTTTTGTTTTGTTTTTTTTAAAGAACACAAATAATTTTTAAAAAAATGAAAGCTACAAAAAAATGAATATATATATATATATTAGCTCCAATTCTATGTATTTTCAGAGTTTTCAATAAGCCTAGGAAAAAATAGATTCATTGTGACATTTATCGTCAGATCATATGACTATTTTACTTTCAATGTAAAGACAAGACCATGCTAAGGAAGAAAAAACAATGATGCATGCAAAGAATTAAGCGTCCTCTCAGCTTGTGGAACGAAAGTCTGTCTGGAGACTTACTATTTAAGCAGCCTGTATAAAGACTTTATTCTCAAGGGAAGCTGCAATATTAAAATAAAAAATACACACACTAGCAATAAGGATGCTTTATGAACAATCACATACTCTGCAGTCAAGGTCAATTTTCTTTTCCATTTCTTACTGCTTAATAACATAGCATAAAGAGAAAGAACTTCTTGCACTGAGAGCAGCAGATATGAGGAAGATTTCAGCTGCTACCACGACTGGGAACCCAGCTCATTTTTACAAACAAAGATAAAGTAGAAAAAAATCCAGATAAGCTATTCTTGTTATTCATACCTACAGCACGCTTAGTACTCTCAAGTGTCAACTTATCCATATCATCCTGAACTGTGCCAAGTTACAGAGCTCCATCGCAGCTTACAAACTAAAAGATTGTGGATCTGTTATTCTAAGAAAGCACCAAAGCAGTTTCTCGGTACTTCACAGACTGCTGCAGAAAACAGGCAATCTGACATTATGATACGAAGATATATTCTGAAAAACTGGAACCATAAACTGCTGACAATCTCGTTTCCAATCTCCTGAGCAACACTCTATCATTACCAAATACTTTTAAACCATTTAGAAGCCATTGGAATGAATAATGATGTGAGAGAATTAACCCAACACAAAAATTGAGACCATTCTTTGTACCATGATTTTTCACTTTACAAACTCACTTCTAACTAATAATACATACCACATGCGATGGACCAGTAGACTTGTGAGTCTGGTGTCTGATGCAGGATGCGAAAAGGAGCCACTTTGGATGTCGAATCCAGCACTGCATCTAGCGTTCCCACAAGAAGACCTGTAACATTTAACAAAACATACACAGCCTGGTGAAACTAAGGTCTTGAAACGCACTCACCTTCTGTCTCCTTTCTTAGTGAACAGGAGTGCTACCCGACTGACGAGTTATTCTCCAATAAACACTGAGAAATTAAGAAACACAAATGAGTAAAGCCAAAGTGCTCCTAGAGGAACCTTGTTGCGAGGTGATTATACATTCATCCAGCAAAAGCCATTATAAACACAACCTGAGGATGAAGAAGGTCTGGAGATGACACCCATGGAAGTATGGAATAGCCACGCAGCAAGGCAAACCAGAGAGTAACCTGAAAAGGAACGTGGTAGTTCCCAGCCTTTAATAAGAACAAGCAGTAATTGAACTACCTCGTAATTACTCATTTACTGTTGTTCTGTTTTATGGAGAAAGGAAACAGTTCTCAGAAAACCGCAATTCCATTTTGTCTGATTTATAAAAATCCCACCCATTGTTTTTACACGAGAAAAACCTATCATACGTTCTGTACCTACAGAAGTTTTGCTGCTCGTTCCATCCTCTAAGTACTGCCCTACTAAATGCCTGCCATTCTTTATCAACACTCTATCAGAGGACTCCTACACTCATTAGAGAACACTAAGATTTCATCCGACCATCCCATGCATCAGTATATTTCATAAGGCACAATATTCCATTATACATTATAATGCCAGATATAATGGCCATGTCACCTCCTTTCCACTAGAGATTGAATTAGCTCCTATTAAGCCCATCTCAGATCAAAATATAGTAATTCCATTAATGAGACACCCTTCAACTCTCACGACAAATGAGATACTCTCTTTCAAAAAAATTTCCTGAGAAAATGAGTATGCATTTTAGCTTGGCAGCCAAAATTATTCTTTCTGCTCAGTAATAAAAGTGTTAGACAGCTCAGAGACCTTAACAGTTGATTTTAAAAATCTAAGGATCGGAGAATTCCAAAAGAAGAAAAATCCATACAGAAAAAAATATAAGCTTTTGGATCCTGATGCTCAAGTATTTTCATAAAAAGAAGTTTTACAAGTGACAAAAACATAGGCAACATAATCTTATGCTTCCTTCCTGTATTTCCTATGCTTGGCATCCTTCTAGTATCGCCACCTAAATGGAAGGTTCAAATAAAGCAATGCTGCCAAAGAAATCGCACACAGCCTTTAATCTCCTACAGAAGAAGTGAAAAGTAAGGCCTGCAAGTGAGGCAGCTACCCAAAGAGCTGCTGTAAAGTGGATCATAGATGCAGAACCTTTCATTGAGAGTTGCTATTAGGGTAGAGAGCTTGTTTGCAAAGTTAGTACATCCCTTTATGGCTCCTCTAGGTACCCTTCCATGCGAACTGAAAGTTATCTTCTGATTCAGGCTTTAATATGCTATGGAAGCATTAGATTTAGATTATTACAACTGCGTCTCTCAAAAGTGATTTCAGAATTTTTAGGCTGGCTTCTGGTACCTTTCATTCCACTTTCCTGCCATTAATCCCATCTCAAGTGATGGGGAGGGTATTAAGGTATATAAGGGAGGGAGGATATATACTGTATGAACTGTGGGAATACAAGGAAGCAAAGTAAGGCAAAATTGAGAAATCTAGGCAGTCATCCTCAGAACATGTTTCCTAAGGATTCATTTTCAGCACAGAGCCTGTGTGACATATCTCCCTGTGGCTATTCAAGTTGCAGAATGATTTTCCTTCTCTTTAAAAAAAAAAAAAAAAAGTGAATGAATAATAATAAAAAAAAGCACAGAAAACCCACAGGCCAGTAAATTTGATCAAAAATACCAGCTTGTAGTGTCTGCAGTTCATAGCCTGTAACTTACTACAGTTAGTAGCATTTATTGTAGTTTCTAACTGAAGTCAGACATTGACTATATAACATTCAGATCTGTATAAAGACCTTTGCCTTTCTGAATGAGTCAGAACACTGAGCTCATCTCGAAGTTGGCTGTGCTTTAGCAGCTACTTTATCATCTTTTACAATTCTCCTGATTTAATTTCTGTACCAGGACATTAGTCACCATTTATGAGGTCGATGCAAGTGCTGAGCTTGAGCGAATGCTCACGACAGCGCACCAGAGAGCGGCACTCCTCACTGCGCCCTAAGTTCCCATCTGTGGGAAGGAAAGTTGTTAGATTTGGACACAAACAGCTGCACCAGGCTGGGACCGGTCATTTCTGCAGGTACGCTAGTCGATGCTGCTTCGTCCACGATACAGACCACAGGTTTGTGCTTCAGCTGATAACTACTCGGTACATTATGAGCTAATTTCACAGCTATGGGCACTGGCATAATTGCAAGGAACCGGCAGTTCCTTCTTCTTACCCTAGCCCTGAATGTGTTCTAAGTACGAGCTGTGAACTTTTCTGAATACTGTACTGTCAGTCAGGGTTTCCGTAACTGCAAGTTGTTGGGCAGTAAGCATCAGAGGAAGCACTCTCTTTATTTGCTATTTCCCGTGGGAAATCAAGAACCATGTCCGCGCAGGCAAGCATGACCAATGCTGAGCGGCTTGCTGGCACTCTGCTGACCCCATTCTCACCAGCTTGCTGAAGAATGATTCATTTCCAAGGTTGCAGACAAGAAAAGATTTAAGTCACCTGTACAATGACAAAGATATAAATTGTAACATAGAGGAACAGAGAACAAGAGAATCAGCAGCTGCTCAGCCCAGATACTAGCATTATCTCCATGAGGGATGCAAGGGGGAAAATCAGGCCCTATTTGCCAATTCCTTGCTAATGAAATGCAGCATACATTGTTCTCTAACAAAAACCTTCAGAAGGTCATCTACACTCCCACCTCTGCTCTAAGCTAGACCTGTGGTGTCCAGAAGTGATTTCACCCACATCATCCTCTAGCCTCACGCAGGGAAGAGCTTCAGCTCTAGATATGGAAGGTGATGCACATTCACAAGGAGAAAAGGTTCTGCTTTCGGAAAACATTTTCGATTTCAGAGTTCCTTGTGTAAAACCATTACAAAATACCCTGGATACTTAAATAAATGGGGTAAAACACCCTACAAAATAGTAAAAAAGGGCAAGGAAAATAGAATACCTTTGAAATACAGAAGCATTCCTTTCAAAAGTTTCTATAATACTCAGTTGACAGTATATGAACATTAGCTAATGGAATATCAGCAAATAGAAAGAGTCTCGGTAGTCCAAAGCAAACCTTCAGAGCCAAGTGCAGATGGTTCAGGGGTACAGTGAAGCAACGTACCAGAGCAGCAGCTCACGCAGCCTGTTTCCTATTATTTTCCTGCAGTGGCATGTACCAAAGCATATTAGCAATGAATTCTGCTCTCAGTTGTACCAATTTACAGCAATAAAGCCGATATACATGAAAATAACTGGCTGGCATTTCACAGTTTGGGAGCAACACTGCCTTGTTTTCTGTATTTATTTCACCAAGTACATCAAGAGAGTACTACTGTTTGCTTTTCCTAAAAAGAGTGCTATTGTTCTGAAGCAAAGTTAGCACAAGCCTGTTTTCTCCTCTGCCGCCTAACAGCACCTCTGAGGTCAATAATTAATGATATTAGAAGTGGATCAGCCCGTCTCCTGATTTACTACATTACTAGTGTTACTGGACATGAAATATTTATGAGTAAGAGTTCCTTACAAACAGAGATACTCTGTTAGCACAACACTGGGCAGCCCCATATCCCTAAGGACTTTGAACAGCAGACAATTCCACGTACTGCCAAGTACTCACTCTTTCTTTATTTACATTGACATAACAAGGAGAAATGCTGGAAGTTGAGGAGGATGTCTGTATGATCCTGAGGTACCCGAACAGACTTGGTGGATCCCTCCCTGCAAGGGCACCTCACAGCAAGGAAGCCTGGAGCAACCTTAAAAGGGTTTTAAACAGCCACCTCCTGAAAACTAAAGTCTGTACATTTAGAAGAAATACAAACACGAATAAAAATCAATGAACTTTACAGGATTTTTTTATGTTGGTTTTGTATCACAAAGTCAACCTGTTAGTAACTTGTGAATTAAAAAGGAAAATAAAACTTGAAGGCAATGCAATACCTAGACACAGCTGCAAGGAGTAACATCAACAGGAAATACACAAAGTATGTGAAATATACAGATTTACTACAAAACTGATACCCATTGCCCAGATACATGAAGACGAATTCAAGTATGCCAACTAAAATTTAAGCGGACTATATTCTTTGAGAAATCCCTCTTAAAAACCAGAAGGTGCAGATCTGTAGAAAGCAAAGCTTTCACAGCAGCACAGCACACCTTCTGCAAGGTCCCCAGGGGGAGTATCGGGGAAAAACATACACCAGGAGTGAGCTGTTGCCAAATTACAACACAGGAGACCCAAACTGCAAAGTCCTACTACTAGAAATACTTGCTTACAAAAGAAGGATAAAGCTTCATTCCAGGGTGGCAAACAGAGCACTCTGGCTCAGAAAATAAATAAGTAAAGGTCCAGCTTAGTTTGTTTAGTGAAAGCAAACTAAGACACAAATATAAGCCATGAAAAGCCGTTGGCTTGATAAATTTGATTTAAACCACATGAATGCCAACTTGATAGTAAAGCCCTTTTTCCCATTCTTTAAATTATGCACAGAATTCTTTTTTTTATTATTATTATTATTTTATTTCCTAAAGGAACTTGGTCTCATGACCAAGAAACCTCAGCTTAATGCAATGCTGAGCCTGGGCTGTGATGTAAATGTTCTTAGCTAACTGAGATGTCAAACAGGTTAGTTTAAGCCTGCAGTGTAAAAGATTTCATCTCTGTTTACAATAACTCACCTACATCATGGTCAGCGGATGGCTCAGGTAAGACAATGGTAACTCATTAAACTAAGGTGTGTATTCAAGATCACATGTAAAAGTACTTGTGGCAATGGATATCCCTGAGAGCAAGGAAATTAGAAGCACAACTGAGAAAAGTAAGCATCGGTCTCCTTGGGGGGTACACAGAAAAGCCTGACAGATACCACAGCTCCTTTTTTTTTTGCTTCTGTACAGTTAAAAAGCTGTACAACATGGATATGAAGTCAATACACAATCAGAGCTAAATACAGAGCTGAGCAAAATCTCCTGCAATATTGAAACAGCACAGCACCTTCTGCAGGGGCCAAGCAGAGGAAATGAACTTCAGCAACAGCTTTTTGCTCCCATGCCCAGTGGGGAGCACAAGTTTTGCCTCTCCAGGCTCAGAGCCAAACCCCTCCATTCTGCACCAAGTAACAGCACCTCCGTAACTGCTGGCTGTCTGACTTGATGCTTCCAAGGGTGCTTACTCCTGTGGCCCCAGGGTGCACTTGCTCCTCTGATTTGGAAAGTGAAAGTATTTGGGAAGTGACCAGAGTACACGCTGATCATTTTGCCACCTGCCATCCCCAGATGTAAAAACACTCCGTGACAGAGCGGTATTATTTGTCTTGCAAAATATACGCACTGAAAAATAATCTTTGCTGCAGCTGCTGGAAAGAAAAACGCAGCATAGATCATTCCAGATCTTTATTCATCTAGCAAGTTTTCCTCTCAATTCCTATCACAGTGGAAAACCTACAGCAAGCAAGCAAGCCAAACCAAAAGCTCCAGTCTGCTTAAACACCAGCAGGTATAAATGATTTCTACTATTTATTCTACTACTGTATACTTAGTGATTCCACAGCACAGAGCTTTAAGTTCTGAAACACAAATATCTTTGCTGCATAACGAGTCTGCTTACAGCTAAAGTCTCCTCTCCCATCCTGCTGTTCCTACCAAAATGAATTTCTGTGAGATCACCAGGTAGTTTTTTTAATTGGTTCAAGAGGAAATTCTGCTGGAGACGAGGTCCTTGCCACTGATACCTACCACTCATAACACTTTCACATAGCTCCTTCTGACAGATACCAGATAATTTCCCCAGAACACATACTCAGCTCTGTCTCCCCTTCCTCCAAACTCCTACACCTGCAAATTAGCTAGCAATGATGCAGACAACAAGCTACATCCTTTAAAAAGCAAGAGTATCAGCAGGGGAATTCTACAGATTCAAGACGGCAATAATTGTTCCAGGAAAACTAGGACTCAAAGAGTCAGGACTTTTTCCTGCATTTGGGATCCCCCTTTCTTCAAGCACAGCACAAACAGCAAGCAGGGAAGATCAGTTCCAGCTGTGTACTTTATTGACAGGTGTCCTCCCTCTCACAGCTGTGTTCTACTCTGAAGCAGAAAAAGAAGTTAAAGCAATGGAAGCAGAAAACAAATAATTTGTTTTCTGACATTTCCAACACAGCCCAGCAAACCTGAGCAGATCTCCCTTGGTGGCTCTGCAGAAAAAAGAAGGAGCAGAGGACACAGCCACGTGGCTGCACTGCCAGACATACAACACCACATTTTGTGACAGTCTGCGGGCTGAGCTATCAGGAAATAGAACCAGCCCAACAGGTTACAGGATCTGTATCCTTAGGTGAGGTCTATGAAAGAAAAGAGAATGAAATGGAAAACCAGGCAGGGGCATAACAGCAGAGAGAGACGAGGCTAAGCAAAACCAGCACAAAGCACTTCCATCCATTTCTATCCATGCTTGCCAACTAGCAACTACATTGTGTGTAGTAGAGACAAGCCTCAGAGCTAACTCTGTCACCGAGGGATTACAAATTGGCCCTGCTGTGTCAGTGCGGAAGGGTCATACAAACACATCCACGCGTGGTTTCCTTTATAAACCTAGGCCAGCACAGCAAATCCCAGCCTTCCTTCAGGTGTTTCTGCTGCTGTCTTTTTTTCTCTGCTTGGTCTGCACCTGCTTTTGGTTGCTTCCTCAATACTCGCTCCTTCTCCTGCGAGACCTCACCCTGCACTGCTACTGCCTCCTTCACTGGGAACCCCCTGCCCCTCCAGCTGCTGGGCACCTCCACTCTTCCATCACACCTGCTGGAAAACGCTGCTCTGGAAAGCCAGAAAAAGGCTTCACTTGGCACATCCGCGATGATCTCATGAGATAATAGCTGTTCATCCGTGTTTTCCTGTTAAAGCAAGTGCTAATTTTCTTGAGTAACATACAGCAATACAAAATTAAAACCTGACATAGCAAGTTGTGCTAGTTTATACCTAGGAGGCTTGAATATTTTTATACCTGCAAACACAAATCTAGCTATATTATTTTCCAGTTCTCTTATCTTTCTTATTTCCAATTTTAATTCAATAACTTTTTTGATTTTGTCCTCTGAAAAAAAACACATACAGATGAAATCTGAATGAACCTCATATAATAAGAGAAGTTATAGAAATGCAATGTGCAACACCACACAAGAAGGCACCCTACTGGAACTCTCATTCAAGTGTTTTTCCATGCTGTCAAATGCCATCAAGGACAGAAGATAAGCAATAGAAATCTCACCTTCAACAACAGCAGAAGGGCAATAGGAGGCCCCAGCTGTTTGCCAGCTGCAAGTCTACACGGATGCTTTTAAATGAACACCTGATTCTAGGTCTCGTTTCGTTTTCATCACTGTTCTTACATGAATTTTATCACATGGCCAGACAACCTTCGTACTGACTCAGCTGGCTTTGGTTTCCAAAGACACCAGGACAGAGAACGGCCAATCTAGCCTGATGACCACAAGTCTTCCAAGGCTGAAAAATACGACACTTGGTTCTAAGTTGAAGCCTGACGCTACCTGGAATATCATGATACCCCTAAAAGGGAACCTGGGATTTTGCAGTGATTTCTTTTTATGTTTTCCCTGTTCCCTGCAAGTGGTTCAGATGCCAATGAGGAATGCCCTTCCTCCAGCTGGGAGGATTACTTCTACATAGGAAATTACATCAGCCAGACAAACTGATGTTTTTTTTTTTTTTTTTTCTGTTGGGTAGAATAAACAAATGCTTCAACAAGACAACTACACCTTATGTTTAAAACACCTTACACTATGATGACACAGTTAGAGAGAGCCTAGAAAACCCAGACTCGTGCAAAACATTCAAGAACCATACCCTGGCTTTACCCTGGGGCATTTCTCCTTGATAGGGGCGATGACCGACGCCACCAGACCAGGCAGGAGCCCAGCTGTAGCCTGAGCAGCTCCCCCACCACAGGGGGCTCAGTGGCAGCGGGGGTCCCTGCAGCACGTTAGGAGCCACACAGCCGATAATTAAAAACACAAACTCTGGTCCATACCTTCAGTTCTCATGAAACAAAGTTTATTATACTGGGGTCAGTGCCCTGTCAGCTTCTGGTCAGCTGCCCCTGAGACACTCCATCACACCGCACGCTTATTTTTTTGTGTTTTTTTACATTTTAAATGCAAGCTCAGAAGCACCCAAGCGGGAGCTCGCTTCCAGCAGCCTCCGAGGCGGATCTGCCGGCCCCTCACAGCGCTGCCAGCACGGGGGGCACCCAGCAGGCCCCGCACCGAGCCCCAGGCACTTCTCCCACCCTCCCCTCCCCCTTTTCTCCCCTCCCCACAGGACTCTCCCCTCACCCCCCCCCACTGCAGGGCAGTACCTGCCAGCCCGCCGCCGCCCTCCTCGCCGTAGCCCCGCCGCCTCTGCAGCACGAAGTACTGGTTGGAGCGCTCCAGCACCCACAGCTTGAGGGCGTTTTTCAGCAGCACCTCCTCGGGCTTCAGCCACATCTCGGCGGCCCCTCACTGCACCCCCCGGCCGCCGCCGCCCATGCCCGCCGCCTCCCCGGCCTCCCGCTCCCACGTCCACAGCCCGGCTGCCAAGCGCCGCCGCCGCCTCCCGAGGCACGCTGGGAGTTGTAGTCCTCGCGGTAGTCCTCGCGGCAGCCCCGCCGCCCGGCGCCGACGACCGAGGGACTACAACTCCCGTCGGGCCCTGCGCGGCTGCCCGCCTCCTCGGCTGCTGTGGCGGCAGCCTGACGGGCCGTTAGGGAGGTTAGAGGGAGGGCGGCGGCGACTCGCCTGACGGGACAGGAGCTCGTCCCCCTGCGGTGTTCACGAAGGGATTTTTCTTTTTATTTCCCTCACACCACCCAAAGAAGTCCATTTGAAACGTTGGCCAAACCCTCATCGCCAAAGAACATGGCTTTTTATTTATTTATTTTTACCACTTGTGCTTGTTTTCCAGTCAGCACCGAGCCTTCCACCACAAGACACACACGGCCAGCCTGCCATGCAGCCCTGACCGCTGCCCTCCACACGCCCTGTCACACCACCCACGGGTGTCACCTCCCAGCTGCTGTGTCACACCAGCAGCAGACATATGGCCAATGCTGCCTATTTACATACCACGTTATAAAAAAAGACAGTCTGCCTCCTCGCTTCTATCACCCAACAAGATTAAGAGCTATTGCGGTGGTGACATTTTGGTTGCCTTAACAACAGTTTGACTCGGGCTTTGTATTTTTTGTGATTCGTCTGAAACAACTTTATCATTCATTTTCATGGAGTAGTTCTTCAGATCATCTACACACTGACTTTACCCATTGTTCTGAGCTAGAATAAATCAATCTAGCCTGGTAGCGAGTGAAACACCTCCCTAGGAAGCCACGACCACAGTTACCCAAGTCCTCTCATTAGTTAGCTCTCTCTTCTGGTGTTTCTTTACCAGTCTCTTCACAACCTTGTCAGAAGAACCATGGCTCAGAAGGCCCTGTGGCATTACAACGTGATAACACTGCTTCCTAAATGGTATCTTCTGGTGCTGGCCATAAACAAACAAAGTTTAGGGGAGTAGAAGGCTGTTGTCTCTGTTCCAGATTGCTGATGCTGAGGAATTTTCGGAGGCTTCTGCTAAAGATATCTCAAAGTGTGAAAGATTCACTCCTGCTCTTTATTCCTGACAGATTCTATCACTCGGTACAATGTAGGTCGTTCCCATTTCCCAGAAACTTCTCTGCAGTTTGCTGCCCTGTCAGATCCTTCCTTTAGTGCTCTTTCTAGCATTATTGACCTTCCTAAGATTTTCCAAGAGTAGTGCTTTATTGATTGTGTATCATATGAAACATCCAGTATGCATTTGTTTAAACTCAGCCTCTACTTTGAACTCTTCTAAAAAAAGAATTATGCACATCATGCACTAACAACAGATTTCAGACTTGGCACTTCTTTGCTTTATCCTGTTTCCTTCAGCCTCTTCAGCAGTCCCAAATGTACTCTGTGTCCCATAGAGCTTCTGCTAGCCACCGGTCTATCTGTGAGCACAGGCACAGTGAGATTTTGCCAGGCACTCACAGAAAGATGTTTGGCAATGCCTGGCCACTTCCAAACGCATAAGGAACTACTGATCCAGCAGCACCAGGGTGAAAGCAGCACCAAGCATGCAGTCACATTTACTTCACTAGAAGTTTTCAAAACTGGATGAACTGCACTGGTATAAGACATTTTTTCTCACAATCACTCATTACACCATTGCAAGCCAACTCCAGTATTAAGCAGATTTACCTTTGGGACTGAATATAGATTGAACTAATACTACTATATTATTTTACCTGTTTTTATAATAGAGTAGGAAACAACAAATTTCTGCTGCTCTACATTTACTACACTGGAAAAATGAATTAAAAGTCATCAGCCAACATGTGGTAACTGATGTAGATAAAACATTAATGAAACAGGGCAAACAATTAAGATATACCAGCATACTGTTCTCCATGAGGCAGTCTCCTAAATCCCCCCATCTGAAGTAACAGACATGAGTGGGTTCCTGTGGGTGAGCTGTTGCTGTGGCAGCTCCCGGAGATATACCAAAACTGACAGCGATTCCTACACAGATGCTGCTTTTCTAAGAGTATTCCCTGAGGGAGTATTTACCATTTAATTTTCCCCAATTAGCCAAGCCCTTGGATAGGAAATACTTATTTAGGATCTGACACAGGTCTTCTAATGCTGATGCTAATTTTAAGGAGAGAAGCCCTTGGCATTTCCTACCTAGAACTTGGCTGTTGGCATCTTGCACAGGCTAGACGTGTTAGGACATATGCTGCTTTCTTATGTAAAATTTAAACTTCTTATTCAGATTAAAAATTTAACAATAAAGCTGCTGCTTGGAAAATGCTTTGTTTTCCTCTCCATTGGTTCAAGGTCTTGAATGTCTTCCTTTTTTCCAATTCCCTCAGGCACTGGATTCTTAACCAAATACAATTAAGATGCAAAGAGCGATGAATTTATTTATAGACACTTAAATTCTGTCTTAATCAGAGCACAATCATCCTACAGTCTAATCAATGCATTCCACAGCAAGAGAGATCCATTTAGTGCTGCGGATTTTTTCTTTCACTGCATTAAAGACCTCCTGAAAATGGCAAATGATTTCCCTTCAGTAACTGCAGCCAGGAGTATATAAATAGATAAATAGCTACATAAATAGATTTTGGCTTCACTTTATAACCACCAGTTTAACAAACAATGTAGAGAACTACATAGCTGTTAATTCACTGTGGGTGAACTTCACGGTTTGGTTTCAAGTTTCCCTTAGAGCCAAAATGAAATTGCCAAAACCAAAAAATTTCCTTTCATCTACTCCAAAATGCCGACCATTACAACTCTGAGGGAGTTCAATGTTATTCAGATCTATGCAGGAAAGACATTGATCTAAACCTGGGTGAAGAGGCAGGGCTAGCTTCTGACCTGGTATACATTAAACACTGAATAAAATTTCATTAAATCAAACAGCCAAGGTAGATGCATGTAATTTTTCTGTCCAACTGTTAGGTCACTTGACAAGCACAGATCTTTCCGACTAAAGAGTGAGATGGACTAAATCTCTCCATTTTACGGGAAATCCAACTGCTCTCTTGACTCACACTCAATTCATATGCCTGTAGTCCCTCAATACACAAGGCCTTCTTTTCCATTAAGCAAAAACTCAGTTATGACTACATTTCTATAGCGACATCTGATTTTTTCCTTGATATGAGAAAAATCTTTAAAATTTTGCATTTACAATAAAATCCCACTGTTGTGAAGTCTGTTTTACAAGAAAGCATGGTAAGACAGCATCTGGTGACAAGACTTTCCCTCCTACAGGGATAAAAAATATTGCCCCATCTCACTTTAAGAACCTGAGGCATTTATGTGTCTAGATTAGAGCTTTCCTGGGGGAGAAAGATAAGTGACAGCAGTGAGTAAACATGCTAGATGACGTTTGAACCTGTTCTGCTTTCTCTTTAGGGACAGAACAATTGAGATGTCTGTGACTCAATGGAAACAGAGTCAAAAGAGGCATTCATTTTAACAACTGTTACCCCTTGTGGGCACATCGTTTTTAGCATCTTACATGCAAACATTAGTACGTGTAGCAAAACATCAAAACTACTGCAAAATAACAATAAGCTTACATAGCTTTTCAGGAACAACCCTATCCTCAGGCACACTCCTCTTTGCATCTTGCTTAAAGGAGTCTATTATGTCACAACACACACATATATGTATATGTACACAGAACCAACCAAGCCCATAGCATCACAAAAAAAAATAATAATGTGTTGCACAGTGCTCTAAGCAAAGCCAGCCAAAGACAGGTCCTATCCACAGAAACCTGAAAATGAAGTGCAACTTCAGAATTTCTTTAAAGCAGCAATAACTGTAGTAACGTTCTCCAGGGGAAAACCTCTTCAGAATTTAGTGAATAGGAAAAAATTTTTTCAAAATGAGACAGCAACAGACCTGAGCTCACTGTAATAGTGTGTGAAATTTGCACACTCTCATTTTAAAACAAACTCCTCTGTGGCAAATATTTACAAACAGAATCCGCACGTGGCAGGCTCTCAGGTTAAGATGCAAATCCAGAAAAGCATTTAATTCTTTGGCCTAGCAGCTCAAATACTGTCCAGATACAAACACTGCTCTTACTCCCTTGAGAGTACTTCACATTTGATCCAATAATCTTCAAAATTTTTCAAAATAGTAGTGTAGATACCTTGAGCTCTGAGTAAATTCACATCTTTACAGAATATGTCTACAGCATCTGATCCTATCTTAGCATGAGTTGAGTTCACTGGTGTTCTGCTGCTGCATCCCTCCATACTCCACAAGTACACTCCTTGAGAAAATGCAGTGGATCCACCTTACCCTTGGATTTACCCTTAGAAACACCAGGACTAGAAGAAATACAGGTTTATTGCTGAAGAGACAGTAAGTAGAAAAGCTGGAATTCCACCAGCAAAGCAACTCAGATGCATCAGATCAATAGGATCAGAACAAAAAAAAATGCCAGAGCACCTCTCAATACATTGAGTTGGTCTGAATTCCTTTCCCCACCTTTTTGCTAATGATGGTTTGTTTGAAGGTTGAATCTTGTTCCCATTAAACCCAAAACTGGCAGATGATTTCATAACATAATATTATCATGAGACTATTATAGCTTACACACCATACATTTATAAAAGCTTTTTGAAATGAAAATGAAATTAAGCATTCAGGAGGCGTATTCACAGCTTGCCAGCTCCCTTCTCTGTCCTACATTTCAGAGGTAGAATAGGAAGATGATCACAGCTATCAGCAAGATACAGTTCCAGCATGAAGTCAGATTATACTTAGGTTTACTGTTTGAGTCCATAAACAGTCAATGCTTCCGCTTGATGTGGAAGTTTGCAAAACAGAGCGGTGGTCAATTTGGTTGGGTGACATTTCTGGACTTCTGTGTAGTCACACCATTACCTTAACCCTGAACTGAGAAGTACTATGCTGTACCTACAACTAAACTAGACATGGAAATTGTTCTGTACTGGGAAGCCAAATGTAGTATCTGTCAAAGGGCACTCAATTATTTCTAAAATGCTTTGTAAGACAAAGAGCGATAACTTAAGGGTGGGAATGCTGATCAACCAGACAGGAAAGTGAGATGCAAGCAATCTGAAGAATTTGAGTAAGACTGCCTTGTGCTGATCCATACACAAACAAGTAGTTCAGAACTACATCAAGCAGCTCAGCAAACAAAGCTGTGGCAGGCATAGAGTCTCAAACACAAGAAGAGGATAGAATTCAAGACAACATGCCCTTTGTGTTACCCCCACCCTGCCAGCACACCCACCTCTTGGCTATTTAACTTCGAGGGCCTGTCCTAACGTGCTCATTGTTCTTGTATATTTAGCACTGGGCTCAAAGCCCCTCAGCAAAATTTTAATCCATGTAATGGAAGCATCCTGCACATAACTAGCACTCCTTATTCCAAATAGTTTGAACAAGCACTGGTGCTTTTTGGCCTTGCAACAGCAAATGAGTCTCAGGGTCCAGTGTCAGACAAACAGGTCATCAGAATATAGTTTTATTTACATTTTCATATTCAAATTCAATACAAATCATTAAATATTTACAACATTCTTAATTATACTATAGATAAGAAAAGGCTTTGCTTTTCCCCTGCAGATTTAATAGTACCTTATTGCGGGCTTTAAGACAAAGCTCTGCTAACATTAGAAACAAACCATAGTTACAGAGATAAAAAAATAAAGTGCATCTGTAAGATGTCCTCAGTTACCTTTGACGGGCAAGGCCCTAAACTTAGTATTGAAGTATCCAGTGTTCCTCCCCGGCCCCCATCCAACTCCCCACAGATAGCAGAAAACTTTTCCAATCACATTACATTTACAGGACATCAGCTTCAGCACACATGCAAGACACAGCACAGCAACAGTCCACCATTTTTCAGAGACTGGGTTCTTTGCTAGGTGTCGCCTGAACAAGACACAGCAGATACTTTCAGAAGGTTTCAGAAGGATCTACCTTTTCGTCTTCAGCTCAAGTCTTCCAGAAGTCATTCCAGACTTCCACAAAGCCAAGACTCTTGCATATTGCTGCTGCTAGAGATGGTTATAACTCCAAAAATCATATAGGATCTTTCAGACTAGTATCAACAGGTTTGAAAAGTTCCTGCATTTGTTCCCTTTACAGTATTGTGCAAGTCAGATTTGGCCTGTCAGCCTGAAGCCCTCTTTTTCCCTTTAGGAATTGTGTGGTAGTTAGATTGGAGTGGAGAGGTCAAGAGTCAATCTCTTCACCAGATAACCAAAGACACTGTGGGAAAAATCCGGTTTGACAGACATTACTTTGTACTTTCTCCTACCAAATTAGTGCACTGAAATATTAAATACAGTTAACTTTAAACTGAAAAACTGTGTCTGGTAAATAAGAATTAGACCAGATCAAAATCTATTTGTTTACAATGAGAATCCACTTGAATTAAAAACAATAAACAACAAAAAACAAGTCAAAACAATTACCAGTAGAGACAGCTACTACATAAAGAATCTTCTCCTTATAAAAGGAACTCAAATGCTGAAGAGAAGCTTTGCTGAAGATGGAACTTTTGTTTTAGTGTTATAATCTGATGTTTTCTTTGTATTTAAGACAGCTTTATCTGAAGAGTGCTAAAACTAAATTCCACGTGGGAGACGCAGTTTTAAGAATTGCAAACCATATAATCATGACTTAAATCTATTTGATCTCAGCATTTCCAAGGCAACATTGCTGCTACAGTCATCCACTGGATTCTTACAATGTTTGGTATATATGTGATGGCAGTAGGCAGCTCCTTGCAGAAGGCTTACACCATGTTGCTGGGCATGTTCTTAGGACTTGACTTCATGAACCTGTGTTTCATCTGCCTCAAAAGTTGGGTTGTCGAGGGGTGGAACATTCACAGCTGAAGGTTGGGATTCATTATTTACAAGATGCGTGTTATCATCTATCCAGAACAAAAACAAGAACAGACAAGTTAAAAAGCATTACTGGCAAGTTCTACTACCTTAAAGCAAAAATATGCTTGCTTTATTTCCACAAGCTTACTGTAGTTGTCTTTTCTAGGCTTTGAGTTAAATCTCATTAGTGTTGAGCAATCATAGGTTGTGTGTGCAAGTGCCAGAAGGCAGTGTAAAGCACCAAAAACACAAATGAGGAGACAATTCTCAGGTGACTTTAGGGCTACTGAAGACAGGCATCAGGAGTGACTCCAAGATACTTGGCTCAGGATAAACAGTGGAAGACATGGCAATTCAGAGAAGATGGCCTTCTCCCTACACAGTATTTTTGTTAGGCTGACATTAGTATTTGTCCTTGCTGCTCAAGAATACACGAGGGCCTGAGCCATCTAGCAAGCCCAGCACCACTTCATTTACTTATAAGCATGCAATTTCAGCTGCTGATGTTTAGCTTATAAGAAGTGCCCTTTGTTCAGCTGGGGTGCCTGAACAGGGCTCTTCCATACACACTTCACTTGCTGGGGCATGATGTCCTACAGGTGGCAGCAAATCCCACACTTTATTATATCAGCTATGCATCCAACAGGAGAGCTACACAGCCACAACATCCCTTTCACCTCTGAAAGCCTCCATGCTTATTGCCTTGGAAAGAGGAACTCCACAATCCAGGATAATTACATTAATTTGTATAACTGGAATCTCTTTCAATTAAAAGAAGAAACCAGAAGCACTGAGAGTGTTGGCAGAGTTGAGTATTAAAAGGCATTTTTGATACATACGCTCTTGTTCAAAAAGATAAAAGATGCTAAAATATTAGCATTTGGAAATGCTAATCGTCTTTTGCAATTAAAACACTCTGAAGGGTGTTCAAGGATGACTCAGCCTTGGCAAAATCTGGACTTGAACAGGAAGCGTGTCATTTCTGGTTTTGCATCATTTATGCTAAAGCTGGACAGACTTCCTAAAGATTTTCTGAGTATTTAATCACTTGAAGTAGACAGATGTGGTGGCAAAGCAACACTCACTCATCCAAAATGTAATCTCCAAAAAGACAACAAGAGAAGGAACATCTTCATAAATTCCCTTTGGCCTGCAAGTATTAAGCCTGTGATTTTCAACTATTCTTTTCCTAAGCTTCTATTTTTAATTCAAGTTTAGATTGTAGCTCATTTGAAAAAAGTGTCAGAGCCAAGTGCTAAAACACAGGAAAGATGAACACCTTGTTTTGCAGACAACTCTTAAAGCACTGCTCTGTTATAAAGGCAAAAAACACCCTAATTCATAGCACAATCAATAGAAGGGCAATGCAATCCAGCAAAACAAATGAAGCAATATGCTTACTTTCTGATGGCGCATGTTCCTCCAGAACAGATTCATCTGCTCCTTGTACAGAAGCATATCCAGATGATGCAGTTTCACTACGACTATCCTCTTCATTAATTGAAGTGACATTTGATGTCCTACTGGATACTGTAGCTTGCACAGACTCTGTCCCATCTTCTACATCCACCTTTGCAAAAAAGAGAAAATGCTTAAGTTACAGCTTTGAAGGAGTATACATCTTTCTAGAAAAAGAAAGTCTTCAGGGAATGAAGTCTTGTGGACTTTTACTCAAAGATTTCAAATAAATAAAAAGCTCTGTGGTTAACCTTCAGCATCATAAGTGAAAACCAGCTACTGCGTATTTAGAATGAGAAGTTCAGATGCAGTTTCCACATTCTTCAACTAACTCTTCCCTTCTATTGGCCAGCAATAGGAAAATAGATTTTTCTTCCACTCAGTGCAGGTGTCCATCCCCTGGCAAACTCTGACGTACATTTTAGCTGTTCCAGGCAGGGTCAGGCACTGGCAACGGCATCTTCCTCTGGCATTTGCCCAGATCAGAGGCAGAACACATGAGCAATTCTTTACTTATCGTAGCGTAATATTGGTAGTGGCAGCCACCACCAGGAAAGACTGACTTACCTCAACACCCAGAACTTTGAGTATGTCACACTTGCACATTGGGCAGGTCCTGTGCTCCAGAAGCCAGGGGTCAATACAGTTCTTGTGGAAGAGATGGCTGGTGGAAGAAGATAACAAGTTATGTTTCACATCAGTGCAGATATTTATGTAGCAGCAACTAGACTTATTTACAAACACTGAAAGTTCATTCATTCTAGAATGAATTATTATTATAATAATATTTTGCCAGAAGTTACAGCTGAAAGTTACAGCTAGCTGGTTGGTTTCTCAACCTGTAGCTGTTTTATGGTTATTGGTTTCTCACTCAGCTTGCTAAAATTCAGTATTATCTCTGCTACATCAGTCTTAAGCTTTTTTTTTTTTAGCCACTGTACAATGGATTCCCAGCTGATACTTTAAATAATGCAAATATTGACACCAACATTAACTTCAAGGTCAACTTTTGTCATGCAGATGCATGACTAAATAGCACTTCTGTTAAAACTACATAGAAAAAAAACTCACCACGTTACATCAACATAAACTACACTCCCACACATTTACTTTGCCTATACAGTCATTGTGTATTCCAAGTGGATATTTGGCAGGCTGCACACACAGTAAATTAAATATAGTTCAGCCACTACAGATGCAAATGTTTGCTTCTATGAAGATACTCAGTTCCACAATGGGTCTGAATTAGGACACAGATTCAGACAGACTACTTGAAATCCTGTAATTTGCCCGTTCCTTCTGCCTGAATAGGAACAGCAAGGCAGACAGGCACTGTTCAATGTTAATCAGGTCTCTATTATGAAACAAGTGATGAGTTCACCACATTTGGTGTTCAGTGTCCTACACCTAAGCATGATAGAAAATTCTCCAATGCAGCTTACATAAATGTCACTTCCTTCCACCTGTACCAATGTAACGTGTGTACTACAGCCTAAAACTTCCTTGATGACTGACAATTTTAAGAACTTGTGCTTAGGTCTGGTATACCTCTCCTGCTATAAATACCTAGTTTGACTATCTGGACAAGAATGCCTTCTGCAAATACATACAAACATATACGCCCCAAATACCACTGATGTGACTCACAGGAGCATTCAATTGCTTGTTTTCCTTGTTTCATTTATAGATACAGTTAAATGCTCTTAACGAGGGTCTCATCACTGTGGCTGACCACCAACATCAAGTACATTCTTGCAGTAAACATCAGTTTATAGAGAGTTTAATATGGTTGATATTGGCAGAGATCATCAAGCAAACATGGTCATCTTAAGCCAGTCTCATTTAAAGAGATACTTGGGCCAAAGAGGAATGAGACAAATACATTTAAAAGCAGCCTCAGAGCAAAACACAGTATAACATTCATCTATAAACAATAGATTCAAAAGAAGTCACTCTCCTCTTAAGCCAGTAAATCATGCTTTGTTTTTACGAATTCATATCAAGATCAGGAGGCTTTATAGGGAGCTAACATGACAGGCTTTAGATACTTAGAACTGACTTCTCTAAATGCCTCTATATTTATGGCACTTAACTCATTACTATACAGAACTACCCACCAGCACAAACGTGACAAGACAACCTAATAACCATTAAGACATTCCTGAAAGCTTACTCAGTTTTGTTTTATTCTAAATACTATGCATTACATCCAGGAAGTTTGTTGATAACACCTTACCAGCCCAACCCCTCGATATCAAACCAGCTGAGAAGTCCTACTACTTATAAACAGAGAGCTTTGACAAAACTGTAATAACTCCTGCAGCTGTTGTATGTTCTGAGCAGTGTTATCTGTCAAACACTTAAATCAGAGCTGATTTTTCCATTCTTCAGAACTGGATTTTTTCTGTATCAACTTTAAGTGCTTTTTTATAACCCTCCCCATGTAAAAGCACATTCTTCCCATATCAAATTTGTGCAGTTCACACAGTATTTCACCTGAGTACTTTAGCTCTGATTTTAGAAGCTTTGATGCAGCAGTCCCATTCAGCAGGCACACAGAACTCACACAGAACAAACTTCCTTAAACCTTGAAAAGGCTTCATTACTTATCTTAGGAATTATTAAAATAAAACAGTAGTATACCAGGCTTTCAAAGGAGCACAATGAGATATAATAGTAGAAAATTCTGGAAGAATAAACTGCTATAGCTCTATTTTGGCCTTTATTTCAGAAGAGGCATGCAAGAATCAAGAAGTGTTTTCTTCTAAACTATACAAGTTAGCATGATTTAACTAGTTTACCAGACCGATATCCATGACCCTCTCAGTAAACAGGAAATTGAGTGACAAGAAATGTGCAGTTTCACCAGTTATCTGCAATTTAAAGTTATCATTTTCATACACCCGTGTGGTGGTTCACTCAGCTGCCCAGCTGCATTTCACCATAACCACTCACTCCCTTTCATCTAAGGGAAAGGGGGAGAAAATGATGAAAAGGGCTCAAGGGTTGAAATAAGGACAGGGAGATCATTCAACAGTTATTGTTACGAACAAAACAGGCTCAGAGTAGGAAGATGAATAAAATTTATTACTTATTACTAACAAGCTAGAGCAGTGAGAAATTCAAAACAAACTAAGAATACCCACCCTCAAACCACCCTTTCTACATAGTCCTCCTCCTGAGCAGTGCAGGGGAATGGAGGCTGTGGTCAGTCAATGTCACACATCTCTGCCGCTCTCGGTCACTCTCTGCCCCTGCTCCCCATGGGGCCCCTCCCACAGGATGCTGTCCTTCCCAAACTGATCCTGCAGGGGCTGCCCACAGGCAGCAGCTCTTCAGGAACTGCTCCCACATGGCTCCATACCACGGTGCCCATCCGTCAGGAGCAAACTGCTCCAGCACGAGTCCCCCACAGGCGGCAGCTCCCCCCAGCCCCCCTGCTCCATGTGGGCTCCTCTCCACGGGCTGCAGCTCCAGCCCAGGGCCTGCTCCTGTGGGGGCTCTCCATGGGCTGCAGCCTCCTCCAGGCCACATCCACCTACTCCACTGGGGTCTCCTCCACGGGCTGCAGCGTGGAGATCTGCTCCATGTGGGACCCATGGGCTGCAGGGGGACAGCCTGCTCCACCAGGGGCCTCTCCACAGGCCGCAGGGAAACTGCTGCTCTGTGCCTGGAGCACCTCCTGCCATCCTTCTGTGTTGACCTTCGTCTCTGCAGGGCTGGCTCTCAACCCTTGCTCTCCCAGCTGCTGTTATGCAGTAGTTTTTCTTTCCTCTGTCTTAAATCTGCTCTCACAGAGCACAAACAATATCATGTATTGGCTTGGCTCTGGGCAACAGTAGGTCTCTTTGGAGCCAGCTAAAAGTGGCTATTATCTAACAGCAATTTCTGGAATCTTCTCACAGAGGCCACCACTGCAGCCCCCACTACCAAAACCTTGCCATATAAACCCAATACCATCAGCAGAGGAAGAAATCTTTAAAAAGCCCTAGAATCTTCTGGAGAAGTAATGTATTCAGCCAAGCTGTACAGTGGAAAGTAGTGTGCCCCTACAACCTGCATTCATACAAGTGGGCATTTACATAGTTCCTGTAATTTGAAACACTTTGACAGCTTCAAGAACTCATGCCCTGCAACAGCTTGATTGAAGCTTGATCAGCTTTGTTAACACAGCAGAAGGAACAACCAGTAGAGGTACGTTTCATTATTTTGGATTAAGGGTCAGTTTGGAAGACGACTTACTTGCAAGTCAGGATACGCACTACTTCATTTGGCTTGTACGGCTCGATGCACACAGCACAGCTATCTCCATCAGGACCAGTTTCCTAAAGTGGCAAAATGAATTCACAGCATTAATCAACTGTGAAAGCTTCTTCTGAACTAGTCAGATTTACTGAGGACAGAGGGGTCTAGCTAAAGTAATCTAAAATAGCTTCCATATATAATCTTATATAAACACATTTTAATGGATTACTCATAGTAAAGCTGTTGTTTGAACAGAAGCATTCAAAGTTTAATCCCATGGTTTAGAAATACAGCTGCAAACCATCACTGGGTTATTTCAGGCACTACTGCAGAGGTTCAGAAAACACTACCACCAATTTTAACCACAAGAAGAACAGCCCGTGAAGCTGGGGAGAAGTACTAGTTTACCTTTAAGCATCCATGCCACAAAATTCAGAACTCTCAACTCAACAATACAAGTAAGCAGCTAAAAAAATGTATAAGAAAGTGCAGATTTGGAAGTCTTGCACCCCTCAAAAGGACTTGGCCTGAAAGAGGAACCACCTCCACAACACAGTTACATGTTCCAAGAGGCTTCTGCAACCTTTTACAATGTGAAGGACCAAGCTTTACATTCTGTGCAAAGCATGTGCCAGAAGGCTCAGGAGATGGCAGACGAGTTATACCTTGTCTCCTTGCTTCAGGGTGCGCAGCTGTAACTGTCCAATGGCCTTCTTAGCTTCGGCCTTCAGTTGTCGCTGTAACAGAAAGCAGTCCTCATTAAACACTTTTTTTCTCTCATAAGTGATGGTTACTAATACTTACTGGTGCTTGCTTGCATTAGACACCTTGGTTTTATAACCTAGATGTTATCGAAACAAGCTAAGTAAGCATGAACATGCTATTTAGACAAAACATGAAACAAGCTTCAGGACATACTCATATGGTTATTGACTCTGGATGACACACCAAAGCATTTGCATATGCTTTGTTTTGACCTAACCTTCTCGTAAAGCACAGGAATTTCAAAGGTTTCTTCTTTTAGAAGATGTAAGATAATACCTTGATCAGATTAGACCTAGCCAAAATAAATAGAAACCTTCAAATTAACTTGGAACAGAAGACTGAACACCAAGTCCAACAATCAATAATTTTAACTACTTATTTTATGACATCCTGGCAGAGACTCACACCACGATGAAAGGCGAGGCTCTTTGCCCATCAGCTCATTTACCACCAGCATACCCTGAACTACTCCTCTGCCACGACTGTTTCACAGAGCACAAACTGCTCAGGAGCCAGCAGCCTCCTAGCACCGACCACACCTGTCAGGTTTTGGTTCAAAGTAACATGGACCACGAAGGGAAAAAAAAACAAAAAAAAACTCAGCTATTTTTCCCCCTAGTTCCACCACCTTGTGAAATAAATCAAATGACTAGCCCCAGGTGGTTTACAAGGCAGCTTTAATGAAAGCAGAGGAGGAAGCTGAACTGCATTCCCCTCCACACCATTTGCTTGGTGCTGTCAGGACAGCCGAGCAGAGACGAGCAGGAGCAGAGGCCCAGTTTGCCTGGCAACTGTTGCTGTCCAGCTGTCACTGCAAAGCATTTAATTAGCACAGGAGCCAACATCTCTGTTTAAAGGTCACAGGTTGGTGCTGTTCCACCATCAAGAATTGACTGTCCTTTCCCTCCCAGTGCTCTTATTGCCTCAGGACACGGAGGTGTATCAGGCAGCTCTGGCACTGCTACCTCAAAACTCTTCCAGATTCAGCTGCTCCAAACAGGAACACTGTGCTGTTACCTTTCCAGCATTACTTCCCCTAACAAATTTTACTTAATCTACAAGAAGCTTTTCTGGGATGAAGGTGCAGGGCTTGTGGCAGAAGCAGAGGGGGAACAAGCTGGTGATGAGCTACTGATGACACCTAACAAACTCAGCAAATTTTGGTAATTCAAGACTGCATAAAGTTTCCTGTGCTGAAGCAGTTAACAGCAAACAAGTTAATTTATATGGTCTGCTGCAATCCTATTACATAGCTTTGGTGAAGCTAAACCTAGTGATATACCATGTTGTTTTGGGCTTCTAACAGATGGCATCAATATGCATCCTTTCAGAAGCTTCACAGTTAATAGCTGTAACAATTATCAAGAAAGATACGCACATGATCCTAAAGGAAAGGATGCAAGCAGGTTTGCATATGTATTTTACCTATTCAGAACAAAAACTGGTCAAATTTTCTTTGGAGCTTGTAAAGGGCTTCTGTTGACAACACTAGTGTAAGTTTCTGTATGCTACTTTAGAATTGTGTTCCCCTTGTCAATGTTTCAGACACAAGCCACAGGGAAATAGCTACATACTTGTCTCAGAAAACCTTGCAGCCCCTAAACATTTCAGTAGCAAACATAGCTTCATCCACAGACCAGGAATGCAGCAATATTAGTACCTGTGTCACAGCTACTTGTTATAAATCAAGAACTCAACTATCTAGGAGCGTACTCCCTCCTACAGTACCTAATCTATGCATCTAATGTCAGGCCAAACATATTGACAGGACCCAACTGGCTGCAGAAACTCTGTTGGCAAACAGCAAAGTTTAAGTGTACTCAAATGGCTGTATGATTAATAATTTACCAAAACGATATTTTAGGTTTTGCCTGGGCACAAGTTTAATTGCTGTTCTTGAAATGCACCGATGGCAAAGTCACCTTTAACATTGATTTTGGTAAGTACAGCAGAACACACTTCCAGGGGGATGGCAAAAGGCTGCAAGAGGAAGCTTTTATTGAGTAGCCTACCAGGAGATCCAGGATACTCGAGCCTGGAATGTCAAATCATTTTGTGAAGCCAGGTTTTTGGAGCAAACATTCAGTGTTAATGACTTTAAAAGCCTCAACCCAGCAGCTCTGGAAAAACAAGAAGCTGACTAGGCTGAAGCAAGAAAAAAAAAAAGAATTAAGATATTACAAGATAGGTCAGATCCTGGCTGCTATCCGGGCTGCAGCATGTTGAAGTAGATAGGCCCCTAAATGTGAAGGGTGGGTTTGCTGTCCCTAGTCTTACCTAGTCCCTCATTGCCAATTTAATCTCCAAACCATCCAGCACAAGGGTGCTTTCTGGGCCCCCTGCAAGTACAGTCACAGCAATGCAGACCAGCAAGCTCTAAGGAGGTGAGGAACTCCTGCCACAGAAATCTCTCTGAATTGCAGCAACATGAGCAACTCTCCTTCAAAGCCATTAATTAGGTCAGTGCTCAGCTGCAACACCTAATTCTTATGAAATCACTGGAAGTAAAGACTTGAGCACAAATCTGAAACCAGGCCACAGATTAATATCCGCCATTCTGCATTAAAGAAGGCTCATACACTGAAGAACTGCATTTCTCATTTCACTGGCTAGAAAGGTAGCAAGCCATCTCTCGTACTTCCCTTCTCATTTTTTCTTTTCACCCACAGACCTCCCTAACAGACCACAGAGGTGGGCACTTCATTTTCAAGCCCAGAAGAAAATACTCATTCAGATAAATAGCTGGTTGTAAACAGCTTAACTAGTTGGTTTATGATGAGGAAAATACAACTCCACTTCAATTCACAATTATGATAGATGTGTTATTAAATTCATGCTTTCACTTGGACTTCAAGATAACATGACTGGCTCTCCTCAATAGTCACTTGGTATTAAGTAAGGTTTGCAGTTTTACATTCCTGACTTGTATACAATTCCTGCTCGAGCTGAGAGAGAGCTGCTGCCTCCAAGAAAATTCTGCAGCAAAGAATGCATTCAGACCTTATGTGGGTTATATGTGATCAAACCAAGGAGAAAAGAGCTCCTTCACCAGAAAATGCACGTAGTCGCATCAAAAAGTACAGAAGCTCTGCTGGTAAATGGTGAAGATTAAATGTACTCAACAGCCTGACTATATATAAAACGAGATCGCTTCTGACTTCTGAAAGCACTAGAGTCTGGAGACTTTTCCCAAGTCAAAGAAAATGAAAAGCATACTGCTAATATGGTAAACATCTTCAGACCATCCAGTTCAAACAGGGGTTACCCCTGTTTCTGCTCTGACCCCTAGCAAGCAATTGGGATTCAAGAACCCAAAGATATCAGAAACAAACCACAGAGCATTACCATCATTCATCATAATAAGCTTATCACAGCATTCTGTAAAGCAATCAGGAAGTGTTTCTTTTGGTTCAAGCAATACATGGACTTTTTAAAAAGACTAATGCTTGGTTGTACTATCAGACTTCATAGAATAGCAATATAATACCACAGGGAAGGTCACAAAGTGCACAGATGCTACAAAAAAATACAACACCGGTAAAGGGATACATTCAGATACTTGAAATATTGTATTAATTACTATGAAAACAAACTGTTTCTTCAAGATACTTCCCAGAATAATGCATAACCCTTAGACAACTGTGTGATGGAGGAGAAAATACTCCACCAAATAACAGACTAAAGTCCAGACAGTCTCTCAAGGGCTGAACGATGACAGGCAAGTTCCACATGTAGCATGCACACTGATAAGCTGATTGACTAATATTCAGTGTTTCAAAGTCTGTTTTGAGACTTCAGAAATACGCTGAAAATCCAGTCAGCTAGTTAACAGAACACTGTGGAGCCACCTTTTTACTAGTTCACCTTCACTAACAAGAACTTTTTTTTATTCTTTGCTTATCTTATCCCTGTGAGGTCAATTTTTAGACGCCTTGGTACAAAAAAAACAATTGAAAAAACAATTCTGGATTGTCCTGGGTTTCACTTCTACAGAGTAGTACATTTTTTTTTTTTTTGCACTATGACAGAAAAGCTTTCTTTGATTCTTATACTGTAAAAAGCACTTTAAGGCTCCTTAATTTCAGTTTGGCTGAAATCATGTGGAACTGGCATGTCATTTGTCAATGTTATTTTTCAATCTAGAGTAAACTCTTTGTGCACACGGAGCCCAAGATAGAAACAGCTTGTCAAGTTGCAAGCCAAGCCAACTGGATTTTCCCAGTACCATCCACCAGAGGCATTAATAACAGCTGCAGCTCTTTGAAAGCCTGAAAGATCAGAACAGAGCAGAACTTCTGCTACTACTCTGTTAAATACCTTTGCAGGAGGAAAGATTTTTTTTTGTATGATTTGATTACAAGCATCTTTTGCAGATCAGTTTCTAGGGCACCCAAGCCTGTTTAGTGTTGGAACGGAGTTCTCACTACGGGGTAGTTCAGAGAGAACGAAAGAGGAAATTGAGCAGCAGGAGACAGTATGCTTCCCTGTCCACAGCCATTAGTAAGTGGACATCATCATGGTAAAGGGCTTCATGCCATCCCTCACGATAGGTACTACTACAGAGACAACTCAGCACAACTTCCAAGAGGGGTAATGCTATATCTCACCATCAGATGAGGACTTCAATACTGCTCTTCCAGCTATTCCCTTATTGTATTCTCATGTCACTTCCAGGTGTTGCATAACAACACAAACACTCTAAAATGAAGCACTTACAGGAAGCCTAGACCCCAAGATAAGGCAGACAGCTTAGACGAGGCACAAATAGAGGTTTCAGCCCACTATTAGATGTCTAGTCTGTAAGCATATTGCCAGCTGACTGTCCTCATCCGCGAGATCACACTTAAACAGCAGGATTCCAGAACATCAACTCAACTGAGTTAGGAGCTGTTGTTATAAGCAAGAACCCAGCATTCAACTCTGGCCAAGTTCTCTGTGAACACTGCTGCCATTCACCCCAGTCTCTCCCTGCCAAGAACACTGGTTCTGCATGTTAGCATTTTAGTCAGTCCCAAAGTGTTACCAATGTCCACAAGTGGCCTAAATTTCAACACCTGTGTCCAAATTCTAGCTTCAGATTCATTCAGAAGGATCTCGCTCAAGGTGCCTGCAACCTCCACAACAGCACAGAAACTCGTCAGGGCACATGTTCCTTAAAGGCAGAACGTCTCTAACTATCTAATCCAATCCTGACATAATTCACAAACCAAGCTAGAGTAAGATGCTTATGCTACTACTACCTGTAGGAGAGGACTCTAGGAACACTTCTTTCAGAGTTCAGGTACCTCCTGCAAGAAACTTGCAAAGATGCACTACAAACACCCATAGTCTCCTTTGCAACACAGCTGCAAGGGAAGTTCTTGTATCTGAACCACTCAGATCCTGTTCCTCCTGTTGCCCATCACCTTTGACAAACGTCATGCTAGTACTTAATTCTCACCTTTAAGGCTTTTGCTTAAGCCCTGAAGTAGCAGGTGTAAGGTGGGTCTGATCAGACTGAAGACAAAGCTGTGTGCATTAGTTGTATCAGCTGATCAGATAATTGCACAGAGGAGAGTTACTTGGAAACTTAACTCATTAACAATTGCCTGCCTGGGGGTTAAAGAGAACACAACAGTGCCTTTTTTCACCTCCTAATTGAGGCTGTCACTACAGCTCTGAGAAAGCTTTCAGTTAGAAAGAAGCTTTCAACAAGAGGCAGTTTCCTAACTTGTGGTCTACAAAACACGACAGGAGTCATGCATCATTTTGCAGACGCATTTGTAGTCATGTCTCACATTGCAGCTAGCACATAGGCAGCGCTACGTGGGAAGTGTGAGGGTCAGCTAAAAGCAGGTTAGCTCTCTCACCTCCTCCAGTACATCAGCATTACTGCTGCACTGCAGTTCAGGGAGTAAAATTGTAGGAAAGAAGTTAGGAAAGCATCATCAGCTGCACTCTGTAGATACAATTAGATAGGTAACATTCCGCTATTCCTTTGAGAAGGAAGATTTTAGCTGTTTAAACATATCTCCCTTAGCAGTTTAAAGATTACACACTCTCCTTCCTGTGGAAGGAAGGAATTCAGTGATTTTAGTACTCAAGCACTATTTCAGCCTTAAGATCCACAGCATAGTGGCTCAGGGGGATATTAAGCGATGGCACACACAGAGACAACACTCACCTGTTTCCTGGACTGGGCCCTCGTGATCCTGAACCTCCGAGCAGAATAAAAAATAAAGTAACCCACGGTTGCTGCTGTGACAATGAAAAATGACACCGAGACAAAGAAGACGGAGTAGTGATTCATCAAGGAACCGTGCTTTTTCCCCACTTCAATAACCATTGTCACTTTCATGCCACTCTGGATCCTGCGCAAGATCTCCATGCCTTTCATGTTGCTGATCATAATTGCAACAATGTCTCCTGTACCTGCAAAAGAGAAGGGGAATCCATGCTCAGTTCCCAGGTGCTGCATTACAGTCATCAACTTAGAGGCTCTGGTTCAAGTGCCAAAGAACACATTGGAGAGTTTCTAACTGGCATCAACAGATTTAATACGACTAGGGGAATAAGCATCATCTCCTCGCACTTGTTCAGCTCAACAGTATAGCAAGCCATATTTAGAATTCATTCCTCTCCATAAAGCTCCTCACTCCCATATGGGACACTCGTCATCATTATTTTAGACAACACTGTGGCAATTTATATTTTAACATGCCTTCGAGCTGCACGAAATTAAGAAGAAATCCTACAGACATAGCAAGGCCACTAGGGATTGAGCTCCTGGAGATAGCGCCCAGATGCCAGGCACGGAGCTGGTGGCTTAGGGATGTTTCCTGTAATGTATCTGCCTCCCTCCCTGCTCTGCTGCTAGTTCTTAACTAAATTTAACAGCACTGTTGAGTACTTATCCAGACACCAAACGATCAAAGAGAGATCAGCCTTTGCTCCTGCATTTTCAGAAGCAACTGAAGAACATTTGAGTGAAATTTAGCGGTGAATATAAATGCTGCAGGTTTCTAAGGCAAGTTCAGAGGGATGCCAATACTGAGGTGCGCTTGGCTTTTAAACTGTGAGTGGCAGACTAAGCCCCATCCAGATTTTAACATCAGGGTTCGTTCCTTGATCATACATCATGACAAAACGTCAGAGGAAGGAAGAGTTTTATGGCTGGAAGAAACTTCAAGCAACGTTGGTCACAAATATTGACTTGAATAAGGCTGTTTTCATTTCAAGTGGCAAATGCTGAGGACCTTCCATACTATTTGTAGGAATTTGAGGCAGTCTCAACACAGCAAAAAAGTTCTTAGGGGAAAAAAGGAGAAAAGATGTGTAAGCAGTCCCTGGTCTCTCTAAACCAAATAGAAGATTTGAAGATTAGCCGGTAAGGAGTCCCACTGAATTAAATCATCAGCTGCACAACATTCATAATATATTACACAGCGAAGGAATAAAGGCTGTTACAGAAGTGCTATTTTTAGCTAACCTCCCAGCCAAACCAGTTTTATTGGTGAGACCAATTTTTTTTTCCCCCTCCATTAAGAGAAACCTCATCCAACTTTCAGCTATCAAAACTAGAATTGGTGTTAAACCACAAAGGCTCTCATTTTAAAAAGCACTTATTAATTTTCCAGCTTGCTCATGTAATGCCTTTGATCCGAGATGTCTAAGCATGATGTCTAGCAATTCTCCCCAGTGAGAACTCATCTTTTATTCAGAAAGCTCCCTGTAATGAGAAGGGCATCTCACAGTGAGGTGGGGGAAGGGAAATAAGTCAGACTGCACCTACCATCCTTTATGATGAGCTGGGATTTATAAGCCAGTTATAAAGTGAGCTGGAAGGAGGTGGTAGGAACAAGAAAAGAATTAAGCATGGGTCAGGTCAGGAACTGAGACTTATTACTTTCGTAAGCATAGAGGAAAAGCGTGGGAGAAGAGGTTGACACAACAAGAAAATAAAAAGCTTGCCAAAAGGCTTGTTCTGCCTTATTCCCCTCCACTTCTACATGCCTCACCAGTCAAATACAGCTTGTGGTGAAGAGCAATGCAACACACAGTACAGGGATTTGTGTTAATGAAATGTCACCACCAACCTGCAAAGCCATTTCAACTACCAAGTCAGCAGTTGTGATGAAGTTTTACACCCTTAAAAAAAATAATTCTATTGAAGTTTCAGGCTAATCAGTTCACCAGGATGTTATTAGAAGACAACGTTAAGCTCTGTCCTGGTACCTTTCACACACACCCCAGAGACTTCTCACAATTTCAGCTGCTTTGGATCAAAACGTGTGTGCTCATCTGGTCTAGTTCGAATCATTGACTGCAGCTATTGAAGAAAGGAAGTTTAGGTGGGTGTTTTCTGCTCCGCCTCATTCATTCAAGCACCCTCGCTGCGAGCCACAAGCTGCTGGCCTCTTTTCCTCCTGTCACTGCAACCCTTAATGCATACTCACACCCATGGGGGGTGGAGGAGGGAAGACATTGTTTCATGAAGGAGCAGACTGGTGATGTATTGGGGTCAGGTTTTAGGCATGGCCAGTTGTGGCAACAATTAGATTTATTGATTTGTTTGTTTTTAAACCAACAATGAAGAAAGCACAGCTTTTAAGAGATTTGACACTGCAGGAACTAAGGCAGAACGTACAGGACGGTAACGTCCATCAGCATCTGCACTGCTGCCCCTTAGAACAAAACCCTGCTGACATACGTCAGCATCCATCTTCAACATTCTGTACTGCAGGTACAAGCTTTTAGGACCAACAATTCATTTCTAAAGGCACTTACCGGTGAGCTAACCTGACAGCACACAGTTAACCCAACACCTTGTGCCAGCAGTCAGTGCTGTTCCTGGATTCCTTTCCCATATTTCAGAGGATGGTTGACCTGGGCCACTAGTAGCACAGGCATCTGGTCACTTTAGAAGCTCCTTTTGGACAAAACAAGGCTCTGGCACCGATACAGAGGGCCTGTCAGGGGAGCATCTGAAGTTCCTTTTGGCAAGCAGAGGTCTTATAGGACACTGTGTTGGCCTGAAGCTAAGCTAGAAGCCCAGGAGCCGTGATTACGCACACCGCTGTGCTGCTAGAATAAAAACAGCTAGCACAACCCCCACTCAGTGCTTCCTGAGCTGCTGGAAGGATCCCATTATGGCACATACTTAAACATGCCTGTGGCCAGGAAGCCACCAACTGGACAGAGGCTTCTGACCATGCTTGGGCATCTCACAAGGAGTGAGCTATTTGAGGGGACACCTGAAGAGGTGCCTCAACCAGCTGATGTCCTGAACTGTCGGCTTCTCTCTAGACTCCAGCAAAGGAAGAGGAAAGTCAACCACCTGTGCATGACAGAAACCTCAAAGAAACCCCAAGCCCTAAACCAGAAGTCAATTTTTGTGATTCAAACAAGGCTTCCTGTGGGAGTTTAAGGGAAGTTAGAAGGTATGATTAAGCTGCTGCCTGTTTAGTTAATAATAGGGTCACATTGCTAAACAGAAGCAAAATCTGTTGAGTTAAACATTTCCCAGCTCTCTCCTTTCCTGTCTCCTATGAAATTGAAGTGGGAAAGTTACTCAAGTCTTCAGACAAATGCAATCTGCCTCTGTAGGTCTGGACTTTTGCAAAAGCTTCTCCCCAAATGATGGCAACCCACAGGTCAAAATCTGAAAGATGCCATTCTGCAGACATTGGTTGGCACAAGAACTAAAATGGTTTGAGTGGAAGGAGAAGAGCTGGAACAAGCACATTTGGCACACAGGAAGAGTACATGACTAGAGATCAAAGTTTTACTCTTCCTGTATCAGGTTTACTTAGATGCAGAGTGGAGTTTCATCTATTTATACCAATATAAATAGATATATTAAACCCTGCCCTGCAAAGGCCCTCCTTGTTCTGCCATTACACTTCTGCTACCCTGTAAGCATGAAGTTACAGGTCTGGCAATTCAGAGGAGAAATGCAGCATGCAAGACGTGCTTATAACTGGCACTATTGACTTTTGCACAGCAAACACCTGCTTTTTCCACAACAAGGGGATTACCGTCGCCTGGTGCTACTCCTGCGTGCGCTACAGAGAAATCAGTTCTGAACCACTGCCCTGTGTGGGGGGACTCCACAGCAGATCCATGCTGGGCACACAGCTACCATCAACTCTCACCTCGCAGAAGCAGCTCCAAGGAGCTGTCACAACATGCTCAGGGGCAAAACTACAAGCTGATTCCCAGAGAGATGATTTTCAGGCTTCTAACATTGCTTTCCTTCCACACCCATGCAAGTGAATGAATGAGAAGCTCTAGCAGCTTGGGGGAGCTACCTCCTTCTCAGGCATACGTGAGTACAGCTGCAACCTTTGGAAACACCTTATCCAGGTTTACCTGGGTGTTAGTGATTTTTTTTTCCCCTTTTCTTTCTCCAACTGAAAATGAAACCGCTTTTCACAGCTATTGATCATTTATAGACAGTATTGAGTATTCCTCTCTCACTTCCCTGCTGGGACCCATTACAGTTGTTCTTCCCTTCAGGCACTTACTGCAGCCTCCAGTGGGTCTGGGGAATTCACAGAGACAGGGATTCAAAGCAATTTCATAAGGAATGCACCAGGTTTTCCAGTATTTACAGGCTCTATGACTGAAAGCTTTCTGTCCAGCCCACCAAGCTCACTATTATTATAGCATTTTTATTACACCAAAACAAAATAAAACACTAGAAAGGAGCCCTACCGGCACTCCAGGTAGAATGAATACAACAGCCCTCTAAGAGCACAGCTGCTAGGTATGTGTGTAAACACAACAGGAAGATTTCCTTACCTGGGATGAAAGCATAACGCTATCTCAATAATAATTAAAATTTAGCCCTACGTTTCCACAGTGAGCAGCTGCTGGCACTCACTGCATGAGAGCATCTGACCAAGCACCAAAACTTTGAGTTTCACCAAAACTTGTCCCCTTGCTGCTTTCACAACAATCATCCCTTCCAAGCCAGCTTTGGTAAGCAAACCTTCCCCTTAGGAGAAGGGGATGTTGTTACAGTGATGTGTTCTCCAGGGTAAAACCCTGCCTCCTGGACGCTCCTGTACAGGCTCCTACAAGTTTAAACCACTCCACACACAGCAGCCGAAGACGAGGAAATGCCTTTTGTGCATGCCTTTCCTCCTCACAGAGCCACAGCAAAGTTGAAGTTAAACTCTGCTGTTGCACTTTCAGATCTTCGCTTTTTTTTCCACATCATAGGGGAAGAAAACAGAACTTCGCTGTCCTTGTGTTACTCAATCTAGCTTTTGCATTGTGCAGTTAATAAAAATGAAACAACATGGGAAGGGAAGACAGCCTCTGGTAATTTAAAATCTTTGCTGTGTTACCAGGACCCTTCTAATTAAGGCCATATTTAAGCTCCCCAGCTAATTAACTGCAGGAAAACAAATTCACTTTTAAAGAAAACTTTTCAAGCACTGGACATCAAGGAGCCTTTGTTTCATTCCCACATTTTCTCATTCACCACCTGAATTCCATAACCAAGAAAACAGAACTGGCAACACCTGCTTTATGACCGTACACTCCTTTTGGGTACGGCACGCTTTAACATCTAGCATGCCAGTCACGAACAAAACATCACACAGCTCTGCATCTTCGATAAGAGCTTCAGTTATTAAAGTTGCCATCATTACACATCCACTCCACAGCTGACTTAAACACACCAGTGCTGTTACTCTCTAGTATCTAATACCACCAAGAACACAATTCAGTCTAATGTTTTCGCTGCACAATGCTTCAGTGTAACATTGACAAATGCAGACTTCTACGAGACCCTGACAGAGCTTTTTGAAGTGAATAATTAGCTTCCAGTTTATGACAGGTTTGCATATCAGAGCTAACTCAGGAACTGCCGTGGCTCTTCTAGTCTCACTTAAAATTGTTTCCTCAGCTTGTTCAGTTAAAACTAGGCATTGGAACTGGTCTGCATTGTTTAAACTTGCTCTAAATTCAGTTCAGGTCAACTTATGAAAGCCCCTTTCATTTGAGTTTGAAAGCGTATTAATAACCTGGGGTAAATTTAATAGGTCTTTAAGTGCAGCTTTTCTTGGGCAGCAAAGGCCTAACCCCTGTCATGCCTCTGGTGGCACTCGCTACGAACAGGCCACAAGACAGCCTGAAGGGACCCTTCCCATCTGGGGGCAAACCTAGCTACCACATCATCGGCAAAAGCATTTGAAGAAGGCAATAGTTTTGTAGCCATTCTGAAGAAATATAATTAGGAAAGTTACTTCAGAAAAGTTACCTCAGAAAAAAGGGGAAAAAAGCTAGGATATCACACACATAAGCTACAAAATTTCAGATTCAGTCTCATTTCCCACCCCTTGACAAATGTCTGAAGTTTTGCATCATGTTTGAGGGCAGTGAAATTAAATGTCAATGCTTTCCACAGCATTACTTCACTCTGTCCAGAGAGCGCCTTGTGCAACCAACAAACCCCCGCAGCACCGCTTCAGCTTCCTCACCCCAGAAGCAGCCCCACGCACCCCACAGCCAGCCCCACGCCAGCCTGCACTCGTGGTCTGGATGATATTACCAATATTTAACCCAGGATCCAACCAATGCTATGTTTTCTTTAAGATTTGACTTCAATATTAAAGGGAAGCCATTTCATTGAAGTGACTGAAGGAGGAGGAAAGCAAGCAGTGCAGTGCAGCTATCTGAAAGTTAAACATTATCCTCCCCCTGTGTAAAAAGCTTTCTGACAGGCTAACTGCAAGCTGTTTAATATTGCAATGGCAGAGTGAGACGAAATGAACCAAGAATTTAAAAAATAATAAAAATGGAGTATCATGTTTTTGTCTAACAAAGAAATTAAGCAGCAATTCAGTATAGCAATGAACTGTTTTCTCTCAGTGTGTTAGGAGGACTGAGAAATGAAGATGCAATTATTAACGGATTAAAGGCTGCAGGCATTCTGCTACAGCTGAGTAAGTTCTGCCAGAGAACTCCTCGAGGATGAAAGATTTCATTTTTAAAGAGCGTGCATGATCTTGCAGAAAAGTCTTCAGAGAACGCAGTCACACAAGAACTGTTCGAAGCACCATGGCAATAACCCATCACCCCCTTCCCCAGCGCTATGAAAACCCCAGCTGAATACCACGTAAGCCACATGCTCAGAAAAAGCAGAATGGAAGAAATTTACTTTTCATTTCAGTTGCTTCACATACCCCAAAAAAAAAAAAAAAAGCAGTAAAAAAGCATACTTCTGAGTTTAATTTTGCAAGGAGAGGAAAAGCTCTTCTTCCCCAAAGCAGAATCGCTTTCTGGAGACTAAGGAGATGAAATACAAATCCTGGTTCTGGTAAGGTGGTGGCTAAATCCTCGCTTTTATCAATGTGATATGGTATCTGAAACACACAAGATCAGAACTGACTGTGCCTTCAGCCTCAGAGGAGCTAGCACTCCCCAGGCTTTCTTTAGCCACCCAGACATCCCTCCCACCCACAACATGATCAAAAAGGCATTAGGCAATGAAGCCATCTCCTGCACTGTAACATGAAAGGCAGTCAGTTGACTCTCCAAGCAGTTTCCTACCACCTCAGCACACCTGCCTGTTCAGGCAGGTGAGAACAGCGTTTATTACTCTGCCTTTCAGGTTTTAAAAGTGTAACATTTTGCATAGTGCTTACCTCACTGTATTGAAATAGTACAAAACAGGGAATTTCTGGCAGTTGTCAAACAAGCTGGTACAAGTTTACCATTATGTTATAGTACATAGGGAACATTAACAGTGTATGCACACCGAGCCCATATTCTGGACGTGATGTAATTCCCCTTGGGTGTAGGATCAGCACTGCACACAAAGCCCATTGTGCCCAGCATCATATCATGCTATGAGCATGAGCTTCACACCTGGCCCCAGACAAGCACTGTGAAGGCATGAAGCCCACATCCTAGCTCTTTGCTAATAAAAGGTACAAGGTTTACAAAAAATAATATTGCTTTCAACCACATACACAAGGCCAAGTCTTTATCGGTAATGCTGATCTGACCAAACATCATCTGTCCCAGCACTTATCTTCATTTGTAGATGCTCTTAGAGGAAACTTCATCTTCACAGCTTTATTGCAATGCGATAAGCTCTCCCCTTTGCAGGAGGGAAGGGTGATTGAACTCCTTCCAGGAGCAATTTAAACCTGGATAAGCTGACACATACGCAGTCCTGTCCCTCCCCTTCCACTCCTCCTTTGCTCTCTCCACCCCAAACATTACCTGGTCCAAGATAAAAGAATCACTCACTTCCAAGCTACTTCTCAGTTATTTAAAGCAACAGCCCCTTATGACCCCAGTTTTGATTGGGTTCTTGCTCACACTCACATAAGCTTAATGAAACCCACTTGCAGCATGCTTTACTTGGCAGCTGGCACTACTCCTGATCTCTTTCTCAGTCTTTCAAACTACACAGGTAAATCCAAAACAGCAAGACACTCAAAAGTTGCAAAAAAAAATTGACAGGAGTAGGCAGCAATAGCCAGAGGTTCAAAAAGAAGAGTAAGTTAAGGAGCAGGAGCAACACAGAAATTTAAAGCTGAGGGAGAAGCTTAGAAGATCTTGAGCATGGTGAAGACAAAAATGGGGAGAAGAGAAACCCCTGCTAACTGGTGGTTGTGCCCCCAGCACAGGCTTGGCCTGGAAACACAAGTCTCCTTTGGCCTGAGCAGCGCATCCTCCCCCCAGATGCTACATTTACTTGTGGGACCATGCTGCTCGGGAAGAGCCATCCACGTTTGCCCTGGGAGGCTGTTCGATGAGGTTGGCCTCCAGACCAGACACACAACCATTACTGCAGGTAAGGAAGATTTCCACACTAGGAAGCATGGAAACCTTTTACCGAACAGGCTGAGTGTCTAAAAGGAACACACACAGACCAAGCAGTTTTAAATAACATGAGTTTGCAGGGTCTCCCAATGGGTACTGGAGCTGGAAACCAGCATGCATCCTGTTTGGTTTAAATAGCGTTAAAAGTGATGACTTGCCAAGTGAATCTGATCATCATCCTTCCTGCCACCCCTTCTGAGCCTTTAAGACTTGTACAAATGCTGCCAGGCCCTAAATCTTCGAACATGAAATCATCCTTTAAAGCAGCAGCCAAGACAGTATACTTGTTAAGGGCACCGCGATGTGAAGAGAGCTGTCATGCAGATCTCATTCATGCCTTTTGGTCTGTGGCACTGGCAAGATTGAAATACCACCTCTCAATCCCACAAACAGCATTTAAAGCCCTCTGGAGAAACAGCAATCAACACTCCTTAGTAAGAATTCTTCAGTTACTATATTCAGCAATGCTCAGCAGTTTTGATTTAGTAAATACATTGCTCACCCTCTTCAAGTGAATCACAGAATGGTTTGGGTTGGAAGGGACCTTAAAGTCCACCTGGTTCCAACCCCATGCCACGGGCAGGGACACCTCACACCAGACCAGGTTGACCAAAGCCCAACCCAGCCTGGCCTTGAACACCTCCAGGGATGGGGCATCCACAGCTTCTCTGGGCAGCCCATTCAGTGCCTCACCACTCTGAGTAAAGAATTTCTTCCTTCTATCTAATCTAAACCTACCCATTACTCCTTGTCCTCTTCACTACACCCCCTGATAAAAGAGTCCCTCCTCAGTCTGCTGCTAACATCCCTGCTTTATCGTACTCATAGCAGGTAAGTACCACTGGAAATCAGCAAATTTGAGGCAGCTGATGATAACAGAAGTCAGCACAATGTAAGCCAGAAGGCATCTGTCCACAGAAAGACAGGGCACATTTGATACAGTCGGGAAAAGCACTGAGCCCGACCGCTGTTTGCTCAGCGGCACATTCAGGGCTGGAGGCAAACAAGCAGCGTCATTGTTTTAGGGCCGCGTGCCCCGCACAATGAAGCCTCTGCTGCCACAGCTGTCACTTTGGATTTTAATTCATCCTTCTACATTTCAACAGCCCAGGAAACCCAAGGAGCAAGGGTACTTAACAGACCTGTTCTGGGCTGTTTAAGGGATTGGTGCCTACCTTGTATATTTTTCCATGGTACAAAGGTACCTAAGTCGGATGAGAAAGTGCAATGTCAGGATGAGCTGTCAGCAGCAGCAACCAACCTGCTCTCCTCCTCAGATCCTCTCCCAGCTGCTCACAGACCTGTCCCAGGGGAAACCCCAACTATCGCACCCCACATACCCTGCAGATGTGAGATTAGGCCCACCAGCCCAACCCAGCAAGCTACGTTCAGCTATCTGAATGCCCCTATAGCCGTAACACTAATTTACTCTGAACCAGGTAGCCAGAACTGAAGTGAGCCTGTAAAGACAAAATTGCAGCACATACCCATTGAACAGCTATTCTTAGATTCAGAGCTGTGAACTCCAGGCACTGCAGTCTGCAAACGCCACCTCGGATGTGCTCAGTGCAAGCCCCCACTCCCTGCAAAGGAGAGCTGAACTATTTGTTTAGACAACATTTACAGAGCCTCGGCACAGCCTGCCTTGGGATTACCATTCTGCCTCAACCCTTTGCTTTAGCAGGACCAGTTTTACAGGTCGCATCAGCCTTTCAATATTGTGGCATAGTTTTAGTCTCTTTCAAAAGATCATGCTTCATACAGAGTTCCACCACAGCACAATTCCTCCTTTTTGCTGTATGCTATTTCCTCTGAACATATGGTTGGTAGCCTTAATCTTTGCTGAATTCCTGCAGAGCAAGTCAAGTGGCGGTGCTATGAATGTGACCTTCCCTTCCCCTTTCACCCATGGATGCAAGTTTAGACTTGAACCAGATCTCATCAGCCTGCAGCATGCTGTTACTGCTTTAGCCAGAATTACTTAGCTGTTTTCTCCCTGAATAAGCCCTCTGCAGATCAGGTGATGTGCTCCTCAAGGCTAGAGCTACACAACAGAGAAACCAAACAAAGTTATCCCATTAGCTTTCTGACCAGCAGAGATTTCTTCACCAAGCACAGGGACATACACCCAAAAACACTTTCGTCCTTCCTAACATACCCTGATACCCAAACCACCTCCAGCCCGCTTCTATCTTAAGTCAAGGTCCACCTTTAAAACAAACCAACTCTTACCGTGCACTTCTTTCCCCCCCTCACATGCTGTTTTTTTTCCTCCAATCAAATGTTTTTTTCCAGAAGGTCAATATAGATTACAGAGAGGTGCAATTATAAGCACACAGAACTGTACTTTGAAACCCTGCTCAGCCTGCCACTGAGAGGTACCATCTTCTTAAAATGAGCACAATTAAAACTCAAGTTTGCTAATTGATAAGGTTCTGTGCTTATAAAAGTGCAAAGTAAATATTACTTTGGACTCCGTTAAATCCTTAGCATTCTATATGTTGGAGAGTATTAAGCAGGATTTGATCATATCTGATCTGGCTATTTATTGTGTTCTGCTGTTTTTATTGGCAGTTTTGTTTTGTTTTTGAACTAAGTTGGCATACCAGCAAGTTTTCACACAGAGCACTGATATAAGCAATAAAGAATTCCTCAGCCTAAACATGTTGGTTATAAGAAAAGAAGTCTCCCAGAGCAGGATGATAAGGTCACTGCAGTCAAGTACAAGCACAATGAGATCTCTGAAAAGGAAAGTTGCTGCTGAAGCCCAGTTTGTCAGTCACAGAAAGCAGCACAGTAGTTTTTGGTAAGCTTTGCTAACAAATTGGTGCTCTGCTGCTGCAGAAACCCTGAAAGAGAATTTGTGCCACACAGTTCAAAGCACACCCACGGGGCAATTCCCTCCTGGTGAGGAAGAGGAGGGCCCCAACAACTCACTGCAGCACGGGCAGGAGGAGATATCACCCCAGACAAGCCCTGTGGCCAGGCCCAGAGCTACTTCCCACTGCCTTGGCCTGGAGGAAGCTCTTGCCCTTGTTTGGTTTCACTGGATAGCATATGATGACAGCAAAAGCAGAAATGAAGGCAATTAGGAAACCCAGACTGAATTCACTGTTAGCACAGCTACAGCCGTTACAGAAATGGCAGGAGTTGCAGTTGCACAAAAACTGTTCCTTAACTAGCAGGCTACTATCACCTCTACTTCCAGACGATCGTACAGAGTCACCACAGGAGGCCAGAAGGAAACCCAGCCCAAAATGGGGTTCGAAGGGCAACGCGACCAGCTCATCTCCTGCGTTTGAGCCCACACTGTGACACCGGTCAGAACAAGACAAGGAACACCCAGTACTTCACAACACCATGAAAACCAGCTACTGGCAGGTCACTCCCTCTGGGCCATGCCACGCCAAGAGCCTGTGATGCTGGTCAGGTGAGTGTGGGGCTGCTGGTGCCCTGTGCCCCAGGCAGGGGGCAAAGCCCCACGGGGAGAGGAATGAGAGCAGGGGCTGGCAGCCAACTGAGACAATAGAGACAGATCTCAAGTGCAAAGAGAAAAAGGGTGTAACAGGAGAGAAAGTAATGGGCTAAAACAAAGGACAAGGAGGAAAGGCAACAGCAGCAACAAGCTCGGCCCTGTAGTTGTGCTAGAACACGTCCAGGAGTCACACAGCTGCAACAAGCAGCTTAACAAAAGCTGTCTTCTCCAGAATGTCACCGTCCTGGTTGTCAACAGTTTGGCTGGGAAGTTTCAACATGCCCTGGGGCCTGTAACCTGCCACGTAGGATAATCAGGACAGCAAGAGCCACTCCAACATAAATCCCTCAGCAGAAAGCTTAGGGCAGCACGGAAAGGAGGGAGCTCCTCTTGAAGCAGATGGCTCGTTTCAGGAGGCAGCTGCCAGCAGGATTAAGATGCTGTAAGACTCCCAGCAGCCAGGGTGGTGAAAAGGACAGGGGCACAGGGGCTTTCCCTTCAAGAACAGCTCCAGCAGTGTAAAAGGAGCTCCTCAGAGCTGTGGGGTTACACAAGCACGCAGCAAGCAGAGCTCAGGGCAGGGATGCTGCTGTCAGGTCAGTAGGAGAAACTCACCCAGCGGTAGCCAGATCCCAACAACATTTGTCAGCGGATGATTTCATTACACCAGAAACCTCTGCCTCAGAGGCCAGAACTCATCCACATTCTGGGTTTTAAATTCTTAAAGTGGAGCACAGTCACACATCTCATTAAGACTGCACACAATGAGCCTCCAGAGGCAGCCGCCGATTCCTCGTCTCACCGCTCACCTCCACTGCTGACAGAAACCCTCCCCACCCCTCGTGAGAGGTGCAGCTGCAAGTACACAATTGTTTTCCAAGCCAGCCCAAGCTTTAAGACTCGCTATTCATTTTCACTGCTGTGTTTCTCTCAAGATGGGGCCGCTCAAAGCGCTGCCACCTGGCAGAGGACAAGCACAGCGGCGAGACATCGTACGTGGATCCCAAAGCTTGGGGTACAGCAAGCAGAGAAAGCTCACCCCTGGCCCTTGTGGACAGGGCACCTGTTCTCACCGCTGCCAGAAGCCAGACAGCCCAGGGCTGTGTCTCAGGAAACAGTGGCTTGAAATAGAGCCAAAATTCATTCTTCATTTGAAAGATGGGCAGCCCGGGGAGGGAACACGCTGCTGGCAAGCAGGAGGCTCCCTGCAAGCCGGAGAGCGGCTCTGCCATCAGCCCCTGCCAAATGGAAACGACCTTTCACAGGGCTTTACCCTCACCGCGCTTTGCTGGTCAACAATGGAAAATCAGCCCCACACCGGGTTTGCCGGCTTCAGAACCAGTCAGCACGCAGCATACGAGCTGGAAACCGGGGAAAGAGCCCAAATCCGAAAGCCCCGGCCCCCCACCCGCCCCCGGCCGCCTCTCACCGACGTGGGACATGGGCAGCACGTCGTTGCCGGTGCCTCGGTAGTTGTAGATGACAGCGCCGGCGGCGCCGTGGCCCGCGGCCACGCGGATCTTATCGGCGAAGCTGCAGCCGCCCCCTCGCTGGATCAGGGCGAGCCAGCCGGAGCCGGAGCCGGAGTCGTCGGCCGGGGGGGCCCCGCTGAAGTTGGTGAAGGCGCCGCAAGCGTTGAAGCCGTCCTGGCCGTCGGGCAGCACCAGCAGCCCGGCGGCCGCCTGCAGCGGCGAGTCCTGCCCGTACAGGCCGCCCTCGCCCGCCTCCCAGCCGCTCCGGTTGCCGGACGAGCCGTCCTCCCACGACACGTTGAGCCACGCCGTCCACACCGCCGCTGCCGCCCAGCTCCCCGGCGCGGCGCCCAGCAGCGCGCCCAGCGCCAGCAGCGCGGCCCCCGCCGCCATCTCCCGGCACGGCCCCGAACGGCTCGGCCCGGCCCGGCCCCGCCGCCTAAATCGGCGCGGCCCCGCCGCCGCCTCCGCCCACGGGGGAGGAGCGGGGCCGCCCCCGCTGAGGGGTCCCCGGGCAGCCGGGCGCTGAGGGGAGGTTGGAGTCCGCCTGCTCCTCGGAGGTGTTTGTGAGGGTGGGAGGCTCCGCTCCCAGGGGCTGCCGTGTGGGGGTTGCCCTCACAAGAAGGAGCCGCTCTCCAAACTGGCCTCGTGTCACTACACACAGGGTGGCCCTCTTGGTGGAGCCTATTGTTTAGAAAGGATTATTTCTTGTGTAGTGACGGATCTGCTACTGCCTCTGTAGCCATGACCAAAAATCCGAGTCACAGAGTGGTAGGGATTAGAAGGGACCTTGAAAGATGATCCAATCCCAAACTCTAAGCACAGAGTCAAACCCTTTTGTGGTACAAGCTGGCACCGCCTGTTTTTTCACACATGGCCTTCTGGCTGATCCCGAACCCACACGGCCGATAACCGGTACCTCAGCGCAGACCAACAGCACCCATTTTCCTTCACGTACACCTGTGCTGAGTGCAAGACAACCGGTGTTGGGCAACCAAGCCCAGCCCTGGGGACACCACCGGAGTTGGGCCAGGTGTGAATAACAACTGGGGGACAAGGGACTTGAATCCAGTCCCCACACCAGTGACCGCCCTGCTGAGTATGCCGCTTGCAGGCACAGCACCTGGCGAGGCTTTTGTAGCTCAGGAGCACAGGGAGATCAAAGTTTGGTTTTGCTGCTGAAACAGAAGCACAGCACGAGTAGGTGAAGCAATTTGCTAAAGATCAATATTGCTAAATACGCAGAGCTCACTGAGCTCTGTCCAAGCCTAAACAAGCCTCTCATTTTCTCATTCCACATGTAAGCAGACAACTCATTGCAACAGCATCTCTTGCTATGATAAGAAATATATCTTTTAAGAAATCAAATACATGTTTTTGTTTTGAAATCTGCTCCATATAGGCACAGGGAACAACTTAACGACACCCTGAAAACATAGCCAAGCTTTATAGGATGGAGAGGAGCCAAACCACAGCTTCAAATACTTTTGGAGCTTTAGGGATGTTTAGCTCTGGCATTTTCACCACGACAAAATTGGACCAAAGACAAAAACTCTTGAGGATACAAAGCTTCCTACAGCCCTGGGGTTTTTAAGTGTGAGGCTTTGGCTCAGCAGCAGCGTTTTGCTTCTCCATACAGTTTGTAGCAGGATTAAAATAAAGCGACAAGATGGCAGATGTTAGGGCTGCAGCTTCATGTGCGGAAACGTTTTTTTGCAGTGGGAATAATGCAGGGAGCAGCCCCGTGAGGCACTGTAGCGGTGCTATGCTGAGGGACAGCTTCTTGTCCACTTCAGGCTTCATCTGGTAATAAATAACTTCCCCACTCTTTGGCAGCTGTTGTGCAACATGCATGCTATCCAGGACAGTGTCTGGTGGCAAAATATCCACAACATACTTGGTTAATCCCACCAAAACGAACACAGAGACTAAACTTGAACTTCTTACCATGTAGCATAATAACAAGCAACGATCCCTCTAAATGTGATAGCAGATGCTGCCATGGCATTATTTCACTACCAAGTTTCTGACTACTTGTTCAGGCAATGCTTCCACTTGCTTGAAAATAACCAAGTGAGCAAACAGCTGGCACAAACACCAAGGTTGTTCACTGTGTTTGGGGAATTTTTCAAGTTAGAAAAGCAAAGGAAGTCAAATGTTTGTGCTGGGAAAAGAAGTAGATGCTTGTGTTGATTATGTTCAGTCCTTCAGAGTAAACACTGGTAGCTCAGGCCTACTTCGCTGGGCAGAGACCACCTGCAGCTGGTCAGCGGCCCTCGAGCATAGTTAGTGTCTGCTCCGTGCCTACACAGCTGAGAAGAGCTGGGTGACAGCACTGGTATGGTGTCAGAGCACACAGGGACACACTGGCAGCAAACTGAAGTGAGAATGTTTTAAAAACAGCATGCAAATTATATGCATTTTAAACTACGTGTCTAACACTACCAACTTGCTGGGCTCTCATTGTTAATTAAATCTTCTTCCAGAATGGTAATTAATAAACAGGCCTGCAGACTCACTGAAGTGTATCCTTTACTCATGTTCAAAAAATATAGTTTGTCTGAAGGCGTTCAGTTCAGTTGCTCATAATTCCCAAGAGAAAAGGAGCATCTGGAGTAGCATGCAAAAACAATAACTGCCACTAGAAATCCTGGTGGGATCAAGCAAGAGGAGCCCTAATAGATTTTTGTGTTTGTTTTGCCCCTGATTTTTTTCCTTGACATAAAAATCTGAGATTTTATAGATTTTGGAGAAAACACATTTTGTGCTGGAGAAAGAGGCCAGACTTTGCAGCGGCTGTGACAAGTCATACAACATATCTACAAGTTGTACAACATATCTCTGCTGCACTTATTTGCAAGATCTTTCTAAAAGTTTCTGAAAATAAAAGCACAGTAGCCCAAAATGACAGGATAAGAAACACTAAAGAGCTCCCACAAAATTAGAAGCAGAATTACATCTAAAGTAGGTTCTGCATGAAGGCATTTCTGGCACGGATCTGATTTTCTTTAACTTTAGAAGATTTTATTGTTTAAAAACCTAGGCTGCTGCCTAATTTTGCTTATAAATATATGTATTTTTCCCATGGCTACTAGGGGAGTCTCTGAGAAGTTCAAAAAATAGGGCAGCACTTTCAGATATAGTGAAATTTTGAGAATGCTTTCCTTGACTTCTACAGGTATGGACCCTATCATCACCTGCAGCTTTATCTTAATTGAATAAATATTTAAGCATCTTTTCTTTTTTTCCCTGGAGGTTAAAAAAAAAAAAAAAAGAGTATGCTAAATATTGCTTTTTAACGTCAAGCCAGATCATTCAGGTCATATTGCTGATGAAAGACCTGTATGGTCATGACCTTCAAAACTACATTTGTTTCTCATTCAAATACCCAGCAACGTGTCTTTGGAGGAGAGCTCACAAGGACACAAGAAATCTCTTCTGAGGCTGTGTTACAGCAGTTGGCACCAAATGCTCCAGGCCCTGTATATGGAACTGAAAGCATCTCTGAGCTTTCTCAACTAAATAACCCAGTGGAAAGGAGAAGCATTTGCAAAAGTGGAAAAAGAAAAAAAAAATGAAAAAAAAAAAAAACACACCCTAAAATGAAAACAAAGACTCAATGACCTGGGACAAAAATTCATGAACAAATGTTACTCTGAATCACAAGTTAAAGACAAGAGATGCTGCATTTCCTTACCCCAAACCAGCTCATGGCCACAGCCAGCAATGGAAGGGACTTGGGTAGGTGACTTGCTCCAGAGTAGGCAATTGTGTGGGTAAAGCACCCCAAGTTTTTAATCCAACTGAAAAAAACAAGGTGTAGCAATGGAGCTTGTGGTCCTTTGTCCCTTTACAAAGAGGGCAGGTTTGGGCTGGACTAGGTGTAGAGGCTGGAAACCTCTCCACTTCCTACCTATGGGTTTCAGGGGATTTCAGAAGGATCTGTGGTGATTCTTCTAATCAGCTGTGGAAGACACAGCTTGCCAGCTCCAGCTAAGTTTCACTATGAATCTAGGAGCTTGTTTGGCTCTAACACAGCTTGGAAACTCCAGTATACACCTCTCCATTCACTGGAAGTGGGGAAAAAAAATGTTCATCAGATTGCCCTGTTTGCTGGAACTGAAGTAATCCACTTGGCTCATGAAATGTGCACAAAAGTCTCCTGTGCCAGAGAAGCAAATACTCTTTTTCAGTAGTTCTTGCAGAGTGGGAGCAACTGTTGTGACAGTGCTACATGTGCCCTCCACTACCCCAGGGAAAATGGGTAAAATATTGTCCGCAGAGGCAGAAGATATGTAAAACAGAGTCTCACACAGTGACCAAAGCTCACATGCGTTCTTTTTACCATCAATAAACTCATGACTTCATGAAATTACTTTTTCCATCTATCATTTCAACAGAGGTTGGTTGATAAATAGAAATAAGCAATACCTGGGAAATGCCAGAAAATTAAACCGAAGGCATTCCCCAAAGGTGACTACAAGGAGCCTTGAGCAAGCAAAGCATCTGATGAATTAAAACAAAAAAAAACAAAATTTCAAGAAAGGCAGAACTCGCAAGACAACATGCTTTCAATCTGTTTCAGTTTCAGATGGAGCTAAGCATGATGTTACTCAGGCCTGTTGATTCAATGGTGGTCTTTATTCAGCAATGGTGGAGTTTCCGAGCAGGGGGCTGAATCAGTGGTTCCCTTCCCTGAGGCACATTGGGCAACCTGGGGACCAACATTTTCCATACCATGCACATAATGCAGTTGATCAAATGAGAAGCGTCAGATGACTGGAAGGCTGAACACATCCACAAGAGCAGAACACGTTGACACTCAGCCCTCTGAGGAAGAGTACAGTACAGTTTAAAATATTTGCCCTTCCTGGGTTGGTTTGTGCTGAGGCACAGACTGTTAGGCCACAGGTTGCAGCTACTTGCAGGAATCAGTGGCACATCCCTGAGGAGCTTTGGCATCCAAGGCCAACCCGTGGCTGTCTTCAGTTCTGACTTCACCTCCATCAAACCTCCACAGACCTCTGTGAAAAGCCTTCACAAAGTCCTACAGGGAAAGGTTAGCAGTGACTCCAGCTGGTCCTGAATCCTTGTTTACAGCACAGAGCCAAACACAGGAATGCTCTGAATGGGAGCTTTTAAGATCACACAACTGCAGAAGCTCAGCTGTCAGCATAATTAGGACAGAAGTTGTGACACACTTCAGTGACCACAGCAATGTCAGTGGGGACTTTGCCAACAGCCTCAACAGGCCGGGGATGTGCCAGGCTCACTCATGCCTTCCATCTACCCCCAAAGTTGCTGACAAATGCCAGGATGCACACCACCCACTAGAAACCACCCCCAGAGAGGGACCTGGGAAGAGAAAAATGCATTAAAATGGAAATAAATAAATAAATAAATGTCATGAATGGGAAAACCATCCCTGACAGGGTGCATGAGATTCAGGCTGCCAGTGCTTTGAGCTGGCTGCAGCTCAGGGCTTCGGGCCTTCTCTGAGAAGGCTGTGGCGTTGTCTAAACCAAAGACTGGCTCCACACTGAATGATTTGTCCCTGTATTTTTATTTTTTTTCCTGAGGTTTATTCTGGCATGTGACTTCAAAGCATGACAGGCCTGAACTGCAACGTCTGGCGCTAGAGGAAGCGCTCCTTTCAGCCTGAGAGAGAAGGCCTCACACCTGGGTTTAGGCTCAATGATGCCTCCCAGTGTGTGCTTCTTTCAACATCTCCTCCTTTAGATGGAAGAAACTGTAAGCCACAGGTATTTTTTTCGTCTGTGCCTTTTTGCACCTTTGTTTAGGCAAGTTCTGAGTTGAACCAGACCAGCGGCAGCTTGAGAGAACGCTACAGGGTGAAGGCCGAGTGTGAACACAGCAGATCTATAAAGGTACCAAAAATTGTATTTCAGTTGTATATATGTCATAATTAGGTACAAATAAGGTTTGTGTTTCATGTTTTTCTCACTCTTTGTGGAATGCATGTGGTGCTGCACTTTCACCTAGGTGAACTTTTATGGCTCTGTCAACGTAGCTGGAGAGCCTCACTGAAAACAGCAGCAGATTTTCACTGAAAACAGTGGTTGCTACAAACAGATTGCGGGGCCATGTAGCCTGAGAACACCTGACAATATTTAGGCTTAACTTTAAAATGAGGTAGTAACAAAAACATCTACAAAAACCATGGTGCACCTTATCACACCTTTGCTGATCCAGAGTTTCCATGTGCAAATGGCATAGTCTACACTCCACCAAAATCAACAGAAATACTTCTACCGGTTTTGTAAGGCATAAGATTCTTTTTCCTCTGTAAAAACCCTGTATAAATCCTCAGTTAGAAAGTCAGATGGGCTAGGATATAAGCAGACAGGGCAGTAAATTTAGACAGGAATTTTAAAAGAAAGGAGGCTGGTCCCAAAAGAGATTTAGTGAAATTTGGGCCCAAAATGTGTTCTAAAAGCCCCTGATCATCTGCTGCTTAGATCAGCTCCAAAATCTGCTGGTGATTCATTTTTGGTTTTGTTTTTCAAAGAAGTCCTGCTTGTCAATTGTATAGTTTTCCTGTCTGTGCTTATCCCTCTTCCCCTCAGACAACTTTCCTGCTTGTCTACACTGACAACCAATTTCAGAAAAATTGAGCTAAAAGCTTGGCAAATTCAAGAAGTTTCCCACAAGGTTTTTTACCTTGGCAGCTGGTGAGAAAACAGAATGCCTAGCTGGCTCCCACAGGGAGAGGCTGAAAACCCAGGTTTAGCAACCACACATAGCCTTTGGACAGCCAGCTCCTTGCTGCCTCTGCCCAGTGAGAGGCCCACTTGCGAGAAAGTTAGTTTTATTGTTTCAAGGAACAAGGAAGCAAAAAGGACTCCTCAACTGGTGCTGGGAACAGAAGTGAAGTCATAAGGATGGGAAAGAGGAAAAGCAGAAATATTTACCTGTGTGGAGTCAGAAGAGGTACAGGGACACAGGGGTCAGTTGTTAGGACAAAACAACACTTTGTTAGTTGTGTTACTCACATCATAATTTATTTGCTTCAAGCTCCCACTGTCCTGCTTCTAGATGTGCTTGCCCCTACCCAGATGGATGCCATTGACTGCTTTCCTGCAGTACCACAAGCACAAGAGGAGCATTGCACACCAGCGCAGTTTGGAGCTTGGGGGATTTCAAAGAAGCAGGAAAATAGATTTGAATCATCTCAGCTGATAAAAGGAACCAAGCCCAGCTCCTCTGTAGTGTGTCAGTGCACTGAGCACCTGGAGAAAAAGGTCTCGATCACTCTGTGCTTCACCAGGAGGGATCATCCCATGACATGTTGAGAAAAAATGTATGAAATTCTTAAATCCAGCTGGTATCCAGGCTCTGAGTCAGCCTGGGCAAGGCCCCCAAACCACAGGAGCCTTAAGAGGAGGTCAAAATTTAAACTAAATCTGCCTTGGTCAGTTTCTTCTTAGCTAGTGATGCCTAGCTCCTTGCGCAGGCAGTTACACTCAGGCAGTTCACAGCCTCTAAGCCTTTTATTGATCCTTCTAAGGTGTTTCCACTGCAGTTCCACTCTGGAGAAGAGGTACCAGGAGCTGACTCTCACTGGTGTACTGACTCACACTACAGAAGAGTTGGGCTTGGTTTCTTTTATTAGCTGAGACAATTCAACTCTCACCTGGCAATGTCCCTAAGGGATGGTGACTACCAGGTTTGCATCATTATGTTTTTTTGGAGCTGTAACAACTCACCCAACTTCAACCGCAATGGCACAACAGATAAGAGGTTACACTGATAAGTGACTAATGAGAGCTGCGTATGTTCTATAGTAAACTAAATGCTTGCAATTAGATGCCAGACTGATTGACTCGATTAGATGCAAATACATATTTTGGTGTTTCCACCAGGCATCATTAAACAGAGGATGACAATTTTCGTTTTTTAGGGGAAACAGCCAGCAGGTCGGTTTCTTTTGGTGGTTCTGGCAGTTAAGGTTTTTCAAAGCTTTTCCTGAGCTTTGACAACAGAGGAAGCCCACTAGAGAGCCACATTATGGTACCAGTTCAAACCTTCCACTGTTTTTCTAAGCAGAATTTGGGCTCCCTGTATACATTTACCATCAGGTATATGGACAAACAAGTAGATCACAGTATGTCATCACCTGAAATAAACCCAATGCTCATCACATTGATTATCTTGGAAGCTAAAAGAACAGCAATAAATACCAATGAGGTGAGGGACTGGGCTTTGTTGGCTACATGTCATGGGAGACCTGGAAAATCCAGACCTGAATGCAGCTTGCTGGCAGCATGTGCTCTGTGGAGGTGGGCACAGCCTGCAGGGATTTCCCCGGTTGCCTGGGGAGAAGTAGGGAGCCCATCTGGAAGGAAAAGGCTGGCTGCTCTGGAAATCGGACAGTCCAACCCTCCTCTGATCAGGTGCAGCTAGAGACATGCCCAGGGCTCTGTCCCATCGGGTTTTGAGTATCTCCAAGGATGGAGACTCCACAGACTCCCTGTGGTCAGCCACCCTCATAGTGAAAAAATGTTTTTCTTGTATGGCAGTTTCTGCCTGTTGCCTCTTGTTCTTTCATTGGGAATCGCTGAGAAGGGTCTGTCTCTGTCATTCCTTGCCCCATCAGGAATTTGTTTACATAGATAAAGTCTCCCTGAGCCTTCTCTTTTCCACACTGACCTGCCCTGGGGCTCTCAGCCTCTCCTTGTATTGACTGGTCCAGCTGGTGAAGGACTGGGTGCTTCCACTTCCCAGCCACTGCACTCAGTGCAGAGAAGCATGGAGTTACTGAGACAATTTTCCCTGGCAATGACAGATGGAGGAATTTAGTCCACACAAAGAGTACACTGACTTTATGGAGGCACTTGGGCTGCTGTTAGCAGAGCCATTTACTTCAGAAGGACTTCACAAAAACGGAAGTACATGGCATCTACTCTGTGGCAGTTCATTTGTTTTCACCTACAGGTCCCACAGGCTGCTCCAAGCTTGGACAGAGTACCTGGCTTTTTCTATACCAAACAGAGAGGATCACCAAAAATGTGTTGTAAAACAGAGATTACTCTAAAGTTCAAATGAGCAATGATATTTTAGAGAGTTAAGATGCGGAATCTGAGCAGGATTTTATACCAGCTTTCAAAACAAAAGCTAAAACCAAATTTCATTTTCAAACATTTATCCCACAAGTTTTTGATAGCTATTGCATCAGTAGCTAGCAAGATCGTATCTCAAAGTACTTCTGAGATAAGAAAAGTAATACCTGGAGTCTATAGAATATCCTGGAAACAAGTTGGAAGGAAGTACAGATCCACAAAAACTCTTTTCAGTTAGTGTATTATTCAGAATTGCCAATTACGTCTGGTGTATGAATAAGCTGATATATCTACTTTGCCCTGTTATACAATGGTTCTGCCAGGATAATGATCTTCATGAGGCTTTAACCAGCAGATTTCCCTTTCACCGAGTCTTATGGAGTAAACGCATCAGAACTCGGTTGATATTGTAGCTTAGTTGCTACATGGGCATAGCATCCAAATGTCAGCAGTAATGATATATATACATATATTCTGTACTCCTCTATCCTGCCTCCTCTCCTGTCTTCTCTTGTAAATGAACAGGAAAAAAATATAAGACCATACAGCCCTCTACCGACCCATGCCAGTACTGCTTAAAAGCAGGGACCAAACCCAGCTGTTCAGTGACTTTGCAGAGCACAGCTATTCTGCTACCATCCATGGTCCGATACTTCTTATTAAAAAAAGAAACTCCAAAATATTTTGTTTATATTTGAATGTGGCTCAAAAAACTTGATAATTCCCTTAATTTTCATTTAAATGTTGAGGCACTGCACTGGAAAAATGCTGTTCCAGATTCATATTCCATTGCCTTTCCAGAGAAAATCATACAAGTGCTGGAACTACTAAAAAGAGATATTTTAATTGTTTTTCCTAGCAAGAGCTTAGTCTCTGTATCATTGAATCAACCTGACTTTATGCAAATAAGACATAACCACCTACAGAAAAATCTTCCAGATTAAACGAGAGCATTTTCCCACCAATGATTTGTGTAATCAGAGAGGGAACAGGAAAGATGTTGCCAACAGCTTGACCTCTGAAATTTTCTGTTAGTAAAAGCTAATACTGTATCAGTTTTATCTCATGGCTGCATGTATAATGATAAACCAATACCCACAATCATGTCAAACTGACAGCAGCTGCCAGAGACAATGAGGAAGGAGTCACCAAGAATAGACTTTTTTTTTTCTCTTTGTCCCTTCCCAGCAACTTGAAATTACTAACATTTCCTGGACACCCAAACTTTGCCCAGAACTAACTAGCTAATTGCTGTAAAATTAAGCAGGTGCTTTTTGATGTGAAATACATACCTAATATTGCACCGCTGTAATGGAGAACAAGGCTGGTTAGAAATCTATTGATTTCATGTTAGTCAGAAGGAAGGAGGAAGGAAAAGCGAAGGAGAAACTGTGACCAAGGCCCAAAGTCCTAATAAGTTAACCTAGGTGACAGAATTCCGATAGACTTATTTATCTGCTACTATATTCCTGTATAGATGTGTGGTTGCCAATGTCAGGGCTGACCCGAGTGAGAGGCTAGCAATGATCCTGGGCCTGCTGTTCCTTTTTTAATCAGGAGCTCAGATCACGGGCAGCAGCAGGGTAGATTTTCTCTCAGTGCCCTGCCAACAGGGCATTTTACCTCTAGAGGCTCCAACCCAAGCAAGGGAGAGCACTCAGCACCGAGCCCCACAAACCTCTCTGTATGATGCCATCATTGGCAGATTCCATCCATATGCTACATTTCCTTCCCCAGCTCTGTGAACAAGTCTTCTACAGAAAGCTAAATCATTTCAAAGCACGCTCTTGTTCCAAGCGCTGCGCAGCAACAACCACTCCCCTCACAAGCATTTTCTGTTTGACCCCAAAAGTACAGCGCCACACTTTGCAGGCAGGGAAACAAACACAGGGGGAAGATGCACCTCTGTTGATTAGCTGAAGTCAAGAACTCATCTCACTGAATTTACCCTCGCTGTATTTAACACGTGTGAGTCCTGCATTGGTTTATTAACTTTGTTTGACATGAAATAGAGCCTAATATTAGATTTCAAAGGAAGGGGATATATCTTACCATAAAAACCCTATAAAAATCACTAGTCTTTGAGAAAACTAAATTAATTTGGGGACTTAACATAGAATATGCAGTTAATTAATATTAAGGGATTACAAGCCTCATGAAATACATTCTTGGGTATGTGATACTTCTGTTGCTTTCAATATTTTTTTTTTTTTAGAGAAAAAAACATCAGCAATATTAGGATCTGCTTTTAGAGCCCATCCTAAACAAGCACCTTGTTGCTGGAACCTAGTCTAACCGCCGTGGTTGTAACACCCGAGGGAACCTCAGTGTCCAGGCAAGGCTCCCAGCCGCTCCCTGCATGGCACCTTACAGAGACCCTTGTGCAAGGCACGGGGTGGTGCGGAGCCACCCTGCTCCGGGCCAGCTCCAGTCCCCAAGCCTGGCAGGCACCCGTTGTGCAGCTCTGGGAAGCCAGCCCATTCCTTTTTTGTTTGTACAGCAGCAGTGTGAGCTGACAAGCTCCACAAACAACCCCGAAAAATCAAGGTAATTCAAATCTTTCTGTGCTGGCCACTAAAATCTAAATTGCTTTCTCCAGTTAGAAGAAAATATTTGGTTTATTGGCCATGACACATTTAAGCTCCATTAGCAAACAGTAGCTCAGCTCTATCGTGCTGTCTGATATCAGATATCAGCCAGTTGATTGGGCATTACAAGGCACGGCACTTTCAGTGCCATACAGCGCGTGCGTTGTGCAATCCCTTAGGATGCATTTTGCTGGAGCTGGACTCCTGCACCTCACATGATGGTTAGATAAAGCACCTGCACTGCTGCTACAGCATGGGAAGTGCTCACTGAGACTCTGAACCAGCCTGCTCGAGGGCTGTGCTGGCTGACTCCTGCAAACTGCATGGCTGTGGGTGTCATACCCAGAAACCTCCTCATGTAGCAACCCAAAACAGTACCAGGGAGGTGATAAGTAAAATGCTGGCCCATCTCCACATGGAAAGCTTCTCAGTTTGCTCACAAAACCAGGTGAACTTTGACTTAAGCCAAAGAATTCCTAGTGCAGTGCTACCAAAGTGTATTTCAGGGCAGTAGCTATGTATATATTGCTTTTTACTAAAATTTTTATTATGCAGCTTGACCTAGAGAAGTACAGAAATAAAAGCCAAGCAATACAGTGTCACAGTTGGCTTCTTTTCCTTTGTGATAGATTCATAGCTATTAGGGCCAGAAGGTGTGATTAGAATAATTTTGTCTAACTTTTGGTTAAGGAATCTCAGAAGAGGCTGGGATCAGCTACTATTCAGAAAGGATTTTAAAAAAGATTAGAGGAAAAAAAAAAAAAAAAAAGGACAAGCTTTGCAAAGCATGTGCCTGTGCTTCAGATACTTGGAGGCTAGTTTGTTTTTGTCCTCCAGCCCTGAAATGTAAACTATTGCCTTCACAGCAGACACTACATGCTTCTCTACGTTACTGTCCAGAACAATTTATGTGCTGTGAAAGTATAAAATGGGTATATAGCCATATAATAATATAATATATAAATACATAATAACTCCAGAATCACGGTTGGGCTACACCTTACCGAGCTCACAACATAAACAGCAGAGTATATCTCAACAGGTCAAGTCTCAGATTTATTTCATAATGCTTTTTTTTTTTCCCATTGAGTATCTCGATTAAAGTAAGGATCACCCACAAACACCAACGCTTCCTTACAGTCCCATTGTGCTGTCCTGGACCAAACCCAAGAGAAATGATCACGTCCCGGTGCTTTACGCAGCGGTACTCACCGATATGCGACATGGGAATGGGGTAACTGCTTTTGCCCGGTGCATTGTAGATCACAGCTGCTGTCGCACCCATTCCAGCTGCCACATTGATTTTTTCAGCAAAAGTGCAATTGCCTCTTTCAATCAGTGCTATCCACGGCGGTTCTGTGACGGTGAACTGAGTGTTTGAGTCACAGGCTTGAAGGTTAGCAGCTCTAGGAATGGCCACCGAGCCCTGAGCACTGAGCAGGGGGGAGCTTAACCCGTACAGGCCACATTCACACTGCTCAGACACAGACCTGTTACTGGTGCTGTTGAAATAGAACAAACGTACAAAGGCGTTCACAGGAACCGTCTCTGTAGGCTTGAAAAAAATACTAATAATCACCAGGAGGCAGAAAGAACTGAACTTATCCTGCCTCATTGCTTATTCATATAAGCGCAAAATTTAGATGCCTACAGATATTTTCAGCTAGCGGTGGCCACTGTCAGCCCTCAGCCTGCCGACCAGTTTGAAATTTCAGTTCCACCAGGAACCTGACACCACCTACATAAGTCCTCGATGCGTCAGCGTGCTTATCTGGAGTGGGGGCTGGGAGAGAACCCAAGTGACACACCTGTGTATTGTTAGGTAGACATGCAGAATAAAGGAACCTCTAAGTAACTTCTGGCTCTAACTTTCTGCTCCTCTGTCACCACATGTCATTCCCTCCCTAGCTCCCCCCACCGTTTCTGGCCAAATTCTGGCCCTGATGCTGTTTCCTAAGCCCCCTGCTCTAGGAAGTCTCCAGTTTCAACCTGAATGTCACTCCTGAAGGACCAGATCATCTTTCATTCAGTGATGCAAGCTCTTGTTTCACAATATGATCTGGGATGCAAATGACCTTGTTAAAAAGGTCAAAAGTGGAGGGAAATATTATTAAAAACAAACAAAACAACCAACCTCAGCTTACACACTAAAATAACCAAGTCGTTTTTCCTCCTCTTCTTCCTGATTGTTTCAGTCACCTACTCTATCAGGTCCAGCTTGTTCTGGTGTTTATAAGTAACCAATTTTAACATTGATTCATACCAATGCAAGAGATGTAGAATGACATAAACTGATCAAAGAAACCTTTTTCAGCCCTGTTTTCCTACCTTAGCTCACTTTCACGATTCTTGCTGAGATGTCTGAATGATTCTCACACTTCATTTTGGATATACACTCTATAGATACTTGCCCTAATTTCAGAGCTGTATTCCGTAGCAATTAGTAGTACTGATTCCTATCTTCCTACATAAGTTAGGTTTTCATTTTTTTCTATTGCAGTGCCATAATTCTGTAGGTCATAATGAAAATTAAAGACAAATCAAAAACTCAAGGCCTTTTTACAGCTTCTCTGCAAGTCATGCTGAGCAGTGTTGAAAGCCACGAGCAGCTACAATAGGTTGCGTGTATTTTGACGGAAGCTTGACCTAGTTCTCTTGTAAAGATTCTTTCAAAGAGTAAACAAGACTCTGGAGGAGATTCTTGAAATACTGGAACAGCTTTCAGAAGGAACATTACAAAATTGAAGGAAAGAATCCAAGACACTTACAGATATTAACTTATTTATTTATATTTTCTTGTTTACAGTGTTACACTATTTCTACATCACATTAAGTTGAAACTGATCTTACCTCTAAGATCTATAACTTACAGAGTTTTAAACATACAAAAGTACCATTAATTCCACACTTAGTTTACTTTCTTATGTTTTACTTTGATATTAATGCTGGAAACATATGAAACATGGAAATGCAGATTTCAGGATACAGTTCTTTGGGTGAATATGAATTTTACAGTTCAGTACTGAATGTTGCCCTCAGCAATGACAATACACAGCAGCAAGAAAGATGATTTCTGTGATATAATTTGCAGGAGTAAAGACGCTATGTTAGTTTCACATGGCAAAATTAACAAATTCTGACAGACTCAGGAACAAAAATACTTTGGTTTATAGTTGTGTTGATGAACCCCAAATAAAATAGCCAGTAGGTTTTTTCAGACTGGACCCTCTCCCCAGATATACAGTGCTCTTTTGAAACACAGTCAGACTGGTAGAATCACGTAACAATACAAAAAAAAAACACTTCAAAACCTGAAGTTGGCATACTAAGTTCAATGTATGAGGATGGGGTAGGTTCCTCCTAAGAATTGCCCTGAGTATTCAAATTCCAAGTCTACTATATATAAATACTATATATAAATTCCAAGTCTTCTATAGGCATTGAATATTGTCTACCTATCCAAAGACAGCGTATGCTTCTAACGTTGGCACTTCATTCTACAGGAGTGAATGTGTCTCCTCCTCTGGTTTTGCCATGAAAAATTTCAACCACTATTTCTGTAAAATAAAGTTATGCACTTAAAAAGTCTCAAGTGCACATTACACGTAGTCTACATCATTCTGATACATTTTGTAGTTAGGAAACCTCCTAATATGGAGAAGCAAGTGATTAATGCTATACATTTAAAGTATAGTAAGCAGTGCAATGCAGCAAACGATCTTTGCTGGATTTTTATTGAAGGAGGTGGATTGAGTGTCTAGAACAATTGAATACAGTGACTGTGACACTGTTTGCCACATCAGTCCTTTCATACAAAGATAACTATTTTTTAAAATTGCTTCTAGAAATACTGGTTTTATTAAAATTAGACTTCGACCTGAAGTATATCTAAATTAAAAAAATGCTGACACAGTCAGCATGGCTCAGTTTGGTACATGAAGTGCTGGTGCTAATTTCCTCACTCTAGAGCAATGGCTTCTTATCTTCATATACCCATGAGCAACAAAATTACACAAGTAATTGCAAGCAACACCCTGCTCTTCTGGGGTTGTCCTGTGTTCATTTTGCCTTTAGTGCCATGGGTTGACAAACACTGCTCTAGAGTTAATACTATTACAATCTGTATAAAATATAAACAATACAAAGTCACATTTAATTCACTTTTAGTTTGTGCAATACAAGTTAAACTTTTCTCATTAACGCATTTTTAAATTATAAACCATGGTAGAAATTCAGAATAATTTAAACCTTTTTTTTTCCCTAAACATTAGGACTTTTTTTTTTATACGAAGTTGTGTTGAAACTCTACTATAATAAAGACAGTTAACTTTCTCCTTCAATTACCATTAACTGAAGTTAGAGTAGAGAGTTGAAGGACCTGAAGACAAAGTCCACTGTCCCCAGAGCAAAGAAGTGAGCCAGTACTTCAAAAAGATGCTCCCTATTAACCAACAGGCAGTTAAAACATACCTGGAAAGTTTTACTCAACAATGGTACAATTTAAGTGGCAAGCTTCCACAATGCAATCATTTCTTCTCAAACAACTGAGCTGAGACCAGCATTGCACATGGACAAGTTGTCAAGCAGCAATGTGTTTTAGGATCATGCTTGAGAATCATTTCCCAAAGATCCGGTTGCGTAAGTGGCCAAAGGGAGGAAAAAGCAAGACTTGGTTCAGAACTCAGCAGGAGTCAGCAGCTGCTAGCTTGTATAGGCTCAACATATTGACAGTATTCTTGAGTCTTTTGCCCTCCCGGAAGCAGCAGCTTCTTGGAGCTGCTGAGTTCCTTCATGCATTCTGATTACAGCTATCACCAAAAAGAAAAAAGATAACGCTAGTGGTGACCAACAGGAAAGAAAAAGTAATGGTGGAATGAACTATATCCAGCCATGCAAAATATTACTTAAAAATATTTTTTTCTCTTGCAAAGCTAGAAGAAAAACTTTTTGTAATGTTTCATTTTCTAAAGTAATAAATAAAATATGTTATAAATCTTAGGTGCTATACTCATTATCCAACACTATATATACAAAAAGCAGACATATTAAAACATAGCAATTGACCTTGATCAGGTAAAAAGAACTGAATGACTTCTTGGGTCATTGAGTCCAGCCCCCAGTACTAAGGCACCACAATATGTAATCCCTTTCACAAACACAGTGAGGTTCAAGCCTAAAGAGGCTGTCTATAGTACCTCCCACTGAAAGACCACTTCGGGACATAATAGTTCACATCCTCAAAATGATTTTAATTTTCAGCCTAAATTCTTTGCAGTTAATTCTTAGGCAAACATTGCCTTTAATATTGGAAAAGCCTGCCTCTCTTCTCAATTCTCACCCTGATGCATACTTTTGCTCTGTATGCACACGGGGAGAGATAGAGAGATCACAGCTATACTCCTTGGTTTCCTATCAAAGGATTAGCTCACTGCATTGCCTGTTCACCTTTCTTGAACATAAGTGACCAAGACATCATGTAAAAAACTGTTTGCAGGTTGCCAAAAATAAAGGTAACAACTGTCCTTCACATTCATGTGAATGACAATTGCTCTAAGAATCATAATCTTTTTCTGCTAGTTCTAGAAAAGTGCAGTGTGTAGAGGGTGTATTCAAATTACAGCAAATTTATTTCCCTCCTTTTCAACGCTATTTAAGTTTCAAAAATAAGTTATTAAATTACACTAGGCCCAGCACATCCGGTTCCACCGTCTTGTAGATTTTGCTCAGAAAGACTTCCACCTTATCATCACCCAAGTGACAGATGTCCAAGATACAGACAACATGCTTGCCGTCTAGATCCATCGCTGCTTTTACAATTTCATCTAGAAATTAAGAAACGTAGTTTTAATATACATACAATAAAAACGCAAAGTGAATTGATGCTATTTTCCACAAAGTTATGTGTGTATGTTCAAGTATCTTTCACTGAAAAACACACTTGAACTATTATGTGCTGGTCTACTATGAATTATTATTTTTTGGGGGGTGGAGGTGAGGGGAGGGGGTGTAGAATCTCATTACTAAATTCATCCACCACAAATGATAGCATCAGAAACAGAAATACTGAAATACGCACTACTTAAACATTAGTAATTCTCAGATTCCATAGAATCATTCAAGGAAAAGTAAATGTATTTGAATAAAATCAGATCTGTCTGTATTAACATGCAGGAAAACACTAGGCCTACATAGCACTTTGCAGCATGTCATGCGTGAATAGCAGTCAGCACAAGTGCTGTAAGGTGCTAGTAACTAGAAGCATAATAGGCAAATACTTCAGTTTATAGGCAGTGTAGGTTGCATTAAAGATGCTGTTCCATGTGATATCAGCGAAATGAGTTGACTGTTATTCCACTCTATTTCAAGCAAATCAAGGCAAATATCCACATGCTCAGGCACAAGTACTGACTCCTATGTCAGTATAATATGGCAAAATACTATCTAGGTCACTTAGGAGTTAGTGATTTGGATATTAAAATATTATATTCAGAGTACAAAACAGCTCCAATAAAAACTGCCTTGAAAATTCAGTATTATATCTATGTAAAGGTAGCCACACAAAATTCACGTATGTGTCACGGAAGTGAGCAATGCCTGATCTACAACATTAATTTCTACAGAGGATTATCTCTTGTGCTGGGATACAGAATAAGAAAAGATAAATGAGTGATGCCAGTGAAAGTCAGTCTCACCTGAAAGTGGAAAGGTGTCACAAAGTGCTCCATAGCTGGTGGTCTTCTGATGATAAGCAGAGATGCAACTCATGCAAGACAGTAACGTGTCATTTTCAATGTCCTCCATTTGAAGTAAGTGTGGGTTTTCAGGATAGAACAGTGGGAGAAATGCGACATCTACTGCTACATCGTGGTTTATACCTATCGAAAAAAATATTTATTAGCACAAATCTTCATCTCCAGCCCATTTACAACGTCACATCGCATTTCTTCATTAAGAAAAATCAGACTATTGCAGGCTGAACACTGATATATATCATCAGAAAATGTTTACACACTTGCTCTTTGTTCATTAATTAAATAACTGATGACTAAAACTACATTTCAATAGAAACCTATGTAAGTATACACACACATTGAAACTGATAGTTACAACATTATTCTGCTTTAAGGTCATCAATGCTATTAGCTCAGAAAATATTAAATCAATATTGGAAGCCATTTCATACTTCTTTTTAGCTTCATCACTGCTATGAGGACAAAAAAATCATTTTACATTCATTGTATCTATGCAGCATGTGGTACAGTACTTGTGCTACCTTCATCTTGAATATTTTATTCCATGTTCCAGGATTCTAATGACTGTAAATGTTTAAATACCTTCTCTGAAAATCTCCCTTAGCAAATAATGGAAACTTTAAAATTACCTGAACTTAACATGAGCACTATTAATCTAGTCAATTTCCTTCTCCTTTTAATGGGAAAATAAACCAAACATTAATATCCCGAAGTAAAGCTAACGAACAGATCTTGTTGCATATTTGTCATCACCTTGCATATTTATATTTTAACAAATAAAGGTAAATCAATTGATGTTTTGTGGTAACCAGAAGCAGCAGAGAGTTGTTGATGAGTATGGCTAAAATACAAGCTCTTTATTTTCTAGTATGGAAGAAATGCACTTTTAAAAAGGCACTTAAAAAAGATAATTAAGAAATAAATACAAAAACAACTCAGTGAGGATATAAACTCAAAAGAAGCATTTCAAGCATTTCCTTTTCCCTTAAGAACACTACCTTGCTCCTGATGGGTACTGCTCCAATAGAAAGATCAGCTGACAATAAAGTGCAATTGAACAATTTACCTAATTATGTCAGACTAGTTCACTTACTGAACTGAACCTCTCTCTCTCTATTTGTAATAATGAACAGCTTAAGGACTATACACAACCTTCAAATAATCCACACACACCTATACACAAAATCGCAATTATATGGAAAGTGGCAATAGAAATAAGATATTCAATTATCTCAATTAATGACACGATGGTAATTTTAACAAGCATTACTGCTTTCTGGTGTAATAATATTCTAATTCCTTTTTTTTTTTTTTAACAGAGATCTGAAATGTCTTTAAAACATATCTCTCTCTTTTTTTTTTTTTTTAAACTTAAACACCCAAATTCGAATGACTAAGCCAAAGAAATCTATTTAGTTTCTGGCTAACCTTAAGTCATTCCAAGCATAGCAAACAGCCAGGCTACCAAATACTTACCCAGAACTGTCACTTCATAATACCCAAGGCCACTAGCACTTTTAAACTCATTGATATTTTTATCTGTTCTCATTTCTTTTGGCTGGTACACAGCTGCATGAAGGTTGTACTGTTGCATAAGTAAGTCTTTGTGCGCATAATCAAATTTACGTGGGATACTTTCTGGGAAAACTGTGCTGTGATGCAAGTATTTCAGCAGTTTGTCTTTTACTTGTGCCCACAGGTCACTCTGCCATGAATCACAAGTTCCTCTGGTCTCTTCAGTTTCAGGTATAGCACTTAGTCCTTCTTGGTCTAGTATAAACATAGCAAATAGTTAGTTGCTTATGTACTTACAGAATCCTGTCACTTTGGTAGAAGAGAAGTATTTTCACTAGAACATCTCAGTTAAGAAGACAGCAGAATGTTCACAAGAAAGAAACTAGAGCTGGAACGGGAGTATATGACTAACCTTAGAGGCTAGACTTGTAGTTAAACCTCTTATTTCAAAACACTACGTTGAACATTATGGCTTGTATTTGGAGAGGACATAATTTGCTCAATGAACATCCAGAAAACATGAAAGCAAGTTTAAAATATGTACAAGGAATTTTTTTATTTATTTTTTTTAATTTTAAACCATCCTAATTGAAACCACACACATTCATTTTAAGGTATCTACACAGTATCCCAGCAATTCCAGAGACAGTAAGAGCACAGCACAATAAACACTACAGCTACCAGGAATTCCTGTAAAAAATAATTTCAGGAGAGAACACCCAATCTGATTCCTCATTTTTTAAAAGTCATGAGAAATTTCACTGAAGACTAAGAACCAATTAACCCATTAATTATCAAACTTACTTATGGATATGTTTTCTTAATTCTGAAGAACAGATCTCTACATAATACCTAATGCTGTTCTTTCACTTGAAAAAAAAATCACTTTAAACAGTTACTGTATAAATTTTACTCCAATTTGAAACTTTCCTCAAAATTTCAATCTACAATATATTAATCATTTGAGAAAGTTCACTGTAAATTCTATTGTTTTAAATAAACACAACGAAGTAGATAATCATCAGTAGACTAGAAGCAAACCATCATTATTACATTAAGATGTGCTGTGGCATTCCTGAATAAAAGGATGGACAACAGTATCCATACTACAGCTATATGTGGAAGTAAATTGACAAATGTTGATGTCGGGACAGATGCAAGCAGTAGACAAGCTTTCAGATCAAATTACATAGAGTAAATCTAGACAGCTTTGTAAAGAGGAAAACGTGACAGAATATTTGCATGAAATAAAAAACAGACTAAGCTACACAAAATGATGATTGATAAATTAACTTCTTCCTTCATTCAAAAATAGATATCAAGAAAGTAACTACTTAAAATATGAGTTTATATTCAATTGCAAAGGAAAAAATAAATATTTAATAATATTAACTGATAAAAAATCCAAAACCCAACCATCACTCTCATTACTGGCTTGTATGTTGCATTCGTTTCCTCCCACATCTTGTATTTGTCTTTTAGTTAGGTTCTAATGTAGCTGTGGAGCTACCTTCCTGGAGATGGACAATTTTATGACATACAGATCACCATAGCAAGAAAAAAAAAGATGCAAAAAAAAGAATCAAAAAAAGATGCAAAGACTTGTGCTACTAAGCCCACTGCACAATACTTCTGAGGTACAAAACTGACCTGCAGTTTGTATAAACACCGAGAATTTTTTTCTGTTACAGGGAAACAGCCTAACAGTGTCCTTTCAGCCATCCTTTATAACACATCAGGGACATGACGGAGCACATTGACTTTAACAAGTTCATACAGTGGCTCCCAAGAGGCTAATACAGCCAGATGCATAGAAAAGCTGTCTTGACAAACAATGGTTGTAAGGATATCTTTGTTGCCTGTGTTGGACCTAAAGGGTAGAAGCAGGTTTAAACTTAATGTTACAACCGCTTGAGACATACCTGCATAGTACTGTGAACTGTCTGATACAGGCTGTTCATTTTTTTCTTGAACAAAATCTTCATGCTGAGATTTGTCCAAGCTATAAAAGGAAAGTTAGACTGTGTGTATATATATATTTATACATTAAAGTCTATTTAATCTCAAACACTATGCAGCAAAAGTTCAGTTCTTGACAGATTTCTAGTGATAAATGAAACAAGCCTGAACGACTGAGCGTTGGTAGCTGGTTTCACATCACAGGACCTGTAATATAGCAGCTTGACATAATGAGACCTACTATGCTCTGTAAATCAATTTTCAAGAGCTCAAGATAAGAACTGCTTTATTTCATTGCTTTATGGAGTAGGTAGGGAAGTATTTTATACTCAAAAGCCAGCATTTGTTGCCCTCTACTGAGCACCTACTGGAAATAGCATGCGTGACACTAAAAGCTGAGTATCTCAGACTATCAGCAGGTTTATGACTTAATTCTAAAGAAAATACTGCACAGCATGCTGTTGTGATTTCAAATCAGCACACTTCAGCAGTCAAACACAAAGCAAAAATACAGATGACTCATCACTCCAGAATCCAAATGATAAATTCCAAATATTTTTCTTTTGCACATACTACCCTGTCATAATAACGAGGTAAATCAAGCAAACCAGATTTTTTAATTTTAAAAATAGTTTTATTTAAAATAAAATAAAATTTAAAATACCAAAATAAATAAAAGAGCTTATAAAATAAATAAATTTAGAAAGTTATACTTTCATTTTTAACCATGAAGTTTTTAACTAATGGTTAGCAACTATCCTCTACAATCTCTAATCAATTATCTTGGAGAAATGTTGGAGAAAAACATAAATACTCTACAGCCACAACATAGAAAGATACGCTCTTAAGCTCATTTATTCCTTTCTTATTTGTTACACTCCTCTTATAATAAACTCAACAAGATGTATGAATAAACTCAAGAAAAAGACTATTTTGCATCACAAACTACTGAGATATAGGCAAGACTTGGTTCAGGTACCACTGAAATTCTAGTCTACCAACGTAATTACTAATAAAGTATTATAACTGCAAATACACAGAAACAATACAAAGACAGTGAAAAAGGGCCTGAAGCAGTGCATGCTGTTTGGTGGGCTATTTTGCATTTCAGTTGTAATTATTATTGTTTTCTTTCCAAATTTTCCCTATTTCATATTATGGATAAATACTGAAAACTCTGTGTTTCATAACAAATGGAACATATCTAAGATGAAGTAATGCTGTGAAAAGATAAAAGGAAATACACTGTGGTTTTTTTGAGTATGAAAGTACATTCTACGAAATGCACTTATTATCATTGTGTGACCTAAGTACTGGAGTGACTATCTTGTGATCTCTACCTCTAGGCACAAAAGAATCCTCGTTCAAACAGCACAAACTATACAAATAAGGTTTCAGCTACTAAATTTTGAAACAAAAAGCTGCCACAGAGAAGCATGACCACACTTGCTCCCCAAAACCCAACCAGGCTACAGAGGAGAGCTGTGCTAAATGTACCAGTAAACAGAAAGTTGTATGAGCTTCGATACCACTGTAGAGTTCAAGATGTTTTTCAAATTTTGAGGTCCAGTGCAACCTCAGAAAGATGAATTCAATAGGTCGTATCTAATTTCATGCAACAGTATTTTTATATCTTCTGATGCAATGTAGCTGGAAAATTTTTAACTTTCTAAAAATAATTCAGTAATTACATCATGACTCCTATGGTATTATTTTGAGATAAAAACAATGCTTCATTTTATGAAGAATTAATTCCTTTTACCTTAACTAACCTAGAAAGTAATTACTGTGTATGCACAGTAATAAACTATTTACATATCAGCTATATTATTAGATTTTCAAGCCATTAAAGACATTATCAAAAGCTATTAACAGAAGTTGTCTAATTAAAAACGAATGCCCACAAAACTTAATTCTTACTTTCAAGACTTTCTCAACAACAGACATGAAAATCTAGTAGTGTTATGAAAGGCTTGCTCAGAAATCAACACTTTGAGTAAGGCACAAGACAACTAACTTCCCTCTTCGTTAAAGCATGGGAGTACACCAACTCATACTGCTGACAAGTTGATATTATGAAATTGGCTTGTTTTTCTTTTCAAAATGTTTTCCAAGGTGAGAAGGCTCTGACTTACAGCTAGTTTTGCCTCTTCAAAATTTTGAAACAAACTTATCACACTTCTTCCCAAGCTTCTTACACAACCTGTGGCTGGAAGGTTTTCACCTGCCTGCCCAACACGTTACTGCTACAGGACTGCTTTGTGCTGGATGGGTGCACAGTGCAACCTGCGCTAAGTTCGTAAACAAGGCAAACTTACGTGTGAATACACAACAGCTTACATGTTTCTGACATAACCCAAATCCTTCCATTTAGTGTTGTGTGCTGTGGCTGTTGTAAACCAAAACATCCATGTTCTTAATTTGCCCATGCCAGCTTTATGAAAACCTGTGCCACGACAAATTTGCTATTCCCAGTCTGCAATCTGCAGACTCTCCTGTCCATTAGTTCTCATTGGAAGGGATAGAAAATGGAGAAAATGAGAAAAGGGATAAATTACACTAAACATTTAGAAGTGAAACTGCAAGGACAGAAGCATACAAGCAAGGCACTTTTAAGCAGTCTGGACTGTGAACATGTAATACACCAGCAACTCTGTGGTACCTGCAGTGCTAAGCTTCTAAAGATTAAAAAGTTAAGAAAGCCATTGTGTTTTTCTATTTCCGTGAAAAAAATAAGCTTGTCTAAAATTTCTGATCTTTCCTCCTTCATAAAAAAATATCAGTTGAACTACTTTACATTAAAAGCTAGTAAAAAAGAAAGTACATTTCTCTTAAGTGTCTCCACTAGCAAGGATGTAAATATTAATGGTAGCATTAAATTAATCGGTTTCCTCTTACCTCGTTCTTTCTGAAACCCTTAACAATCAGACCATTTCACATGCATCCTGATAATACTAGATGGCATCCTATACATGAGTTACCTCAGAAATGTAGGCACTGAGGCGGTCAAATAAAGAACCTTAAAATAAGCTGTTACTATCTAAAAACATGAAGCCTTCAACAGTGCAGCCACATTCTGAAATACTGCACAAAATACTCGACACAAAGTAATATAAGCTATAATAATCTAAGCTATAATGCATACTAAGAAATATTTACCGTTATTTCATAAACATATTAGAATATTCCAGTGAGAGCTGGCATTCTGCTACTTTGAAGCAACAAAACAGAAAACAATGCAAGCTTGAAGTACTTCCGGCTAGCCTTCTGTTTTTCTCCTGTAATTTGGAGAACTCAGAACAACCACATAGGTAATTACAGAAATACACGAGTTACCTTTTAATTATATAGAGTGAAACAGCTTCCCATAATCCAACACAGACTTTCTCCTCCTTTACTAATGGCATAGAGTACAGGGCACACAGGTAGCAAGGACAGTAGCAGATTGAGAAAAGCAGAGAACAAAGAAAACATGCCTTAACTTTTTCTCCACTTTTAAGAAATGGGGAGAATACATTCTTTCCCATCCTCCCCTCCCCCCTAAAGAAATTGAGTATTTCTCAGCAAGCAAAAGAAAAAAAGTGATTCCTCCCATTCAGAAAACCATCCTGATTTTCTAACGGATTCGTGGCACACGTTCCTGCAAACTCCTGCACCACAATACCCTGAAACCCATCCTTACACCTGGTGGCTATACAGCCTCTTGTCCCTGAAGGCAGCAAGTCCAGCTGAAAGATGTGTCTGTGCTGACTCCCCAGCTAAGTTGGTTGCTGTTAAACAGAAACCCTAGCAGCTGAGGTCTGCCCAGGTTCCCCCCAGGGCTACGTAACTTGCTGTTTGGCAGGTGCATGATATTAAAGCCAGGTGTCATGCTAAATGAGTGAGTTGCAGAGTCAGACAACCATTTCCCCTAGAAAATGTAGTGTCTACCAAAAGGATCTTCGTGGAAGAACGGTCAGTAACTTACATAACCTCCATCACTGTGATTGTCGCTACATCCCTAGCACCAAAAATTCTCTTTAGTGAGGAGTGAAGAGGTGCTGAAAGTGAACTAAGAAGGCAGGGAAGGGCATAGAGAATCACAGAATGATTGAGGTTGGCAGGGACCTCTGGAGGCCATCTGGTCTAACCCCCTGCTTAAGCAGGAATATCCAAGAGCTGGCTGCCCAGGACCAGGTTGAGACACCCTTTGAACATCTCCAAGGAGGGAGACTCCTCAGCTTCTCTGGGCAACCTGTGCCAGTGATCAGTCACCCTGACAGTACAAACAGTGCTTCTTGATGTTCAGACAGAACCTCCTGTATTTAAGTTTGTGCTCACTGCCTCTTGTCCCATCACTAGGCATCCACGAAAAGAGCCTGGTACCATTCTCTTTGCACCCTCCCTTCAGCTATTTATATATGTTGATACATTTATATCAACCTTTAAACTTACCAAATATATTAACCCCTGAGCCTTTTCTTCTCTGGACTGAACAGTTCCAATTCTCTCAGCCTTTACTCATATGTTAGTTGCTTCAGTCCCTTCGTCTTAATGGATCCCACTGCACACATGTATCACGTACTCATGATACAAACCCCAGTTGCCACCACCAAAACACCAGACATTTTAAATTACTGTCATCACAGAGTTCATAAATTCAGGTTACTCAAGCTTTGTTTGAGACAAATGACAAGAATTTACAACCCTTAAACAAAACTGCATGAAGGAAGGAAGTTTTCTACCCCAGACTAGCAAATAACATTCATTCTGCTTTCTTAATAATTTCCCACATGTAGTCATCTCTTTAGGTTCCAGTTTTGTCAGGGCTATGGATCTGAAACTCCTACTTGGATTTTTTTTTTTTCATCATTTTCTGGATCCAAAGCAAGTTCGATAAAGATTGAGTGTTGGGCAGTGGAAGGAGTCAAGCGACTTCTCAGAGACAATTACACCTCTGTGAGCTTACACCTCTGTAGCACCAGTGATGATTTATAGCTTAATTACCACTAGCAAATCCATTAATGCAATCACATTGTTAACTTTGCTTGCTAATTAAGCATTCCTCACTCCTACCTTTGACTCTCCTATTTAAACTATAATCTCTCTGAAACAAAGACTGCATATATTGCTCTATTTATCATGATGGACCCCTGTTACTAGGTATTCCTTAAGTAGCACATGTAGCTCTCTAAAAATTTGTTTAATAACACAGTCAAGATTTTGTTTCAGAATAAAATAATCCAATATATTTGACCTAGAATCAATGTGAAGGAAATTAATAGAAAATATTAAATTCCACTCTGTTGTGTTCTTTCACTTCCATGCAGATTCCTGACCTATAAGAGTTTCATTTCAAACCTATAAGAATTTAATTTCAAGTGTCTTTGCTTCCTCATTGCAAATATTTAACATAATTAACTTCACATGACTTACCCAAATTTCTTTCTTGCAGACCTTGTGAAATAGTGGTAAGATGGTACAGGAATAACAGATGTACTTCCCCTTAAGATAGGAAATTCACCATTATTTTACAGAATTCTGTTAAATGGAAATACACAGAGCAAAGAACATGCTTGCTTTTTTTTTTTTTTTTTTTCCCCAGGCAGAACCTAAAATATTATAATGTTGGCATTTTTCTTATGGAATGGTTACTAACATGCTTGCTATGACATTACCAAGACAGAACTTCTATTCCCCATTTTTCATTGTAAGCTTCTGTTCAATCCTAATTACATTTTGCCTGCAAAATATTTGAAATGCCTGCTCTCTTCCAACTATTATGACTTCAGAATATGAAAAGTCAAGAAAAAAAAAAAAGCTTTTATAGCATGTGAAATCCACTAAAACAAAAAACGTGACTTGTTAGATTTTTGCAACATTAAATCTCTCAGTATATAAATGAGGCTTGTAAGACTTGGTACAATTCCATCAGAACTTGCACAAACATTGCAACAAAGGATACATTTATACAAACAAATATTTTACTCTTGAAATTAAAAATGTTGCACTAGTTTTTTTCTTATCCCATTTTCTTATATTGGACTGATATCCTTTGTCTGTGTCTAACTAGGTGCAATAAAATTTCACAGAATTACATCACAAGCAGAGCCATAGCACTGTGAGCTATTTCAAGTCTTTAGGTTACCGTATAACCATCCTCTCCTTTCCTTTCTAAGAGCAAATTACAGCTATGTGTAATACCTTCCATTAACCAGAAAGGGGAAAAAAAGTTAAAAAAAAAAATAATTTTTTATGGTTGGATTTAAGGAATAACTATACTAAAACATTATTCCTTCCAGTTCTGCATTTCCAGTGAAGAAACCATTGTAACTATTACTTGTTTCACAGATAGGTCACTAACCTATAGATTGTTGAAGTGTTAACTACCTTTATTGAAAATCCCTGAGAATAACAAAGTAGCAATGAATTTTAAAAAGAAGAGAGCATTATCAATCAAATGCCTCTGTTGTAATCAATCCTCCATTAGCCTGAATGGCATAACTGTCATCACCTGATGCTAGGAAAAGCACAGAACTACTTTTAAAGATTAAACTACATATCCTTTTAAAGCCTTCTTACGTGCTTTTCTATGACCTAGGTTTTGAATTAATTTACATGAACGTTTTTGAGAAGATACACTACATATTTATGAAAAGAGCTTACTCTTCTGCTTCTGTCTTTCTCTTGACTGTGCTCTTTTTCGATTGCGGAGTTTGATGCCATTGTTGTTCCCCAGGAGCATACTGAGGCCCCAGAAAAGACGTACACTCTTTAGTTTGAAGGTTTTCCTTCTGAACACCATCTTCTTTGGACACAGTTTCAAGAGTCTGAGAAGCATCTTTCTGCAATAACAATTAATTAAGAGTTTCAAAGCACCCAGAGCTATTTCTTCCAACTCAAAACCCTGGAAGTGTTAAAGTATGTTTTAGAGCAAGTGAGTAAGATAAATTCTGTCTAGAAAGTGACAATGCGCAAATTGCAGTAATCCACTCTCCCACATTCTAATTTACATTAATTAAATCATCTAGCCAGTTAAATTACTAGCTTCTAAACAGCTATGCAGTTTTACAGAAGACTGCTACAATGAACTCAGAGAAACACTGAATCACTGCTTTTTAAAATTTTAAACTATTACTTGCAAAACTATGTCGTTCTCAAAATAGCACGTACAGCTAATCAAGAGACAATGTAGCCAAGTTCTGGATTCAAATGCGATATTCTCAATTCTAATTATGATCATAGCTGCTTAAGTGCTATAGCATTAATTTTCAAGCTCTGTACCTGAACAGGTTCTACTCCTGAGGCATCTTCAGCTACATTGCTACAGTTGATGTATCTTATGGCGCTAATTATTCCTTGAATAGCAATGCGCTTGTGTTCCCTGTAGTGCAAATCTTCAATTTCTTTCCCCATTTCACCTATGGCTTTCAAAACTGATTCAACTGCAAAAGAGTAATTCCCATAAACAAGTTTTAAGGAAATGCACTATCAAAAAGTCTGAATGAAAGGTTCAAAGAAAATGGAAAAAAAAAACATTACTAAGTATTAAATTGATTTTAAAATAAGTTTTTGAAGGATTTTAAATCCTCTTGTTTACATCACATGAAAAAAATTAATATGCCCTTTTCCCTCTCATATGCATTAACAGATATCAAAATTGGTGTTTTCAGGTGAAATTAATTATGTTCTTCCAAATAACTGTCTTTAATGCTGATTTAGCAGAGCAGTCAGAGTAAAACTTCTGGGAAGACTTGAAGCTCATGTAAGTTGTTACAGTTCTCCTGCAACTATGTGCACAAAGTGCAAAATCTGACTTTCTGTAAGATGAGGATTTGGCCTGTGATACATTATGAGTCACAAAAGGGATTCTTTCTTAGAAGACATTACACATCTGTGTAATCACTAATAATAACTGTATTACTTTTTAACTGATGTTTCAAATGCTTGGAGTAAGACTGAACTGAAAAAGGCTACAGATCTTAAAGATACTTGACAATACCATACCTCTATTACTTTTACAATACTTCAGAAAGCTATTTGGAGGTCGTGGAAGAGGATAATAGCCACCAATGACAGTTTTCTTCATTTGATCAGCTTCACTCTGTGTTTTAGTCCAGTGAATGAAGTTTTTCACTTTGGTATCTCTGGTGTATGGCTGGCCCTTGTGACACCCTTTTAAAACAAAAATAATCAGATATCAAAAATAAAGTAGGTTATAGTCACGAGCTTTTATTCTCAAATGAGCATCTTGAATTCCTCAGCTAACACTTGCATCTGATACTGAAAGTTAGCCAAATGTTAAATAATAAAACAATTGGCAATACTACTAGAACATTTTTTTCACATGAGTATGTGCAACAATAAAATGATCATAAATCATTTTGTAACTTTGCCTTTGCTAAAACCTACACATTCTTCATTCTTCTATAACCTCAGCAGGAAAGAACGGGTAGATCCTCTTCACAGGGTTCAGCAAATATCCGGACAGGTAACTGGTAAGGTATGTATTCGTTGATGTCTGGTTTAAAACCAACATACTGACTAAATTCCAGTTATATCAAATAAATTGTCTACTTCAAATAAGCAAGTCTACTTCTAAGCTATGAATTGAAATTGATCTCATCCAATGGTTTGTCATCTCCAGCTGTAGTTCTCATTTAGGATGCAAAGAGACATAAAATGAAGTTAAGCTAGGCTGAGGAAAAGCTCAAAATAGAAATAATTAGACAACTAACTAAGCACAAAATATACGGAAGGAAAACAAGTAAAAAAAGACTCACAAACCTTTAATTTAGGTGTAATATGTATCACCTGTTAGGAAAAAGACTAGCTTGTTTTTTTAGTCCAATTAAGCACAAAACACCCTATCCAGCTTGTTAGAAGAGACCATGTGTGTATAAACGACTATGTTCAGATAGTTTTTTAGCACATATTACTCCCTATTCCTCCTTGTCAGCAGCAAGATTCAGGCTGGATGAGTAATGTAATAGGAAATCTGAAGAAACGAGACGGGCAGATAAACACAGGAAAGAGGCGTCTACTTTATTTCATACTCCCTTGCAATTAAGCCATTACACCACTCACCTACAACGCTGTGCTATATCTGCCTCCTGATCAAAAAGCCCAAGTACTACAACGAGCTATGCCTGATTCTGGCTGTGAAATGCTGACTGATGCTATCTAGTGTGCAGTATTGCAGGGCCATAACGAGTATTGTACTGCAGATCCGAGTTTTCAAATAAGACTTTCTAGAAGGAATGCTCCTTCAGCAAAGCCCAGTACGACAACCCTTTCCAGGCCACATGTTCTGCACAAGGGCCTCTGCATTGGGAAACATGAAACATTACAGCTCTCAAGTATTTGTGAAAATATAAACTAAGATAAATTTACCTTACTGATTTTTTTAATTATAACAAGGAAATTTGTAACCCAGAAAAGCTGCAAGTAATATTTCATTTTTTTAAGAAACTGGCAACATTCACTGCAACACTATCTAATGATTAAAACAATCCAAAAGATTTAGTAAACATATGGCTTAACCTAATAGTTGTACTTTTCATAAGATACATCAATTAGTGCCTCACCTGAATGCAATATGCCGCCTTTTTTTTTTGTAATAGTCCAAGCAATTACAATTAGAACCACATAGAGCTAAAACTACTTTAAGTTACCTGTAATGAATATTTGACTTTCGTTCGAAGTCGTAAGGTAAATTGTGCTGGAAGGGTTGTCAGTGAGGTCCCG